>NC_139348.1:97196157-97796157 GCF_055883805.1 Amblyomma maculatum
AAACAAATCCAGAAAACAATTGCACTACAGAGATTCGAACAGATGTTTTATTTTCTCAGTGCTCAGGTGATAATGTCAATTCATTGTGCCACGGGATGCTTATTGCCAAATTTATACTGAAACATCGAGTGCGGTATGCTTTAAAAGCGTTCTTAATCATTCGTACAATAGTTCCACTATCTGCCGCAAGGGGACTTTGCTTAGAGGACCCTACCGTTTAGAGAACCGAATCACGCAGTCTCGCCACCCTGTAACCAGTTTGACTGTCGTGCGGCGTTGGGCGGTAGGCGTCTTGCACTGCGCCAGAGCGCGCGATCCCGGATATGATGGTCGGCTATGTTCAGGGATGTTGAAATAGCTTAAAGCTTCGAGTGATTTTGGCAGTCTGATTCGTTATTTAGAACTGCGTCCCCCAAGGAACCCGCACCAAGATGGAGGAGGGACGGAATGTTTGCAAAATACACACTGGTTTACTGCTCAACCGTAACGTGCAAGTAAGAAATGTTTCCTTAGTAACAGGCCGCAATGAAAATATTAATACAGAAATTTATAGCATAAGAACTGTTGTAAAATATTGTACAAGTGCATCCTTCGATATTGGGTACTGTGACAGCGTCATTTAGCAGCCGTTATCTGCCTTGAGCGCACTGGTATGGACTGACGAAAGTTAATATTAGAGTTGTTCTACAGCACCGAAAAATGCGACTTCGAATATTAGTACGCATGGTGCGCCATGAGCGGTTCTTTGCACGACAGGACGGCGCTTTCTGGAGTAGTTGCGTACCCTCGGCTTTTCAGGCAATGGAGATTCTGTACCAACTATAGAGGCACAGCAAGAGCGAGACAAGTGAACCAGAATAGCACGCATGCATGCCAGCAGCTCATGATAACCGATCAAAAAGACAAACAAGTAACACAAGTCACAATGCTGCATAAAAGTAACCTGCGGTCAGTACCCGGATAATGAGGAGTGTTTTGCATTAACGAGTTCATCGTGCCTGGAAGCAGTTAGGTTTGGGGAAATCCCGGAGCAGCTAGGTGCAGCTCGAGGTGTGACATTAAATGCGAGTGCTACATTAACATCAACGACACAGCATGCAAACACCATCTCACACAAATAAAACAACGGGTATAGCTGTCGGGAGCGGCTCTCGGCACACAGGAAATCGTGTGCGGGAGGCGTAGGAAGGGGCCAAGGAAAGGGCGTCAGTAGTTTCCGGCACTGCGGCACCAATGCCTGGCAGGCGGGCACGAACCCTCGCGGGTACAAAAACAACACGTGGAAAAGCGACGCGGGAGCCGAAACGTCTCCGCGTCTGCAGGCAACTCGGGCGGCGGCAGCACACTGCTAATGGTCCTCTCGGGTTTGCCGGAGCAATTACTGGCCAATCGACGCCACCGCCGCCGCTGGCAACCAGCGCTTACGCAGCCTATCTGCATACACGACCGCTGCGATGCGGGCATACTATACGATTCCATTGCGGCAAAGAAATAATAAGAACGGAAGAAAAAGATGCAGGGAGTAGAGAGCCCCAAGCTAAAGCAGCTCGAATGCACGTTACGTACTCGTGCGCGCTGGAAAATAGTCCCCTGCTTTAGAGCCTCTAAAGACTGCACCTCAAGGGGTTTCTGTAAATCACGCATACTGATGGAATAGTTGGTCACTTTCGAATTTAATTTTCAGGTAGGAAGCTGTTAACAATATTTTCTTGATGCATTTTCGAACATCAGTGGACAATGTTGAAAGTTTATTACCTGTACGTCACGGTTGTAGGCGCTTATTTAACCATTCTTTCTAGCAGATTTTGCTCAGTTGGTTGTAGATTTTGTGAGCGCATCTCTTCTATTATATGTAGGTCGTCAAATTGTGCTGATATAACTGATGTTTGCGTTGAATATCGAGTTAGTCTCCTTCTTCAAAACAATGTTTTGGTGCCGGATTTGTTTACAGCTTTTTGCTACTGCTGCGTCTTTGTTTTTAGAAAACAAATGAGTAAATATGTAACAGAAGACAATGAAAACTTGGGCGCTGTGGCTTTGAGACAAAACGTACCTGGGCAAGAACCTTCTCATGAAAGGAGAATTCAGGGCACTCAGTGGAGCGTAATTGCACACATTACCATGACGTTAGCTGCTTTTCGTCCACATCCTTTTTCACGAAGCTATTCGCCTGGTGTGGACTTGATCGTATGAAGCAGCAACAAAATGCACAGTAATACGTGGGTGATGGCGCATGCTAATTCCGTTTCCTTCTAACGGTAGCTGGTTAGGCAGCCTCGTTCTATGTATAGCCTCAGGATCGCTCCAACAGGTTTGGTCTAGCGTTCTCGTGTCTCGCGCTTAGGTCAGACGTCTCCGCGTGGCGGGCGTTGGATATTTGAACTCGCAGTGTGTTAGAGGGACAACGCTTGCAGGGCGCAGGATGTTCAATCTCATTGTTTTTTTTTATGTATCCAATATTTGAGACCAATTCCAACTACAGCCGTAGAGAAATGCAGTACTGCTTGGCTAACAGTCACTGACTTTTTATAATGTATTAGTGCACTGTCTTGCTTTCCTCAGTGTATTTAGGTTCAATGCAGGCAGTATAAACACGCGCCCTACAGCCTTCCTCAGAAAGCATTAGAAAGCATTAGTGTGCATCAGAAATAGTTTAAAAGTTATTACAACCATCTGTATCTATTCCATTGCCATGCAGTGTGCAAAACAAGGAGTAAAACGGAAACTGCGCAGACCTGATAGACGCTGTGGCGAAACGCTTTAACAGGAACTCCCAGCAATAACACTTAGCGATAGAGCTACAGTCACAATCGCAACATCACGATTGCCAAACTGGTTAAGTACTTATTACAATTTCGTCAAGCACGTCAAAGCGCCAGCAAAAGCATCCCGCATCATCCTTGTTTTTCTGTGCCTTTAGTGTAAGGCTTAATGTGAAAGTCATTTCGGACCTCAAAAACAGTCATATTCGTGACATTATAAGGATGCGTGAGTGCATTACGCGCGCTTTTTAATATGCCTCTAAGTGCCTTGCTTCTACTGCTATTATTATCGCATACTGGCGATGTTAACATATCGTGGCACAGCATGCCCCTTGTAGAGGGCTTGACCAGTACCCCCGGATCGCTTCTCCATCTTCACTTTTTTCGGACATTTTAAAGCGAGGAGAGTCTCTGTAAATGGAATAATAAGGGACCAGGTGCAGTCACGAATAATGCGCCAACTGTACGAAACACCACCGGCATTATATGCGACCTGTACACTGATATTGGACTGAATCCAAGAAAACAAATAAAATCTCCTTAACAAAGCGCGCGAAGAAATATGCTAGCAAACGGGAATTTTCAGGATGCAACGAAACAAACTATGCAGTAAAGGGCCCCTGAAATGTTATGTGCGGTAAAATTCGAATGCAAGAAATAGATAGAGGTAGTCTTTGTGAGTATTCGAGCCAAATTTGAAATCTTTGAGTGGAGCCAGTGATTTGCAAATAAGTTTTTAAAAAGGTGCTCCTGTCGACAACTCGCAATCGATTAGGGCGACGCATCTCTGCGCGCGAACCTCCCCGCTGACGTCAGTGGGGCTGATGGGCGCGCTCGCTCATTGGATGGTCCCATGTTACATGGGCGGGACGGGGCCTTGTGGGGCGCTATCGTGACTTGTTTACTGTTTTTTTCTTGCACGCCAGCATGGGCTGAGTTGAGCAGGGAGAGGAGGCATATCATTTTCGATCGCCATATGTTCGGCCTTAATAAAGCTAGCTTAAGATTTTTGCGCTGCACACAGGGTTGATGAGCCCCTATTGCTCGCGCGTGTTTTATAATTTTAGTAAACAGCTTTTTAAGGGCCCTTTAAAATGCTTGTCTGAAATACTTCTGGGTTTTGTACAACTTGTTCGGCAATTCAAGAAGAGACATGCTTCGCTGCGACAGAATGACATTATATGCCATGGTGAAGGATTATGTAAAACTGTATCGTGGAAAAAATCAAAGCCAATGAATGCAGCCTGTCTCTCGCACAACGGTGACAAATGATGTGTGCGAATGTACACACGTTGTACCATAGTCGAATGTTTAATTTCTGATTGACTAAGTCAGATCATCGTTTTTGCAGCTTTCAACTCTGGCTTCGTAATTTTTTTTGTTTTCATTTCTCTACACCACAGCTGCTACTCAGCAGGAGGCCGCACTGCAGACCTCGGAACTGGTTTCCAACACCGGGCCCTGGAATACGGTACTGAGGTCATAACGAATAAAGGTTTTCTGACCACCTATACGCCAACCTGAATTCCGTTTCTCATTTTTTTGTTTTCTTTTTATGTAATCAGGTTTCCTCGTCTTCATCAAAGCAGTAGCCAGCAGCCAGTTCGTACTTGATTAGTTATTTTCCTCTCAATCGTGCCGTCGCATGTAACGAACCACTAGATCTATAAATAGCAGACCTTTCAAGGCTACAATTTTCGAATTCTCAGATTTTTCTGCCTTGCTATATACATACATCTCAGACCTAGTCCAGACTTCCTCACCACCTTTCCCCATAGGCAAAGGACAGGAAGCTGCCTTGCAGGGATGTTAATGCGAGAACATTAAGTGCCCCATCTGCCGAAGCTGTGCCCGAAACGTTATGACGTCAAAGCTACACGAGATTGCTCGAGTATCCTGAAACACCTCATAAACACCACGCTAAACGTGACGTCAGGCTTGGAATGAAAGTGATTAATAAATGACACTCAATGGGGGAATTAAAGGCAGCCATATGTATCAAATAAAGTAATTGAGTTTGCTCAAACAAAAAAAAATATCGTTACAGTGGAATTCGAACCCATCCATTTTTGCACCCAGAGCACGTAAGTACTCAAGCGGCATTTCAAATTCTTAACTTCCTTCAAGGTTGTGAAGTAGTAGACCTTTTATCTTGTTCAATTTGCCTCATATAGTTCCTCGAATGACGTCACCTAGCTGATACCTATTGAGCATCCTCGCTCTGGCTGAAATAGACTCGGCTTAAGCATAAGAGTGTTGGAAGCTGCCGAGAAAATATATTTAAATCCAGAGTAGAAGAAATAGGATCCGTAGAGCTACCGCGAGCTATCACGTGGGAAAAAAACGTTAAGCAGACATTGTTCAACAACTGATATTACAAAACGCAGTGCCCACATTACTCTTTCCTTTGACGTGGCGAAAGTTGCGCAAGCAAGCAAGGCAGACTGAACGGAAATTTTGGTATAATTTTGGAAGCTCAGGCTGCGAATGAAAAAAACAAAAAGCGGGAGGGGGGGGGGGGATTTCGATGTTGATCTGGAAACCTCGGCAGTCCTAGCGGGATAAATAGAGTACAAGAACCAGTCTCAGCCAGTACTGAGCCACTCTTCTCCGGTGGAACCGACACGATACAGCCACAGATGATGCTCGAGGAGGGATAGCCGCGTTCAGGCGATGCCGCATCGATGAACTCGCGAGGGAACCCCACCTTCCGACCACGATACCTTTACTTCTGAGAACGGACTAAGCAGGGCAGCAATTTGAAGCAATTAAACGGTTGTGTGTAGCGACCACCTTGGCCGCGTGCCGCTGCTACGTAGTCCAATTATTCGTGCGATTCGCGGTCCCGGTAGGCGAGGGTGGAGAGCGATGGAGGGGACCTTGTCCGGCCGATCCCAAGGCCGCCCGGCTTTCACCGGGTTAGTCGGGCTAGGTTAGGTCTTTGGCGTGCCTCGGCGTCCACCCAGCACGTGCGCGGCCCAGATTTATGACACCGAAATTGAGCAGAACAGATTGAGCGGAACTATTCAGGAAGACGAGAAGGAATGGCCTGATAATCACCGCTGTAAGCTGGTCGTCGCCTGTGAGGGCGTATCAGCCATAATGAAGGCGCTATGCGTGAATACTGGGGGGAGACTTTTGACCCAACTCTAGTTCGAGCGCCAGCATCGTTTCCACTAGTAAATCGCCGGAATAATGCGTCTGAGCAGTGCCCCGATTGGTACTCTTACGAGGCTGCTAGTTTTGCTGGAGGCTAATGGGCAATGACCGAAAAGATGTCTTGTGGGTTGTATACACAGCACGAGCATTATTTTGGTCTGCCTTGGTTTATGGTGTTTAACGTCCCAAAGCGGCTCAGGCTATGAGAGACGCCGTAGTGGAGGGCTCTGGAAATTTGGACCACCTGGGCTTCTTTAACGTGCACTGACATTGTACAGCACACGGGCGCCTAGCTTTTCGTCTCCACTCAAAAGCTGGTTTGGTTTGGTTTGTGGGGTTTAACGTCCCAAAGCGACTCGGGCTATGAAAGACGCTGTAGTGGAGGACTGCGGAAAGTTCGACCACCTGAGGTTCTTTAACGTGCAATGACATCGTACAGCACACGGACGCCACTCCGTTTCGCCTCAATCGAAACGCAGCCGCCGAGGTCGGGTTCGAACCCGGGTACTCCGGCACAGTAGTCGGGCGTCTTACCACTGCACCACCCCGGCGGGGTTCCACTCTAAAGCGGCCGCCGAGGTCGGGGTTCGATCCCGTATCCTCGGGCGCAGTAGTCGAATGCCCTAACCACTGCGCCACCCCGGCGGGACGAGCACTATTTTCATTGGAAAAGTTGAGCTAGCATCAACACTGCTATACTTTCTTTTGAAGGATCTAAACTCTACTCCACTATTAGTTTCGTACACGCACGTGAACGCTGCACAACAACGAGGATATGGTGTTCAGATTCGCTGAAGCATGCCTCACTAGACTTAATTCCGCCATTCTAGGGACCACATTGGCCATAGGCACAGGGTTGGCCAGCCAAACATGAGAGGTAGAGACGACGCGTTGAGCATTAGATTGCGTCTTTCAGCTACTAGCAGAATTATGCGTGTTTTTTGTTTGTTTTGTTTTTTGTTTTTGTGGCAGCACGGAACTGGTACTGATTCGTTAGATGCTCAGCCAACTGAGGCTTTACTTAGAACCCTTTATATCAGGCAGGACACATCATGAATGAAATAGTAATGAGTATTTATTTTTCGACTAAGCATCATAACTTGCAGGCCCCTCCAACAGTTGCACATTGGTGTCAGAAATGTCCGTGAAGGACTAAAGCAGGAAATGAGGTGACGTATAAGCGCCGAGGACTTGCGTTGAAACCGAGGAGTTTTGGTCGAATAATCCGCTGTTGTGCAATATACCTCTTGAAATTCGGGCAGGAATTTCTGACTCGTGTGAGCGTGACAGGTGCCCTACGCAGAAAGTTTCGCGCGTTTCACCTGCGACAAGGAGCAAGTTTATTAACGATCTAGGCAGCGCCGACTCTCCGCGCTTGCTGCTTCGTCGTTCGTCTTTAGCTTAGAGAGCGAAGAACAGCAGAGGAAACAGTCGAGAACGCCGGTGCTAGATCCTTGGTTAGTTTCTTATTTTAGCCCGGTTTGCATCTACACAGCAGCCGCTTTCAATTGGGCATTGAAATTGAAAATGGCATTTGCCTGATTTGTAGTGTTCTTGAAATTTCATCTAAAATCCTTGTCTTCGCAAATAGGATTTGCTACTAAGGCTTGGAACGCATTAAAGGCGGCCATATTACTTCAGGTTGTGTTTACTTGCCTGCGTAGGGTTATATTGCAATGCATTTTAAAAGTTATTGCTCATGGACGTCCGAAATATAATAAAAGCTCACAAAGTACGTCTTTTCTTTTTTATTACAACTGCAAGAAAATAGTTAACTTTTATGAGGAAGTCGTTGCATCGTACACCATGCCTACTGCATTCCTGAGGGATACTGTTGTTAAGAGCATATTGACCGAAATGGTTCGTTATTCCTATGAGTAACAATACCTTCTACGAGAACTGAATGCCTTAAGACATTTTATAGCCTCTTGTTTGAAGTCAAGGGTGATTCACAGACAATGTCTCTCTACTAATCACTGTAAAAACAAGAAACAAATCGCAACCTTTCCGCTTCTGTAACTCACACCCGCCGGAAAGAGTGTCTTGAGGTACTGATGCATCCTTTTAATGGGTACATCAGTGCCTCTATGCAGCCTTTCTTTAGCTTCATCGTGGGTGTGAGCTACAGACAAGAAATGCACTCTTGAGACATTTAGGAGTGCGACGCTGATCACAGTGACGCACATTGACGAAACGGAGATTCAACTAAAATGCACCATATTTGCAGATGCGTCATCACAACTGATTTGCACGTTGCTTTCCTGCGCGCGATGTTCATGCTGTAACTGCTAACGATGGCACACACAACAGTTCGACATGAAACGCTGTCAACACGCATAAAGAATAAGTAACGAGGTAAAAACATAATTGTTATGGAGAAAAGTCACATCAATTTTGTTTTCTAGACTAAGCAGTCCTCTGACTACAGAGCTTGCTTCACATCATTTTTTTTTTGTGGACCAGTATGAGTCCAAGAAACTACTGTCTTAGATTGAGGGTGAACCCGTGGTAAAAAAAAAAGAGCACAGAAACAAAAAAGATAGTTCACATGCCCCCTTCCTTCACATATCTTGGCCAGTCTATATGAAGTTTCACTTGGTAGCTGTTGGAAAATAGTTGCCTTTAATTACAACATATTAGAGAACATACACAGGAGAAATTGTCATGGAAAACAGCTCTCGCGGAAGAAAACAAGAATCGTAGGCCCTTCTTCAAGCGATATCAACGTCTTTCGTATGTCACTTGTGTACTGCTCCAGGCATTATCCTCACCAAAGCCGAATTAAGGGCAGGAAGAGAGATGGGGAAAGTGTCCAGGCCCGTCAGCGAAGCACAGTAATGGAGCCAGACAGCGGATGCATTAGAAGCGCGAACCAACAAAGGCGGAAGGTGGTTCTCCACTGCGCTACAACGCTGCTCTGTAGCGAGCGGGGCACGCCTTTCCACTGCAAGCAGCAGGGGAGAGAGACGGCTGCGCACAGATGATGGTCGTTCCGGGAACGCCGCAGCAATCATTACGGAAGTCGCCGCCGTCAATGTGCGACCCGCCGAGGTAAGCGCTTCGAGCGCCAACAGGTCGACGAAAGCAGGCGGCCGCCTTGCATCAGAACTCGGGCGTACCGCATTTAGGTGCGGAAGAGGGGGTTGAGGGCAAATGCCAAGAGGACACAAAGTTGGCTCACCACTCCGTTGCAACGATCGCTCTTGTTGAACGGAATAATGAACAATGCGTGTAAAAAGGACGAGGCGGTGTTCAATGCTAGTTGGCTGTCTTTAACCTGCATCTCTCCCAAATCTTTTGGTTCACATTATCACATGCTGAACAAATCTGAGCACGCAACTCTGTAAAGTATACTAACGCATCTAGACGCTATGAAGACCGTAAACACGAAGGGAGTGCCTGTAATGCCAGTCCGACCAAGGGGCCCATACATTGCTGCTGCAGACACGTATTTTTTTTTTTTTCGTTTCTTAATTTGCGTTGAACTTCTAGTGGTAATCCGTACATTTGCTGCATTTATTTGGCTATATTGAGTTGCTCTAGTTTCATTCCCGCCTCCGTGAAAAAGGCGCTGTCGGATTTTATAAAAACAGACAAGTAATATTAAACGTCGCTGTGATGGCGCTAAGGTGACTGATAATATGAGTTCTAGCTTAGCTACAACACGGTACACGGAGGAAAGAGTTGCCTAGCAGATGGAACAGAGCCTCCTCACCGAATTTATTTGGCCACTAAACGTCTGATCAAAAGCGGGCTAAGCCACGCCGCGGTGGCGCAGTGTTAGGGTACTCGACTGCGGTATCCAAGGGTGCGGGATCGAATCTCGGCCGCTGCTCCTGCTTTTCGATGGAGGCGAAAAACAAGGCGCCCGTGTGGTGTGCGATCTTAGTGCACGTTAAAGAACCACAGGTGATGAGAAATTACCCGGAGCCCTCCACTATGGCATCTCTCATAGTCTGATTAGCTTCGGGACGTTAAAGCCCATGAATGAAACCAAGCCAATCAAGCTTTACCGTTTAGCCCGCAAGCACGTGAGAATGCTGGTCAAATGGTTACCACGAACGAAGTTCCTAGTCTCATCTGATATTTGCGCCGCGAAAGTCTTATGAGCGCCCATTGTAATCCGCCGCTTAAATAAAACGATTTAACGCATGCTAGCCACGGCGCCAAGCAGACTATGATTTCTGGCCTTAACGTGTTGCTTGCGCGAACTATGTGACGATTTCTTTGCTACCTCAAGAAACTTAGGTCATCGAAGGTAATCACGGTCTGCCTATAGGCAACCTGCAATGGAGTTTGCTGAGACATGTGGCGCCACCTGGCGGCCGACGGGAGCTAATACTGAGTCGGCGCAGAAGCTGACGCCGTATATGTTGCGGCCGCTGTGTTCCTTCTGCGTTCGCGTTTTGTTATCCCAGTGAGTGTGATTTACTCATTTAGTGACTTCAGTGGTCTCGTGCGATGCTTCGACTACTACGGATGTGAACAAGAATAAAAATAAGCGCGAGGGCGGCGAGAAAGACTACCACAATCACGAAGGAGACCTAAGCGTACCGCTTGCTGGGAGAACCTGGGGAGAATGATGAGAGAAGGAGATATTGGCTGCGAGAGAGTAATGTAACTGAAATTTGTTTTGTTATGGGGCCATTGGCGTACAGACGCCAAGAAGCAAAAATAAGACGATTGCCCGTGAGCGGAGGAAACGGTGTAAACTTCTGACTCGGGGAGTCGCACGCTGGTTGGGGCACACTACTCAGTACGCGCTGTAAAATTTGGCGTGTACTGGTATATGCTGTGCAAGATCGAGTGGCATACGTCCAGAAAATCAACAAAGCCGTGCAGCCGCAGCATCGTATTCCAGCGCATTTCAACGGAGGCGAAATAAAAAAAAAAAAAATGTTCGTGGATCTGTGAACCGGATTTCTAATGCGGTGTCTATTCGGAACCACAAAGCCAAAATATCTTCAAAACTTCCAATTACAGATTTCAATAAGCATATTTATCTGTAAATTATTTCTTAAGGTGCTGAAAAAGTGAAAGTGGCGGAGTGTAGAGGCCCGTGATACTGTGTACGCTGAGAATGGAACTTCGTTCTATTGTTCCGCGCCAAATATTTCTTTCACCGACTGCTCAAGCTACTCAAGAGTCTCTTGTCTCAGACGATAGAATATTTCATCATTAGTAACAACAGTAAAAAATTCTAACTCTTAACGACCCCCGTTACGAAAGCTTTGCCGTTGAGTGCCAGCATTTCCCGTCGGCTTTCCCCAAGCTTGAGGTACGGAGATACAAAATGCATGCCAGTTATTGTTGTTGTTAAGGGCTTTATTTTTCCAACGGTGTAGGAGGCCCCCTCCTCCTCGCCCCCAGCACGCACAGTTTTCGTTGATGACGCACGCTACAACCGCACAGTGCTTGCAATCGCCCCGACATCCGTAGCGGGTACCGCACCATGCCCATGCCTCCTGTAACTTCCGCGGCACTGTCGAAAGGTGCACCACGAACAAAAGTGTTCGTCATGGTATTAAACTTTAAAGCAAAACCGCGAGGAAATTATTATGCTGCTGTAATCAAACAGCAAGAACAAAAAAAGAAGAAACGGCGATCAATCTCTTCTGCAGGTTCTCTCTGCACTTTCAATGTTTGGGTATGAGGTGTGAACGCAATAGGTGAATGAAAAGCTACGTTTACAACATTTTTCATTCATTTAATTATTTCTTAATTCATCATCACATATCCGACTAATGCCCTGAGAGAATAAATTTCGTTAAAAAAATTTCCGTCTACTCACGCGACATTCAAAGCTGTGCGCGCGGGTGTTCCGTCGCGAGCGGCGCGCACTTCGCGGTGACGTCGACACCGTTCACGTTTTAAACATGAGCATTCTCGAACAGGCGGTGTCCTTTCGTCAGTATTGGTTTTCGGAAGTAGCTCTCAAGACATTCGATTGCCTTAAAACAGCAGAAAATGAGAGCCGAGATGCTTCTAGCCGTACAACGCGAACGCAACCCGACCGCGCCAGCCTACTCAGATTACTCGGCGCCGCCGTTGGCGGCGCTGAACGCTGCGCTCCACTAGCGCCGCCTGGCCACTGCAGGTTGCCTATACAAAGAAAAGGCAGCATAAAATTGGCTTTGCGCGACTTGAGATGTTAAATTTCAAGAAACATTAATCGCCGCGACGTTTTCTGAGGGATAGGGAACAAGCAATTATCAACAAAAAAAAAGGAGTTGGCGCTGGCCAACTCCTTCGCCCGAATGATTACATGTGGAAGGCGGGGAAGGTAGGAGACGGTCTCGTGCGAGGTAATAAAACACTGATATGACCCACAGTAGTCATGTGCTACCAATGCGTCTCCAAAAATGACGCGTCCGAAATTCCGTAATTTAAAACGTGATAATTATAGCGCCATCTAAGGTACAGGAAACGACACAGAAATATGTTTTTCGGTTAGGACCCAGTATTGGATGTCCGCCACTTGTTTCCGCTTTTCTGATTGTCGGGCCACACGTAATTGGCATTCAGGTGTCACTCGGTACGTACGTACGTGCGTGTCGATACTACCGCTTCGTAATAGCAAGGAAGCGTTCTCCAGCAACATGAGATACAGTACATTTTTAAACCCGTCTATCAAAATATCTCGCGCCAGTCTATCTTCAGGAATGACAGTATGCAGTAAGCCACGTTCAGCACGGTCCCTTTAAGACCATCTTGTATTCCTCATAGTCCACAGATTATTGGTACATGACGACTGAGTGAGGCTTTTACGTCCGTAATTAGAAGCAAAAATTTCAGAATGATGGAAGCAACTGGCATGGCACTCCGGAAAGCGAACAAAAACTAAAATAGTTGTGTACGTAAATACAATAAGGCGAAAATGATGTTCCACACCAAGATACTGATGATGATCATGAGTCTGTATCGCAAGGATCTCTAAAGCTGCGGCCACAATTTCGGCTGCACGCGGTCTAATTTCTACTTCACAACTTCACAGCATCATGCATCTTTCCGCGATGAATTCTGGGAGCTTTAATTGTTTTAAAGAATAATGGTCGAAGTGAGCACGTGCCCATAGATATAGCAACACTAGAAGCCGCTAGTGGGCGAAAATATAACAAAATGCGAAAAAGTAATCTAAGAGAAGATTTTTACCGCAAATGCGCCTCACTTAACCTCCCAGAAAATGGGCGGTACGTCGTTCTAAATATACATCGCCCAATTTGTTTGGTTAAGAAATAAAATTTAAAAGGAACCAGGTTACAAGCAGTCAAGTTAAACTCAGGAGATAAAAACTAGGTCAGGCAACGTGAAATACATAATATTCTCGGGATCAGCGTCTTCTGGCAGCAACCAATGTGATTTTTTAACATGCAAGGGGTGTTTCAAGCTCACCACCGCTTTTTCCTCTGACATTCTCAAACAACATTTACAGAGAACTAGATACCACGAGAAAGTAAATATAGTTTTCCGCACGAAAACGCAATAATAATTCAAAACGCTTCATGCCGAAAGTAAGCGCTTACCCAGTAGTTTAGAAGCGCCGTATCAGAATTCCCCCGCGATGTTTTCGGACGCCCACTCCGCGCAGGGATTCTGTACAGCCGCTCGCGATCAGTCAGATGAGGAGAATACAACGCTCCATGCCTCCTGTCGGAACAGACGAGGCGTGCAGCGGCATTTTGTTTTCATTTTCGAAACGCGCAGCACGCCTGGCGATTCGATGGCGTATGTAATGACGTCACGTCTCCACTCTTTCTGGTCCTCCTCCCACCTGCTCTTCCCCCATGGTCTCCGCTCTCATCGCCGGTGATGCAAGCGCCCGGCCGCTTTGCGTCGTCTTCTTCAGGCCCGTTCTTTGGCGGTCGGCACCGCGGCGCGCCTTCTATTTAGACGTCCATAATAGCCTCCTCTTGTTTCTGTTGAGCTACAAAAGTTCTTTGCAAGCAAAATTAACGGTTGCTTGAAGGTTTCCGGTGCGAAAACATGAACGGCTGCAGCGGTCTGGCGTGCGAAGCAAGGCGTTGTGATCTCTTCCGCAGGTGTCTGCCCGTGCTTACCGGGAGTGGAGGAAGTCGAGAATTCCTTCATAATGAGAGCGATTGAGAATTTTAAAGGTAACTTTAATGTATTCTAATTCATACCGAATGGAACTTAATGGGGATGACGACGCAATGCAGAGAGCGAGATGTACTGAAGCTAAAAGGCACAGAGTAACCGACTGAGGCGATAGATAGGGCAATAAAGAAAAGAAAGCGCTGATGGCTACGGTTCCCGCGTGGAATCCTTGAGGCTATAATCTGCGTGCTCCAGCGCTTTTTTTTTTTTTTTTTTTTTCATTGGTGTGGGACGCGGACGCCAGAAAACTGATGCTACATGATTAGGCTCAGCTAGAAGATTGCTGACAATTGTTTTGCACCGCGTACGGTAATTTATTGATACTGCAATCCCAGTGTTGGGATTTTAGCAGGGTTGGAATACAAAATAAGCAGTTTAACAAAACAGGCCAAAATAAACAATAATTACAGTGCAAGTTGAAGCTCTTCTGCACAATTAGGAATAAAACTAAACATATACAACACAGCAGTGAAATAACAAATGCAATAAAAAGAAACTAGGTGATATGTTGCGAGAACAACGTCAGTGATGGCTGCAGAACTTCATTGTTAGTGAGGTTATTCCAATCGGAAATAGTTCGTGGAAGGAATGAGTATTTAAAGCAGTTATTTCGAACGCGAAAAGGAGTTAAAAGTTAGCTGGTGTCGTTGTCGGGTTGCGTATCCGGACGAAAAAAGCAAGCAAATCGGTGAGTTCTGATCTGTAGTGTCTTTTAATTATTTGGTGCAGAAATTTAAGCCGTGCTCAACGGTTTCGCTCAGTTATTGTCGGAAGGCCAGCTCGAATTAAAAGGTGTGTTGCCGGTAATTGTTATATATGTATCGTGCCGCCCTCTTTTGAACTTTCTCTAATTTATTCATGTTAGTTTGCGTGAACGGATCCCAAATGATTGAAGCATAATCTAAGGTAAGCAGAACAATAGATTTTTAAGCAAGGAGGCGTACATATGGGGTAGACAACCGCAATGCCCGTCTATAGAAAAAGAGTTTACGGAATGCGTTACACGTTATGAGATCAACATGTTTATTCCAACTAAGATTATTACTGACCCAGAGCCCCAGATATTTATATTATGTCACTTCAGTTAGTGTCTTGCCGTTAATACAATAATCGAAGGGTAAGACTTTCTTCTTGTGAGTGATTTTTATTAGTACAGTTTTTTCAAAGTTAATGGACATTTGCCATGCTTCACACCATGCGAAAACTGTTTTTAACGCACTATTAAGTAGTTGATGATCAGATACATTTCTCACTTCTGTATAAATAACAGAGTCATCAGCGTAAAGTCTAATTTTTACAGGAATGTTAACGACAATATCATTAATATATATTAAGAACAACAGAGGACCAAGAACAGAGCCCTGAGGGACGCCAGAGTGCACTGTAAGCCTGTCAGAAGAATGATGGTTAAAGACAACGAATTGTTCTCTGTTTGAAAGGTAGGCTGAAATACATTTTACTAATTGTTTGATATGAAGTATTGTATCGAGTTACGTATCGAGTTACGTACGAGTTACGAAGTATTGTTACGTATAAGGTATTCACTAAGGTAATCGCTAATAGAATCAATCAAGCAAAGGATCAAGCAGGGTTTCGGAAACGGTACTCTACTATCGATCATATCCATACCATCAATCAGGTGATAGAAAAATGCTCGGAATATAACCAGCCCTTATACATAGCATTCATTGATTACGAAAAAGCATTTGACTCAGTTGAAACCTCGGCGGTGATGCAGGCATTGCGAAATCAGCGGGTAGACGAGCCGTACGTGAAAGTGCTGGAAGATATATACAGTGGCTGCACAGCAACCATAGTTCTGCATAAAGAAAGCAACAAAATTCGCATAAAGAAAGGTGTTAGGCAAGGAGACACAATCTCCCCAGTACTATTCACAGCTTGTTTAGAGGAAGTATTCAGAGACTTGGAATGGGAGCAGTTAGGGATAAGGGTAGATGGAGAATACCTCAGTAATCTGCGATTTGCTGATGACATTGCCTTGCTAAGCAACTCGGGGGATGAACTGCAAATAATGATTGATGACCTAGACAGAAAAAGTAGAAAGGTAGGCTTGAAAATCAATATGCAGAAGACTAAGGTAATGTTCAACAGCCTCGGGAAGGAACAGCAGTTTACATTAGGTAGCGAAATACTGGAAGTAGTAGGCGAATATGTCTACTTAGGACAGGTAGTAACCGCAGATCTGGACCATGAAAAGGAAATAACAAGAAGAATAAGATTGGGATGGAGCGCATTTGGCAAGCACTCGCAGATTATGACTAGCAGCGTACTGGTATCGCTCAAGAGGAAAGTATACAACAGTTGCATCTTGCCTGTACTCACCTATGGGGCTGAAACGTGGAGGCTAACCAAGAGAGTTCGACTTAAGTTGAGGACAACCCAGAGGGCTATGGAACGAAAAATGGTAGGGGTAACATTAAGAGATAGAAAGCGTGCAGAGTGGGTCAGACAAATAACTCAAGTTAACGACATTCTAGGGGAAATTAAGAAGAAGAAATGGACATGGGCAGGACATGTAGTGCGAAGAGAGGATAACCGATGGTCGCTGAGGGTAACAAACTGGATTCCAAGGGAAGGAAAGCGTAGCAGGAGGCGGCAGAAAGTTAGGTGGGCGGATGAGATTAAGAAGTGCGCAGGGGTCAAGTGGATGCAGCTAGCACACAACCGGGTTAAGTGGAGAAATATGGGAGAGGCCTTCGCCCTGCAGTGGGTATAATCAGGCTGATGATGATGATGATGATGATGATGATTGTATCGAGTTTATAAATTAACTTTTCGTGAGTAACCTTATCAAAAGCTTTCGAGAAGTCCATAAATACGGCACCAATCTCCGTTCCATTGTTAATTGACGAGGCGAAATCACGTATAGTTTCTGCTAACTGTGTACAAGTTGAGTAACCCCTCTTGAATCCATTCTGATATTTAGTAAAAAAATTATTAGCTTCAAGAAAGTTTGACACGCGATTGGGAAATATGTGTTCAAGTAGTTTACAAGCAGTTGATGTGAGTGAAATAGGGCGGTAGTTCTTGATTACCCGCTTGTCTCCACTTTTATGAAGCGGTTTCACTCTAGCAGTCCCCCAGTCTCTCGGCACTTGACCCACATGTAAGGACCTTGTAAATATAACAAATAAATACTTAGATGTCCATTGTGCATATCTTTTCAAAAAGGCGTTAGGTATGTTCTCTGGTCCAGGTCATTTCTTTAAGATTAAGTAACATGTTTAAAATGTCATGCTCACTAACTACAACGTCATCCAGAGGCGGGAGGGAAGCTTCAAATTTCGGAAAAATGTTATTGTCATCATTAAACACTGACTTAAAATGTTCATTGAATTCATTAAATACTGTTTGTGCATCACTGACCAAAACACTTTTGATTTCAAACTCATTATTGACCTTTGATGTTGGGGAGACAAAACGCCAGAATTTCCCGGGAGACTTAGAGATAGATTTGGGTAACGATTCTTCAAAGTGACGCTGTTTGTCAGCGATAGTGTTCTGTTTGAGCTGAGAACTAAGCGAACTGATCTTTTGTTGTAATTCCGGAGAATTACTAGTTGCTTTTTTCTTTTTCATCCGTTTCAGTTTTCTTTTTAACTGCAGTGTCGCCCGAGAAATCCATGGGTTTTTGTCATCTTTGTAACAATAACCGGCACGTGGCATTCAATGCCTTCAGGTATCATAGCTTTAAACCGGTCCCAAGGTTTGTGAACACTGTCAGTGCTATTACAAAATGTATCAAAGTTGAAGGAAAGAACATTGACAATGGAAACATCATCAGCTCGAGAGAAGTTTTAGATCTAAAATGCATTTCTGAGCTATTTTTATCAACAGTTAAGCCGGAAAGAGTAAGTAGAACGGCTTGGTGATCAGAGATACCGGGTATGACTATACATTTGGCTGTATCTAAAATTGTGTCAGAAACAAAAAAAAAAAGAAGGTCTAGAGGGGATTTTGAACTCCCTTGTATTCGGGTCGACTGCTCTGCAGTTTGTGTCAAGTCATATGATAACGCTATATCAAGCATGGCCTCACTTGATTCATCGCTATAGGTTTTGATTGCGAAATTTGGCCAGTCAATATCCGGTAAGTTGAAATCGCCTGCTAAAATAATTCGATCATTTGGCTTAATAAAAGTTCTCATATAATTTGCTAGATTATTTAAAACACTGACAGATGATCCAGGAGGCCTATACAGAGATCCAACAATGTACCGGACATTGCTGTGGTAAGCCTTACAGAAAATGCATTCGATATTAGGCACTCCAGGCATGCCCACTATATTTAAATAATTTTTGAAGATTATGGCGACTCCTCCTCCTTTGCTACCACGGCCTTTCTAAGAACACTGTAGTCAGCTGGTGCGAATTCGCTATCGTAAATGGTTTCGTTTAACCATGTCTCAGTTAAAACCGCGATATCTGGATCTTCGCAAAGTAGAATTCCTAATTCCTTCCAACTCCATAATTTTATTTAATATGCTTCTGCAGTTTACATTTAATATTTTTAGCGATTTGGGAACGGGCTTTTGCTGTCAGTTGTTTTTGCTATTTAACTTAAAACGGGCATGTTTCACTACATTCCAGCCATACATTATACTGCCAATGGACAATTCAATTTCACCTTGGCTTCATTTTTCTTTTCCCGGACGGCACTCTTCCACAGGTGTTTTGCGATTTCGCGCATTCTGGTAGAAAAGTCTTCAAAAATTGAAATTGAGGATCTCTTTAGCTTGTAGGCGGACTTTAATGCCGATGCTTTTTCTCGGTAATCTGTAAACTTGACTATCACAGGACGTTCCTTATCTCTATTTTTTCGACCAAGTCGATGAAACCTATCAATGCCAGAGACAGTTAACCCTAATTTGTCTTGAAGCACCTCAGTAATCAGTTTACTTTCATGTTCGGCTGCTGTTTCTTCGTCTTCCTCAGCTAATCAGTATATATCTAAATTGTTTCTGCGACTCCTATTTTCCAAGTCATCGACTTTGGAGAGAAGCGCTGATAACTGTTTATCAACCTTCTCGACAGTATCCTCTATTAGACTCACACGGTTGTTCAAAGCGTTCAAATCTGTCAGCTGTTTTTCCAAACCTTCTATGCGTTCGGTCAGAGCTGAAATGTTCCGCTCAATATCGGTTTGAGAACTACGTAAGGCTTCCATAGCTGAGGTCAACTTTCCCTGGCCGTCCAGTAATTCTAAAAGCATTTCTTTTTCAGTAGGGCCCGGATTTGCCTCAACATCTCCACACGCCAACAGGTCTCTCGATATAGAAATGACATAACTGAAGACATTCATCAAAGGTAGCGGGCAGGGCAGCAGCACTAAAAAGCGGTTATCGCTTCGATAGCATTTAGTAGATACGTATCGACTAACCTGCAGCACAAAACAGAAAGGGTTCTTTAGCATAACACGTAACGGCAGTTCAAACCTGGTTACAGCTGCAAGTTCACGAATTTGTACAGGAAAACAAATTGCACGTGCTGCTTTTATGCGAGCGAGAGAGAGAGAGTGAGAGTAAACCTTAATTGGTTTACGGAATAGCGTAGGTGGTTTCCTCAGCCCAAGATACCATTGGCTTGGGCTGCCTCCCGGGCCCCGGTGAGCAGGCTGCGCTGCTCAGAGACCCGTGTGGGCCAGCTCTGCCTCCCACTCCGCTTGGCTGAGTGCTCGAGCTTTATATTTCTCTAATTGCTTTTGCAGTTCCATATCATGTGAAGGATGTCCGAGACTTCATTGCATGCAGTGCATGTGTTATTTTTGAACTTTTCAAGCCAAATTGTGTGGTACTTTGCTAGGTCTGGGAATGTCCTAGCCTGTATGTTTCTCCAGGCTACTGCCTCCTGTCTGCTAAGGTCTTTGTGTGGTTCTGCGTATCGTTTTCTTTCTAATTTGAAGTATTGCATTAGTTCCCCGTATGTGAGAAGAGTTGAAGGCTCTGGGGCAGCTGGCGCGGGTGCACAGAAAGTATGTCCTCGGGCTATCCTGTATGCAAACAGGCACACCGAATAATGGAGCAGGAAAAAAAGACGGGCAACATGAAGCACACAATCCTGTAGATACCGGCACACGAGGGAATCGACGGCAACGAGGCTTTTACGCGAAAGCACATATGTACAGCTCGTTCGGTTGTCCGTAGCGGCAGTTGTGAGTAATTGAGAAGTGGTAGATGTTAATGAGCGGCGTCAATCGATAGAGGGTGACGTAATGTGTTCGAAAAAATATTTAGTGTAATTAATTAGAGGCAAAACACGCAAAATCGTGTCCCCATCAGTTGTGAGTAATTGAGAATAGGTACAGTTTAGTTTATGTCATACCCGAAAAAATAATTAGGCCAATAAGTTAATTAGATAAACAATTAGAGGCAGGCAATGTAAAAGTACAGGCGAAAATGGTCTCATTAGCCAATGACTTGGCACCACATTTGAATGTATCAAATACTAAAACAGTTATTTAAATCAGTCAATTAAGGTAACGTAAAAATGTGACGTCACACAACCTGAAGTCAAGCCAAAAAAGGGCATAGGAAGGGATTGGCGCGCAATTTTAAAGTACCAAAGACTAAAGTAGTTAATTAGGGCAGTTAATTAAGCTGACGTCACGCAACCGGAAGTAGAGCCGAAAAAAGGCATAGGAAGGGATTGGCGCGCAATTTGAAACTACCAAAGACTAAAGTGGGTAAACAAGAAGTAAATTATGGGTATAGTCAGACTGCAATCCAAAATTTCAGTAGGGGGAGGGTAAACCCCCTCACCACCAAAATTTTAACACAAGGAATGATTAATAGGACGATCAACATCATCTGGACCCCGGCGCACGAATCTGTCAGCGGTAACGAGGCGGCCCACAGTGCAGCTCGAGACCTCTACCTCCGAGCTGTACAGGATGGCTCGGCTCAGGCAGAACATAATAGAGAAGGGCGATTAATCTCGTATCAAGACATTACAGAACACTACAGGCAATGCCGGAGGCGTTTCCCCCCACCAAACACGGCGTTAAATAGAGGTCAGGCAATGGCGTGGAGACGCCTGCAGACTGGAGTATACCCAAACCCAGTACTAAATAAACATATCCGATCGGACTGCGAGGACGATAAATGTAAAAAGTGTGGAGCGAGAGGAACCCTCGACCATATAATTTGGGAGTGCGCTTACTCCCCAGGCAGGGCGCAAAGCGTTAGCAGTAGGGAAGCCTGGGAAACCTTATTGCGAAGCTCGGACCCTGAGCTCCAACTCACCGCCGTCCAACTGGCAGCAGAAGCCGCCGGCAAAACCAAACCGGCCAGCATCTAATGCGACCATCCCGTGCGGCTGGGCCGCTAAGTCCCCTCCCTCTTACAGGGGGGTGAGACAGAGCGGCCCAGGCGGTGTGGTCCTTCTCTGTTGGACAATAAAAATTTTCAACAACAACAACAACATATGGGTATAGTCAGGCTGATGATGATGATGATGATGATAAATTAAGCAACCAAAAGCAACCAACAGCAGCATCCGAGCTTTCGCATTACTCCAATGCAAATTCTGCAGTGCCTTTAAATTTATTTTTTTTTTTCGGTTAGAGGGGTTGACGCGCGTAAGGAACGCTCCCTTTAAGGTTAGCAAGAAAGGCATAGAGATATTCCGAAACAGCTCATTGCTCGTTTTCAACGCTGTCCGGCCAGTGCCTTTTTGTGTAGTTGTACAATAAACCTCATCCTTTGTTCTACACGGATCTCCGTAATGTAACTGAAAAACGAACACACCTAATTGCAATGCCGGATGGAGAGGAATGTGTTCATCGTCAAACACAATCTCAAATGTATAGCAGGCATGTACAGTTGTGAGCAAAAGCGGTATACAACACTCAGCTGGTGGCGGAGGTCCGGAAAACTGCATTCCAAATTCGTTTAGCAACACCTATCTGAGATTTAGGCAATAGTGACGGTACATCATTTTATCCACATGCGTGTGTGACTGTCGCTGTTCCTGTCGCTGTCGCTAGATGGCATTTCAATGCAATTCTCACGAGCACTGTCGACGGCTGAGTGTTGTATACCACTTTTGCTCATGCTTTTACAGAGCGGGACAGAAGTAAACGTAGAACGTTTTTCTCTTCAAATTAAAATCATACCTCCTGCACTGGATGTAAGAAAAGAATATTTATCCAAGTGTACGGGCACTGCATTCTACTTCCGGTTCACACATACCATGACTTTCAGTTTCAATTGAGGGACGCGTGAAAAATTTTTAGAAGGAAATAGCTTGCTCCCGCACTAGTACATGATGTTCATAGAGAAAGGATATTGACATCAGAGAGTAGTGCGCTTCAAATCTGGCACGAAGGGGACGTCGAAGAGTTGAAACTATTCAGTGGCATCTCCAAACGCCTGAACTGGAGTGTTTCAATAAACAGCTTTGCGGTCATGCCATCGCTTTTATTAGAGCGTCTAGTAAGCGCGAAATGGAAGGGAACGGGAAGGCCCGCATTCTGATGACGTATGATCAGACGCAAAATAGAATCAGCTGCTCTGAAAGCGCCTTATTCGCTTTTCAAGTGCGAGCTTTCGGGCTTTCAGTAAAGCTCCGAACAGCTACTCTGATGACGTCTTATGGGGCGACATTTTAATGAGGGTGGGCGGTTCTGAATTCTGACATTAGAACAATACAGTGAACGATATATATATATATATATGGGCGGCTTTTACGTTTCTGTAGGTCGACGGCAGGACGTACTCGATTGAAAACACACACATTTCCCCTTCTTGCATAAGGCAAGTAAAAGCTTTTTTCTTACAGTCCTCACGGTAAGTTTGAGAATAGAACAAAATCTTATAAACCAATCACGCTTAGAAATAGTTAGGCGAATCTCCTATTCAGCTGTTTGTGAAACATCGACGAAGTGATTTCTGACATGTACCGCCTAGAACAATGAACACTGCATCTGTTAAGAAGCGAAAATTGAGAGAAACGCATGCTGACAGCAGGTTCTAAACCACATGGGTATTATTCTCTCAGAAAAGGAAAGACTGATTGCGCCCTGTGCGGCTATCATTTGAGCCCTCAAGGGGCGTCGAAACGCAGAAGTTTCTTGTGGTAAACGAAAAAAGAAGAAAACAAACATCGGATTTGCTTCTGTGCGTTTGGAGATGCTCTTGCGAATTTCAATCGGGCTCTGAACGAAAATTATCTTGTATGATATTCAATCATGACTGAGGAGCCACGTAGGCCTTCACCCTCGCCCAGCGACATCTAAGGGCACTGGCCAAATTATTGTGACATCTTCGAAACCATATGCCAATAATCGGCGCTTACCGACGACGTCGCGCCGTCGGCTATCGGTAGGCTAGCCGGCAGAAGTCGTCGCCTCGTTGCCTACGCACTTAATGTCCACACTACAGGAATACCTCTCTGGCATTCCAGGCTGGCAATCCAGATGGCGGGCTACTTCTGCAGTTTAAAAGGCCTTACACCGAGCGACGCAGACGAAACGGTCGGCGGACGGTCGGGCAATTACACTCATCTTACACCGTGATTACACCTAAGCATGTACAGTCACCATCATCATCGTGATCAGTCTGACTATACCCACTGCAGGGCGAAGGCCTCTTCCATAATTCTCCAATTAACACGGCTCTCTGCTAGCTGCATCTACTTGACCCCTGCGAACTTCTTAACCTCATTCGCTCACCTAATTTTCTGCCGCCCCCTGCTCTACATGCTTGCTAAGAAGCATGTAGAGTAGCAGGGACTAAAAACTTGACGCCTTTAGGGCACCTCAGACAGCTACCTTTTTTTCATATTGTCAACATGTCATGTATACGAAACGATAGACCTATGCGGCATTACATGTGTTCGCCACTCGCCTCGACACTAGTCAGAGGCATGACATCATAATATCGTTAAGCTTTCGTTCATACCGATCCCGTTAAGCGGCGAGTCGGCCTAACGAGTGTACACTGTTCGTTTGTCCTACTGTCGGCTGTTGAGGAGAGTGATTTGATAATTTCAAGCAATAGAAAGTATTCATCGAGAGTCACTTCCTCTGCAAAAGCCTGGAATCGAAAGCGGCTTACTTTGCAGAACTCACATGCTGTGAATCAGACGTGCTGATGCTAATCACGAGGTGAGCCTGCCTACCAAGTGCGTTTTGGTTACATGCATACCGTATCTCCATATATACATAAAAAGCTAGTAAAGTTCTTTCTAGACAGCACCCGACATATGTGCTAACCAGAAACGAAAACAGTGCTCTGAAGGTGTGTAAATAACAATTATATATATCCACTTAGGCGATGTATAACTTTCCTCATTTCCTCATTTGAAGCATTCAATGTATTTTCACATTAGCTCCTACACACACACACACACACAAAAAAAAAAACTAATCTGTTTTCCAAGCACATAAGTTGTGTAATCTCAAATGAAAGTCTGTTGCGGATCTGATGTTGAAGCACATCTGATCGTGAGATCCTTTGAGTGGTAGATGACTCATGAAAACATTGTTACATGCGCAATGGATATTCAATATCTATTGTAGTAAGGGATACGACTGCGGACGGTAGCAACAGCTAGAGTGTTTGTGGATAACCAAATTAGGCCGTTGAAGTAGACTCAAAAGCCGTCAAACCAGCTTGCGGATAAAACATCTATAGCTTAAATAATTATCAGGAACAGCGGATGAAGTGCAGCTCGTAGTTAATGCCAAGCGAACAAGCATCAGGTGTTGATATACACAGCTGAAAAAAGAAGAATAGAACAAAAGGGAAGCCGCCGTCATCGGCGCATTGTTGGGAGCAACCTTTTCCTATTGCCGCGTGCCTCTCTGAAAAGAGGACAAAGAAGAACAGAGGACACAGAGGACGAAAACTGAGTGTAGCGCGTGGAACTGTTCCGATCAGTGTTTGCTGCCTTGTACTCGTTACATTTTCTGGTGGAGCAGCCGGGTACGATTTCCCTTTTTGCTGGGTGCAACCCCTCAAGGGCAACCGAGAGCCACCACGGATTTGACACCGGTCCATCGCAGTTGCAGCCGCCGCCTTCGAGGTCAGTCGCCAGAGTTCGGGCCTCTTTCCTGCACGCCTGTGGCCAACATGCATAGGTCCAACCCGAACATTGCTTCTAACGGAGAGTCTTCACCCCAGTTCGTCATCCTCCAGTCTCGAACGCCACCGTCCTTCCATGGCGAGCTTTATGAGGACGCTGAAGACTGGCTGGACCAATTCGAACGGGTCGCCAATTACAACGGCTGGGATGAGCAAAGGAAGCTCTATAATGTCTACTTTGCTCTTGAAGATTCAGCGCGGACGTGGTTCGTGAACCACGAAACGACACTATCAACATGGGACCTCTTTCGTCGCCAGCTGTTGGCGACCTACACCGCCAACGACCGAAGAGAGCGTGCGGAGTCGGCGCTGAAATCTCGTATCCAAGCCCCAAACGAGAGCATTGGAATGTTCTACGAGGACATGATCCGCCTTTTTAGGCGTTCTGATCCAAATATGTCAGAGGAGACGAAAGTGCGCCACCTAATGCGCGGGGTGAAGCAAGAACTATTTGCTGGGCTTGTGCGCAATCCACCTGGCACAGTATCAGAGTTTCTAGCGGAGGCCACCACGATAGAAAAAGCACTTCGACACAGGGCTCAGCACTATAACCGTAACGTGTCCGCCATGTCACCGGTCGTCTACGGTTCTGGCATCAACGGTTCTGATGATGCCTTAAGGGAGCTGATTCGATCTGTGGTCAGGGAAGAGCTGAGACATATTCAACTACAGGGTCTAACATCGTCGTCGAGGCTTCCATCACTCGCGGAGGTCGTTCGCGAAGAAGTGAGGCAAGCCGTCGTCCCGGAACCGTCTGTGCCTGGTGTGCAGCCACCGCCGCCGAGTGTGCCAACGTACGCGGCCGTGCTTCAGCAGCATAACCTCTGTGATCCTCCAAGAGGAAACCCCACTGTGCCGCATCCAAACCAGCACCACAGTGGGTACGGCTCTCCCAGAGCCAGAGTGAACCCCCCTACTCTTGATCCTAGCCCACGCCATCCTCCTCTTCTAGCCGAAGCACGATTACGAAGGACTGACGTCTGGCGTACCCCTGACAATCAGCCTCTTTGTTACCACTGTGGTGAGGCCGGTCACATGTTAAGGTTCTGTCCGTACCGCCGCGCCGGACTTCGTGGCTTCCATCCGCGTGCACGATGTCCTCGGAGTGGTGAACGACCACCCGAAATCGAGGAGTACCTGTTGACGCATACGAATTCTCCGGACGTCCCACAATACGGGTCCCGCGTCATTACCTCTTCCCGTTATCGTTCTCCAAGTCCACGGCCCTCTGCATCCCGCACTAGCCGCTCGACGAGCCCCCGCTCCCCGAGGCTTCGGGAAAACTAGGAACAGCGACCTGCGGAGGTGAGGCCGCTGACGAGTGAAGTGCTGAACATCCTCCATCAAGTTTAGTACAAGATAACGGCTATCAGACGGCGACATGTAACGATGAACCTGAGTGCGCAGTTTCGGACATACCAGTTTCTATCGACGATTGTCTCATTACAGCTTTAGTTGATACGGGGGCGGACTATTCAGTTATGAGCAGTGGGTTAGCCAGGAAATTGAAGAAAGTTTTAACCGAGTGGACTGGGCCTCAGATCCGCACTGCAGGGGGACACCTTATTACCCCGGCTGGAAGATGCGTTGCGAGAGTTGCAATTGACGGATTTGTTTATGTTTGCGACTTCGTTGTACTTACCCACTGTTCGCGAGACGTCATACTCGGCTTGGACTTCTTACAGGCTAATGGTGCGATAATTAATTTACAAGAATCACGAGTGACATTTTCGCCGAGCCAAGCCATTGCGAGATCTAGCGTCGACGGTTCATCAACGTCCGCCTTACGTATTACAGCTGCTGACGTTACGGTCCCGCCACGGTGCAGCATTATGGTCTTGGTAGAAAGTGACTCACCATGCGACCGAGACGTACTGGCAGAGACTAACGTGGGCTTGCTTCTTGAGAAAGGGATCTGCGCTGCAAGAGGACTTGTTCGCTTACGGGATGGTTGTGCGAAGCTCTGGATTACGAATTTCGGGACCGAGTTTCAGCACATTGCGAAAGGAATGGCCATCGCGTATGTTGCCGACTTTATTGAGCCAGGGAACATCTGTACTCTGGCGCCGCCGTCGCCAGCCAGATGTAATGCACCCGACATTCTATCAACTGTGGACATTAATGCCAATCTGTCGGTGGTTGAGCGGCGGCGACTCCTGGACCTCCTTCAGGAATTTGCTGGATGCTTTGCAACGTCTTCGAAAGTTGGGCGTACCCCAGTAGCCAAACACCGCATTATGGTTGACGCGGAAACCAAGCCGATTTCCCAACACCCATACCGAGTGTCGTCAACGGAACGAGAGGCTATTCGAAGACAGGTGCAGGAAATGCTTATCGATGACGTGGTACAGCCGTCTACCAGCCCCTGGGCTTCGCCTGTAGTGTTGAAGAAAAAAGACAACACCTTGCGTTTTTGCGTCGATTATCGTAAGTTAAATCAGGTAACGAAACGGGACGTATACCCGCTCCCACGTATCGGCGACGCATTGGACCGGTTACGCAATGCCAAATATTTCTCGTCGCTTGACCTCAAGAATGGCTACTGGCAGATAGAAGTGGACGAAAGGGACAGAGAGAAAACAGCGTTCGTCACCCCCGACGGCCTTTATGAATTTAAAGTGCTTCCTTTCGGTCTCTGTTCTGCACCAGCAACCTTCCAGCGAATGATGGACACCGTTCTCTCTGGACTGATGTGGCAAACGTGCTTAGTGTATCTTGACGATGTCGTCATTTTCGCGGCTAGTTTTGAGGAGTACCTTGACCGACTGCGAATGGTACTACAGGCACTGCGTTCAGCCCAACTGACGATAAAACCACAGAAATGCCATTTCGGATTCCAGGAGCTCCGCTTTCTTGGCCATGTTATTAGTTCTGAGGGCGTGAAACCAGATCCCGACAAGACTGCTGCTGTGAAAAAGTTTCCGCGCCCAACCGACAAAAAGTCCGTTAGAAGGTTTTTGGGGCTTTGTGCCTATTACAGGCGTTTCGTAGAGAATTTTTCAGTGATTGCCGAGCCTCTTACGCGTCTTACCCGAGACAATGTTCCTTTTGCGTGGCAAGATGATCAAGAGGATGCTTTCAACGAGTTGCGCCGGCGACTGCAGGCCGCCCCGATACTTGCCCATTTTGACGAAAACGCCGCTACGGATATCCATACCGATGCCAGTAATTTTGGACTCGGTGCCGTTCTGATTCAGCGGCAAAATGGCACTGAAAAAGTTATCGCTTACGCAAGTCGCTCTCTTTCAAAAGCAGAGACAAACTACTCAACCACGGAAAAGGAATGTCTCGCGGTAGTTTGGGCCATAACTAAGTTCCGACCCTATATTTACGGCTGACCTTTTAGGGCTGTGAGCGACCACCATTCGTTATGCTGGCTAGCCAACCTCAAAGACCCCTCTGGACGGCTTGCAAGGTGGAGTCTCCGTCTCCAAGAATACGACATTACGGTTGTATACAAGAGCGGCCGTAAGCACAGCGACGCCGATTGCTTGTCTCGTGCACCAGTTGATGCTGCCCCTCCCGACAGAGAAGACGATGACTTCCCGTCTCTTGCTGTCGTCACGACCGCCGACATGGCCCAGCGTCAACGGGCTGACCCCGGTTTACGCCCGCTTATTGAGCATCTCGAAGGCCTTGATGTAGCTGTCCCACGAGCTTTTGCACGGGGTTTATCCTCCTACAGCATTCGCAATGGCGTCCTATATAAGAGAAACTTTCAGCACAACAAGGAAACCTTTCTTCTCGTTGTGCCGTCCGACCTCAGGCCAGAAATCTTGCACGCATGCCACGATGAGCCTTCGGCTGGACATTTAGGAGTCACGCGAACATCAGCACGCATTCGACAAATATACTATTGGCCTAAGTTGCTGCCTTCAGTCCAGCACTACGTGAGAACATGCCGAGATTGCCAGCCGCGAAAGACACCTCCGCTGAAGCCTGCAGGGCTCCTTCAGCCGATAACTCCGCCAACAGCCCCTTTCCAGCAAGTGGGTATGGATCTTCTGGGCCCTTTCCCAACGTCCGCATCAGGGCACAGATGGATAGTAGTTGCGACGGACTACTTAACGCGATACGCCGAGACACAGGCACTTTCCCGTGCAACTGCTGCAGAAGTAGCCCAATTTTTTCTTAATACCATCGTACTGCGCCACGGTGCCCCATCGATTATTATCACTGACCGCGGTACAGCCTTTACGGCTGAACTAATGCAGGCTCTCTTCAGTCTTACCCGCACAAGTCATCGTAGGACTACTGCTTACCATCCGCAAACAAACGGACTGACTGAACGCCTCAATAGAACGCTTGCAGACATGATTTCCATGTACGTCGACGTTGAGCATCGCACGTGGGATGAAGTCCTTCCGTATGCAACTTTTGCATACAATACGGCTGAACAGAAGACGACGCGTCTTGCACCATTCCAGCTAGTCTACGGTCGTCCCGTCGCCACAATGTTGGACGCTATGCTACCCATAAGTCATGGCGACGATGTCACCAACGCCTATGCAGACGTCGACATATTTCTACAGCGGGCCGAAGAAGCGCGCCAGCTCGCACGATGCCGTATTCAACAACAACAACATCGCGATGCCAGTCGGTACAACCTCCGACACCGAGACGTTCACTACCAACCTGGCGATCTTGTATGGGTGTGGACACCAGTGCGCCGTCGAGGACTCTCCGAGAAACTACTTCGCCGTTACTTTGGGCCATACGAGGTCATTCGGCGTCTTAGTAACGTGACTTACGAAGTTGTTGCTCGGAGCCAGCGACCTTCAACACGGCGGCGCTCAAGTGCTGAAACTGTTCATGTAGTGCGGATGAAACCGTATTATGAGAGGCAGTGATCTTTTGCGCGTGTGCAGCTTTGTGTTCCCTGCTTCTCCTGTGTGCATAATCTGAGGATATTCCCAGCGTCGAGTCGCCGCTTTAGAAGAGGGGGGGTAATGCCGCGTGCCTCTCTGAAAAGAGGACAAAGAAGAACAGAGGACAAAGAGGACGAAAACTGAGTGTAGCGCGTGGAACTGTTCCGATCAGTGTTTGCTGCCTTGTACTCGTTACACTATAGCGTTATGAATGCTTAACCACGAAGTTGTTTCTTTAACCACTAGCATGGTAAATTTACGAGCTATGTGCCTAGGAAGCTCCATAAGGAAAAAGAGAGCAGCTGGGCCATATTAAAAGCCACTGGAACTGGAGCATCCCCGCAACGCGTTCGCGACTAGTGGATGCCGACGGTTAGTGGTCGGTGCGAAAAAAAAAATCAAAACTGGATTTGCAGTGGTTTGTTGGCTGCAGCCTATTTGGACGCCATAACATGAAACGACAGAATGAATTCAGTGGTTGATGGTTTTGTCCAATAAACTGGTTGTGGAAATGGCCTTACCAATCTGCGGCTACTGCGGCTCTCGACAGCATCATTTGCCCAACTCAGCATAGAAAACAAAAAAAAACTTGTCATGATTACTTGACCCCGCTGACAGAGCAAGCGGTAGTATTTATCGGCAGACTCTGAAGATGGGAACGATGCTATCGATGCAATGACCACACAGAGCTGGCTAGAATGCTGACGCATGCGCTAAAGGCACGATATCAGACCAGCTTATCAGTTCATAGCGTTCTCCTATTACGTTAGGAGGATGGGGTTACTTCGTCGAGCATGAAGCTATTGAGTACTCCAGAACCGGCGCCTACGCAGACCAAAGGTGTCTGCTGTAATGTATTATTTTAATTTTGCTCCAGTCATGATTACTATGGACCCACAGACATATTTTAAGGCAAGAAACCGACCACAGGCAAATATTACCTCTGTAGTCTTTGAGTACATGACGAATAGAACTTTGCAGTCTCGGCCTATTGAAGGGAAGAAGGGAAAAGGAAAACTTGTGGGGGAAACAACAACACATAGAATCTGATAGTGTGAACATGTGGGCAAGAAAGCCACTACATGATTTTTTAGGGCTTTTAAAGCTCAATATAACAGGTAAAATATATCGGCTATCAGTTATAACAAATATAACTGAAAATATATACAGTAATGCATAATATTTATAGTGCGCCACAGAATAAACTGCCGAAAATATGGTTTTGAATTTAGTTCAGCGTCCTGAGAGACCTACCTCGTCTTGGAGTCTTCAGGCGATACTTGTCGAAGAAAGAGATCGGCAGAAATAAACTTTCAAATCTTGTAATTAGATGCGAGTATCACGAGCGTCACTTCTCGTGGAGGTTTTTTTTCTTCTGCTCACGGCAACGCATCCAATGAGTTTGTAGCATAGAGTTCCTTACACTACCTAGAGGGAAAGCTGAGGGCGCTGCACTTCAGCCACCATGGGCGCGCTAAGAATCATGGGCTGGTGTGCTACTTGTTGCGGGACAGTCAGTTTTTCTCGGGTACCTGGAGTAGCGTTACTGCGCTGTTTCTTTTTCGTCATCATCATCATTTGAAGGTGCGTACATAGACCGCGAAAGCCATAGTAGCGTATGCGCAAAAGCAGACGTCGCGAATAAACGGTTTCTGTTTCCCGAAATGCCACTAAAAACTTCCTTAAGTGATTGCACAACCATAAATATTTTCATAACATTTTTTTATTTCAAAGTTTGCCTATTAAGTGCGAAATATTGGTATTTGTGCTGCTCAATACTAAGCCAATAGGAGAAAGAGCCATCGCTTATATTGGATAAATCTCACACTGGCATTCTGTTTCTCTCTCTTTTTGTAATTTATAGTCACAATATTCAATCTTAGGACATTATTTACGGTAGAACAACGTTTATCTTTACATTAGTTTTGGCCAAAAGTTGTGGTTCTGCAATCGGTAGCTCTCCTGCCCATGATGCTTTGAGCGCCCATGGTGGCTGAACTGGCCGTCTGGAAACTCCATGTAAACTTCCATAGACGGCAGCACAGCTTTCCCTCTAGGTAAGAGTAAGAAACTCTATGGTTTGTAGGCCGCTGTGATCCCCGAAGGAAGAACGCTACAACGGTAAACGTGTACGCATTTCTCCGTTGTCGCGTCCTTTCTCCGGGGATCGCACAGCGCCCTACAAGTTCATGTAATGTAGTAATGTACACAAATTGGAACTTGCCTGCCCCCTTTGCAATCATGGGCAGAGCAAAAAAAAAGGTACGTAGCCCAGACTACTATAAATTCATGTCTCAATACGTTGAAACCCAATAGCCCCTTTTATAACATATTTTACCTGGAAGCATATAGCTGGGACGTCTCCGAATGCCGAACAAGAGCGTTATACTATTGCTTCTTAAAAAGAACATAGTATTAGTGCAGAAACATGTGCCGAAATACGTAATATGTTTCATTTGCTAAGGTTATACATAATGGGTGTTTTTGTTTGTAGCTGTTTGGATATCGTTATTTTTAATTCTGCGAGAAATGCGACGGGACGGTTTGCGCAAATGGATTGCGCACAAAGCGGACGTGATAGATCTCAGCGATGAAAGGAATAACTTAAAATAACTAATCAACTTCCTTTCTTGTGTTTGCAAAGTCCAACATTATAAGAAATTGAAAACTGCCAACGTAGAAGCTCAGTCAGATTTTTAAGTTTTCTTTATGGGCCATGCATTTCAAAATATGTAACGCCAGAAATTCGGATATCTAATCTCGCAAAGTTGGCTTTGCGAAATGCACATTTAAACAGTGGCATTCCTGGGCATAGTATTGTCGCGGAAATGCTTCTACGGCATAAGTTAGACAAACGACTTCGGCAGTTGGTCTAATTAATAGAACTTCGAGCGGTGACATTTTGAAATTGCGCATTGTGGGAAGCAAACTCCAGCTACAGTTTAAGAACTTCGTATTTTTAACGTTGCGTATATTTAGTCCTGCTTTACCGCTAAAAGGAACCTGAAACACTAGACTAAGCTTCTAAGTTGACGGCCTTCAATGCCTCGATAAAAGGTTGGCCCCTGAAATCAAACGCAGAAAAGATGATTCATTATTTTAGTATATTAATCTTTCACCACTGAGATCTATCACGCACATGATGTCCGCCTTCCTGTATACAGTCCATCGAACGATGTATTTTCCCAAAGTTTAATGTGCCAGACTGTAATCGGTTAAAAAAACACACACGGTATACATATTTAATTTAGCCTAATTACGAATGCACTCAGGTTTTTGGCCACTATCTATTATGCCGCACCGAGTGCTGGCAAAAGAGTGTGCTTTAGGCCGTTCTTAAAGCCTTATTTTCTGGCTTCTGGGAAACAGGGCGACAGGGCCGGCCTCGGCGGCAGCTTTTCGGTGGAGGCGAAAAGCAAGGCGTCCGTGTGCTGTGCGATGTCAGTGCACGTTAAAGAACCCCAGGTGGTCGAAATTTCCGGAGTCCTCCACTACGGCGTCTCTCATAGCCTGAGTTGCTTTGGGACGTTAAACCCCACAAACCAAACCAAACCATTATTCGAAGTCATAGAAGGAACGGGTCGCCGACTTCTTAGATTTACGTATCTTTACCATATGTCACAACTAAATGAGTTAAACGAGACCAGTATGTTTTGCACAAGGCACAAAAATATTTCCACCATGAAATTCAGTCGGGGGCACTGATGCTTTTGCCATCTTTCGTTAAAGTTGATTAAAATAGTTGAATTTACAGTTGATTCGGTTCCGAGAGGTTACGCTCGATTCGAAGAATTTTTGAACAGTATAGTGCAAGAAGTGTTCTTTCGCGTACATAAAAAAAAAATCATCTTTTTCTTTCAAAGCAACGAAAAAATATAACAGGCAAGGATTCTTCAATGAGCGACAGTGTTTCACGCTCTCATTTAGCCGGCATGCAGATTTTTGTGTGTTTGTGTGTTTGTGTTTGTGTTTGTGTGTGGTGTGTGGTGTGTGGTGTGTGGTGTGTGGTGTGTGGTGTGTGGTGTGGAGTGGAGTGGAGTGGAGTGGAGTGGAGTGGAGTGGAGTGGAGTGGAGTGGAGTGGAGTGGAGTGGTGTGGTGTGGTGTGGTGTGGTGTGGTGTGGTGTGGTGTGGTGTGTGGATTGGAGTGGTGTGGTGTGGAGTGGAGTGGAGTGGAGTGGAGTGGAGTGGAGTGGAGTGGAGTGGAGTGGAGTGGAGTGGAGTGGAGTGGAGTGGAGTGGAGTGGAGTGGAGTGGAGTGGAGTGGAGTGGAGTGGAGTGGAGTGGAGTGGAGTGGAGTGGAGTGGAGTGGAGTGGAGTGGTGTGGAGTGGTGTGGTGTGGTGTGGTGTGGTGTGGTGTGGTGTGGTGTGGTGTGGTGTGGTGTGGTGTGGTGTGGTGTGGTGTGGTGTGGTGTGGTGTGGTGTGGTGTGGTGTGGTGTGGTGTGGTGTGGTGTGGTGTGGTGTGGTGTGGTGTGGTGTGGTGTGGTGTGGTGTGTGGAGTGGAGTGGAGTGGAGTGGAGTGGAGTGGAGTGGAGTGGAGTGGAGTGGAGTGGAGTGGAGTGGAGTGGAGTGGAGTGGAGTGGAGTGGAGTGGAGTGGAGTGGAGTGGAGTGGAGTGGAGTGGAGTGGAGTGGAGTGGAGTGGAGTGGAGTGGAGTGGAGTGGAGTGGAGTGGAGTGGAGTGGAGTGGAGTGGAGTGGAGTGGAGTGGAGTGGAGTGGTGTGGTGTGGTGTGGTGTGGTGTGTGTGTGTGTGTGTGTGTGTGTGTGTGTGTGTGTGTGTGTGTGTGTGTGTGTGTGTGTGTGTGTGTGTGTGTGTGTGTGTGTGTGTGTGTGTGTGTGTGTGTGTGTGTGTGTGTGTGTGTGTGTGTGTGTGTGTGTGTGTGTGTGTGTGTGTGTGTGTGTGTGGGGATGCTTTGATGATGTGAAGGCTTGTGTAGCCAACGCAACTGCCCTGCTGCTTGGAGCGAAAAAATATAGATTGGCCAGCGCTGTTGGGTGAGTGCTTTGACGGTGTAAACACTTCTGCCGGCAACGCAAGTGCCCTGTTGAATGGAGTGAAAAAAAAAAATAAAAAAGTGGCCTGCGCAGGGATCGAACCTACGACCTTCGCGTTATTAGCACGACGCTCTAACCGACTGAGCTAGCAGGCCAGAACTGCTCAGAGCGTCGCTTTGCTTGACGCCAAACGAAGTCTCGACCAGCCGGCACGCTGCTGTTGGGTGAGGGCTTTGACGGTATAAACACTTCTGCCGGCAACGCAAGTGTCCTGTTGAATGCAGTGAAAAAAAAATTAAAAGTGGCCTGCGCAGGGATCGAGCCTACGACCTTCGCGTTATTAGCACGACGCTCTAACCGACTGAGCTAGCAGGCCAGAACTGCTCAGAGCGTCGCTTTGCTTGACGCCAACCGAACTCTGGATCAGTCATCACGCTGCTGTTGGGTGAGTGCTTTGACGGTGTAAACACTTCTGCCGGCAACGCAAGTGCCCTGTTGACTGGAGTGAAACAAATAAAGAGTGGCCTGCGCAGGGATCGAACCTGCGACCTTCGCGTTATTAGCACGACGCTCTAACCGACTGAGCTAGCAGGCCAGAACTGCTGGGAGCGTCGCTTTGTTTGACGCCAACCGAACGCTCGACTAGTCGGCACGCTGCTGTTGGGTGAGGGCTTTGACGGTGTAAACACTTCTGCCGGCAACGCAAGTGCCCTGTTGACTGGAGTGAAACAAATAAAGAGTGGCCTGCGCAGGGATCGAACCTGCGACCTTCGCGTTATTAGCCCGACGCTCTAACCGACTGAGCTAGCAGGCCAGAACTGCTGGGAGCGTCGCTTTGCTTGACGCCAACCGAACGCTCGACTAGTCGGCACGCTGCTGTTGGGTGAGTGCTTTGACTGTGTAAACACTTCTGGCAACGCAAGTGCCCTGTTGAATGGAGTGAAACAAATAAAGAGTGGCCTGCGCAGGGATCGAACCTACGACCTTCGCGTTAATAGCCCGACGCTCTAACCGACTGAGCTAGCAGGCCAGAATTGCTGGGAGCGTCGCTTTGCTTGACGCCAACCGAACGCTCGACCAGTCGGCACGTTGCTGTTTGGTGAGGGCTTTGACGGTGTAAACACTTCTGGCAACGCAAGTGCCCTGTTGAATGGAGTGAAACAAATAAAGAGTGGCCTGCGCAGGGATCGAACCTACGACCTTCGCGTTATTAGCACGACGCTCTAACCGACTGAGCTAGCAGGCCAGAACTGCTGGGAGCGTCGCTTTGCTTGACGCCAACCGAACGCTCGACCAGTCGGCACGTTGCTGTTTGGTGAGGGCTTTGACGGTGTAAACACTTCTGGCAACGCAAGTGCCCTGTTGAATGGAGTGAAACAAATAAAGAGTGGCCTGCGCAGGGATCGAACCTGCGACCTTCGCGTTATTAGCACGACGCTCTAACCGACTGAGCTAGCAGGCCAGAACTGCTGGCAGCGTTGCTTTGCTTGACGCCAACCGAACGCTCGACTAGTCGGCACGCTGCTGTTGGGTGAGTGCTTTGACGCTGTAAACACTTCTGGCAACGCAAGTGCCCTGTTGAATGGAGTGAAACAAATAAAGAGTGGCCTGCGCAGGGATCGAACCTACGACCTTCGCGTTATTAGCCCGACGCTCTAACCGACTGAGCTAGCAGGCCAGAACTGCGGGGAGCGTCGCTTTGCTTGACGCCAACCGAACGCTCGACTAGTCGGCACGTTGCTGTTTGGTGAGGGCTTTGACGGTGTAAACACTTCTGCCGGCAGCGCAAGTACCCTGTTAACTGGAGTGACAAAAATAAAAAGAGGCCTGCGCAAGGATCGAACCTACGACCTTCGCGTCATTAGCACAGCGCTCTAACCGACTGAGCTAGCAGGCTAGAACGACTCAGAGCGTCGCTTTGCTTAATGCCAACCCAACTCTCGACCAGTCGGCACGCTGCTGTTGGGTGAGTTCTTTGACGGTGTAAACCATTCTGCCGGCAACGCAAGTGCCCTGTTGACTGGAGTGAAAAAAAAAAGAAAAAAAGGTGGCCTGCGCAGGGATGGAACCTATATACGACCTTCGCGTTATTAGCACGACGCTCTAACCATCTGAGCTAGCAGGCCAGTTTTTTTTTCTGACATGGTATTTATTACACCTGGTTATGTACAGAAAGGGTTATGTACACATAATATTTACAATGCACTCAGCCTTTGGTGAGGTTAAAACAGAAAACAACTAAAAGGCAGGCAAAGATAAGTACCGTGTCACTAGCGGAAACCGATCAGGTTGAAAGTCATTTTCATCATAGGTGTCCTTCAGTTGCAGCATCATTATGCTAAAATAGAGTCTAGGTGGAACAATAGGTTCAGCGTTACGATCCAACATGCGTGTCTTCCACAAGCTATGAAGTCCAATAAGGAAAAACATGTCATATGGTTCGTAATCAGATTGCGTAAGAGCAAGATGCCGCACACTGTACGAACTTAGAACAAAGTCTTTCTTTAGAGTTCTTTGCAGCACATCCCAAAAAAGAATTGCGTCTTTGCAATTAACGAAACAGCTACCTTGGACTGACCCTAGTGCTCAATTGTTTCAGGCACATCACACAGACAGCAGTTTACATAAGATACAAAAATATTTTTTCGACGGAGCCGTGTGTTGACAGGTAGAGCTTCGGTGTGAAATTTAAAGAATAATGTTTTCGTGCGAGGAGAAAACTGTATTTTGTGCACCCTCTTTAACACATCATGCCTTTAGGACCAAACATCAAGAGCGATACAGTGGTGGCGGAAAAAGCATTGCTATTAATTTCTAATACAGTATCTTGCGCGAAGCTGAATATAAGTACTCATTCGAGAATCGTACTGTCAAAAAACTCACCGAAGCATAAACTTCCTGCATAAATCCTAGTAACTGCGGGCGATCCGTAAAATCCGAAGAAACCACTAGGTCGGGAAGCAGATTCATGAAATTAACTTGTAGGAATGCTCTAATAATCGGATGTGAACAATCACGAAAAAAGAAGAAACGGGCAACTAACTGCCTTACATACAGATGCACTAAGCCGAGCCCCCTGCACAAACAGGTCTGAATAGGTTATCACGCCGAATCGGTTCAAAATTAGATGACCAAATAAACGTCGCAAATATTCGGTGAAAACGCCGGATGTAATGCCTAGCACAGTGGATGGAGGACCTGAAGCACATAGTAGTAAAGTTTTGTGGACAAAAACATGTTGCACCGAATATTGAAAGCCGATAGGGGACAAATGTATTAGCATAACGCTGGACGACTGGAACGCGCTCTTTCCAGTAATTTGCACTTGACTTAAATACGTGCAGTGAAACGCCTAGATATTTAGGGGGCACACATGACCATTCAATTCCTGCATATAGGGGTGGTGTTGAGCCCAACGAACCAAACCAAAAGCCAGAACTCTTGGAGTGATTCATCTGAGCACCAGAAACAACGCCAAATTCTTCGATGCGGGATATAACTTTTTCTATGCTTGGTTTGTCACTGCAGAAAAACGCAAGATCATCCGCATATGCAAGCACTTTAACTTCATTTCCAAGGAGAGGGAAGCCATGGATGCTACTGTTATGTAAAACATTCAGACAAAGTGGCTCCAAGTAAAGAGCAAAACGCAGCGGAGACATCGGACAGCCTTGCTTCACAGAAGAGTTGATTTGTACGGGGCTTGATCGCTATCGCTGGCCATCTAAAATTAGTCGAGTCGAACAATTTCTATAGCAAAGTTGCACCCCCTTCAGTACTACAGAACCAACATTCGCTCGCTCCAGAAGGGAAAACAGGAAAGAATGACGAACTCGATCAAATGCTTTGCGACGTCGACCTGAAGTAAAGCAACCTGATCATGAGAGCAGGAGCACGATTCGAGGATTGTGCGCGCAATATGTACGTTACTTTGTATGGCACGGCCCCTCAAGCCGCATGTCTGGTGAGGGTCAATAAAACCGACATTGCGAACTGTAGGCGATTTGATAAAATTTTGGCGAAAATCTTGTAATCTACATTTGCCAGTGTGATTGGTCTATAGCCTTCCACTGAGCGTAATTTTTATTCATCAGTACTCTTTGGAATTAGGACTGTGTGGCATTTTGTAAAAGTCTCGGGAAGGGCTTCTAGATCAAAACTCATCACGAAGACATCTTGCAGGATAGGAGCAAGAACAGTTTTAAGAGCCTTGTAAAATTAAGAGGAAATGCCATCAGGACCAGGCGTCTTTGAGAGAGGTAATTGATCAATTGCCATTTCTACCTCTTGCTGCGTGAAAGAGCTGCTAATTACGGAACAATCATCTTCTGATAAAGGGGTCACCAGGGATGTGAAACGCGAGATAATATAAGAATTTCTGACAGGAGGAGTGGCACTAAACAACGTCGAGTAACAATCCACGAATGCGGACGTAACTTCATTCGTACTCGTAACCAATGTGCCATTACGCATTAATCCCGGAATCAGCTTTGCAGTCGCATGATGACGTTCATCAAGCAAAACTTGCCACGTCGGCCGTTCGCAGTACAAAGCGCGCCTGACACGAGATCGAATTAAGGCACCACTGTATCTGTCCGCATCATGCCTTTGTAACTCACTTTTGACACTATTAATTTCGTTCGTATATGATCCAGAGGATTCACATTCTAGTTCACACAGGTTACACAAGTTTTTGTTAAGTGCCTCCTCCTGGTGTTTCCTGTAGAAAGATTTAATTGAGCCAAGTTCAATTGCTATCGCACGTACTTCCTGTTTGAACTTTTCCCAAGCGGCGAACAATGGTAAATTTCTGGAAAAACATGATTGGAGCTGTGAGCGCACACGAACGATAAATTCTTGGTCATTTACCAGCGATGCGTTTAACTTCCAAAGTTCCCACTGCGGCCTAAACTTTGAATGGTCATTATCACCGAGCCGGGCCACTACCATGCAATGATCAGAAAAGGAAACAGGTATAGTTTCGCAAACAAGCCAGCGGGAAACTAATGTACAAGATGCATAGATCCAGTCTAGACGATCGTGAGAATGCCCCTGAATGTGGGTGAATGATCTAAAAGCACGGCAGGACGCCCCTGTATCAACCAGTCCCGCATCTTCTGTAACACGGAACAAAAGGTGTCCACTCCCGTCACTGCGTGCGTCTGGACTAGAACGATTTATGGGGTTGCAAACACAGTTGAAGTCGCCCATTAGCACAATATGTCGGTCACAGTCAAGTAAGCTGGCTATGTGTTCAAAAAAAAAACTTATTCGCTGAGTCGCGGTATTGAAAGCCTAAACATTAATTATCCGCCATGGCTTCCTAAAGAGTAGAAGATCGCAACATATCAACCGGCCCTCGGCGTCGATATTATAAGTTAGGCCAGAACAAGGCAGCGTCTTTCGTAGAAACAGAAAACAACCTGCCGTCAAGCCCACAGCATGCGCAACAATGACATTCAAATCTGCCAAAAAGGGTTGTCGCGCCCTCTCGGTTTCCTCCTCGCTCTCTATCTCCGTCTCTTGGACTGCCACAATATCTGGACGCCTGTTGTGCAAAAGTCGGCGAAGTTGCATCTGTCTCTGGCGAGACCTAAGACCCCGTACATTGATAGTTGCAAGCACTATCTCTTCAGAGACCGCCATGGTGACTGCACATAGTTTTGCCTACAATTCCATTTGCCTTTCGGAAGGCGGCGAAGCCGCCTCCGAACCACCGCCAGGCCTCCTCGACCGTGAACGCCGGCACTTCCCTTTGTGCTTCAACGCTCGACCGCGACGACGATGCTTATCTCGCCCTTTATCCATTCTAAATTTTTATAACCCTCCTACAGAGTACACGCTTTTCAAACCGCTAATGCACTTTACTTCAAGATTGTTTCGAGACACCGACTTCTTGATAGGTGGGGATTTTAATGCCCCGCACGTTATCTGGGGTTACCCACACACCTTCCGACCTGGCCGTATACTCAACGACGCATTAAACAGAGCTCAATTAACTGTTTATAACACCCCAAACTCCATTACCCGGGAAGGTTACAGGAGCCAACAATCCACCATGCCAGACCTCACAGTGGGCCGCGGACTGCGAGAGGTCACCTGGCACGTTACAGATGAAAAATTGCTCAGCGACCATTACATTATTAACATCACTGTTCCTAGCCGTACCCGTCCGCGGAAACCTAAAATTTCCCACACAAACTGGCATACCTTTCGCACTATACGCGACACCTCTCATACTACTGGCAGTCTTCAGAGCTGGACAAAAGCACTCAAACATGCTCAGAAACAAGCTACGCAGGAGAGGTCCACTTCAGCCCCGTCAGATAATCCGGACCCTTACCTTGTACGAATCTGGAAGAGGCGGAAACGACTCTTGCGCGCTCTTCGCACTCAGCCCAACAATGCTCGCCTCTCCGACCGAGTCACCGAATTGACGCGACAGGTTAAAGAACACTGCGTTACACTTGACACCAATCAATGGAACAAAATTTGTAACACCATTAACGGCACACTAAATCAAAAAAGAACCTGGCATTTACTCAGAGAATTACTCGGGCCTCAACCGACGCCTGTTCCCACTCTCGAGAAGCACTATTCTCAACTAGGCGCGGATGCCTTAACAGCCCAACTCCGCGATCTCTACATTCCTCCTCCCCTACCCAGCCTTTATACTCCGTACACTGGTGCTTCCAAGGTAGAACTCGATCAGCCGTTTACCCTTTGGGATCTCGACTGGGCGCTAGAACACCTAAAGCGGAAGTCAGTCCCAGGTGAAGACCAGATTACATACTCACTCATTCGAAATTTCTCTGACAAGGACACAGAACATTTTCTGAGCATTATAAACTTACATTGGGAAGAAAGCACACTCCCAGCATCTTGGAAACAATCACTTATAACCCTACTTTCAAAGCCAGGCAAAAAACCTGCGCTTCAAAACCTCCGCCCAGTTTCTTTAACATCATGCCTGGGAAAAACCATGGAGCGGATGGTGCTCAATCGGCTCGAGACTCATCTTGAATCCATAGATTTCTTTCCCCCTCAACAAATTGGCTTCCGAAAAGGTGTGTCTACTCAGGACCTATGTTTTCTCCTCATGCACGAATTTGACCCTCCGCCCACTTCCCAGATCCAAGCCATAGTGGCCCTTGATGTGCGGAAAGCTTTTGATAACCTTGCCCACGATCCTCTATTAAACATCCTTGCCTCTACTGGCTGTGGTCCAAAGATGTATGGCTACCTCACAGCATTTCTCCGCGACCGTACGGCCAAGTTCCGTCTCCCCGATTCAATATCTGATCCTTTCCCCCTCACACGTGGTACTCCTCAGAGCGCTATTCTGTCACCCACCCTTTTTAACCTTGCAATGGCTCCCCTATCTCGTACTTTAGCGTCTATCCCAAACCTAAAACACACATTCTATGCAGACGACCTTACTCTTTGGTGCACTTCTGGGTCTCCTGGAGCAGTAGAGGAGACCCTACAGCAAGGTATCGATGCAGTCGTTAGTTACCTTGATAAAGTAGGGCTATCTCCCGCACCTGAAAAATCCGAATTGCTGCTGATTGCAAAAACTCGCTATCAACGCCAACATAACCAGCTGATCAATCTCACAATGGCAGGTCACCCCATCCCTCGTGTATCATCCTGCCGGATCCTCGGATTTCATATCCATGAGTCAACCAATCAGGCCAATGTATCTACTACCGTTAAAGTTTGCAATCAGCTTACGCATCTAGTTCGCCGTATAGTCAATAAGCACGCCGGGCTGCGAGAGGGTCAAGTCAGGCAGCTTCTCCACGCATTAGCACTTAGCAAAATTTTATATACGATTCCTTACCTTACACTAACTTGTCGCCAAAGACATCAGATTGAGGTTGCGCTTCACATATTGTACAAGGCCGCCCTTAACGTCCCTGTGCATACGTCCACGGAGCGCTTATACTCTACGGGGCTGTTCTTGCCCCTGGGAGACCTCATACAACAACATCGCGACCGGCAAATGGCACGTCTTTCTAGCACCAAACAAGGACATTGGATACTACAGCAGGTTGCACTCAAACCTATAGACCTCCCTATAATTACCCTTCCTTCTTCGCTCCCGGATAACCTCAGAATAATCCCCATTCCAAAAAACGTTGCACCCGACACTAACACAGGCAGACGTTCCGCTCGCGTTTCCAACCATGTTCACCCGACAGATTCCACGATCATCTACACAGATGCATCACGAACTAACGTCGGAGCGGCCGCTTACTCAATTCAGAGCTGTAGCGATATAGTGACGCATACCCTCGGTCCTTACATAGATCCTCCTCCTACAGCGACTCTCGAGACCCTACCAATAGTTACCAGTATTCAAGACCTCGCACAAGCACCCCCTAACCCTTCAGGATATGCCATATACACTGATTCAATACAAGCTATACGCGCCATTCACACGGGTCGCATTCCTGAAGAACTACACGATGATCTACACAGAGCTCTTACCAAACTACGTCCCCACACTGTAACACTGAGGTGAATTCCTGGTCACGCTGGAATCCCAGGCAATGAGGTAGTGCATCGCCTCGCCCGCGAACTTCAACACCGGGCGCCTGGGATTCCCTGGCCTTATCCACCAACGTGGGACACTACTCTTCACTACAAAAAAGAAATCAACGTTCACTACGACAACATTAGAGAAACACTCCGTACACTTCCTCTTCCTGATAAATATCTCACTACCACGCAAATCCGCATTCTTAGACGCATACAACTAAATACACTGCTTACTCCTGCCCGATCTTTTCTATACAGAATTATACGTTCCCCTGCATGCCCAAATTGCCCAGAACACTATGCAAACTTGGAGCATTGCATCTTTACATGCCCTGTCGCCCTCCAATCTCCTCACTTTCCACACCCTCCTCCCCCCAACGTGGCGGGCTTGGTTAGCCTCTGACCAGCTGCAAGATCAGTTGGCCTTGGTGACCCTGGCCCAGGACATTTTTAACGCCTAATGAAATGCGTTAAATAAAGTTGTTTCCTCCTCCTCCCTCCTTGATGCCAGTTTGATCGTCGTCCTCACTGGACTCGGAGGCACATGATGCACGACGTTTCAAGATTGGCTCATCGGCAGCAGCGAGCCCATCAGACACAGAAACTGGGCCCTGGTCTGGACGTTGTTGCACAGCAACGGCCACAGGGGTCACAATATCCGCGGTGGCACTCGCTGGGTGTTCGGGAACGAGCGGTGCCTCGTCTGCGGTTGGCTCCTTGTCGGAAGCTTGCCATGACATCTCGTTCAAGGCCTGATACGCTGAGTTGTTCCCATCACCCTCGGACGCATGAGCAGTATTTTCTCCCTCAGTAGCCTGTGGAGTAGCACTTGAAGACTCGGCCACAATGCCGGCAGGAAGGTCGCCAGACGCATCAATCATCTCAGACACGTCCATGATGTGCTCCCATAATGCATCGTCAGGAGGCCGCACTCGGTTCCGAAGCTTGTCCGCGTATGTAACCACACACTCCTCCGGTGTGTGCCCGAAACACCGGCAATCTTCGCAACGCGGCGTACGGCAGTGCCGACGAATGTGTCCTACACGGTAGCAGCGGAGGCAGAGAGGTGGTCGGAAAGGTATCAAAACGAGGCTCTGCACTCTACACAGTGTTAGCTGATGTGGAGCGTCACCAACGCTAACCCCTTCGGCAAGAGTCAAAGTCACATCTCGGCTGAGCGTCTTCATCTGTTACATATCGGCAACTTTCCGGGTTTCCCTCAAAATCGAGGTCGCTTTGCCATAAGCTTGTAGAACTTCACGAATAAAGCAGTCATCCAAGCTTTCAGGCAGCCAGAGAAGTTTCGTCTTCGGTTCCGGATCCACAACAACACAGCGACGGTTCTTAACCAATAAATCTCCACATGAGGCTAGTTTTGCTTTAGAGTGCGCCGATTTACATGTAACCAATCAGACATGCGACATTTGAAATTGTCCGATAGCGCTTATTTCTTCTAAATCCACCACGTTCCGAAGGGCGTCTCTGAAGTCTTGGGCGCGGTAGGGGCGACCGGCGAGGTCAGGATGCAGAAAAACAGAGTCGACGACAAGCTTACCAGTTGGGAAACGGGCAAGGACAACCCGGTAATCATTACTGCTGGCATTAACCTGAGCAATACCTCGGCCAGAGGCCGACTGAACCTTTGTAGCGGAGAGCATCGTGAAACGCTCCACACGGTATGGCGTCTTCGTCGTTCTCCAGCTAGCGGGACAGAACTGCTCAGAGCGCCGCTGTGCCAACCGAACTCTCGACCAGTCGGCACGCTGCTGTTGGATGCGTGCTTTGACGGTGTAAACACTTCTGCCGGCAACGCAAGTTCCCTGTTGACTGGAGTAAAAAAAAAAAGTGGGTTGCGCAGGGATCTAACCTACGACCTCCGCGTTATTAGCACGACGCTCTAACCAATTCAGCTAGCAGGCCATAACTGCTCAGAGCGTCGCTGTGCTGAACGCCAACCGAAATCTGGACCAATCGGCACGCTGCTGTTGGGTGCATGCTTTGACGGTGTAAACACTTCTGCCGGCAACGCAAGTGCCCTGTTGACTGGAGTCAAAAAAAGAAGAGTGCCCTGCGCAGGGATCGAACCTACGACCTTCGCGTTATTAGCACGACGCTCTAACCAACTGAGCTAGCAAGCCCGAACTTATTTTTTCTTTATTGCCGTGAAACACACAAAGAAAAACATGATAAAACACGTCAACTACACTTGAGCTAACGCGTACGCGGCTAGAACCTTTTCAAGTGCTCAAGCTCATCAAACAGGCAATGCCATTGTCGCATACTACTGCATCCTGAATGTTTCGCGTATATACACCGCACTTTCAATGAAGTTTTCACACGGAGATCGTGTATTTATGTCTGCGTGACGCACCTGCATTCGTGTTTTCCACAAACTATGGAGGCCAACAAGCATATTAAATCATCATAAGGTGCATCATCGTTCTGCACTGGTAGGAATCTGACACCGTAAGGAGTTAAGGGAAGCTCCTTTTTAATTGTCCTTTGGAGGACGTCCCATAGAAAGACAGCATCCCAACACTAAGAAAACGTGCTCTATTGGTTTGCGGTTTTTCGCACAACAGGCAATTTGTTGTCCATGAGACGAAGATACCTTTATCGTTCAGCCAGGTTTTAGCATTGAGCGTATTAGAGTGCAGTTTGAAAAGGAACGTTTTAGCAGATGGCCTCATGGGCATCTTCTTTACTCTTTTCAAAACGTCCTGCCCTGGGCCTCCACAGTGTAATGCCCGGTAAAAAGGCACCGGCAGCATCACATCAATGAGATCTTTATACAGTTTTTTTTTTTTCTGGGAACATTGTAAAGGTAATCAAAAGAAAACGGCACTTCCAGCAACTTGCACGAAAAAACAACCTCGCGCAGGTAGCCAGTCACAGTACCAGGCATGTTTTCACATGACACAATCCATTCAGGTAGCAGCCTCTGCAATCGCACTTGCATCACAGTTCTTAGAAAGGTGTCTTTTTGATCACGGAGGAATATAAATCGCGAAACCACCTGACGCAAGAACGGATGTGCAAGGCCAAGTCCGCCCTTTTTAATAGAAATAAACAAATTCGTCCGGGCGGTTTTTTCCCATGTGGATGCCCAAATAAAAACAGCAAAAACGCGGTGCATTTTCTGAATTGAGGTTCGTGAGACACACATCAAATTTATGAGGCACCACAGGCTCGAAATAAGAAAAACATTGCAAATAGAAGCGCGCGAAAACATTGAGAGTTGCCTTCCTTGCCACGCATCCGCTTTTTCTTTCGCTCTGGATGTTTCTTTTATCCAGTGCACGTTGGAATCTCGATAACAATCTAAAGGCACGCCTAGATATCGCGTTGGGAGAGCAGACCATCGCAGCTTACAGAAGAAATCAGGTGCCACGTCCCAATCACCGTGCCAAAACCCAGAGCTTTTCTCCCAATTGATCTTACATCCGGTTTGATCACAAAATGTTTGGACGACACCCGTGACTTCACTGATGCTCTTTTTGGTTGCACAAAACACTGCTGTGTCATCAGCATATGCTAGCATTTTCACGTGTGCTGATTGTATCTTGAACCCTAAAATGCGATCGCTATCAATGATAGCCAAGCAAAGTGGCTCTAAATACAGTGCAAAAAGCAGGGTAGAGAGCGGGCAGACCTGCCTTACCGATGAACGTACTGCGATGCTGTCAGTCAGTTCACCATTCACTATAACACGGGTCGTGCAGTTCGCATAAGCCATTTTAACACCTTCCACTATTACTTCACCAAGGTTAGAATGCTCCAAAATGAAAAAAAGAATTTCATGAGAAACACGGTCAAAGGCTTTCGCCAAATCTAACTGCATCATGGCTATCTGACCACCGAGTGCATCAACTCATTCTGATACTGTTCTTGCGACATGTATATTCGTGGCAATGGATCGACCCTTGATGCCGCACGTTTGATGAGACCTAACCAATTTTTTTATTACGTTTTGCAGTCTTTTTGCTAAAACCTTCATGTACACCTTGTATTCAACATTGGTGAGGCTAATCGGTCGATATGATCCCACCAACAGTCGTTTCTCCGCATCATCTTTCTTGGGTATTAGAACAATGTGCGATGTAGAGAAAGACAATGGAACAGTATTACGTTCATAAGCTTCAGTGATTACATCGAGCATAAACTGAGCCGCATACTGCTGAAAAGTTTTAAAGAAGGCAGCGCTTAGACCATCCGGCCCAGGGGCCTTCCCAGTTGTCAGGTCATCTATTGCAGATACTATCTCCTGCAACGTTATCGGTGTTGCTAGGCGCGCTTTACTTTCGTCATCCAGTGCAGGCATCAGTCTTAGAAAACGTGTTTGAAAGCCGCCTACAGTTTCAAGCCTAGCGCTAAGCAGTTCTTCGAAGTTCTCTGCTACCGCACGCTGAATATCTATAGAATCTTCAGTGATATGGCCGGCATATCTTATACTCCTTATTTCTTTCTGGCAGGCGTATCTTTTCTCGTCTGCTAGCGCTCGTTTTGTCGGCACTTCTCTAGCCCAAAGTTTTTCAGCCCTTGCACGTATGACAGCCGCTGTGTATCTTTCGCTGTCGATTGTTTCCAGCTCACTTTTAATCTTCGTATTTTACTGGCGAAATGCCCCGGCACAGTACTTTCCATGCTAAAAAAAAACTGAAGTTGTTCATTCAGTTCTTTTTCTTTCTCTTTATGCCGCACCTCACAGCTCTTTTCTATGGCTTTCAATTTGACCCACTCTTTGAAGCTGGCCCATTCCGCTGCAAAACTTACTGGTCGCATAGCCAGACGATTTTCAAACTCGGTCTTAAATACCGTAAGGAACTCTTCATCGGAGGAAGAAGTTTGGCGTTCAGTTTCCATGCTTTGCTTGACGCCAACCAAACTCTGGACCAGTCGGCACACTGCTGTTGAGTGAGTGCTCTGACGGTGTAAACACTTCTGCCGGCAACGCAAGTGCCCTGTTGAATGGATTGAAACAAATAGAGTGGCCTGCGCAGGAATCGAACCTACGACCTTCGCGTTATTAGCACGACGCTCTAACCGACTGAGCTAGTAGGCTTCTTTTTTATTGCCGATTCAGACGTTCAAAACAATAGGTTACAAGAAATAAAACATGCTGGCCACACTTTGGCCAACACGACTTCAAAATGTTTTGAGTGACATCAGTTCTTCAAGTGCAGAAACCAATTGGGGTGGATCAGACAGTCAGTTGTACACATTTCTCAAGCGCACAACACCCTCAATGAAGTGTTCGCGAAACGAGCGAACAACCAAATCCGCGTGTTCAAACTGCGTTCATGTTTTCCACACAGCGTGGAGGCCCAAGAGCATAATCACGTCGTACGGTATTTCCTCTGAGTTATTCACGGGCAAGAAACGGATGCCGTATGGATCCAGGGGTAACTGTTTTTTTTTAAGCTCTTTGAAGGACATCCCCCCAAAAAAAAAAAAGATCGGGTCCCAGCAGTCTAGGAATACGTGTTCTATTGTTTCCGGTTTCTTGCATAAAATGCAGTCGGTGTTCCAGGGAATGAAGAATCCTTTATCTTGAAACCACTTTTTAACTGGGAGGGTGTTGGTATGGAGCTTGAAAAAGAACGATTTGGCTGATGGTAGTATAGGCATTTTCTTCACTCTATTTAGGACGTCCTGTCCAGGGCCTCCGCGATGTGTGGAACGGTACAAAGGTACAGGCAACATGGCGTCTACAGGGTCCCTATAGAGGTTTTGCTTGTAACAGTGGACAGGTTTTGCTGGGAAAAACGCACATTCAAAAGCCTGTACGACAGAACTACTTCACGCAGGTACCCAGTCATACCTCCGCACATATTCTCAACAGTCGAAACGATGTATCCAGGCAGAAATCTACTCAGCCTTACTTGTATAACTGTGCGGAGAAAGGTATCATTTTGATCGCGTAAAAAAAACAAAGCGTGACGCGATTTATCGCAAAAACAAGTGAGCTAAGCCAAGGCCATCTTTCTTGACAGGCAAAAACAAATTAGTTCGACTGGACCGCTCCCAAGTCGAGGCCCAGACAAAAATAGCAAAAACCCGGTGTATCTTTTGAATGCTCACCCTTGCAGCACACAACACATTCATGACGTACCACATTTTTGATACCAGAAAAAGGTTGCAGACAGTGGCTCTTGAAAACATGGAAAGTTGCTTGCCTTGCCACCCGTCGGCCTTTTCCTTTGCTCTCAATGCCTGATCTGCCCAGTATGGTTCAGGCTCGTGGTAATTTCCGAGAGGCACCCCTGGGTACTGTGTTGGTAAGGTTGACTAGGTCAGCCGGCAAAACGTTTCTGGTGTGCCTACCCAATCACCGTGCCAGAGGCCGAGACTCTTATCCCAGTTTATCTGGGCTCCAGTCGTATCACAAAACTTTTCGACAACATTAGGTGTCTCTGTAATACTCGCTTTGTCTGCGCAAAACACCGCGATGTCATCCGCATAAGCCAGTATTTTAACTTCTGCTTCCTGCAGCTTATATCCTGTAATGCGCGAATTATATTCAATGGCCAAACAGAGTGGCTCCAGATAAGCGGCAAACAGTAATGGTGATAGCGGGCATCCTTGTCTCACCGACGACAGCACGCACAAGCTATCAGTGAGCTCGCCGTTAACAATAATTCGCGTTGTGCATTTTTTTGTAAGCCATCTTGACACCTTCCGTAATGACACTGCCCACGTTCGTGTGTTCAAGTATGCAGAGCAATGCTTTGTGCGAGACACGATCGAAGGCTTTTGCAAGGTCAAGCTGTATCATCGCGACGTGACTGCCAAGCGCGTCACAACACTCGAGCACGCTTCGAGCCACGTGAACATTTGTCGTGATACTGCGGCCTTTAATGCCACAAGTCTGGTATGGCCCAACCAACTTTTTAATAACGCCTTGCAGTCGCCTTGAAATAACTTTGGTGAATATTTTATAATCGACATAAGCAAGAGTTATTGGGCGATATCACCCTGGCAACTAACGTTTCTGAGCATCATCGCTCTTTGGGATTAGCACAATATGTGAAGTTCTGGAGGACAAAGGCAGTCTTTTCCGGTGATACGCTTCTGTAATGACATGAGAAAGAAATTGGGCTAGCTCAGAGCAGAATGTTTTATAGAAAATAGCCCCTAATCCATCAGGCCCAGGTGCTTTCCCGGCAGCTAGGTCATTTATTGCACATTCTATCTCACTTGGTGTAACTGATTGTTCTAGTTGCGTCTTCACATCTTCGTCAAGCTTTGGTATCAGTGGGAAGAATTCTTTTTGGAACCCATCTTTAAAGTCCCGTGGATGACTTAGAATTTCTTTAAAGTGCTCGGCAATCCCTTCCTTAATTTCATTTCTGTCCGACGTAATGTTGTCGCCTATAGCTAGCTGGCGGATTTCCTTTTGACATGCGTGTCTCTTTTCGTCTGAAAGAGCGCGTTTCGTTGGCATTTCATCCGCCCAAAGCTTCTCTGACCTTGATCTCACTACTGCCGCCTTGTATTTCTCCGTATCTATCCTTTCAAGCTCAGTTTTCACTTCCTTTATTTCGTTAACATACAGACCAGGTTCGACATTCTCCATGGTAACAAAAAACTTGAGTTGATGGCTAAGCTTTGTTTCTGCTTCTTTCTACTCGCGTCGGATGACACTTCTTTCAATAACCCTTGTTTTTACTTTCTGCCTAAACTCTTCCCAATGAATGGCGTAGCTTACTGTTTCGCCTGTAGTCACGTTTTTCAGTTCTGTCGGTACTGTGTCGACAAAAGCTTCATCAAACCAACAGCTGCGCATTCATTTTCCACAAGTCCCAGCTAAAGGTCCGTTTGCTCTGCGTCTCACCAAAGGTGGCAGTTACCAAGCAGTGATCGCCATATGCGACGGGTTTCACGTCGTGTTCACTACACCAGGCCACCAATTCCGCAGAGACATACAATCTGTCTAGCCTTGCGTGGCTGTCTCGCTGGAAGTGGGTAAACTGCGGACCAGTACCGCAGGCAAAAACGCTACCAATGTCTTCAAGGTCATATTCATGCACCAACGTGTTCAACAATTCTGCACTCTTGTCACGAACACGCGAACATTTTGCGCGGTCGTCAAATTGCCATTGCACACACATTTAAAGTCGCCCAGAAGTATAACCACTTTCTGACAGTTCATATACGCCTCAAAGCGTTCAAAGAGGGATCGCCGCTCCATGTCAATATTCAGCGCAAATACACAGATAGAGCGGCACTCCAATTCGCTAAAGACTACATCATACACTAAGAGGCGCCCACTGTCACATGAAAACACTGACTGCACGGTGATGTCAAAGCTTTTCCGCATAAATATGGCGCAACCACCTGATCCACCAATCGCGTAAGAAATACACACATCAAACTAAGCTTGAAAATTGGACACCATTCGGTCTGTGAGCTCCTGGCTCTCAATTTTGTGTCTCTTGAACTCCCACTATATGCAAGTCATTATCTAACAGAAGGCGACTCAGCTGACATTGCCGTCTTCTTGCTACGAGGCCCCGTATGTTTAACGTCGCTACCCGTAGCGCTCTTTCGATACTAACCGCCATGGCTACACGTTAGAATGGTGCCCGTTACAACAGCCCGAGGGCGTGTGCTCATGATACAGTAGTGATAAGCACGTCGACGGCCAGCAAAAAAATAAAATTAAAATAAACTCGACCGTACAAAAACGACAATCAAAGTAACCTTGACGCCTCTTTGCTAGTACAAATACAAACAACGAACCGCTTAGGGTGACAGCCATGGCGTTTACGGAAGCCCCCCGACCACCTAAGCTATCCAGAACACGTTTACGGAGGCGGTTTACCCGCCTGCTTAGCCTCGACCGGTATGTTCGGTCGCGGCTTCAAGGTACGCCTCCGCATACCTGTGGCTTTGGTCGGTGGCTCGTCTCCACCCCCACCATCCTCCTGCGTCTCCACGCTGAGGGTCTTGTCGTGTGGTCGTTTCCCCACCGGCGGGCAGGCTGAACTGGTAATGGTTTCCATAACCTCAGGTTCTGAAGTGCCGGGAGACGGCTAAGAATCAACTGAAGTTTTCAACTCGACACTCGGAACGGTCGAAGAGTCCTGTGAAGGAGGTCGTTGGTGCTCTGCCGCGACAGCTTCAGCCCCGGGCGGCTCCTGCTGCGGCAGTGACAGCCACCTCTCCGGCGACCTCCGCTGTTACACTTGCCGCCGATGATGCCTCCTCCATGTCCACCTCGTCCATGAGCAGGTTTGAGGCGTCTTCGGTGGTTGTTCCTGTTACGTTGGCATATGTCCGCTCGCACTGGCTGCTCTCATGACAAAATCGTCGGCACGCACTGCACTTGGGAATGCGACAGTCACGACGAATGTGGCCCATGCCATGGCACCGAAGGCAGAGTGGAGCCCTGCCTGGCACGACCACGAGGGCCAACTCACCGGCGACGCTCACCTGGCGTGGCAGGTCGTCGAGGTTTACGCCCGGCTTCAACTTCAAGGTGACCAGTCTTGTAGTTGAACCCTTATCAGCCAGGCCATGCACACGTAAACGCTCTCGGCCGACGTCTGTGACCTTCCCGAAAGGCGCGAAGGCAAGCCGTACATCGTCGTCGCAAATGCTGCGCAGCGGCCAATGTATTTTCATGCGAATGTTCTGGTTGTTAAGGTCAATCACGATACATCGGCACTTTTTCACTAGAAACTCACCCTTGTCGACTATCTTTTTCACCGCTTCTTCGTCCTTGAAAGTCACAGCCCACACATGGCTCATGCGGTAGGCTCCGAGGGCAATCACATCCGACAGGAGCGATAACTCGGCCAGCGCGTCGCGGAATTCTTCCGCCCTGTACGGGCGGGCCCTAACATCACAGTGTAGAGAAACTGTATTCAAAACTAAACGCCTTGTTGGCAAACTAGGCAAAACAACATGATACTTGTTATCCGAGGCAGTATTCCTGTTACCGCGGCCCTGCTGGACCGCTGAAGCCGCTCCTGAGGAGCCCTGCATCCTGCGTCCGTTCACTAGCGTGGCCGGGAGCAGAATCCCTGAGATAGCAGGCCAGAACTGCTCAGAGCGTCGCTTTGCTTGACGCCAACCGAACTCTCGACCAGTCGGCACGCTGCAGTTGGGTGAGTGCTTTGACGGTGTAAACACTTCTGCCGGCAACGCAAGTGCCCTGTTGAATGGAATAAAAAAATAAAAGTGGCCTGCGCAGGGATCGAACCTACGACCTTCGCGTTATTAGCACGACGCTCTAACCGACTGAGCTAGCAGACCTTTTTTTTCTTTATTGCCGACTTTGACATTTGAAAGTGAAATCAGAAATACAGTGCATAAAACGCGGAAGCCAGGCTTCGGCAAACACGGATTCAAATTCTCTCAGCGACACCAAAACATCAAGCAAGGTAATCCATTCTGGTGGATCAGGGAGTGCTCGGTAACACTCTCTTAGTGAAACGACACTCTCAGGACGCACGACAAGATCAGCATGTTCAAATTGCATCCTCGTTTTCCATTTTGTGCAGGCCCAGAAGCATAATCAAATCATATGGTATATCCTGTGATGTTTCTATCGGCAAGAACCTTATTCCATATGGATCGAATGGTAACTGTTTCTTAAGCGTGCGCTGTGAAACATCCCAGTGAAATATTGGATCCCAGCAGTCAAGAAAAACATGCTCTATTGTTTCAGGTTTTTTGCATAAAAAACAATTGGTAGTTCAGGGTATGAAAATGCCTTTGCTATGAAGCCATGTCTTAACGGGTAGCGTGTTAATGTGCAATTTAAAGAAAAACGTTTTGACTAAAGATATTACCGGTATTCTTTTAACTCTTTTAAGGACGTCTTGTCCGGGCTAGAACTGCTGAGAGCGTCGCTTTGCTTGACGCCAACCGAACTCTGGACCAGTCGGCACGCTGCTGTTGGGTGAGTGCTTTGACGGTGTAAACACTTCTGCCGGCAACGCAAGTGCACAGTTGACTGGAGTGAAACAAATAAAAAGAGTGGCTTGCTCAGGGATCGAACCTACGACCTTCGCGTTATTAGCACGACGCTCTAACCAACTGAGCCAGCAGGTACGTTTTTTTTCTCTCTTTATTGCCTGCTTTGACAAATAAACTGCAAATATATACAGATAAAACACGGTGACCATGCCGTGGTCAGCGTGAATGCTTAAAACTTCTTAAAATGAACAAGTTCATCTAGGACGCCAATCCAGTCTGCAGGTTCTGGCAATGTGCGGTAAACATCTCGTAAGTACATAATGCTTTCAGTGAAATTCTCCCTGACTGGACGGACGCTTAAATCGGCGTGCCTAACAGCCATCCTTGTTCGCCATATGCTATGGAGCCCCAGAACCATGATCAGGTCATAAGGAACGTCTCCATCGTTTTTAATTGGTAGAAAACGGATTCCGTACGGTGTTATTGGTAGGTCTTTCTTTAGAGTCCTTTGCAAGATGTCCCAGTAGAAGACTGGATCCCAGCAGTCAATAAATACATGATCTATTGTTTCTGGTTTCTTGCATAATATACAGTTAGTTGTCCATGGCACGAATATTCCCTTTTCCTCTAACCAAGTCTTAACTGGGAGCGTGCTTGTATGAAGTTTAAAGAAGAAGGTTTTAATGCTGGGCTTAATATTCATCTTTTTAACTCTCTTTAAAACATCATTTCCTGGGCCTCCACAGTATATTGTTCGGTACCTGGGTGTTGGCAACATTGTATCAAGTAGGTCTCTGTACAGTTTTTTCCTTTGCACTGAACTTAAGTACTCAAGGGAAAATCGAGCCTTTAAGCTGTTGGGTGAGTGCTTTAACGGTGTAAACAGTTCTGCCGGCAACGGAAGTGCCCTGTTGAATGGAGTGAAAAAAAAATAAAAATGTGGCCTGCGCAGGGATCGAACCTACGACCTTCGCGTTATTAGCACGACGCTCTAACCGACTGAGCTAGCAGGCCAGTTTTTTTTTTCTTTATTGCATGGAAAAACTTCCGTAAAAAGGAACAACTCCACTAACTTAAACATGTCTATGTCTAAAGTTACCGGGCTGCTTAATACGAGCCCGTCATATCCTCAGCCCAACAATGCACAATCATCAGAACATCAAAAGTCTGGGAGACATACACATGCGTCTAGATACGGCATCCAGTTTGGAGGTTCTTCACGTGCAGCATATACACTTCTCACCAAAGCACACTGCTCCCGAAACACGGATTTCGACGATCTTGGTGGCTCTGCATGCCTGTCGATCATGCGGCTTTTCCAAAGGCTGAACAGTCCCATCAACACAAATAGATCGTAAGGCACGACAGAGTTTTTGTCAGGAGGCAAACATCTAATTGTATAAGGCGTAATTTCAATGTCTTTTTTAAGAGTTCTTTGTAGTATGTCCCAAAAGAACATAGCATCACGGCACAGAATAAAGCAATGATCAATTGTCTCAGGCACGTTACAGAGACGACAATTTACCGACCAGGGCACAAACATCTCCTTATTGTGAAGAAATGTCTTGACAGGCAACGTCGCTGTATGTAATTTGAAAAAGAACGTTTTTGCAGCTGCCTGAATGCACATTTGCCTAACACGGTTTAGAACAGTGGTGTCCAAAAACCCCAGATAAGGTTGCCGATACAACGGTGTAGGGAACAAAGACTCAGTGAGAGCCTGGGTCATCTGCTTTCTCGAGAGGCTATACAGGTAATCTACAAAGAAACGCACAGTGAGAAAATTGAAAGTGTCAGCAACCTCCTTAAGGAATCCCCATAAACGCCCCTCACGAGCCTGCCCAGTTGGTGCGAATAAGTATAGGCAAATGTGGACTAAGGCGCCTAATGAGCACAGTTACAAGAAACGGATGGTTTGCCGATTTGAAAAAGAAAAAACGGGAGACAAGTTGATGCAGAAACAAGTGAACAAGGCCCACTCCACAAGACTCTAAGGGAAGAAACAAGTTGTCACGCCGCATGGGCTCCCATTGAGAGCGCCACACAAATGTTGCAAATATTCTGTGTATAACTTGTACTTTGCTCCTCGCACAATGCAGGACTTGAAGGACATACGCAAGCTTTGCAAACAAAAATATGTTACAGACCTGTGCCCTAGCAAACACTGAGAGTTCTCTACCTATCCAAGCCTGCGTATGTCGCCGCATAGGTACGATTTGTGAAACCCAGTAGGCTGCGCTGTTACGAACTTGGTGCAGCGGAACCCCTAGGTACTGAAGAGGACTACAGTCCCAGCATATGCCTCCAAACTGGCTTGGTCTAGTGCCCCAGTGTCCCAACCAAAAACCTTTGGATTTATCTAAATTAAGGGCCGCGCCTGATACATCGCAGAACTGTTCAGTCAAGTGTAAAGCCTCAAGTACACTCTTTTTGTCAGAACAAAAGAGGGCGATATCGTCCGCGTAAGCTAAAATCTTAACTTCACATTGAGCCAGAGAGAAACCACGGATGGCTGCACTGTTAATTATACTGAGACAGTGGGGTTCCAGATATAAGCCAAACAACAGTGGAGACAGTGGACATCCTTGACGAACAGATGATTCCAGTGGTATTGGTTTCGTTAGCTCCTGATTAACAATTAGTCTTGTATACGAGTTCATATAGCACAGCCTTATGCCTTTGAGCAAAACGTCACCAATGTTAGCATTCTCCAAGACCGCGAACAAGAAATTGTGCCGAACTTTATCAAACGCCTTCGCCAGGTCAATTTGAATCAGAGCTACTTGGCCTGTCACATCTGATACTGTCTCGATTACTGAACGTGCAATATGGATGTGTGTTTGAATACTGCGCCTTCTGATACCACATACCTGATGCGAACCTATCAAGTCCATGATAACCAGCTGCAAACGAGAACAAAGGACCTTGGCAAAAATTTTGTAATCAACATTACAGAGGGAAATTGGACGATATCCTTCAACAGTTTTCAACTGATTAATATCTTTGCTTTTGGGTATTAATATTGTGTGGCCTGAATAGAAAGTGGGAGGCAGGAAACCCACATCATAAGATGCTTGGAATACTTCCATAAAAACAGGCGTTAGGCAAGGCGAAAATGTTTTATAAAATTCGCTAGTAATACCATCTGGGCCAGGAGATTTCTGGTCCTGAAGGTCTGAAATGGCTGATTTAATTTCTTCCAAAGTGATGGGTCCCTCTACTACAGCACATTTCTCATCGTCTAGTCGAGGAAAGTTCTCAAGTAAGGAATTATAATCGAAACCCTGATTTGGATCTTTACAACTGCCGAACAGCTTTCGATAATAATCATAGAAAGCAGCAAGAATACTAGGAGCATCACTATATGTGCAACCACCATACTGAATTTCCAATATTTCCTTCGTAAGAGCATTCTCTCTTTCATCACTGAGGGCCCGACGTGAAGGTTGCTCGTCAAGAAACCTTCGAGTCCTAGGTCTTATTAGGGCCCCCTTGTATCTTTCCGTCGCAATTTGTTGAAGCTCTGCCTTTACGTTATTAACTTCTTCAACATAGGCACCCGGGCTAACCCTCTCTAGCTCATGTAGCTCAGTTAGAGCGTGCCCAAGCTCACGAAGGTGGTCTCTCTTTAGGAACGCGATTCTTGCAGAGGCTTCAATTGCTAAGTTTTTGGTTTCCTGTTTGAACAAGTCCCATTTTTGAAAAACTGACAGATCATGGCGTGACCATATGTCTTTCAAACAAGTAGGTACAGCACGCTTAAAGATTTCATCTGAGAGCAGACAGTTATTCATTTTCCACAGTTCCCACCGAGGGTGAAGTATCTGCCGACTGAACCTCCCTACCTGAAGAGACACCATACAATGGTGACTGAAGAAGATGGGCCGCACCCAGTAACCAAACAAATTTGCTAACATGTCTGCAGAAACATAAATTCTGTCAAGGCGGGCATTAGAGGAGAACTGAAAATGAGTGAAATGAATACTGTCGCCTTTTCCCTGCCCCACATCCACAAGGTTATATTCACAAGCCAAATCGTTAAGTAATGCAGCACTAAGGTCATATTTCTTACATAATGCTGATCGGTCCTCATATCTACAAACACAATTAAAATCTCCCAACAACATAATTTTGCGATCTGTGCACAAATGATTAACTAATGAAAGAAAAAAATGCCTTCTGTCTCGCTGTTTTACAGGGGCGTAAACACAAATAATTCGTCACTGCACACCTGACATTGTGAGGTCACAGCATATAAGTCGTCCCTCGCCATCTATGCAATAAGACATGGCTGTCATCTCTAGTGTTTTGGCCAGGAATAGCATACACCCTCCGGACAAGCCTCTAGCGTGGCTAACAATGATGTTATATTCCGGCAAAAACGGCTCAAGAGCAGCTTCCGTTTCTTCATCGGAGGACAACTTTGTTTCCTGAATTGCTGCTACAGACACACTCCATTTCTTTAACAGATGTCTTAACTGCTGCTGTCTCCGACGATTACGCATACCCCTGACGTTAAGGGTAGCGTCTTGATATGCTGCGACTGTAGCCATTTTTGGTACTAGTCCTTTTAAACATCATCCCCTGGAATGGGGTGGCCCGCCTGCAAATTGGCGGCCTTTCGGGCAGACATCGCCCTCCTGTTTAAAGTCACCCTTCCTGTGGCCTCTACACAGTGTGCCTTCTGGCCAGCACCATCGATACACACCTCATCATCTGCGGGACGCTTCAAAGGCACTCTGTTGTCCATGTCCTCCTCTGAGACACTCAAGGCTTCGGCCCACGAACCTGATTGGAGCACATCGCTCGCTGCCACACTGACAGCCGACAGAGAACCGGACGCACCAGAGATCGGCGCCACAGACGGCTCACTGTTACCCTCCAGCGACGAAGGAGAATCAATGACGAAGGAGGATAGGCGAGCATCCACTGGCAGTATCTTCCCCATTGATTCCACAGGAGGCATATCCAGACGTCCTTCAATGACAGGTGGTTCTTGGGCAGCAAGCGCAGCACTCTGAGTGGCACTCACAGGCGGGCCCGGGTCCGGCGGTTTTGGCTCTGGAGAGGCTGGTTCTTGATGGCCAGTCACTGCAGATTCTTCTGAGTTGGTGTAAAGTGCAGAAGGCTTCTGGTCCCCATCAATTTGAGGTTCACGACCTAACTCACCAGTTACATCAACAACCTCTGACACATCCATGATATGTTCGGACGCCACGTCATCTTCTCGTGACCACTGGCCTTGACGCAGTCTATCGGCATAACTTAATACACAGTTCTCCACAGTATGGCCAAAGAGCCGGCACTGGGTGCATCGAGGCGTTCGGCACTGACGCCGTACATGACCTACCCGGCTGCATAGAAGACACAGTGGAGGTCTCCCTGGGATAAGCACTAATGCCTGCACCCCATAAACATTAAGAGTGTGAGGAATTGTACTTGCTGACACTCCGTCCTTGAGCGTGAGGGAGATTTCACGGTTCGCCGTTTCCATGTGCTCCATCCCTGGGCACCGCCACTTTTCACGCTCCACAGATTGAATCGTTCCATAAGGCTCGAAAGCTTCCACAATCCTCCGGTGCTCCATATAGCGTGGAAGCCAAAGGAGCTTAACCTTGACATTCTTTGTATCCGGGTCGAACACCATGCACCGAAGTCCTTTCACAGGGAACTCTGCTTTGTTAATTAGCTTCTGCTTTGAAGAACTACTCTCGCAGGTAACCATCCACACGTGGCTCATTTGGTACTGACCAATGCACAACATTTCCCGGAGGTCCAAAATCTGTACAAGTGCGTCTCGAAAGTCAGGTGCTCGGTACGGGCGACCCTTAAGGTCGGCACGCAGGAAAACGGTATTAAGGACAACATTACCGGTGGGCAGGCGTGGAACGACAACTTTGTACGTTTCGGTAGTGTCCTGAGGAGTCGAAAGACCTCGGCCAACGGCCGATGCGCTGTTTCCAGCAAGCAACATTTTCAGGCCAGAACTGCTCAGCGTGTTGCTCTGCTTGATGCCAACCGAATTCTGGACCAGTTGGCACGCTGCTGTTTGGTGAGTGCTTTGACGGTGTAAACACTTCTGCCGGCAACGCAAGTGCCCTGTTGAATGGAGTGAAAAAAATAAAACTGGCCTGCGCAGGGATCGAACCTACGACCTTCGCGTTATTAGCACGACGCTCTAACCGACTGAGCTAGCAGGCCAGAACTGCTCAGAGAGTTGCTTTGCTTGATGCCAACCGAATTCTGGACCAGTTGGCACGCTGCTGTTGGGTGAGTGCTTTGACGGTGTAAACACTTCTGCCGGCAACGCAAGTGCCCTGTTGAACGGAGTGAAAAAAAAATAAAAACTGGCCTGCGCAGGGATCGAACCTACGACCTTCGCGTTATTAGCACGACGCTTTAACCGACTGAGCTAGCAGGCCAGAACTTCTCAGAGAGTTGCTTTGCTTGATGCCAACCGAATTCTGGACCAGTTGGCACGCTGCTGTTGGGTGAGTGCTTTGACGGTGTAAACACTTCTGCCAGCAACGTAAGTACCCTGTCGACTGGAGTGAAACAAATGAAATAAAAAGAGTGGCCTGCGCAGAGATCGAACCTACGACCTTCGCGTTATTAGCACGACGCTCTAACCGACTGAGCTAGCAGGCCTTTCTTTTTTCTTTATTGCCTGTTTTGAGTTCACATCAATTCAAAAAAGATCCACAATAATGGTAAAACTCGCAACAACCAGACTTTGGCTGTCACGAAAGGTTTAAAATTTCTTGAGGACAGCCAGTTTATCGAGCACACTGATCCAGTCAGGTGGATCAGAAAGCACCCGGTACGTTTCTCTAAGGAGCAGCACACTCTCGATAAAGTTCTCGCGTACAGAACGCGTGTTGACATCTGCATGTTGCACTTGCATCCTTGTTTTCCACAGGCTGTGGAGGCCCAAGACCATGACTAAATCCAAAGGAATACCCTCACTCTCGACTGAAAGGAACCGTATGCCATACGGATCTATAACGGAAGGTCTTTCTTTAGTGTTCTCTGGAGAACATCCCAGTGAAAGACTGGGTCCCAGCAATCCAGAAAGACGTGCTGATTGTCTCTGGTTTTTTGCAAAGGAGACAGTCTGTTGTCCAGGGAACGAATAAGCCTCTTTCATGTAACCAGGTTTTAACAGGTAATGTGTTGGAACGTAGCTTAAAGAAGAACGTTTTAACTGAAGGCCTAACTGGCATCTTTTTCACACGCTTTAAGACATCCTGCCCGGTGCCTCCACGGTGTGGTGCACGGTAAATCGGCAACGGTATCGTCACATCCCGAAGATCTTTGTACAGCTTCTTCTTGCACACTTTGCTCAAGTATTCCATTGAAAAACGCGCATGCAACATTCTGAAAGACAAGACAACTTTTGCGTTTTGAAAACCGCCGGTCTTCCATTTGTCGCCAGATACTTCTTTCACTTCGCCGTATACGGCAAAGGCGCGTTTCAACGTATCGTTGCTGACGTTGAACGCGCACCAGTGCACTTCTTGCCTTTCGGGGTCAAAAAGCACGCGCGTTTTTCCTTTAACAAGGATGTGCCCTAAGCCAAGTAACTTTTTCTTTGCCTCTTCGGTTCGAAAGTTGACAAACCAGACAAAAGACAGGCCAGAACTGCTCAAAGCGTCGCTGTGTTTGACGCCAACCTGAACTCTCGACCAGTCGGAACGCTGCTGTTGGGTGAGTGCTTTGACGGCCTAAACACTTCCGCCGGTAACGCAAGTGCCCCGTTAACTGGAGTAAAAAAGAAAGAAAAGAAAACCCATTAAAAAAGTGGCCTGCGCAGGGATCGAACCTACGACCTTCGCGTTATTAGCACGACGCTCTAACCGACTGAGCTAGCAGGCCTTTTTTTTTCTTCCTTTATTACCAACTTTTTTTAAGCACACAGCATACACTCTGAATACACAATAAAGCAAAACAAAAGGAATGCTAAAAGCACTAGGCACGTTCTGCTTAAAGTGCTAGATTTAAAAGGGCTTTACTGAAGCCAGCTGGTCCAGTACAGGTGGCCACTCCGGAGAATTATCTTGTGCACGCAGAATTTCTCTCAGGTATACCACGCTCTCGACGAAGTAGTGTCGAGCGGGGTGTACAACGGTACGCTTATGCCTGACATCCATACGCGTTTTCCATACGCTATGCATACATATTAGCATCAGCAAGTCACTCGGCACTCCTTCAGGGTCAGCGCATGGCAGGTATCGAATTCCGAATGGTGTTAATGGCAATTCCTTTTTTAAGGTTCGCTTCAAGATGTCCCAGAGGAAAACTGAGTCATGGCACTCCAAGAAGATGTATTCAATAGTCTCGGGTTTCCTGCAGAACTGCTCGGAGCGTCGCTGTGCTTGACACCAACCGAACTCTGGACCAGTCGGCACGCTGCTGTTGGGTGAGTGTTTTGACTGTGTAAACACTTCTGCCAGCAACGCGAGTACCCTGTCGACTGGAGTGGAACAAATGAAATAAAAAGAGTGGCCTGCGCAGGGATCGAACCTACGACCTTCGCGTTATTAGCACGACGCTCTAACCGACTGAGCTAGCAGGCCAGACGTCTTTTTCTTTATTGCATGGAAAAACTTTCCTAAAGAAAAGGATAAACTCCACTCACTTAAACTTGTCCGTGTCTGAAACCGGGCTGCTTAATACGAGCCCGCTATATCCCTAGTCCGACAATGCACCATCATCAAAACATCAGAATTCTGGGACGAAAACACATGCATCTGATACGGCATCTAGTTTGGAGGTTTTTCCCGTGCAGCATACACACTCCTCGCCAAAGCATCCTTCTTCCTTCATCCTTCGTCCAAATCCGAAACACGGATTTGGACGATCTTGGTGGTTCTGCATGCCTGTCCATCATGCGGTTTTTCGAAAGACTGAACAGTCCCATCAACACAAATAGATCGTAAGGCACGACAGAACGTTTCTCAGGAAGCAAAGACCTAATTGTAGATAGTGTAATTTCAATTTCCTTTTTAAGAGTTCTTAGTAGTATGTCTCAAAAGAACATAGCATCACAGCACAGAATAAAGAAATTATCAGTTGTCTCAGGCACGTTAAAAAGACGACGATTCACCGACCAGGGCACAAACATCTCCTTATTACGAAGAAATGTATTGACCGGCAACGTCGCTATGTGTAATTTGAAAAAGAACGTTTTTTGCAGCTGCCTGAATGCACATTTGCCTAACACGCTTAGAACAGTGGTGTCCAAAAACTCCAGATAAGGCTACCGATACAACGGTGTCGGGAACAAAGACTCAGTGAGAGCCTGGGTCATCTGCTTTCTCGAGAGGCTATACAGGTAATCTACACAAAACGTAGTGAAAACATTGAGTGTCACCAAACTCCTTAAGGAATCCCCATAAAGGCCCCTCACAAGCCTGCCCAGTCGGCGCGAATAAGTAAGGAAAATGAGGGACTAAGACGCCTAATGAACACAGCTAGAAGGAACGGATGGTTTGCCGATTTGAAAAAGAAAAAAACGGGAAACAAGTTGATGCACAAACAAGTGAACTAGGCCCACTCCACTTTTTTTTTCTCTGAAAGAAGGAACAAGTTGTGACACCGCATGGGCTCCCATTGAGAGCGCCATACAAATGTTACAAATATTGTGTGTACAATTTGTACCTTCCTCCTCGCACAATGTAAGACTTGAAGGACATACACAAGCTTTGCAAACAAAATTATGTTACAGACCTGTGCCCTAGCAAACATCGCTAGCCATCCAAGCCCGTGTTTGTTGCCGAATAGGGACGATTTGTGAATCCCACTAGGCTGCGCTGTTGCGAACTTGGTGCAGCGGAACCCCTAGGTACTTAAGAGGACTACCGTCCCAGCATATTATTTATTTTTTTTTATTCATACTGTCAGCATGAACCAAGAAAGGAGTTGCAGGATATGTACAATAACAATATTTCATACATGAAGAAAAAAGAAACGATAAAACTATGCCGTTCATTGGTACTTGCAGGCACAAAATAAACCACTTTACAAGAAACCCGTACAGCCTTAATTATCATACAACAAGAAGCAAATCATAGTTCAATAAGTACATGGAATAACAACTCTTGGTTACCCGAATAAATTCCACAGCACACCAGGAAATCATCATAGCGTTAACAAATAGTTTGTCAAAACATTTTCAAACGCTCTAAGTTCTGTAAGAATGACAATATAAATTAGCAGCTTGTTCCACTCGTCTATTGACTGAACTAAAAAAGAATATTTGAAGCAATCCGTTCTATAGAATAAAAGCGTATAATGCATTTCGCGTGCTTTGTTCGTGAGTGAAAATTAACATCTGGTGTGATGTGTTTCATAACATGCACGTGATAGTGCCCAATTAAGATTTGAAAAAAGAAAACCAGCCTATTATATCTTATTCTCTGACATAAAGTAACAAGTCCCGCTTTATTTCTGAGTTCTGTAACAGACTGTGTTCTAATGTAAGCGCTATAACTAAATCTAAGCGCGCGGTTTTGACCTCGCTCACATTTCTGTATATTGTGTTTGGCATAAGGTAGTCAGATATGGCTTGCATATGTGAAAAACGGCATCACAGTAATTTTTTATGCAAGAAGCTTTACTTATGGCGCAGCACCACATAATTTCTTCCTCGATGTAAAGAGCTTAAAGTTCGCCTTATTGCAAACAATGTCGACGTGTACGAGACCAGTTCATATTTTTGTTTTCTTTAAATGAATAGTGCCAAATTTGTAATGGAACACAAGTGGAGTCTTTTTTAGTGTCGCCCGCATAAAAACTGTTTTTTTTTTTTCCTTATTTACACCCATTTGCCACTTTTTGCACCGACGGTAAACATGATCCAAATGTTCATTAAGTCTAACCTGGTCTTCAGAATATGTTATTCTAGCATAGGTAATTGTGTCGTCTGCATAATGCTGCATCGTTTCATCCGAGTGAATGCCAACATTCACATCACTAATATAGATAGAAAAAAGCAAAGGTCTTATGACCGGCCCTTGTGGAGCACCAGACCCAACCTGCTCAGAGTACTAGACGAACCATTCAGGAAAACAAACTGTTGCCTTTTGTACCGGTAAGCTTTAATCCATTTAACAATATTATCATTCTGCAATGTCATCGTAAGCTTGAGTAACAGCTAGGATGTGAAATCCGGTCAGAAGCTTTCCTAAAATCAACAAGAACAATGTCTGCCTGTCCAAATTCATCAATTGTCTGATTAATATCATGTATGACTTCTGTTAGGATTGTGCCAGTTGAGTAACCGCGTCGTAAACCACGTTGGCGGTAACCTAGAATTCGACTATCCTCAATAAGTTCCATCAGATGCTTTGATAATACGTGTTCAAGAGTTTTACAGCATGTGCTGGCGAGGGATATTGGCCTGTAATCCTCTGTTTTATTTCTGGCGCCTCTGTTGTGTATAGGTATGATTTTCGCACACTTCCAATCTTTCGGGACCTCTCCAGATTGTAGAGACTTGTTTAAGATATCCTGGAGATAATATGAACACCATTCTCCGTATCTTTTCAAAAAAGCTTTCGTCCGGACCAGCACAGACTTTTTTTCATCTAGGTTAAGAAGCAAATTAAATATTTCGTCTTGTTGTTTAATCGCTATAGAAGGTTAAGAGCGTGATTTATTGTATTCTTCTTCTGGCACTGCAACATCATCCCAAGCAAATGCTGACTCAAAGTATTTGCTAGGAACGCAAGCCATTTCAAAGTTGTCAGTAATAGTGCGATCTCCAGTCGTTAAGCACTGAAAGGAAGCTTTTTGCTTTTATATATGGCTCCAGAACTTTCTTGGCAATTTTTTTATGAATAGTGATAAGAACTCCTCCATATATTTTTCTTTTGCTTTTAGAACTTCACTTTGAAAAGTCTGAGAAAGATTGCTAATAGTTCCCTGTGTAATGTGTAAAGACGATTTGCTACGTTTAGCGTGCAAGCGTTTCAACTGACGCTTCATGTGAAGAACCTTGCGGGAAATTCATGGGTTCGTTTTACGTATACTCTTTTCTTGCGTGTGGTAATGAAGCATTTAATAGAGTTGAGCACTATTCCTTTGAACTTCTCCCAGGCTTCATTCACAGATAGTGAGTCATAGAACACAAGATTGCTGATATGTTCGCAATTTTCTTCTAAATAATCTATTACCCCTACGTCATTTGCTCTAGCAAAATCAGAAATTGATATCGCTTTGGCGGGGCGTGGCTTCTGAAGCTTTGTAAACAACCTAATCAGTACCATCATGTGGTCCGAAGTTCCTTTCAAAACTTCACAGGAATAAGTGATTTGGGTTAAAGATTGGCTTAAAAAGATTAAATCAAGAAGCGATTCCCGTAGACCAGTTATTCGCGTAGGCGCACCAAAAACTTGTGTCATGTTCAACGAGAAGGCTAAATTGCACAGAAGGTATTCCAGCATCGGGTACAACTGGAGTATAATTATTCCGGTCTATGTGCGGCAGAATAAAGTCTCCGCCCATTATAACCTTTCGATTAATGGAAGGTAATGTGAACCTCAAGAAATCACTGAGACACTCCGTATACTCTTCTGTTGTAGCTGGGGGCCGATAAACGGCATTAATCGTCATGAATGAACTGCCAACATTCATATAACACACTACACATTCAATATTCGGCGGGGAGGGCACTTCAACACAAGCGACATTATTTTTATATAGAATGGCCCCAGCACCTCACCTAGAACCACGGTCTCTTTCCTGCAAACTGCATAATTGGGAGGAAGGAAATCGGTGTCATCAATGCAATCATTTAGCCAGGTTTCAGTTATGATAGCTATGCCCGGTTCGTATTCGAGTAGAATGCTTTCAAAGCGTGCTGTCTTATTCATGATACTGCGGGCGTTCATGTTCATAATTGTCAAGACATCAGGAAGACTGCTCATCCTCGTATCCCTCACTCGATTGTGTGTCGACCTCGGATGAGCCTTGCACACGTTGTATAGGTTCTTGACATAAATTTCGGGATGCAGTCGTATCGTCCCAGTAGTACATAATTCCATCGACAATAAGCTTGTCGTGTACGAGACGCACTTTTGCTCCGTTCAGCTTCTCGGTTCTCTCGCTTTCCCAAAGGCTCTTTCTAAATTGCGACACACGTTTCGAAAAGTCCTCGCTGAAAACTCTTTTTACCTTTCAACTTTGAGCAGTTTCGTAAGATATCAGTTTTCTCCTTAAAATCATACAATCGAAAGATTACTGGACGATTATTTTCAGGCCTTTTTCTTCCAAGATGGTGCATGTGCTCTATGCTATTAGGGGTTACCCCACTAACAGAGAACAGCTTCTGCTGTACCGTTTCCGAAAGGTCGTCGTATGTCTCTTCTTCCTTTTCAGGCAATCCGTAGCTGATTAGATTGTTACGCCTTTGCCGGTTTTCCAAACCACCCACCTTTGCGGAGATTATAGAGATATTTTTTATTGTCAGGTTAGCTACCTCGGTTTTTATTTCCGAAAAATTGGATAAGCATGATTCGTGTTTAGTAAGGCGCTCATCAAATTACCGAAATAGCGTTTGCATAATTCTCTTTAACTTCTTTCTGAGTAGCCCTTTGGTCGCGTTTAATATCGCTGAGTGCTCTTTAGGTATTTGTAGAATCTGTTCAAGTTTCTCATCAAGAGTGGAGGGGCCTGGCTTTGTCTCAACATCACCCTAGTAGCAAATTTAAAAAGAACAGACTAACAATCACTCAACAGCAATAACATTGTGCGGGGGCACGGCACGACAACAATTGACAACTGATTGCTTCGGAAAGAAGAGTAATCCTTTCTCACCTGCAGACAAGAAAAAACGAACAAATTCGGAGGCATGTTATGATGCGTGCTGCGCCCGCAACTGAATCCGTGTCGGTCGAAGAGCTTGCTTATGAAGGGCACCGGTAGCGTCGTGGTCGAAGATGATTGGCGTTTGGCGGGAACCTGTGAGGCAAAGATCGTCATCGCCACCGCAGAGAGCCCCCACTGTCGTCAGGTGAAGATAACGGTATCTGTCGGTGTCTGTTGAGGCACGTGGGCTTCGGCATGATCCGCTGTAATGCAGACTCCAGCACAGGCGATCAGCGGAACCTGCAGACAAGCAAAGACGAACGAATTCGGAGGCATGTTCTGCGTGCCGCGCCCGCCACTGGATTGGATTTATGCCTTCAAACAGTCTTGTTCTAGTGCCCCAATGGCCGAACCAAAAGCCTTTGGATTTGTCTAAATTAAGAGCGGCGCCTGATACATCATAGAACTGTTCAGTCAAGTGCAAAGCCTCAAGTACACTCTTTTTGTCAGGACAAAAGAGTGCGATATTGTCCGCATAGGCTAAAATCTTAACTTCACATTGAGCCAGAGAGAAACCACGGATGGCTGCACTGTTAATTACACTGAGACATCTATGGGTTTCCAGATATAAGGCAAACAACAGTGGAGACAGTAGACATCCTTGACGAACAGATCATTCCAGTGGTATTAGTTTCGTTAGCTCCTGATTAACAATGAGTCTTGTATACGAGTTCATATAACACAGCCTTATGCCTTTGAGCAAAACGTCACCAATGTTTGCATGCTCCAAGACCACGAACAAGAAATCGTCTCGAAATTTATCAAACGCCTTTGCCAGGTCAATTTGAATCAGAGCTACACCGAAGCAGCCCTCGGAGGCTGCCTAAATCACTTTCCAGTCCAACTGTGGAACCCGCAGCTTCCCAAATGTCCAATGGGCGCTGAGCCGCTTCTTTTGGCTCCGCCCATCTGTTCCCCCAGCACCTCACGCACAAACGCGCACACATATACACACACCTCCTCGCACTTGTACAGGGGATGCTGTAAACAGCTGCAGAACAGCCAGGCTGTCCCCGTTGCTCCCTATGATGCGGCGATGTCGTGTCTCGTTCCAAGCATCTTCAATGCCGCCGGCCAGTCGATGGTGCACACTTACTCAGCAGCACAAAACCCTGTTCAAACCAATATGTCTTAATGGCCTTCGAACGGCGCGTGCAGCAGCTCCTCCCTGAGAGCAATTAAGGAAGCAAGCTTCTGCAGTGAAATCACAATACGATGATTGCAGCTGCTCCACTTCGCCCCGCTGACCCGGCCCATTGTCCAGAAGTTTCCAGTCAAAAAACGTAGTCTTTCTGCAACGGCGCCGGCCAGGCGATAGGGCACCCATCTACCTGCCGCCAAACAGGAGCCTGAAAGAACTACACCCTGTTCCAAGCCAGTCAGTCTTAATGATCACGTGTTGACACAATCAGCATTTTTCAGTCAACACTGGCCTCCTTACGAATGGCTAAGGAAGCCATCCCCCGCTGCTGGGTCACAACAGGACGGCGTGCCGCGGCTCCTGGTTCGCCCCGTTGCCGTGGTTCATTGCTCAGAGGAGGGGCGCCGAAGATCAAAGGACGCCCGTTCTTGTTGCCGACAAAAGCGTTTTTCTTCAATTTACTTGTAGAAGACGCGCCTTTCCATGTCGAGAAGATAAGGATCCGCGCTCCTTTGTCCTGATGTCCCCCGTCAACACGCCTCGGCCCGCTGACGCGTTCTCGGAAAACCGCATCCGGCTTTCCAGCTGCGCTCTCCGAATGCGCGGATTTATGGCCGATTGCTCGGACATAACAGCCCTGAAACACATTTATGTCTATCTCCTCAGCTTAAGTGTGCTTTATTTGCTCTGCTTTAGAGCTCTGTTCTTGGTTTAGTGACCTAACATAAAAACGGAATAGCACAAGGAGGTATAATTTATGCGAAGCGTAATTTCTCAGTCACATGTAGGACACCCAAGCTTGGAAATCTCGGCACTTTGCAAAAATATCGCAAATTCACGCATATCCTGTTTGCATTAATTTTCCCTAAGCTAAAAAAAATCATCTGAAAGGATGTTCCGGTGTATTTACGAGCTAAGCTCCGCAGATGGATAAAGAGGATCCCCGCGGTCCAAGTTTGAGATGAATTCATTTTCTTCGTTTTTGTGCCGCGCAGATTTACTCAAAAAGAGATACGCAGAGCACTGCATTTTGATTTGTGCATTAACTTTCAGGCAGAATATGCAGCAAAATAAGCTCGGCGACTTTTAGAACTGTGCCTAGTGACGTACTTATGATCATCTGGATGGGGGGGTATTCAAAGTAGCTTCGACGTCATCTAGCCTTCCCTAGTCAACCGAGCGGTCAAGCTCATCAATCGGACTTCAAAGGAGCAGGTGGATTCCTCGCTTGCACGGCTAACGTGATGCGCCTCCCCCCTCCCCCGAACGGAGTGAGTGTATCTCGGGAAGGGAAGGACTCGATTGGGGAGACAGCAGAAAGAGCGCACAATTAGCAAAAAAAAAATAAGAAAACGAAAGAACAAAAACGAGATCGTTCAGGAAGGATGAGGGCGGGGGGGGGGGGGGCGGGGGGGGGGCGAAAGCCCAACGAGACGGACTGGAACTGTGGTTGCGCTTTTTGCAGACGTGTGTCTTCCTCCTTGACCAACCATCAACAACGCACCATAGTACGTCAGAGAAGCAACGGGCTGCAACGGAATCAACGCAGGACACATTCCGCAGAAGCAGGCGCACCGAATGTTTCCTCTGCGGCGCGCTCCTGTAGGTAGCCATACATGTTGCCCTGCTGCGCCCGGTGCAACATGTAGGCTCCCTAGCGCTCCTGCGACTGACAGCGCCACCTACGCTTCTCATCACTCCTGCGACCACCTCTCCCCCATTGTCGCGCGCTGACGACGGCACACCTCTCAATTCTAGAACATAACTTGTGAGCGAGATCAGATTAAGACTTGACTTGACTTGCACTGGCACTTTTATTTACGCACAGAAAATCATAATTGACAACATAATTACACGGTTATTATCAAACAGTACATACTAAATATTACATATATTATTCATATACGCAAATGTAGACAGTGAGACTTATGCATTATTTTTGTCTATTAGGTCCCATTATGAATACTTGGTAGCACAGCGAGGCGCCTCGCTAGCTCGCTTGTGCGGAAGGGAGATACGCGCCGCTAAAACTCTTGCGCGACGTTCTGCTGGCGCTCCGCTGGGGACTGGGAGCGGACCAAAAGGTAAACCCGCTCTGCTAAATGTCTCTAAAGCCTCTTGGACATCTTTGTCGGTGTTGTACAAGGAGGTTATAAAAAACATTAGCTATGATTTAACTCTGGTTAAGCCTAGTTGAATTGCGATAGCAACGGTGGAAGCTTCGTTTGCCTGCTACATTATTCCCCTATCCCGCCCTATCAGTGTAAGGTGCTATATTATTTGGGCAACTTCAGCTCATTCTTTGAGAGTATGATGCGAGAGCAAAGTTACCAGTTTCTTCTTCTTCTGTATTGCACTTCAATAAAGTCTACGTTTTCTTCTCTTGAGATTGATTATTGAAATACTGCGGACCATGCATGGTCCTAGCAGGAGGGGCACATTCAAACATTTTACAGTACAAGAAATGACAAGCGTATGCATAGAGAAAAAAAAAAGTCAAACAATCAATCAGAATTGAAGATATAGACAGGCATCGCAGCACAAAACAAGCCCAAAACCAAAACTCATGAAATAAGGAGATGACGTTCCAACTGCGTTGCAAAATTGCTGGACAGAAAACTATGAGAAGGTAAAGCATTACATTCGGATACAGTTCTGGGGAAGTAGCTATTTTTAAACGGGTTTGTGCGGGTGAAAATTGGTGCCACTTAGTGTTCCTGCGTGTGACTGATTCTCCTCGTACAATGCTTTTATGCATTTAGGCAACTTCATTTTTATTTTTCCTTGTAGGCAGTGATGAAGCAAGATGTGGCGACTAACCTTCCTTCGGGATTCTAGGGTGTGTATGTTGTGTTGTTCCATAAGCATACATGGTGAATCATGCTTTTTATATTTGCTATAAATCGCACAGCTTTTCTTTGCACATGCTCGAGTTGTATGATATCTTTTTTATTACGGGGGGCCCATACAACCGCCGCATACTCAAGTTTAGCTCTTACGCAGTTGTTATAGGCAAGACGCTTAGTACTAGCAGGAGCATTCCTAAGTTGTCGCTTAAGAAACCACAGTTTGCGAAGTGCAAGTTTCTGATACGTGTTTCTACCAAGGTAATTTCTTTGTAAGCGTGACCTCTAAGTATTTATATGACTCCACCTCTAAAATATTATTGTTGTTAAGCTGATATGTAAAGGGACACGGGTATATTTTCCTTGTTACTCTGAAAAGTACTGCTTTATCAGTGTTTACCTGCATACCCCAATTTGTACACCAGTTGGAAATATAGCTTCTAAAGTATCCTGTAATATTTCTTGATCTTTTGTGCACGTAATTTCTTCAAACACAACACAGTCGTCGGAAAATAATAGGGGAGAAACCTGCGCAGGAATAACATCTAACAGGTCATTGATGAAAATTAAAAAAGGAGCGGGCTCAAGACACTTGCCTGAGCACGCCAGAAGTAACGTCTAACATCCGAGAAAAACAGTTCCTGATGGTGACGTCTTGTTTCCTATCACTAAGGCAGGCTTTGATCCAGTGGACAATACTTTGAGGAATACTGCCAATACGTTCAAGTTTAAACAACAGTTTTACATGTGAAACTAGGTCAAAAGCTCTTGAGAAGTCCAGGAACAATACATCGAGTTGACCGTTCCCGTCCAACCTACATCCAAGTTCATGCACAGTCAATAGCAGTTGCGTGACAGTTGATAGCCCTTTTCGAAAACCATGTTGGAATTCAGATAATACCTTGTTGCCCTCTAAGTGTTGCCGATTATATGATGCTATAACGTGCTCCGGCATTTTACAGCACGTACTTGTAACCGAGATCTTCTCGGCTGTTCAAGGTCAAGCGTGGCTTCCACCGGGACCACGCGACGGCTCGAATCCTGGCGCAGTATTGTTATCGCAATAAAAATTGCTGGAGTGAAAGCCACACCCGTTGAATGAAGCCTCAGCGACGCCATCTTGAGGGGGGCCGGAAAGCATGCCAGTGGCCATAGGGCGCGCCCGCTGAGCGCACGAAGAAATTGAGGTTCTTCAGTTCCGCGGCATGTAACACGATCAAGACAAAACTTGTTGGTTCATGCATCGCTGAGGGTTGTACGAGCTGTGTAAAAACGACACCAGGAGTCGCATTTCACAAATAGCGCTCGGTGTAACTCATTCCGAACTGACAGTCTTCCTTGCATTGCAGCGCGTACGTGCGGGCATATAGCGGCTGTTCCTTCTCTGCTAGGTTTCCAAATGATAGAGAAGCGTGAACACTAGGTACGGTCTGTTCTTAGCGAGGGCTGGCACTGGAAAGGCGAGAGCAGCTTGTGTTTGGCTCATTCTACTCCAGAAATATTTGACTGGACTGGATAAACGGCACGGTTGCTCATATGCTCTGTGCCGACATACTGGTAGAAAGCTATCGAACCTGATTGAGGTTCGAAGTGCAGTTACACAACGAACTTAACAAATCAGCAGAGGATATACGCGCTTTCATAAGCAACTAATCAATGAATACTATGGCAGACGTAAATGTATTTTAGATGCAAAAAAGGTCACTCACCCAAATCCATTATTCTGCCGTGAACGCCTAAATAGTTGCTGCATCAGTCGAAATCAAATGGTGATAGCTGCGAAGCCTTCCGACGAGCAATGACGTACCGCCGAAAGTCACATAAAGGTTCGTTGCAGCTGCCGCGATGAACACCTCACACGTCCCATCTTACTTAGCGGCACTGGTGATTATGCATGCAGAACGCACACAGGCCCAATGACTTCTATATCACCCCAAACAATGCAGACAAGAAACACCGTCAGCAAGCGGCGTGGTTTTTAAGAATTTTGATATCTGACTGCGCTAACGGCGCAGCCGCCGCAGCACTGTAACGTCCGGGATTCCCCGGTGTCGAGACCTCCGTGTGCAACACAGCCAACCGTTAGGCAAAAGCGCCGATTTTTAGAAAGGTAGGTCAAGCGCCCCACGTGTGCGCATGCGTGTCTCTATGGGCACATCTCCTGGCTTGTCAACACATAGGTTACCATGCAGCTAGGTTACTGTGCAAAGGTTGCTTGTCAGTATGATGGTAACCTTGAAACGTTTTAATATTGGTCGTAACCTTCTGTCTGCGCTTTTAGTAAAGAACAAATGACAAAAAAAGTGGTGACTAATTGTAACCTTTGCTAGATAGGTTACTGACGTCTCATAGTTAAATTATAGATTAGAATGTTTAGAGTGCATATATACTCGAGACTGACGTCAGCGATCATGTGTCTCGCCGCGCAGCTGTTCACGCATTAAGATACTTCCCACGTCAGTTGACCTTCCACCTTGACATTGACTTTTGATGCCCACATATCTACCCAAAGTGGTTGACCTTGAAACTTTTTGAAGGCCATCGGAAGCACACTGCGACCTCAGCTTTACCTATGTAGTCAAGCTATCGTCCAGCGACCGGCTACGGCCGCCGACACCGCTTCGTCGGAACACGTCCGGGAATGGAATCCCTAACTTCCCGCTGAGTCGCGATAATCCCCAACATTGGTAATTCAAACGATGAACGTAGTAACCTGCGCTTTAGTGCCTGAAGTGAGTCTGACTGCGTGTTTACCAAACGCTATGCTTCGCTAAAAGCAGGAGGGAGAAAACAAAAATTGGCCTGCGCAATGATCGAACCCTACTACCTCCGCATTATTAGCAGACACTGTGACCAACTTAGCTAGTAGGCCATTTTTTATTTATTGCCCGACTTTTACAATACAACACAATTAACAAAAAATCGATCTACAAACAAGCTCGCACAAGGTTTTTTAAAATCAGCCTGCCAGAGGCTGACATCGTTTCACTAAAAGTCGTTTAGAATCATCAAAGGCTTTACCCTTGGCAGCCACTCGGGTCTATCACCAGCTAACTTTGCAACCTCGAAGAACCGGTGCAAAGCCTCACGGAAAAGAATTCGTGCAGGACGCGCATCAGGATCACAGTGATATCCTACCATGCGGGACCTCTATATACTTTGGAGGCTAATTAACATGATTAAATCATACAGATCCCTCTCCTCATTTTGTAACTGTAGACACCGTGTTACATGAAGGCCATGAGGCAATTATTTATCGCTCTTTGAAGTATACGTCCTAGAAAAAATCCCCTTCCCAACCCTGAAACAAATACGTTGTTTATCCTCTCTGGCTGTTAACAAATGAAGCAGTGCGCACTTCAGTGGAGACATAAGTCCCTTCTCTGCACAAAAATTTTCCTCTACAAGCCTCGGACCATATCAACGACCAGTTGGCCTCGGTTACCCTGACCCAGGACATTCTTGACGCTTAATGATGAGTTTCATAAATGTTTCCTCTTTCTCTTACTCCGCCACAAACCCGAGCACAGGCACAGTATTAATAACGAATACGCTTGAATCTGCACATACCCAGAGCTCCTGCATCCCTCCCTTATGCGTGTTAGCTTCCAGTCTAGCTTTTAAGAAAGTTATTAAGAATTAAAGCTAAGGTTCCATTAAAATTCTGAAGCATATCATGCTTACTTATGGAAAGCTACAGAGAAGAAATAAGAATTTCTAATAAACTTGGCAGCAGCTGGAGGGGAACTTGACAGTGCTTAAAACGTATAATTGACAATGGGCATCGAAAGGACGTTTTTGAAGCTTTCAAATAAGTAAAACAAATTGTATCAAACCGTTTCCCTGAAGACAGACTTGAGTATGACCTCTTACAGAGAGCAATATGGCCAGTGCACGAAATAGACAGGCCTATATTTGCATTAGACATTGTGTTAAAATATTTTGAAGAGTTACTCCCGGAAAGAAGCGAAAAGCCATAGCTTCAAGAGAAGTTTTTATTTTTGCATCATGATTTTTTTTTACTTAGATTGCAGTCCTTCTGTGTACATCTTCTAGAGCGAAAAACATTTTGCAGTCCCAATTGTCTACGACCAGGTTCTGCAGCAAACGTCCACCTGAGTTGCCGCCATTGTGGGCAAAGATAATACTGTCCAGATATATATTTTTGCGCATGCAGCTCTGCATAAAATGGTATTAGGCGTCCGGTCACACTTTCGTGGTAGGTTTAAAATGTGTAAAATTGGCAAACCCTCATACTATTCAACTGAACTATACGAAACATGCGGGAAGCCTACAATCAGCGAACAAAATCAAAAGCGAGAAGGCTTAGAGTCCACGGTCGGCCTTTGTGGGAATATAAACGGCCAATGCCTGCTTTGATTTGGTATATAAAGAATAAACAAATTGAAATTCGAAGCGATGATTACTTAGAACTCTCCAGCATAAGTGCGAAACCTTTGCTGAAGTGTGTTCATGCTGGGGAAAAAGCTTAGCTGTGTATGTCACAATGTTCTCCTGGTGCTGGAGAGCTTGCTTTTGTACACTTGAACGCTGTGGCGAAGCTGTCAAATGGTCGGAGTACTTCGTTACACGCAGTAGTTGCCTCCTCTGTGCCGCACTGGATGATACACCAGGCTATGAAAAACAGTTGAATTCCAGTCAAGTGTCCGTGGTTGGCGAGACCAAGAGGCATAGCGTTCGGGTTCTGGCGAATGAACGCTTCGTAGAGCCAGCGGATGGAAATGGTTTTCTGCAGATAGGGACCATTGCCATGCTTTATTGCATAAGGGTTGCTAACGTTGTATATTTTTCCAACACACAGTGTCTTTAAGGCAATCGTCGAATTAGCACCGTCAAGTATCGTGCCGATAAAAAGGGATGACAGAGTGTCTGCGACTTGGCCACCGATGGCTCCGTATTTAACCGCTTGGAAGGTTGGTCCATCTGGGAAGAACGGCATCTCGAAGATAATGGGCAGGAGCACCAGGCTACCGCTGTCATCAACGTAGAGATATCGCACGGTACGATTTTCCAAAAAGTTTGCCATCCTCGTGTTCATTATAGTGCGGCGTCTGCCTTGGGTCGCCAAGTTCAAGTTGGAGGTGAGATAGCCGGTCATGTCGGGAAAGAGCTGGTACAAAGAATCGAGAGTTAGAGGATCGGTTTTGTCCAAAAGCCTGTGTAAGGCACTGTTGTCTGCAGCACTCGATGAATGTGCGGTGCTATGTGCATCTTGACGCCTGCGAAGAAGCTTTCCCTGTGCGCTCTCTTGAATAGACGCAACCAACGCAGAGAGCTCAGCAGTCATGTCTCGGTTGATCGTGTCCCTCATGTAAGCGGCGTAAAAAGGCAGCCCCACGTAGTGGTGGGACATCCAGGCGCAAAAGAGCTCCGATTCTCGCCACGGGATGGATTCGCCCACGAAATACAACGTGGCCAGCTCCTTGCGTGTAAGTAAGGATGTCACCTGCACGAGTGCCCAGCCATGGTAGTAGGCCATCTGGGCCTCTCCCAATGCGGCTACGAGGTCAAAGAAAGCACTGAAGAACTCGACGTTTTGAAATTCTACAACGCGGACCGAGTCGGCCGACGCATTCAAGTGTTCCTGAAGCCCGTGGTGCCATTCACGAAGTGGGATTGCCCCATTGGCTGCGTCAGTCACCACCTTCATGCTTTGGTTGCGAAGGACCGTCACATTCTGGAGTATGAATGCGTGGTAGAGAGCTGGCACGACTTGTCCTTCCAGTTGCAACAGATCTTTGTACTCGAGGTTCTTATTTCCGTTTTTGAAAGCCTGCACCAATCGGCCGAAGTAGTCCTCGTACTGACTGCGCGAACCGCTTTGCTCATGAAGCATCTGGCTTCTCCGAAGCAACGTTTGAAGGTAGGATGCTTCGGGCTTTACAGTTAGGAAGCCAGGTCGGTCCATGATGATCTTGACTATGGGACTCCAGTTCCACAACGCCGTCAGAGATAGAATGCTATAAAGCAGGCGCGATGTGTTGGTGAGCTCAGGCCAACGGACTCCGCATTTGTGGAAAATTGCTTTCACAGCACTCAGCTCGCTGACATTTCCGTCCGATACCGCGGCGCACGACTGGAAGAATTTCGCCGCCTTTTGCACGGCGCTCTGTCCTTTGGTGGGCACTGTTATCTTGAAAGCAAGTGAAGACACTCTGTGCAAAAAGCTGAAACGCAAAAAAAAAGAATTTGTGTAAGTGCGCAATGGTACCCGTTAGCTTTTTGTTTATTTTCATTACATCAAGGACCCCTGCGGTGAGGAGTTTCACGTGAGGCGTGGGCTCGATAGGATTAACAGGATTAACAGAATTAAACAGTTTATTCCATAGGAATCCCTCATGCATTGATCAGTGCATGCTGATCTGCACATCGACATTGGAACTCTTTCATTGTTGGTTTTCTTTTCATATTATTGCTGTCTCCATTGCGCTGACGCCATTATTTGACTGCCATTCTAATATATATATATAATATATATATATATATATATATATATATATATATATATATATATATATATTGTTAAAAATATATTTATGGGAATGTATCAATGTTGTAATGTATTGCACATTTTGTTTATATTTAGGCCGCGCATAATCTAGGCAGTTACGACCGCCTCTAAACCTACGAAGATTATTTTGCCGGAAAGAGCACAACTGACTATTATGAAGGACGGATTTACACACATATTCATCATTATTCTACACGTTTCGCGTATAACAAATATTCTCTATACAAAAGCCTACTAAAAAATTCCCTGCTTAAACCTTTCCTCGTAAGGTACAGCTTCAGTGTGGGCACTAGCAGAGGTAACTCTAGAGGAAGGCGAAAGCGGGGTAGGTTATAGAGAATGTACCGCATAACAGCGTCGCGCGAGTAACGTAACTGAGGCTACTGCATACATGAATAACTGAAAGTGTTCGGAAAAGGCATCTGCCCTCGCAAAATATTTGCCATGGAACACAAAATGGCAGCTGTAATGTTGAGAGATAGGCAGCGGGCATAGTGAATAAAAGAACACTCTGCCCGCTTTCTCTTTCTTGATTTATAACTGAAATCCAAAATTTTTTCCTGATTACTAGCAAGAATAAAGAAAAGAAATGGAAGGACACAATAGAAAAAGAAATAGGAAGGACATGTGATATGAAAGGAAGACAGTCAATCGCCCCTAAAGCGGGGTTCGCACGGGGGATTCCGACGAGGATGGATGTGGAAAGGAGGTGTACGAGGTCACGGGCTGGGCAAACGCGCCCCCGCTTCCGAACTCGCACATTCACACGGGCAATGAAGAGTCGTCAAAAAGAGACGTCGACTGTTTCAAGCAGCACGCAGCAGTCTTTTGCACGGAGAAGTGCAAAAGACAGCCGTTTCTGACCTAGTAACGTTTCTTTACCAGCATACATGGCAAAATTACTTTTGAAAAAGAATTAAATTACATTACTAATTACTTTGTTGAAAATTGCAAAAAAGTAATTAAATTACATTACTCATTACTGCTCCCAAAAGTAATGAAATTACATTACAATTACTTCTACGGAGTAATTAAATTACTTGTAAATTACTTTCTAGTTTCCATCCATGCGGAAACTAAGTAAATCTAGTAATCAAAACAACAGCTTGTTCTCCAGATGCGAAGCGTGCGCAATGTTTCGTCTTCCGCCAAATTCCGTCCTAGAGAGCTATTCCTTCCCACTTTCCTACAGCACCTGCCATCACAAAAACAAGACAGCAGCAAAAAAAAAATTACAACAAAAGCAGAAGCATGGTCGAACGATCGTGAAATGACCGGCGAACCCGGCGTCTTGCTGGCCCGGAGCTGTCTTCGCCATTTCAAGGTCCCGAAGAAGCTATGTTATTTATTGTTTCCGCAGTCCCAAGAATCGACGTCGGCACCTTGTGCTCACTGCTCAGTAATGCTCAAGCCACGGTGGTTCACGCCATGGACCCTTCAGCCTATCTCTCCAAACCCCAATCCTCCCTCGCCCCGTGCCGTGGTGACGAGTGTAACCAGGCGCCACTGTGCCCTAGCCAACGCAACAGGGAGTGCCACTGCGCCGCGCTCCCAACTAGTTTTCAACCATCCTTCTTGCACAATCTCTCCTTTCGGCATTCCCTTGACGCCTTACATCCTGCTGCTTGGAAAATGGTTGCCATGGGATAGCCGCACTAAGTGACCCTGCTACATACGAGGTCTCAGACGTACTGTTGTGCTCAATTCTGTCTCCTTTTGCCGATCCGTAACGCTGGCTTCGGCTTGCTGCACGTCGTTCCTGCTTTTGCAGCACTCTACTTTGTTGTCTATTGAAGGAATAGTGGCGTACTTTTAGTAAAAGTAATGAATAGTGGCGTACTTTTAGTAAAAGTAATTTCGAAATGAATTAATTTCTATTGCTGTGAATTTACTGCCAAAAACTAATTCATTACATTACTAAATTACCAAATAGACAAAGTAATTTATTACATTACAAATTACCGGAAAAGGTAATTAAATTACAGTAACTATATTACTTTAATTCAATTACCGCCATGTCTGTTTACCAGTCAGGCAAACAAGTTCAGCGAAAAAAGCAAGCAAAATAAAATAAACAAACTCTGCTCGCACCGCGCGGCGCGCTTCTTTTTTCCTCTCGGGGGGACTCGGGGACTCGGGGGAGCGTTTGTACCGGCCGGCTGAGATGTCGCCCAACCCGGAGACGGCGGCCGGCGGCGGAAAGCCGGAAGCTGCGACACCCAGCAGCCTCTCGAAGGCGTGACGTCAGCACAGTAGCCCTCGCTTAGAGAGGGATTTGAGCGCTCGTGTGAATGCCGCTTTACGGGGACACGTGGATTTCTATGAAAGGCAAGCGTAGCAGAGGGCGGCAGAAAAGTATGTGGCGGATGAGTCTTAATGTTTGCCGTGGTAAAGTAGATATAATATTGAGAGGCGGGCTAGTTAATGACTAGTATTAGAATGCATCTTCAAACTGCGCAAAAAGACAAGAGACGATGTCTTGTTAGTTTCTTCCTCGTCCCTTGTCTTTTTGTGCGGTTTCAAGATGCATTCTAATAGTAAGGTAGATGCAGCTGGCACAGGACAGGTTAATTCGATTGAAAGTAGAGTCCTTTGTAAAGCAGTGTGAATAGTCTGGCAGTTGACGGCGATGATAATAACGAATATTTGCTAAGCCTATCATTCCGCAGACCATCTCACAAGAGGCGTTGGCTGAGCATTTTAAAGCATCCTACTGCATCTCACGCTAAGGGCATTGCCAAGTGTTCTCACACGTGCACCCAGTAGATATTTAGGCAATTTAAGCAGTCATACTTGGTGCCGCTAACGTCACCGCTTTGCTTTCGGTGCAATATTACGAAGCGACGTAGCGACTGAAAAAGCCGCACCAACGCTTTTGATCTGTGCACCAGTCAGTTAGGTCAGTGATAACTGGAATAGTTGGAAAATGGTTGTCATTGTCTGGGTGCTTCTTGAAGAGTCGATTACTCAGACTGCAAGCCTATTAATCCTCTAAAGCCAACACCATTCAACTTCCCACAAAACGAGGCACGAACAGGCACCATATTAAAAACATGCACACTTACTTATCGAGGGCAACTTCTTTGACAGACAGCACGTTACGGGAGACCCAATGGGAGCAAACGTGTGCATGGAAATCGTGGCATGGGTCGATGGAGGTGTTAACGAAGTCATCGAGGAAGCGGTCGTAGTAACGGCACTGGACAGAGTCGCAGAGTAGGCGACGCCAGGGGGGTGGCCCACTGTTTATCCAGCCCACGAGCACAACGATGAGCACAACAGCGGCGCAGCTCCCACAAAGCGACACGATGAAGCGCTGCCTGGCACGTCTCTGTTCCTCTGACGCCGGGGCACTGGCTGTCGCATAGGGAGGGGAAATAGATGGGGCGGGCGATGATGAGTTGAGACTTCTCAGGAGATTGTGGAGGCCCTGGGAGCTGAGTCTCTTCTGGGTCTTGAAAGGCTGGAGGAAACATGCGTGACCATGAGAAAAATTCACTCCATTCGTACATTTCGCTAATAAATTTCTTCAAGACAAGAATAGTGGCGGTCACCGTCGTTGTGAAAAAGAAGCGTTGTAAAGCTTTTTGAAATATTCTTAATAACAGTGAGGCAGAGCGATTTCCAGAATCAAGCCATGCATCCAGTGTACTTGCAGGTCTGAGCTTCAGACTGACCGAGACAGTGCGTATTATTAGCCGAAGACAGTGCATAAGACAGTGGGCAGTAACTTTAACAAACCACTTTTGACATAAGCTTTACTTCAAGCTCACATTGAGACCTTGAACAATGACAAATTATACCAGCCTTATGCTTACGGGCGTTGCGTAACAGCTGCGCTTTGGAATGGCGCGCAGTGATGGATTTTTCCGTGATGTGTTTATCACAAAGTGTTTTTGTTTCCGATAAAGTCGTACTTAGCTCCTTTTCGTTTAAATTTTTTTTTATCATATTTCCAATTTGTGGTGGTTCACCAGACAGAGTTTAGTCGGCATGAATTCGTTGGAAACCGCTAAGATGGTGTTTTTGGTCATAAAGAAGATCAGTTTGCGGCCATCGAAAGAAGCTTCGAAGCCGGTGTACGTAACCTACCACGCAAGAAGAATGTGTAAGCACTCGAAATTTTCAGTTGGCTCACTTAAATTTGGAATTCCTCTCTTAACTGACCGTAATAGACTAAGGTAGAAACCGGTGTTCTTAAAATTCGGCCGAGGGCAAACTTCTTGATTACGGAGAGCCAAATTTTGGTGTGCGAATACACATTTTCTACAGACACGTTGTACGTACAGGTGCTGTACACGCTTTTCTGTGCGCGCATGAGCTGTGTAAGCTTACGCATTAAAACGGTTTCCTTTGATCGCGACGTCAACATACAGTAAACCTAGCAAGCGCAATGTGTGTATTTGCTGGAACAAAATGTCCCATAGACGCTATGCAAACTTGTCGCGAGCGACAACATCAGTGTGACTACGAAGAGCTGAACCTTCGTTACCACTATTTAATTTCCCTCGCTACTCCGGCGCATACCTTACCACGCTGCTCAAATAAGTGTGCATGAAATAGTTTGATATTCGTTCCGAGCGTAAAGTATACGTCTGCCATGTGATTACACTGCGTCAGTCGCCGCACGAAGCTTTCAAGTCCAGCACGGGCCGGGCTCAACTTGTTGCTGTGCCCGATGCTTGGCCTTGATATTTGGCGTTCCATGCTATTTCCATGCGTACTCAAAAGTGTTTGATATTGTTTATTTTTATTAGAGAATGGGCGCTCAATAAACCCTGCGCTGCTATGGACCTAAGGCACCCACAATGCATTCACATTCGCTAGTGTATCAAGTTAGCATGCATCTGTACAACCACGCAGCAGATAACCTGTTGTATATATTAGTGACACAAACTTATAACAACGGCAATTTGGCGGCGAATCGCAACAGGTAAACGGCTTGATTCCACGAGCGCTCATCCTCCACGGATGTATGCGCAGCTCCTGTCGCCGTCACATCATGGTTTGATTTCCTGAAACTGATACATATTAGCAGACAATGCGGCCTGCGTAGCCACACCACAGAGGTCTGCCCTACATACAGATGCAATGTCAAGGTCCTTCGTGGACGCGTATTCGAGCAATATATTGTGGAATCCGCCCTTTTCGCAGCCATAGCCATTCCCTTCTCCAATGCTGCTTTTTTTTATTTTCCTTCCCCTAGTTCTTGACAGAGTTGAAGTATATCAATCACTTGTTTGTTGTCCATATCATGGATGGGATCAGTAGTAAAACATGCATTATTCAGCGGAGCTTACGAGAGTCTCTAGCGTTGTCTAGCATTGAGAAAAGTTGTTTTTTGCTTTTCAAAAGATCAGAGGGGGGGGGGGGGGGGGGGGCGGTCCAGCGATGAACGAGGATTTGCTGGGTTTCCTTGCTTCTGAAAACTTGGAATTCGAAAATTGATGACACTGCATTGTCGTACATTATTCGACACCAACAGTTTTTCCTGAAGTCTTTTTCTGAAATGTAGCGAACACATACGGGCTCACTAATGTTTAATAACGGTTCTCTTTTTATGGACGCCGGACATAAAGTCTGGAATAATCTGGAATGCACCAAATTGGCAATTCAAACAACACAATTGTTGTGATTTTTTAGTTGTCACTCATGACATTTTGGGCACATATTGCAAAGCATCAAACATTCTTTCTAGCAGGAATTTATTGAAGTTGTCGGGTTCACGCAGCATCATGAGCATGTAATTGATGCATTTATAGGACTGAATGTGTTTAGGCAAAACAAAGTTGAGAGAGAAATGTGAACGCCTACTCTTGTTTCTCCTGCTAGGCAGCGGCAGTAGCAAAACTCAATCTACTCCAAAGCGCGATAAGCCTCGCTATGAATGATATTGCTTCGTGGATAGTGGCATACAATTCACAGTTCCAGTCCCTACCTGATGACACTTTTGGTGGCGTGCCGTGAAGGTTAAACAAAAAAAGATATCATTATCAAGTGATATGTGCGTAAAAAAAAACAACCCCGGTGTGGTCAAAATTAATCCGAAACTCATTATCGATGCATCTCATATGGCTTCTGCCTGTGGCTTAGACCTAGTTGCGCTGGAGTGATGCGTGGTGGCTCTGTTTCGGGAGTGTCTCACGGCTGGGATGCACGGGTATGTGGGAGTGTTATCTCCTATAACCCCAAGAGAGAAAAACTCGCGTTAATTAAAAGAGTAAACAGAGTGGTGATCACTATCAGTGCAGAAATAACAATCATGCGAATTCGCTCTAGACGAGGACAGGTAACTGGTAGAAGCAGTGTTGCCCCTTATACACCGGCAACTGAGTAACAACAGCGCGGGCATTGTAGAATATAATAAAATTTATGGATGAATCAAATGAATAATACCGGGTCATTTACGTACGTAGAAAATCTCTCGACACCTTTTACACATGAAGCTACAACCTGCACACATGAGGTACAACCTGCATGGAATGAGTTGGCCGAATAAGGAAATTGAAACTAACACTCTAGAATATCCTTTACGCAAAAAGGCATTGCGATATCCGTCTACCGACAAATGTAAGACCCCGTGGCTGATATATTTCGTCTGCCTTTGTGCCAATCACGAAATTGTAATCTTGCAAAGAAAGCTAAATAAGAAGCCATTTTACAATTTAGGTATAGCGCTGATCTAAAGTACGCTTAGAGAGCGATAACCACGTGAAAACAGACTAACACAAGGCAAAAAAAAAAGCTCAATGAATATAACTTGCTGCATGTTTTCTTCTTCATCATTATTTTAGTGTTGCGTACAGAGAGGGACGCAGCAGTATGTCGGCATAATCGGCGATAACGAGCATTAACCTGGCCGGCCACACAACCCTCTACCGTGCTTCCTACCGCTACTGAATTCAGCTATCTTTCAACATGGTAGGATAACCGCGCGGTGGTCGCTACATGGCACCACTTTCGCATAAGGTCTGTTGTCCGAGTGCCATTGGAGTATGGTATGGGTTTAGTGCATTTAAACCGAGTGGTACGCTCAAAACCTATTTGGCACAGCTCAGAGTTGATGGAGGCGATGACGTATACACTCCACTGCGCGTCATTGTGTTGCAGTTTGAACGCGAACCAATGGAATTCGCTGTTTTTGAAACACAGCGCAGCCTAAATTTTCGTTGGCTCATTCAGAGTTATTGTATTTTAATTGGTATTTTCATTTCGCAGTTATTTTTTTTTCGAACAAGAAATAAAGAAAAAAGAGGTGCTAAGTATAACTTTATGTACTCGCCACCCAGTAGAAAATGGCAGTGTTGAATCCGTCACTGATTTTGTCCTTAGTACGCAAACATTAAAAGCGTTAGGTGATTTTTCAAGGCTACGTCCTAGGCGCAGCCAGATTAACCGGTGATACTGTGCGAAATCACTTTAATTTCCCGCGCCTGAACACGTGGACTCTGACGTCCAATTCTGGCAGGCTACTGAAAAGTCAGGCACAAGCGAGATAGTTGCTAGCCTCTGATGATCGTGTATCAGTGCTTTCGCACAAATAAGAAAAAATTCTCGTGTGGTAGGAAATAATTTCTGTAGGCAGTGCGGAATACTTTTTCCGATATTATTTTCTTATATCACGTAAATGAATATTTCCCACATTAATTTCATCAGCGGCAGTGAGCAGCCCCACCGCGTTGAATAAGATATATCGCCTGGAAGCGCCTATGCTTTGAAGGTGCATTTCTTGTGGCTTTGCGTGCGAAAGTTTCGTTCACACTCCTGAAAACATAACATATTTATTTTATGCTCTGTCGGTAGGAATTATCTTATATTTATTCGGCGCTGCGTACACATTAGGCGAACGCGCCAAGAATATGAAAAAGCATGAGCCGTGATCACACATCCAATCGCCGAAGGCCAGAGCACGTTATCCGAGGCAGATAATGATGTGCGAAATATTCCGAAGGAGATAAGTGGATGGAAGGAAACGTTTGAATACGCTCCCTAAAACTGTGCTTTCTCGTTTGAAGCACGAAATGAACTTTGTAAAAAGATTACTTGATACACAAAAAGTTATGTTAACGAAATGTTATTTAGTCTGGCTTGTTTAACCCAAATACAAAGTTGCAAAGCGTTATCAAATTCATTACAGCCAAAGGAGCAAGAAATATCTCCGACTTACTGATTTTATTTTTAAGGTACAGTCTTTGTCAAAAATGTAGAGCCCATGGGGTCTGCTTCTGAGTCACTTCGTGAGGCTTGTAATGCATTTCCAATGCTCCAAATTGTTTGGTGGTAAGAAGATTTTTTGTCCTACCCTCTACAACGGGAAGGACCTCCACTAGTGCTAAATCAGCGCCACTACATGGCTCAGAAGCAGACACCCGGACTCTACACTTTTGACAATGGTTGTACGTGATATTATATCGCAAAACGAAAGGAAGAACAATTGGTCTAATTCTCACGGCTTGAAAAATTGAAAACTTCCGTTCCTTCTTTTCCTGAATTGTTGTCACGGTCAGCTTTACTGATGCAGATCCCGGGGTTTGAACTACTCTGAAGACCTGCGAAGGGCTGGAAAGTAGTGAGGAAGCAAACCATGTGTTAGTGCGCATATTCTTACCGTATATTGAATGGGTACGAAAAAGAGAACGAAAAAATCAGCGCTTCAAATGCGCTTTGTTAAACGAATGGGTGACCAAGGAAATATTCAGCTGCCAACCAGTGCGCAGCGAAAAATCGCGATCTCGGCAATGGTAGGTGCTTGTTGGCAGGTCACACATCTGAATACTGATTGGTGGCCGGGTGGGTTGACGTCAAGACAACACTTCATATGTTAATATGACAGATTTGGCACGCGTTGTCTGCTCAGGCTTGAGATTTTGAGATCAGAGTGCGAGATATGGGAGTCGAACCTTCCTAGACCTTTTGCTCCCGATCAACATAAGTAAGGTTGCACCCGCAATGCCGAAATTGAGAAGTAAATAAGTAAATTGAGAATGGGAAAGGAGTATATCTTGTTGTTAATCTTACGTCATAGACGAAGGTTTGCCCGAATCGGTGAACAGAAAACTCTATAACTGCTGTATCTTACCACTCGTCGGGGATCAGGCAGAAACATGGAGGCTAACATGAAATGTTCAACAAGAACTGAGAACACAGCGATCCAGGCAAAGGAAAATTTCATATCGAACTTTAAAAGATAGGAAGCAAGCACTGCGTGTCAGAGAACAATTGTGAGCGACTGCCACGAACATCGAGGTCACAAAGGAGAAATGGCCTTGTCTATTGCTTGTATTGTGATGGTATGGTGACTCATTAAGTACCACATACTATATATTAGGGAAGGCGAGTGTAGCAGGAGAGCAGAAAGATATGCGCGAAAGTGAAATTCGAAAACATAAGGGGAAAAAATGGTACTCATTGCCTAGTAAAATTTAAGTTCAGTAGCTAGCGCATAGGTCTTTCTTCTGCAAGTGTTGTACTTAAGGGGACCATGAATAATACAGCTTATATTTGAAAAGCAGCTACCAATTACGACATGCGGAATCCACTTTCTATCTAATAAATGCGACAGACTAATTGTTCTTAGCTCTTTTGTAGTTGTCGTGGGGCTCATTTCAATAAAAAACCTGACTATTGTTTATAAAGGCTGATATGAACATTTGGCCATTAACTGAAACGTTTGCAAAATAGTGCGTACGTGGCGCCTTTAGTGGACCCCTAGAGCGTGGTAATTTTGTTGGGCATCTGGAGGTTGCGTCAAGTTGGTGTTTTACAAGACTTTCAATACAGCGCACGAAATGAAGCGGATGAATTTGAAGAGGATGAACTTTACGCGGCTCTTAGTTGCCCAATGAAGCACGTTACTTGAAGGTTAAGCCACCGCGTTCATGCGGCTTGGTTAAAACGGAGCTTTATCTGTCGGGTGGTAGCCTATGCTACATCGTCGCAGCCTTAAATGCAAGGTCTTAAATACGACGTGTCTCGCATAATTTATTTGAAACACTGTTCACCTGACATTTATGATATTCGTATATATTATACCAACATACCTGGTTGGCCTAAACTACACTTCGTCGTACTCTCGGTGTACATGCACTTCGGGCGCATAGTGAACAGAAATAGATCTGCCTAAACTGTACCATATTTTGAAACGAATGTGGGGTGAAGGGTGGCAGTTCCGGGCTCTACGGGGCTCGGACGGTAGGACAACGCCACTTGCGGCAAGGGCTAGCCAGCCACCGATGTTTATTTGTCATTGCACCCGCCATCGCTTAGGTGGTGGACGACAGCTGTTGCTGCGGTGCGCGTCTTTCTCTCCCTCTGCTTTTTCTTCTCTATTTTCTCTTCTGTCCGCATGAGGCAGCGGAGGTGGCTCAGCTACAAAGCCAGTAGCAGACCCATGCCATTTGTTTTCCTTCTTCCTACAGCCACAACAACAACAACAACGTTTAAGATTCCCAGTGGTCAAAATTACTCAGCAGCCCTCTACTACGGCTCCTCTTCTATCTTTCTACTATTACTCCCACTTTCCTCCCTTCCCTCACGTCGCGGCTCAGTTACTCACAGAGCTAGTGCGGCCAATACTGCGCCTTTCGTTTCCTGTGAACCAATTAATATTACAAAAGGCGGCTATGTGCTGTGCGATGTCAGTGCACGTTAAATATCCCTAGGTGATCGTAATCACTCCATAGCCCTCCACTAGGGCACTCCTTTCTTTCCGCTTTCGCTACCATTTTCTCCCCTTCCCTTACGGCGCGGTTCAGGTGTCCACAAAACAAGTGTGACAGATACTGCGGCTTTAACTTCATGTCAACCAATTATTAAGTACTCGGGCTTTGTCCCGACGGCCGGCGGGAGAGGGAGGTGGTGAAGGGTGGCTGTTCCTGGCCCTATGGGGCTGGGACCTACGCTGATTGCGGCGGGGCTAGCCTGCCACCGAATTTTTTTATGTTGTAGGCCGTCATTGCACCCGCCACCGCTTAGGTGGTGGACGACGGCTGTTGCGGCGCCATCTTTCTCTCCCTCTTTTTTTTTTCTTTCTTCTCTACTTTACCCTGTCTGCACGAGGCAGCGCTTTTTTTTTTTCAGCGGAGGTGGCTCAGCTACTGGCAGGCCGTGCATTTTCTTTTCCTTCTTCCTACAGCCACAACAACGACCGCCGGCGGCGGCAGCGTTTCAGTGGAGGTGAAATGAAGAGGCGTCCGTGCGCTGGGCGATGTCAGTGCACGTTTAAGATCCCCAGGTGGTCTAAATTACTCCGTAGCTCTCCGCTTGGCGCACTTCTTAAAGATCCCCAGGTATAGTGCTCTAGAAGATTGGGCAGTGTGACGACCGGCGCCGGAGAGCGGGCCGCTTTTGCGATGACAAGAACCGACTTCCGCGAGAGGGCGCGACGTGCAACAGGGGTGCCACGTCCGCCGCTGCGGGGACAGCGGAGGTTCAGATGAGCGGTGCGGTTCTGTTTGGAGTTATTTTCCAACGCTACGCCATTGGTGCAGTATTTAATAAAGAGGCTACTTATTCCAGGGGCTTAAACTGATCCATGCAATTCCTTTACATCTCTGTGGAGACGCCTTGCACGCTTTGGTATTCCTTCAGAGCTGCGTGCGATGTTTGAATCGCTATTTGAATCTCTTTCAACGTTTTTTATTCCTGCGGACAGCCAAAAATCGTCAGATGAGATATTTGTACGCATTGTTTCAACGAAGCGTGGACTTTTGTATTCTTTCTTCCCGTAAGGAGCGGTATTATGCGCGGAGGAAAACAGTATACGTGAGAATCAATGCTCAATTGAGCTTTATGAGGGCCCTTTGCGAATCTTTTACGAACACCTGCCTTTATTTTGCAGCTTGCGCTTATCAATATATGACTGAACGTTTATCTTAAATCATCAGCAATTTGTAATTTATCTCCTTAATTGGTGTTCTTTCTGCACCTTAATCACCGTTTACACAAATTACAGTGCGCGAGCAAAATGTATTTATTCTTAACCATATAAATTGAAGCATTGCACTGGGTACCGGCGAAAATAAATGAACATATACGCCACTCAAGGATTTATTTTTTGTTAGAGATTAACAAATACATATGTCACGGACAATTGTTTACGTGCCGCTCACAGGGTGAAACAGTTGTACAGATGAAAAAAAAAAGTCAAGTACAGCTAGGGCAATGCTTCAAATAAAATACGAAAAATTAAACCAGTCACTTACGAAGAAATGCGGTTACAGTGGGCACTTGAGTGTGGACGTTTAATAGCATATCAATGGTAGATGTACAGAGCAAATAAAAAAAAAAAACACTTATAATTGCGTGTCACCTTGGCAAGTACTGCGGTTCTTGTCGCGCACCGAGAGAAAACGGAAAAATGCGAAACAAATGAGGAGCACCTAATAAGCAAGTAATTAATATAAGGTTAAATTCAAATTCGGACACTAATGCATGTTTATTTTCAAGTGTGTGGTACGAAATATGAGTAATCGAATGTACTAGTTAGAGGACTATAATGGGGCGACTTGGCGACTACTCTTTACAGAACTAATCAGGCTATAATTGTTTCCCTAAGAAAATTATAACAAGGTTGATATTACACGTGAAATACTTCCAAGGAAATTTAATTATATTTTCCTTTGGGAACTGTTGTCGCGTTTCTTTGACTTCGCAAAAAGCGAAGCCGCAAAAGCACATGAAATTTATTACTTCAAGTGTAAGCTTTCTGTTCCAAGCAGATAAAATGTTTCAGCTTCAACACTCTACAGGAATGTTGCAAAATATGAATTGCGCAGGAGTCCGACCACTCGAGTCAAATTGTTGGGCAAACTGTGACCTAGCTTCGAGCCTATTGCGCAGCTTTTGTTCATGGTGAGAAACCGAGTGCCGGTCTTACAACCTCTCTTTCGCAGCGTGTTAAAAGCTGATCGAAAATCCCGCCATATAGTAAACTAAACGTTTTGACGTTATAATAATGGTCTAGCGGCAGCTAATTACGCGCATCATATAGCATCTGCGTCCTCTATGCGTCGTTTTTTTTTTTTTTTTTCAAAGCTATTCTTTTTCTTTTTTATTTTGTATGTGCACCAAAACATCCCTAGAGCGATTTTCTGGGGGTAAGAATCACTTGCATATTGCCTGTTGCTTGGGCACGCAGAATAAAAAAAAAAACTACTTAGAATGAAAACATTTTCTGGGACAATTGAGTTACCGTCAAGCTATAACGCATTGAGATTAAATGTCTTAAGTAAACACGCATCTCCGGGTATTTAAAGCCATCCGTTACAAGAAATTCTAGTTTATTGAAATAAAAAAAAAAAGGTTTGTCCTTAGATTAACGTGCACTTTCACTAAGTTGTTGACTCCTAAATATCGAGTCATACCTCTACACGCGTTCGATTGCACGCCCGAATTGTAGCTTAATTGTTTGTGCACTGCTTTCGTCTTCCCATGGCTTCAATTGGTTTTTAAGCTCGGCTGTTTCCGTTTTTCTTTATTGCCTTTCATATGTCTCTATTTTTTTAATTGTCCGCTTTCTGAGTCGTACGTTTGCCGTGCCGCACAAAAATTTCAACCCTTTCTTCACCTTCACGGTAGCTCTATTCACGATATGCCGCATGCCTCCCAAACAACCCTTTCTCTCTCACTGTTAGGCGACACTTTTTTTTTTTTTTTGCAGTCTTTACCTCCTACTTCTTCCACGTTTCCAGACCCACTGTGTTCTGTTATTCAATAGCCTGTTTACCTGCTTGTCGTTCGTTTTTCATCTCCTTAATTGCTATCATCTACCTTCAGCGGGATACTCTATATTTAATTCAATCGATCTGCAATGCCGACTTTTCTAGTGTTTTCAGGTGACGCAATGTAGTCGGCATGGTTTGCATGTAAATCAACGGAATATACCATTTCGGACTTAATAATTGGTTACTATCGATGACCAGCTGTATTTATTCAGCGCTCGAACGCATGTGTTGCACGTTTTGACTTCTTCATACATCCTGGCTCCACACCGCCCTCTTCTCAAAACGACTACATTCCAAACGCAAATTAGATGCTTTAGGAATGCTAACTCAAGCTGTACGGCGAATGAACCGTCCTGTGCGAGTCTGAATTCGTGCGCGCGCCCCTCTCCAAACTGTTTTCTTCGGAGCCCAAGAGCACTATAGCCCAACTACTGTCATGTTGCTTCCCCGAGGTGTTGCCGACGGCCAAAATGGAAAATATATTAGATGAGCGCTAACAGTACTGAGCCCCGTTAGTCGGCATATTTGTAAAATGTTGACACTAGCAGATCGAGACGAGGCACAAGCGAAAAAGAACGTACTGATCCGCCCCGCCGCGCAGCGCGCATACGCGGGCGCTCGGACGGCTGACACACCAGTTGCTGGTGGCGCCCTCTGCGCTGCGGCGCCTCCGTCATCGCAAAAGCGGCCCCCCGCTCCCATGCATTTCGCGCGCGGTCGTCACACTGCCCAATATTCTAGAGCACTATACCCCAGGTAATAAAAATGCAACGCAGCCCTCCACTACGGACTCTCTCTCTTTCCACTCACACTCCCATCTTTCTCCCATCCCTTACTGCGCGGATCAGGTATTCGTCGGCGGCTGCGTTTCGATGGAGAACAAGGTTGACAGATAAAGCACTTTTACTTTCCTGTCAAGCAATTACAAGAAAAATTATGAAAATACCGCTAATTGAAAAGGCGGTGTTACAAAGGCTATCGCTGCAACAATCACTACTTTCACTCTATCACTAGATTCAAGCCATGCCTAAACCCCCCAACTTTGTTTTGCATTCATGGCACCAATGCCGAAAAAAAGCTCATGATTACTCTAGCATGATTACTCATGATTACTCTAGGCGAAACGAAGAGGCATCCGAGTGCTGTGCGATGTTAGCGCACGTTAAAGATCCCCAGGTGGTCGAAATTACTCTGTAGCCCTCCACTATGATCCTGTTTCTCCCTCCTGTCACACATGCTTTGTCGATACCTGCACCGCTCCGCAAGGGAAGGTTGAAGTGTCCACAGAAAATAAGTGAGACAGTTACCGCGCCTTTCCCTTCCTATAAATAAATCAGTTTTTTTTTGAGACAGTTACCGCGCCTTTCCCTTCCTATAAATAAATCAGTTTTTTTTTTTCACTCATTGCGAACATCTGCAGACATTCAGAGTTTTCGGAAGCAACGTAGAGCAGTCGTATGTGAGAATACGAAACAGTTTCTATACTTGCTGCACATGCGCAATAACCCCTCCAAACGTACCCTGGACTACAGTGGGAATAAATGTATTCATCGTGTCGAGGATGCCGTACGTACGAAACGTTTCCACATTTTCAAATGCCCTTTTCCCGTCGTTGCACTTGCGATTCGCTGCGGATAGGGAATGAGTTCATTTCGCGCTTAAACGACATACCAAAATAATTAATGCGAAAACATTACTTCGCTATGTTCACAAATTTCTGTCCGCACACAGCATCCGCAGATCGTGTCCGCAGAACGTGTCCGCAGAACGTGTCCGCAAAGTCATGTTCGCAGCAGTTATGAGTAAATGAGAAGTAGTAGCGGGTAATGAATAATGTCAATCGATAGAGGGTGATGTGATGTTGTGTCTGAAAAACAATTAGTCCCATAAGCTAATTAGATAATTAGAATAACTTGTTCGCGTAAAAGGAAAGGCGATCTGTCACACATGTTTTGTCGATACCTGCACCGCGCCGCAACGGAAGGAAGGAAGGTTGGAGTGAAAGCGGAAAGAGAGAAAGGGCTGCCGTATTGGAGAAGTCAAGGATGTGACGTCACAGAACCGGAAGTAGAACCGAAAAAGGGCATAAGAAAGGGTTGACGCGCAATTTAAAAGTAGCGAAGCATAAAATATGTAAACGAAGTGAACTAGCAACAGAAGCAACCCGAAGCAAATAGAAGCAACCAACAGCAACATGCGTGCTTTCGCATTACTCCAATGCAGATTCTGCAGTGCTCTTTAATTTATTTTCTTTAGCAGAGGCATTCCTAGACAATTTACAAAGATGCAAAGCTGCCGGCACATTTCCAAAGAGCTATGAGTTCAGCTCACCAAAGATCCTCGCTTTATCCAGGACAACTTCTTGGCCTTTTTCTTCGATTCTGGTGATGGCTGGCTCGACGCAGATTCGTAAGGACTCGTTTCACCTGACGGCAAGGCCTGCTGTAAGGAGGAAATAAACAAGTTCTGGAGCTGCTTTTCAGCAATTCAAGTTTTCCTCTTTAGCTGCAAAAATTGTCTTAGGCTGTCCCAGGTGTAAAACACGATGCGAAAAAGTGTCTAACAGTGGAAAGGCGTGAAGGAAAGAAGCCAACAGTCGGCGAGGCCAAGGAAATCGTTGGGGATGGTACTTTGTCTTTCTTTTTTTTTTAAATGTTTACTTGGATAATCACAGAAATTAGTAATGTAATCTGTTTAGGGTAAAGATAATTAGACACAAAGTAGTAGAAGAAAAAACAACGTGCCGATGGTGGGATCCGAACCCACGACCTCCGAATAACGCGTCCGGTGCTCTTCCAACTGAGCTACATCGGCCGCTGTCCCTCCTGCTACTTTCTTGGGTATTTATGTTGTCTATATACGAACCTTGAGAGTGTTCCCCAGCGCCACCCTCAGCCATAGCGGCGGACGTGGGACGTCCTTTTTTTTTGTTACCGCCAGCGTCACGTAGAACGTGATCAAGAGCGAGGGCGAAAGCTGTGCTAGAACCCTCTTACGCTACCTATGGCTTCAAGACTGCCAGAACCGAGACCCCCGTCAGCTACAAGCAGATCAATCAAGGGGAAATGAGGGTGCTTGTTATAATACATGAAGGAAAGAAGCCAACAGTCGGCGAGGCCAAGGAAAGCGTTGGGGATGGTACTTTGTCTTTCTTTTTTTTTTTAAATGTTTACTTGGATAATCACAGAAATTAGTAATGTAATCTGTTTAGGGGAAAGATAATTAGACACAAAGTAGAAGAAAAAACAACGTGCCGATGGTGGGATCCGAACCCACGACCTCCGAATAACGCGTCCGGTGCTCTTCCAACTGAGCTACATCGGCCGCTGTCCCCCCTGCTACTTTCTTGTGTATTTATGTTGTCTATATACGAACCTTGAGAGTGTTCACCAGCGCCACCCTCAGCCATAGCGGCGGACGTGGGACGTCCTTTTTTTTTTGTTACCGCCAGCGTCACGTAGAACGTGATCAAGAGCGAGGGCGAAAGCTGTGCTAGAACCCTCTTACGCTACCTATGGCTTCAAGACTGCCAGAACCGAGACCCCCCTAAGCTACAAGCAGATCAATCAAGGGGAAATGAGGGTGCTCGTTATAATACATGAAGGAAAGAAGCCAACAGTCGGCGAGGCCAAGGAAAGCGTTGGGGATGGTACTTTGTCTTTCTTTTTTTTTTTAAATGTTTACTTGGATAATCACAGAAATTAGTAATGTAATCTGTTTAGGGGAAAGATAATTAGACACAAAGTAGAAGAAAAACAACGTGCCGATGGTGGGATTAACCAAGTGTTTTGTCCAGTTGCCTATCGTGCATTGTGTAACATTGAAGATGAGCGTACGAGAAAAACTATGTGTGACACTTAAGCTTGCATTTAGGGGATGATGGTGGTGGTGGTGACAAATGTTTATTCATTTCAAAGGGGTGGATGTATGCATGGGCCGGATCTTTGACTATCAGCCCTTACAGATACTGGGTGGGGTCCCTAGTACGGCACCCCAGTGGCGTCGGCCGCTGGGGTCCCGCCGAGCAGCCGAGCAGGGTCGCCTCCCAGTCCTCCCGAGTGGGGTTGGGGTGAGGAGGAATAGCTGGGTTGGATGGCCAAGCCCACACTATGTGGTAGATGTCCGAAGATTTCTCCGCACAGTGCGGACAACTGCCCGTGAAGGAGGGATTAAAATGTTTTAGTGCTGCCGGGCACAGCAGAGTGTTGGTATACAGACGGAGTAGAAGCCGCTCCTCCATCTTAGATAGACCTTTACTTGGGCGAGGGTAAAGGCGATGACAAGATTGATAGTAAAGAACAATGTATTTAGAAGAATACGTGGGTTCGAATTCGAGATCCTGATCTAGGGGGTCGAGATGGGAAGCCCGGAAAGAGAGCGAGTGGCGGCGTCGGCTGCCTCATTCCCTTCGAGACCCATATGAGCAGGAGCCCATACAATTTTCCGGTCCCCGGTATAGGTGCAATTTTGAAAGTAGTCGGTAGGCTAAGTATGGTGCTCAGCCTTGCTCGACGTTCCGACAGGCCCCTCGCGAGTCGGAGATAGTTGTTTTAGAATCAGTGTGAATAGCTGCCAGCGCAATGGCGACCTCCTCCGCGTGGGTTATGTCACGGGCGCGAAATGTAAGCCCGTTAACAGTTTTGGACTGGTGGACCACTGCGGCCGTGTACCATCTCCCATGGTGGGGGCCGGAGGCGTCCACGTAGTAAATGCCGAGTTTCGACCCATAATGGCGGCCCAGGGCTTCCGCCCGCGCCAGGCGCCGGCCGTTGTGGTCTTCACGTGTCATGTTTTTAGGAAGAGGGCGTACGTGGAGGGCGCATCTCCACTCGAAAGGGAGGCGTACACGATCTTCCATAAGTGTGGTATGTTGGATGTGTAGCCGGGCAAGGAGGCGGCGACCCGACAGTGTTTTAGAAAGACGTGTGTATTGGTTGGTTAAGTGAGCCTCTCTGATCTCCCGGAACGCATTCACCATGCCCAGGCCCTGTAGACGCTGGTTGGAGGTGTTCACGGGGAGATCGAGGGCTCTCTTAAAAATTTTGCGCAGGACGACTTCGAGTGAAAAACCTCGTCTTGTTTCCGAAGGTGGAGGTAAGGAGTCGAATACAAGATTCGACTGGTCACAAATGCATGCGCTAGACGCAAGGCGTCTTTGCACCGCAACCCCCTACGTTTGTTAGAAACCCGGCGGACCATGCGGGCCACCTGGTCCCCCACCTTACGGAGTTTCGCCAAGGTAGTGTCCGACCGTCTATGTTGATGAATAAAGAGCCCCAGTACCCGGACTTCTGTGCGTTCAGAAATTGATCCTGTCTCAAAAGAGCTCAATTTTGGCCGTACACTTTGGTGAGGGGCGTATGTGTACAAATTCAGATTTTTGAGGGGAGCATTGAAGGCCGCAGCGGCGAGCATAACGGTCAACTATGGTTGCCGCTTGCTGCAGGTTGGCCTCAATATCTCCAAGAGAACCTTGCGTGGCCCACAGGGTGATGTCATCGGCATACAGCGTATGCTGCACACCAGCGACAGCACCCAACTGGGTCGGCAGGTGCATCATAGCCAGATTGAATAAGAGAGGAGACAGCACTGCACCCTGTGGTGTTCCTCTGGTTCCAAGTTGGAACGGGCCATGTTCGGTGTCCTGGATTTTAATGTAGGATTGGCGATCTGTCAAAAATTGCCGAATGTATCCGAACGCGTTGCGTCCGCAATCGGTTTGTGAAAGATGAGTATGACGCAGTAGCGTAGGCGAACACCCGACATACAAAACCCGGCTTGAACCAAGCTGTATGAACTTGTCTGCATGGTCTTGGTGTAGTGTGCCCAATTCGGTAACCACTAGTGTTGGAAAGTTTATTCTCATTCCACCTTCGCACTTCAAATCAGCAACCCGATTTGGCCATTCTTCCCATCTTTGTTGTATGTGGTGCCGTTAAGTCGTCAAAATCATCGAATAGTTAATGTCTGGCCAAGTGAACCACCACCTGCCAGCACCATGACCGTGATGTTTTCTCTTACGACGATGACGCCCGATTTTCTGACAGGACGTTGACCTCTATTGCATTAAAACGTGAAAGAGAGAAGCACAAGTCACAGACAACTGCAGCAATGTCCTGAGCACAACCCGCTGTCGCGATCGTCGGCCTCAACGGTAAACTGCACCCACTTTGCGACATGAACCGTACGACATTCGCACAGCGTAAGATGTTCTACAGCGAAGCTGTGCTGCGCCTAACAGGCAGGGTGCTATTCCTGGGACAGGGTTACACCTTCAAAGGTGTAAAACGTTTGAGTGATAGCAATGCACGAAAGGCTTACCAAAAAAGTAGTAACCAGAGCCGATAATCGTGGTAGCTTTGCTAAGCTTATATTTTTGGAGAGTGCGCTTAGGGGCTTTTTGTTTGAATTTTGGGACCCATCAAGTAGCCTGAGGTCGCGATATTGAAACCCCTCCTGCAATGCACCGCGGTCACATCGCTGCAAGTGTCATCTCCCTGTTCGTACCAACAAACTGCTGGTTCTTTTTGTCCTACCTGTTCTTTTTAGGCCAATTCTGGCCAGGTTATAATTACAGAAAGTATGCACATGGCGAGGTTGACAGAAGCTACGCCTTCCACTCGCCGCCACAAGACGAGAGGCAGCACTTACGCTTGGCGATTATATGGGCAGGAAAGAGAAAGCCTTGACTCACTCGGTTTATCTTGCTCACATCTTGAACAGGACTGGCGGGGTCATCTTCCCGCTGTAAAGTCACTCGTGACGTGTGTGGAGAGAGTTCTCGCCGCTGAGTAGCCCGTGACAATTGGTGTGCTTCTTGTCCTGGACTTTGCTGAGTAATGGAAATAAAAAGGTGTTTAGTTTGCCTTCTAGACAGCGCTGGTAATGCACGTAATGGTATAAGCTTTTGGAACAATGATTGACAGGTTTTTGATATCATGTTTTGGACACTATTTATTTGTAATTTAGAAATTTCACGCCTTCTTTCCGCGTGTTCGGTGTTTAAAGGAAGTAGTGAAGGCCATGATACTATATTTTCAGGAGTAGCTGTTCATGAACGTAATTGTAGTTTCTTTCGCTCACTCCAATAACTATTTCATGGTGATATGTGAGGACGGCTGGCCGCCCTCATTAGTTAAGGCGGTGTGATAAAAAAAGGTGTGTTACGAATCTACTGTCGATTTATTGCATACTATAATTAAAAAGAGGAATTTTGAATGTAAATCAGCAATAACCTAGACTTGCGCACCTAAACTTCAGTACCAAAACTAGCTTAAGCTCAATGCAACGGCCATATTTAGTCATTGTTAAGTTTATTTTGACGAGGAACGTGATCTATAGCTCGGAAGAACAAATTGTTTTGCAGAAGAATTATTGTACAGGAATTCCAACACAAGCTCAGAGGGGCCAACATACGAATAATGTGAGTGACAAAGCGTATGTGATACCGCTGAGAAATGCCTATGGAGAAAAGTGGCGCCAAATATAGCGCTGTGTTTCGGGCAAGCTGAAAAACAATTGTAAGTGCGCAATATATAGAAAAATAATTGAATAATTACTGCGTAGGTTTCCCGGTAAGGCAGCGTGCGACTTCAAAGAAAAAAAAAGCTGCTCATGTTTGGAAGAAACTGTGAAGCTTACGCATCCGCCCCTAGTCCGCGGATCAATACCAGGACCCCCATATAAATGTGATAGTCGCCGAGTAAGGTAATCTAGCCTCTTTTCCCGGGAAGTAAAAGAGCAGGCCGAATTATTCAGTAGCATCACACGAATGTTATTAGTTGAACACGTTTAGGTGAATCGCACGATGGACGGAATATCTGAAGTACAATATAAATTATTCATTCCCGATCCTCGTCAGCATAGTAGCGAGGGCTAATGTTCTGGACAGGTCCGGGGTTTAAAAACAGTAGCAGTTCCAACTTCAAATAAACGAAGACAATTTTTTAAGCCCTGAGCAGATTTAAATAAAATCTGTACGGCTGCGCTGGGTCCATTTTGATAACCAACAATTCCTTTCCTGCAAATCAATTATGTGTTAGAAACTTTCGCGAAATTTTTTATATACTATAAAAAAAAGCACGATATATCCAGCCATAGAAAGCCAATTTACGTTATAATAACGTTTCGCGTACTTGCATGCAACAGAAAAGCTCGATGCTCTATCAAGTAGCGATGGATCAGATAAACGCTCACGACGACATGAGGTTGGGCTGGGCACTGGCTATGATTACATCACCGACCTTGTCCTAGAATCGTTTTAGAAAGTTTATCAAAGGTGACGCTGAACGATAGCTTTCAAAAAAAAAAAAGTACTAGCAAATACCTACAACGCTTCATGGAAGATATAAAAAAGGTTTTCCACTTTGGTCGTTCGCTCCATCCTTTCCTTTTGCTTTTTGCCATGTTTCCGCGTCCATTGAGCAAAATGCCTTCAAACATGAAACTTCCTCTGAATTTTTCTGTTAACGCATATGTCACGCTAAAATATTATGAAGTTCCCGCTTTCTTTTGGCTTAACTGGAAAGATTGAAACATTTTATACAAAGGGAAAGGTTTCTGAATGCAAATTTACTAGTCAATATGTAAGCGACTCCAGTTTCCTCTTTATGTGCCAAACTAGCTGAGTAGGAATCATTTATCGTTTGTGTGATATAATTACAGGTATATGTAAATATGTTGGTTCAAGCAACTTACTTAGTACTTACAGCGTTTAATTGGTGACGACCCTAACTCAATCATTTGATCAATATCATGTCAAATACATTGACCAAAGCAAATATACGTAAAATGCGCATGGCCAGCAGAACAATAAAGAAGAAAAGTAAGAGCAGACGGTAAAATATTCACTCACTTCATCCTTCGACGTCTTTAGCTCAGGATCTGCGTTGAGTTGCTTTTCTTCTCTTTTAGGCGCCTCAGGCTGCGCAGGTAGAGAATAAATAAGTGTTTTTCAGGTTGCGCTCACCATAAATTACACCGTTTTGCAGAAAACGTTTCGTTTGGCTTAGGGGATCTAACGTCGCAAAACTGATCAGGCTATGACGGATGCTGTAGTGAAAGGCTCCCGAATTTAGCAAAATATTTCTTGGACCTTTTGCCCCTTGGAGGTTCGTAGCTGTCCACTGCGGAGTCCCTCGTAGCCTGAGTCGATTTGGGACGTTAAACCGTATAAACATAACTAAACCCGCCGTTTATATTTTTCCGAATGGCTCACAAAATGGAGGCACTACGATTGGGGTTATGCACCGCAGCACTGTTGTTATCAGTACTTATTAAGACGCGCTACTTGTACATAGTACCGATTAGATAAGTTTAGTAATGCGGTCAATTTTTAAGGAAAACGCTACCTTGACGTAGAAAAATTACATATACGAAGTGTATAGCAATTGATGTGGATTACCTTCTTGTGTGTCCGTGAGGAGCTCCTGGAATGCTGCGCGCGCTGAAAAGTAGCAAAAGAAGTATTTTCACTGTCCACTGGGCAATCAGTTCGATAAGTTTGGAAATGATGAAAATCAACATACTTTCCTTCAAAGATAACTATATTCATAAAATGCTTTAGAGGCACTAAGAGCTCGGCAACCCACAGACCTAATTACTGACGTGTATAAACGAGCAGGACGAGTAATAGTTTATAAATTTGCAGCTCTGAATACTGCTCACGATAAATGCCAGATGGCTGCGTCTATTTCATCCCAGACCTAAACGAAAGTCCCCGATAAATCTAGATAGTTTTCAACGCTGTTCAGTACTCATGCATTTTGGTTTTACTATTAAGTAAGCCAGTATCGGCATCCTAACCCGGCACTAAACCCATAGAACTGTTGATATCTTTTTCAAATCGTCAGTTGCAACGGAACCATCACACGCGGGTCAAGCGAAACGTCATGGACGGAACATGCCTTTCGATCTCACCATGCTATCGTCAGGGGACAACGCACTTCCTACGTCGTGAGCCCGGCCCACCCGCTTCGAAGATTTCCCTTTACTTTGGGTGTCATGTTCCATCATGACAGTACGTCCCGGCCTTGATGCCACGGAGCCTTGCGGGAAGTAACAAGCGGTCAGCCTTCTTCTTCTTCTTTCTTTCTCTACAGATGACAAGCGCTCGTTCGCCGTTGGCGTCGCTGCGTATTCCTGCTCCACGAAAACTGCAGCAACGGAAGTGGTGGCTACGTTTAAAAAAAAAATAAATCACAACAAAAAGCAAGTCAATTAATACTTAAGCTTTGTTCGAGCATGCAGCGCAGTACGCAAACTGAAATGTACTATTAATAAAATAGTTTTTGATGAAAATTACAGTAGAGAACTTAACACATCGGTTGCGTCCGTCGCGCCATCTTTGCTACGCTAAAAAAGGTAACCTGAATATCGGCGCGGCGCGCAAGCTTAGTGCCCTGCTAGACTTCCTGTCGGAGTCCAGTGCCTTCATCCTCACCTAATCCATCCACTTCCCCTCTAGACATGGGGTCATCCTTATGAATAAAAATTTATGAATAAATGAACGGCGCAATTCCGTTTTCCCAACGGCAGGGCTCCGCAACTTTTCTCCTCACTGGCTCTTAGCGTGTAAAACTGCGATTATTGCTGAGAGGTATCTCTGAACCTAACCTACCCTAAAGGTATTATATACACTCGCTGAAGGCAGAAATTGATAACTGTGAAGGTAATTACATAGTGTGACCGTTATCATACCGTCACCTCCTGGCTGGTTTTGCGGCTATTAATCCCATTAGGCAGCTAAAAAGGGAACACACCCTAGGAAAGATGTTAGTTATTTGAATGTTGTAAATATAAAAAAATTAAAGAGTTGCACTCACGGGATTTGAACAGATGTTTCAGTGCTGAGATAAGTGTTTCAATTAACTGAGCCACTCAAGCTTTTTTCCTTTATTGCAATGAAGTACTTCAAGCCGGATTTAACCAGGTCGCATCCCACAACCCGTGATACACAGTCGTACGAGCATCGAGCTCTCATTTTGCCCACACATCACACTTCCGTGAGACATATACATGCATCAAGTAAATGCAACCAGGCAGGAGGTCGATCCTGCGCAGCATATGCACCCCGAACCATAGCACATTGTTCTCTGAACAGAGACTTCGATGAACGTGGTGGCTATGCGCGACGATCTCTCGTGCGGCTCTTCGACATTATAAGCAGTCCCATGAACACAAAATGATCATATGGCACCTCAGAAGCTGCCATTGTAGGCAAAAACCTTATAGTATAGGACATAATATCAATGTCCTTTTTGAGAGTCTGTTGAAGAATGTTCCCAGAAAACACTGCACCACAATACACAAAGCAGTGGGCTTTAGCTTCTGGCTGCTGACAATGGCGATCGTCCACTGACGATCGCACAAAAGTCCCTTTTGCACGAAGCCACGTTTTGACTGGTAAGGTTGACGCGCGAAGTTTAAGAAAGAAAGTCATTGCTGCTGATTGTGTATACATCCGTTGCACCCGCTTTAATACGCTATTGTTTAGAGAGGGCAGGTAAGGCTGTAGAAGCGACGGGAATTGTTGGATTTAAATGTGCCCTTAGTTAACTTATTAAAAGCGCTAAGGATGGCACGACGGATGCAACTGGCATGATCAGCGGAATACTGCAAGTAATTTTATTCCAGCAAATTTTTTTATTGCCTATGCATTGTAGTTTTTACGCTCGCATTGTGTACTCAGCAAAACATATGGCTTTATTGACGAGTTTTGTTGTGTTTTATTTTTTAGTGATGCAGCTGGAACTTCCCTTGCTGCAGTCTTCGGTGAATGGCAGGACGCAGCGTTGCTGTCTTCTGTCAAGTTCCCCTCGATACAGAGAAAAATGGACTCGATCACACCTTCTTACTGTCCGGCACTGGATTGTTTCTTTATTGGATCGTAAATATACGACGCCAAGATAACAACAGAAAGAACAACAAAAACAGCAGGAAAACCTTTCAAAGAGAAGCTTACCAATTTCCTGTTATCAACTTTGCGTCATTTTGCCTTTCCCTTTGATGTTTTTTCTGTCTTCGTTTTGTTGTTTTACCTTTGTGATCCAAGAAGCAACAGTCCGGCGACGGAGAGTTAGAAGTTGCGAGTCCATTCTTCTCTGTCTCGAGGGGAACGTAATGAAACACAGCGATGCTAACGATGAAGGAACACTCGTTACCAGGAAAGAAATGAACAAAAATTAGTTGTTGTTTAACTCTGCTTAACCCTAGTTGAATTGCGATAGCAACGGCGGAAGCTTCTTTTGCCTGCTACGTTATTCCCCTATCACGCCCTATCAGTGTAAGGTGCTACATTATTGGGGACACTTAAGCTCATCCTTTAAGAGTATGACGCGAGAGCGTAAGCTACCATAATATAAATGAGAAGGGTTCAATGCTGCTGAACCGAATGTGGAGCGGAAGCATTAGCTGCCCGTGACCGAGCGTTCATTTTCATCTTCCTCTTCTTCTTTTTCTTCTTTTCTCTTTTTCTTTTTATTTTATTACTTTTCTTTTCCGTTTCTCTTTTCTTCTTCTTCTTCTTCGCGGCTGTTCAAGGTCAAACGTGGCCCTTCCCGGGACGACGCGACGGCCCGAAACCTGGTGCAGTATTGCTATCGCAATAAAAGGCTGTCCGGTTGGTACTTGGTAGAGTCGAGCTGTTCTTGACGATAGCAGCAGCTCTGTATGCTCTCGTGGTGCGCTGACGTGGCTTCTGACGTAGTATTGGGTCGGCTAAATATTCGACGGCTGGTCCTGTTTTTCTGTTTCCTCTGCGCCGTTTATCGTGTAGCAACGCTGGCGATGAGATTGTAATCCTGATTTTATGTCTACGCCGTCTTCCAGGCAGGAGAGCTCCCACTGCTCGGCTTTAAGTCTCCCTCAGGATCTGTCACTGGAAGCTTTCCAACGCTCCGGCATTCCTATAGAGCTGGTGCTAAAAGATGGAGGCGTCTTCAAAATCATCAACCCTGGGACTGCTCGAACTACTCTCCAGGTAGCCTCTTCTCTTCACAATCCACGTCCAAACTGCCTCACACAAGTGAGGTAGTTTGGACGTGGCGGGATACTGTGCCATCACCAGATCTTGATTGCATTAGTTCAGTTCAGTTCAGGCGTTCAGTCGTGTCCGACTCTTCGTGACCCTATGGACCATGTCACGCCACGCTTTCCGGTCTCTCACTATCTTCTTAACATCACATAGCTTCATCTGCAATGCCTCGAGAATGCCATCTAACCATCGCGTTCGCTGCCTACCCCTTCTCCGGCGACCCTCAACCTTTCCCAACATCAAATCTTTCTCCAGCGACTCCTCTCTTCTCATCAGATGACCAAAGTAGCTGAGCTTTAACTTTAGAATTTGACCCTCCAATGAGCAGTCAGGGTTTATGGTCGACAATATCGACTGATTTGATCTTCTGGCAGTCCAAGGAACTCTTAAGAGTCTTCGCCAGCACCACAATTCAAACGCGTCAATTCTTCGGCGGTCAGCCTTTTTCACAGTCCAACTCTCGCATCCATACATCACAACTGGAAAGGCCATAGCACGGGTTATACGGATCTTGGTTGGCAGACTAATGTCTCTGCTCTTTACTAGGCGGTCAAGGCTAACCATTGCTCTCTTTCCCAGAAGCAGGCGTCTCCTAATTTCATGGCTGCAGTCTCCTTCCGAGGTAATCTTGGCGCCCAAGAACAGAAAATCTGTCACAGCTTCCACTTCTTGTCCATTGATGCTCCAGGACTTGATAGGGCAAGACGCCATGATCTTCGTCTTTTTAATGTTCAGTTTAAGCCCAAACTTCTCACTCTCTTCTTGTACGCGCATCAGAAGTCTCTTGAGTTCCACTTCACTTTCTGCCATTAAAGTGGTATCATCCGCATATCTAAGGTTGTTGATACGTTTTCCAGCAATCTTCACTCCAGCTGAAGACTCGTCCAGACCGGCCTTCCTCATGATGCACTCTGCATATAGGTTAAATAGGCAGGGCGACAGTATGCAGCCTTGCCTCACCCCTTTCTCAATCGGAAACCAATCAGTAAGACCATGCCCAGTTCTGACTGTGGCCTCTTGCCCTTCATACAGGTTCCTGAGGAGACAGATGAGGTGAATTGGAACTCCCATCTCTCAGAGAGCTTGCCACAATCTGCTGTGATCTACGCAGTCAAACGCTTTCGCATAATCAATAAAGCAGAAGTAAATGGGTTTCTGGAACTCTCTTGCTTTTTCCATGATCCAGCGAAGGTTGGCAATTTGGCCTCTAGTTCCTCTACCCTTGCGAAACCCAGCTTGCACGTCCGGAAGCTCCCGATCCACATACTGCTGCAGCCTACCTTGCAGGATTTTTAACATCACCTTGCTAGCATGCGAAATAAGCGCGATCGTGCGGTAGTTGGAACAATCTTTGGCACTGCCTTTCTTTGGAATGGGGATGTAAACTGACCTCCTCCAATCCTGTGGCCACTGCAGGGTTGTCCAAATCTTTTGACATAATGTATGCAGTGTGTTAACAGCGTCGTGGTTGAGGTTTTGAAGCAACTCAGCTGGAATACCATCAATTCCGCTTGCTTTGTTCTTAGCAAGGCTGGCTAAGGCCCATTCAACTTCACTCTTCAGGATGCCCGGCTCGAGATCAGTAATCACAACCGTCCTATGTTGGGATTGCACATCCGGGTCCTTCTTGTACAATTCTTCTGTGTATTCCTGCCACCTCTTCTTTATCTCTGAGGCTTCAGTCAGGTCCTTGCCTCGTTTGTCCTTTATCACGCCCAGCTTAGCACAGAAGCTTCCTTTGATATCTTTGATTGTCTTATACAGAGCTCTTGTGTTTCTTAATTGGCTGTTGTCCTCAACTGCTTGACACTGTATGTTCAGGAAGGCATTCTTATCTCTCCTTGCTATTTTCTGAAAATCCGCATTGAGAACCTTGTATCTTTCTCTTTCCCCCATACCTTTTGCCATCCTCCTTTCCTCAGCTATTTGCAAAGCCTCTTCAGATAACCAGTTTGCTTTTTTGCATTTCTTTTTTTTTGCTTTGGAACTACCTTAGTAGCAACTTCTTGTATTATATCACGAACATCAGTCCACATCTCTTCGGGCTCTTTGTCTTCTAGATCTAATTCTTGAAATCGATTCCTCACTTCCACGGCATATTCTAATGGAATCTGATCCAGATCATACCTGAAAGGCCTTCTAGTTTTCTGCGTTTTCCTCAATCGAAGCTTAATTTTGGCAACAAGAAGCTGATAATCGGTGCCACAATCGGCCCCAGGCCTTGTTTTTACTGCTTGTATAGCGCTTCTCCATCTCTGCCGGCAAATAATATAATCGATCTGATTCCTGTACAGACCGTCCGGTGAAATCCATGTGTACAGGCGCCTCTTGTGCTGTTGAAAATGAGTATTCGCTATGGTCAGGTTGTTTTCTTGACAGAACTCTACTAGCCTCTGCCCAGCTTCATTTGGCTCACCAAGACCGAACTTGCCTGTAATTCCGGATATTTCTTCACTCCCGACCTTAGCATTCCAGTCTCCTATGAGACAAACGACGTCTGATGATGGGGTGCGGTCTAAAAGGCATTGTAGGTCCGCATAAAATCTCTCAACGTCAGCTTCTCCAGCAGCAGTGATTGCATTAAGGATCTCCTAAATGCACATCATTTGAGTCTCTTCAGGTGAGCAGTTTTATCCCTTCTCATCTCGCTTGCTCAAAAGGAATGGTCTGAGGAGTAGACTCTTATTTAACTCCAGCTGAGAATCCCGACCTTCTCTGTGCGACTGGTGGTGTTGCGGTGTATCACTGCAGCTGGTAGGTGAATAACTGTGTGTGCCAATAGAGTCAGTAATCCCCACATTGGCGGGAACGTCATGACCGTCAGAGGTAAAGGCATGGCGTTTGATCTTTCCTGTTGATCCTCTTCCATCTTAGCCAGTGCAGTGCACCAGTTGCTGGCAATATGGTCATAGTTGCCGTGGTTGCAAGTCCGCCTTGCGGTATTGCACATGCAGCGATGGTCATCTATCGTCATCATGTCCGGAACAAAATTAGAAATGCTGCTTTGCGGGGGAGCATATGCAGTAGATTCCTTAGATTGTTAACTCTAACTCAGGAATCACAAAATTCTAAATGGGATAGAACGAGAACGATGTTCGCGACGTGAAACTATAACAGAAGTTAGAGAGATTACACGGCAATGTAGATGTGTCAGCCCGATCGGGTGTGCCACTAGATGCCTAAATCTAAAAAGGCAATAATGACTGCTGTGGAAACCCTTATAACTAAAATGGTGGACGCAATAGTCAATATTGTCTAAGAGTGTTTTACTAACCTTCTGGTATTTCAGCTTACACAAGCCTTGCAAACGGTTCCTGTCATGTTAAACATGCGTTCTGAAATATAATAGCCTCAAGATAGAACTACTGTTGCTTGTTCCCACAGGCCTACTCCTCCAGATGAGGGTGGAATTATTAATGGCGCAGAGATGGCGGAGACAGATGCAAGAATTCTAAAACGGAGTGGCTATCTCATGCCCAACGCTTCTTGCTTGTGGTCACTGTCAAAATGAAATAAGCATCAGCCTGTCCCTAAGCCAAAGGAGAATAATCTGGGGCAGGCAGTTGCGGCTGCAGATTTCGCATTCATAGAGGTGTTAAAAGGTGCCAAGTGGAACTGTTGATCAATTGTATCAGCTTCAAGAAATTTAGTTTACATTTCTTCAAACCATAATCCAAGCATAACTATTTTGCAAGAAACTTGGATAGCAGCTGATAAGCGTTTGTATTTACAAAATACAACTCATTTCTACAAGATCGCCAGACAAAAGAGGGCGGCTTAATTATATTCATTTCTTCGAAACTCTATCACAGGGCTAAGATTTCTTTCTAGCTATCTTCTCTATATTGTGAGTCAGTAGCTCTGGCCTGAGATTCCAGGGCGCTGTCCGTTTTAATTATAGAACGTTTATTTCCCTTGCGGTGTACAAGATACTAGACCTCTAGATCTTGTACTAGTTGTCGGAAGTCAGTTTTGTTGGCTGGTGACTTTATTCGCATCATGTGTCGTGAGGCTACAAGACAGATATATACGCCAAGCTTCTTTGTGATTGGGTAACATATGCGAAGAGAGGATAACCGATGGTCGCTTAGAGTAACAAACTGGATTCCAAGGGAAGGAAAGCGTAGCAGGGGGCGGCAGAAAGTTAGGTGGGAGGATGAGATTAAGAAGTTCGCAGGGGTCAAGTGGATGCAACTAGCACAGAACCGGGTTAATTGGAGAAATATGGGAGAGACCTTCGCCCTGCAGTGGGCATAGTCAGGCTGATGATGATTATGAAAGACTGGGAAGATTCTCGTGTCGGACGCGCAGCCGTTGACCAGCAGAGTTCCTTACATTCTTGACCTGTTAAGCGCTCCGTCAAACCCCCGTCGTAACAAATTGGTGGCACGTGCTGGATACGCCTACCCTCACGACACATCCTCAGCCTCTGGAGCCTCCCCGTAGACTTCGCCTCGCTGCTCTCCCTCCCGTTCCCATGAAAATGCAGCAGACTACTGAGCAGTCCCGAACATCAATGCGAGACCCTCTGTCCCCGTCTGGTGATGTACCGCCCACGGCCTCGAATGCGACGCAACCGTTTCGAGAGCCTTGTTCTTTTGCCGGTCAAGCAGGGGAAGATGACGACGAGTGGCTCACGCATTTTGAACGTGTTAGCCGCTTCAGCAGCTAAGATCGCAGACAGCCTTAATGTGGTACGAGAGCCACGAAGAATCCCTGACCATTTGGGAGGGTTTTGTAAAAGCCATAAAATAATGTTTCGGCGATTTAACTGCGAAGAAGAGAAAGTCCGAGCAGACACTTGCCCAGAGGGCCCAGAAAGAAGGTCAGACTAGCCCTACATGCACCGAGGCAGTACTCAAATCATGATCCACGTGTGTCTTGACGCACCTACGTTTATGACATTTTTATTTGCAGCTGTCATAGCTTTGTTTTCTGTACATGCATGTTTCTTATCTGGTGATGTTTTGTGGCAGGCACTTCAAGCCTTTTCCATGCCTCGGCTGTAATCACTGAGATGATTAGCCCACTCAAACAGCGCTACTGTTTGTGCTGTCTGCGACATGCATTTTTAATTGTTGTGCTTTATTGCTGTACTTGCTTGATTGATGCAATAAACCATGAATATGAAAACCATAATTCGATATTTATATCCACACCCTGGGTGCCCCGTAGGAAAGTCTAGAAATATAGAAGCTGGCATCCATCACCTGCTGTGGCAATGTCCAGCGTTAAAGCTGACGCGGATCCGGCTCCTGATGGCAGCTGGCCTTTCCCCCCATAATCCGCAGTCATATCCCGTTTGGACGCTGGGACCGCATCGACGTTCACTCCTCGATTTCATTGCATCAGACAACCTTTTTCCATTTATTTGACCACACTCCTCATGCAACATAATATTCCTTTTATGCCCTGAGGCAATTTGTTCACTTGGTACACTCTGTTGCGAACTGGGCATGACTGCTCGGCTGCACCAGTGTTTCTGGGCCACAAATTACTGTGCTGAGGGACGAAGTACATGGCCAAAGTAGTTGCATGGCTTGCAGCAGTATTTGCATTATGAATTTGCATGCTTGATCTATGTCTGGAAGTGTTGCTGCCTTTCTATGCCGCCACCTTTGCCAACCACTTTCATTGTGCTGGAGAAACTTCTTGTAAACAATGGCGTAAACAACGGAAACTCGAGTTCTTTTAGATGGCAAATGTTGGCGCGTGCAGAAAGGTAACAACCTTCAAAAGAGTAAGGCTCGTCAATGCAACGCTGCGGTTTTTAAAACAAATTTTGTTTATTATTTGCGTCAAAGTGAACGTATGCGTAACGACTTTCGACGTCATGGTCCCCAATTTTCATTGGTCGCTGGAGCCCATGAGCCGCCATGTTTTGTACGTATGGGCGTCTATGGAGCTTTCGCTCCCATAGTACATATACCTTCGGGAGTCCACGACGACGCTCGATATGCGTCTTTATCACTCTGATTCTGGCGCGCCTATTAATTCTGTGTTCTTTGTTTGATCGTGCTTGTTGTCACGAAATGCAGCTTTATTAGTTTCTTTGTCGCGCAAGATGTGCCGGAAAGTGTCTCAAAGATTATGGCCGCTCGCATACGTTTCTGCAATGTTCTAGGCTGTGCTAGCACCATTTGCAGCTTTATCTAGACGTTACATCGTCGCCTATAATTGAGCATTTGTCGGTATGACGGAAGTAGTACACCGATGACCGCTGAGCACGATTATTGCTATCGCCGCCGCCGAGTTGTTCAGTTCTTTTGTGGGGTCAAGTGTAAGTCCAATAATGAGTTGATTGCTGTGAAAATTGTCTCCTCAATTGTTGTCGGCGGCATTGTCATCACTACCTGACAATAGCATGTGACTGAACAGTGAATTAGAGTCGTGCTAATGAGGCAACTAGTGCTGAAAATGATATGAAAATGTTTATGCTAATTTTTGTATAGTTCTTCGCACAATCGCCTCGTCCAGTGAAGCAGTGGGCAGTGACTTACAGGAAGTCAAATCTCGGCTTGGGTTTTTTATAACAGGAAGTATGCAATTATCAAGGCAAATGTAGTTTCTGGAAGCGCGAGCATCATCGGTAGAGCCTAGTAGTTGTCTGAATATTTCACTGCCTTTGTGCGACAGGGCAGTGCTCTTGCACTCTAGAAATGTGCTGGCCGTAGTGCGTGATGGGATACGTGATGGTGTACAGAGTCCATTGCTGTGAAACTGTACTTGCAGGCTACAATGTCCTGGAACACTGGAAGAGCTTACGAGATATATTCACGAAAAACAACGTGCCTGGAATGATAGCGCACGGAGCGGATCGGGTACAAAGAATGCAATAGGAGTGCGGTTACCTTATTTCCACATGATGTTTCTGAAGGATCAGGTGGAAGTAAGTTGACATGCAAGTTCTCATTGCTGAATACTAGTCTTTCAAAATCATTTATTTGAAGGTTCGCCATAATTGGACAGGGGGTCAAAGTACATGTTAAGCGAGGACAGGTAACGTAACAGAAGGTAAAAATGGAATTTTACAGTAGTTACAATATCAGCAAGCCGAAAAATATCAGTTTAGAATGCAGACTGAAGCTACTTGGTTGTGCTCCTGATTAAGGCGTAGTGACAAAAGGCATGAAACTTTGTTACTCAACAAACGTGTATGCAGAAGCGTTCAGATGACAAGGCCAAATAAAAACTGGTAGAGCACTTCTTATGAAACTTCCTCTTCTGAAAGAGTCCTTGGTGTGCTTCCAGATATGCAAGAGAAGTGTTTGTAAAGCTGATATGTGAAAAGAAAAGCACTGCATACTGTTCAAGGTGACAATAATCTTTTTTTCGTTTCAGCAAAATCTCAAACAGCCACAGGCAGGCTGAAGAGACAGCTGAAGCAGTGCTGCTATAAAACTATAGTGGCACAAAAGGTAGGAATGCACATTCCAGTTAACATGCTGTTCAGATGCAAACAAGTCTACATTCATACAAAACAAGCCAACAGTGCAGCGTCACACATAAGCAAAATATATTGCTTTTTATATGCACCATGCAGGAACATTACAAAACGACATAGTACTGCGACACTGACTGCTGAAATCTGCGTCAGCCAAAGCAATGTAGACTCAATTCTGAAATACATGCTTGCATTATTAACAAACATTACGCTGCACGTTTTTGAAGTCATATTGCTCTCGTGAACTTCATGTGCGCCATAATGTAAAAAAGCATCACAGTGTCTAAGTTCTACCGTATTTTTGCTGCAGACACACTGGTAGAGCTAGATGAGCAAACCAAGGCTCCGCATCAAGTGAATAGCAGCCCATTGCCAAGCCTTTGCAATGTAATTCTGCCCTCTTCCATCTCCCCCCCCCCTCTGCAGGCTTCTCCAAAGAGAAGACGGAAGGAGGTTCGGAGGTCGCGATGGGAGGAAGACGTCGACAGGGTGGATTGTCTAATCACAGAGTATAGGGTTGAGGTTTCCGTGTACGGGCAGCTGGTAGCTTACAAGCTACGAGCATGCCCATGCCATCTCAAGCAGACTGTACAACTTGATCTGCTGGAATTCCTGAAGAAATACACTTTTGAAGACGCTGAATAAATGCAATTCCGAGGAGTACCCTTTCGAATTTAATGCGCTGTGGTGGGGCGAACATGGGCTCTTGCCAGGGTGGAGACCAAGCTTCTCTGTGTAGGCACATGGCCCGCAGATAGGAAGCATATCCCAAACATGCTATGTGGCTTGAATTTCTTCATAGAATATGAATTTCATGGCGCACAATAACAGCAAAGATACAGAAATGTCTTGTAGCTAAATATAATGCTTGACAGGTAAACAGAAAGGGAGGAAATAAAGCAAAGTGCAATTCACAACCTTGTATTCTGTGTACGCAACATAACATTACCTACCCTTTTCTAAGCTTGATTGACAATCTGACAACACATTATTCATTGTAGAAGGCATAAACGAAAACAAGAAGTGGATGTTTTGTTGACTGCCGGAATTTGCATGTACGCAACGCTTCATGGTGTAAATGTTTGTGTGGTACTGGTCCCGGTATATGGAGCCACCGGCCTAGTAGCAATGCTTATGCGTGGCGTTATTGTAAAGAGAAGCAGAGGTTATCCTGAACTGTGGCTTGTGCGACCAGATGCCGGTCAATGCAGCAGCGTAATTTGACGTTAAAACCCTTGCTATGTATAAGAGACGCAACAAAGTCGAAGCATCGCAGCACCCAATGCAACAACAGGCAAGTGATGTGAATGATTAACAGAATCAGCTACAGAAGGAGTGCTATGAAGGATAAAGACGTGCTAAGGCTTGTGGACAGTCCAGTGGATAGGACAGCACATCAAAGCCTGCTGTTCCAAGACAAATCAGTTAGAGACCGTGTACGCAAGATTATCAAAAACACACTCAAGCTACGACAAAACATATTGGATTAATTAATGTTACTAAGAGTGGCCAACACCTTTAAAGGGCGAAGGCTTTATATGCAGTGCAGAGGCAACGACTGATACAAACAGCAGAAAGCGCTATCTTAACCAAACTTGGAAGGGACGGGAGAAGGTGGAATGCCATGATCAATCTTAGAGGGGAACACTGAAGTCTGGTCCGGGTGATGCCACTGCCTAAGAATATAAACCCGAGCCCAATGAAGACCAAGAAGATCAAATGCAGAGGCATTGCACAGGATGTACGGAAGAAGTAAATGTCCATATACCGATGTAGTAATATACCCGAAAGGGACTTAGAGATGCAGCAGTAAATGACCAATAAATGCAAGATGTGGCAAGTGACACTATGAAGGGAGCTGGCATCACCGAAGCAAAGGAAGTTACCTTAGCAATGACCATGTTGGGGGGACAAGGATGACACCCCTGATGGTACTAACGAATTCCACGCAGGCATGCACAAACTACCTCAATGGTAGTACTCTGCCCAGTGTCAAAAGTATACAATCTGCCAGACAATGAAAATGTAAATCCTACCATTTTTTGCCATCAGGCACGTGTTGGTGTGGATGCCAAGACGTGCCGGAGCCAGAGGCAACAAAAGCGTTGTTGAGGTTGTGTGAGGGCACGTAGCAAGCTGCAAGCTTCGACATCTCTAACATAAAACCGAAGAACAACCTGAAACCATTGCCAATAACATACGCTGATATTCTAGATTATTAGAAAGGGACCAAAAAAAAAAGTATCCTGCACCTTCAAAACACGGCAAGGACGTATTGGTAGCTCGGGGAAGACTCGAAACTGATAGATATCAGTGCCGAAATACAAGTAAAATGCAACAGAAACGGATGACCATGGCGTGGAGAAAAACATGCATTCTATAACACATTACATGGAAATGTGACAAAACGTCTGTCACCATGCAACTGAACTGAGTGCAGTGCAGCCCAGTGGGAGCCGACACTAGCCACAGAGGACGAGGACCCGGAAGGCCTTGTTCTCTGATTCAAGCGGCAGCGGAAGCAAGCGGTGTATTGAAATAAGGGTGCGCACACTAAACGAGCACAGGGACTTTCAGAAGCACTGCTGGCTGCACGACTGCAGTAATCAATAGAGGGCATCCCATCTTCCTCTCGGGGTGTCAAGAATCACATGAATCGCCCAGAGCAAACACGGGTAGGGAATTAAGTGACTTGTCATGACATACACTTAATGGAAGTGAGGTGTTATCGATGGCAAGGAAATTATTGTTGAAATTTTAACCACATGCGCTGAGCTGTAATAAACAAATGGTAGAATTATCTTAGGGTTATATTCGTTTCTAAGTTGCGGAAAAGATAGCGCATGCTGCAAACTGGTTCAGATCACACATGCGTCATGTGGGTGCCCTTTCTTTTGGTCCTACTTTCCTGGTAATTATTTGGCAGTCAAAATGATTGAGCAAATATATATCCATTGAATAACACCCCAAATTAAACAGCAATTCTTTATGGTTTGAGTTGGGTTTGTGACTGCTGGCTGTCTTCAATTATAAATCACACAGGGTGCTTTCCATTCACTTGCATGGATCAGCCCCTCATTCGCAAAGTACAGAGAAAATAGGTCTCTTGCCTGTGCAGCACCTGCTCTGTGGTTGCGCGACTGTATGCTCCATGCTGTGCTCAACTGTGTGCTCAAAGAACACGTGCGCATTAGCAAATTCAGCCAGGGCGTCGCAGACATACGAAACTTCGACGGCCTCGATTTCGGATTTGATGGCGTCACATTGGCTTTGAATATGTAGGCGCACCGAATTGAAGTTGCTTAGGGGTGATTACGTAGCTGTCCCGAACACTTTGATGGTCAAATCGATAGTCTCCACGTGCTGTAGTCCTAATTTCCTTAAGAACCACATCCAAGCGTACCACAGAATCGAAATGATCCATAAAAACACGTGTGAAAGCTTTTCATAAAAAATAGGCTCAAAATTTTATATCAAAATTTTTACTCAATCGTCTTTTGTGCAGCATTCACGATGGTGAAAAACCATTTCACTTCCCGTTCGGCATCCATCTAATATTCATATTGGAGTCTATATTTGACAATAAAGAATATAATCTACGAAGAACGTACTGTCCCTCAAACTGCACGCCGTTAATTGCAAGTTTATGTTCAACCTAGAAGTGAGACAGATATTGCCTCTTCTTTGCCCCCCAAACCCACTTATAGATTGTATCAAAACTCTCGCAATTAAAACGCAGTAGTAAAGGAGTTCTCATGGTACCTAGTTTTCGGCCAAGCCTGGGCGTCTCCCTTAACTGCTCTGCAATAACTCCTTTTGTGCCCTGAGCCAAACAACTTCCTCATAAAAAAGTGCCTCAAGTTTTCTTCTTGGGCTTGTGCGCTTTCCTGATCGTAGTTCTTTTTCGGTCCCTGTTATTTTCAGTTCTCCAGTAATTTGAACGCGATGTGTTACGCTAAGCAAGGATGGGAAAATAAAGTTATATAGATGCTACACGTATAGAAAGTTCCTTAATATGGAGCAAAGTGGTAACAGAACTAAGTTGCTCCAACATTCTTGTGGGCTTTTACACAACCTCACTCTTGTTTCAGTGGCGTCCCTGTGGGACACGCTTCGAATCGAGTGGATGACTCAGGATTCCAACTAAAACTTCGTTGTGTTTCCTTCGGTGTTGCTAAAGCAGAAGCAGGTCAGAAAGTTTGCATACAAAACTCTATGATCAGCATTCTCACGGTAAAGTGCGTCACTCTCCCACTGCGTGCATTTATTTATTATTTTATTGTGAATATATGCATGCAATAATCTCCAGCCTAATGCGAAAAGGTTCGGTCAACATCGCGAAATACAAGTTTAGGTTTGAAAAATTTAGTTCTTCCGCGTGTCGTGAAACTAATTCGCGCAGTACCAAAAGCCAAAAATGTGATGCAGATATGCGTTTTGCGAAAGGTGATAAATATTAATCTAGAGCCCACTTTTCAAATACTTTCTGGCCACTTACGTTAATGTCAGTCACCTCAGCGCACTATATTCCAAGACGCGGGAGTATGAACTCAGTTTTAAGTGGTGGTACATTTAATATCAACAGCATTGTCTGAGCAGAATAGCCGTAGCTTTCGCTGGTGACCATAAACTTTATATATATAATGAAGTTATTTGTCTCTGCCAACCCCACCCGTTACAATTGGGATATCTCCTACGAATTCATACAAGAATGGGTAGCATGGAGGTACATGTTCGCAATCGTCGCAAGAATATGACAGGTAACGATGGAAATAGATGGCACTGCCACATGACACTCGAAATGTCTTGGCAGGCGCTCAAATCGTAAACACTTTCGCAACACATGCACGGGCACTTTTATATGCGCTGTGGAGTCGATTTGTGCGCACTCAAACCACCGTAAACAACATTTTATCCTCGCAGGTATTAAAAACACTTGCAATAATCACAAACGGCTCAGAACAAACACTTCTGCTGTCCTCACAACAGGGCGCAGCACTGTAGCACACTAAACGCATTTAACCAGCAAAATCGAACAAACAAACGACCCTTAATACGATTAGCATAGCCAAGCTTTTGCAGCCGCGATGACATAAAAAAACGTAGAAGCAGCATTCTCCCATAACGCAGCCTGAAATATGTATTCAGGAACGTTAAGAAAGCACAGCCTGAGAACAAAGATAGCACTGCGGTACACATGGAATTGATGAAGCTCTAGGATGGATGAAGACCTACGCAGTAAATTCATAGTGCTTAGCAACGTCCAGTTGGTCTTTGTAGTAGAGCGCGAGTCCCGAAGCCACAGTGACCGTGGCAAACACCAAAACAGCCAGTGACCTGCCCACAGGTGCTATGCCCCAACAGCTGATGCTCAAGCTTTGCTGGCGTGCTGCAGCACACGCGAGGGCGCCCGGAAGGCTGAGCTCTGGCTGGTCGCACAATTTGTACGCTAGCGTGTCTATGGTCTCCAGGGCCTCCAGCTGCAGTCTGGAGCCAGCCTCCGAAAACAGAAGCCACAGTGCTACGATGAGCACAAGGTTGACTAGGATCAAACTCATAGGCACCAAAGCCGATGCGCTGGCTTCCAGGCACAGAGATATGGTATCCGTGATGAACACTGCGTTCCACATGAAAGCGATCGGTCCAAGAGCGTTGTCAATAACGCTTATCATGCTGCAAAGTAATCCGTAGGCCTGGCGGGCCCCATCCACGGCGCGCACACTGAGTGGACCGTCCAGAAAGAGGGCAGCATTGAGGCTCTTCAGCTTTGAGGCCAAAACGAGGCAGAGGCTTGATGTGAGAACAGCTCCGATCCAGATGTGGTTCCTTACAATGATGCAGCGAAGGCAAGTCACGGGGGTGGCTAGGGTAACGTTGGCGGGACGGCAAAGGTCTGCTGCGGTCATAGATGCCTGTGCGATCCAAGGAACGAACGCAAGAACAAACACCAGTGAGCGCATTTGTGCCGTAAGTCTGCGCGGACCCAGAGCTCGCACAACTGCCGCCAGGCCTGCTGAGTGTCTCTGCATCTGGTATTGAACGCTCAAAGCTGACAAGATTCCAATGAGGTTATTGACGAAGCGGACGTCGACGAGAAAAGGTTCCATACTGGACAACTGTAAGCCCCACATAGCTACGTAGGCGACGAGAAGGGCCCAAACGAGAACCTTCCAGAAGACAAGGCGTCTGCTCCCGCCCCCAACACACAGACCAAGAGCCGCCATATCGGCAAAAATGGGCTGAAAATCGCGCACCGCGGGGTTTTCTTCGTCTGGTTGCGGGTTTAGAGCCATGCCTCAGGCAGCGCGAAGCTCCGAGCCCGTCTACAAAAAGAACTGTTTTCGAACAGTTCTTGCCGACAAATGCGTGACCGCAGGACTCTTACGCATGTGAAGGACACCGTGCCGTATTTACGTCACCATATGAAAGGCAAGGAAAGGCAAACACTTCGGTATGGATGGTAATGTGTTAGTAGGTCTCGTCACTGTTGAAAGAAAACAAATATCAGATGCAAATGGCGTGCGGCCAAAGTGCCGTTGCGGATGGTGTTCCACCAGGTGTGGTCGATTCTGAAACGTGCCAACGAGGAACGCGCACGCGATGTTTCTGTCACAGCGACTGATCGAACACTGCCACACTTGCCAGGCATCGATCCATACTGACGCAAAACATTTCTGGAATTGAGTCTCATGCATCCATCTGGACGGAAAAATTCAAAAGCTTGAATCATCTCCAGTAGAAAATGAATTATGCTTATGTTCATTTTTTTATGAATGGAACAAACTCAACTTGCTTTAGATTTGTAGGTGTTCAGCGAGTCACTCAACGAATAGAGAACGCAAGCTATCTGGATTTATCTAACGAAAAAGAAAACATTGTAGTCGGCAGTTACAAGCTCAAGTAGGATGCTAATAATTTATCGCGTAAACAAACTCTGATGTGTGCGATACAAAATTTGCATAAATAATTGGGAAATAATTTTATTGGAGCAACTACATCCATAACATATGCTGTTACAATCATCATTCGATTGCGACTAAAATAAAGTTATAGCTATCTATTCCATCTTTAGAATGTTATCGAACAATCGCACTTGTCTGTTTATTTCATAAAATGGTGTACACTCCGAGTCACGGAAATACGTTTCCGTTGTCGCAGCGATGCCGTACATCTCATCGCATTGATAATCACAATAGCTTCACGCATTTTCGGTCGTATTAAAGCATTTAGCTTGTCTCTCCTCCCACGTGCCATAATCCTCTGGACTACCTTTTTTGGTGACGTTACTAATAGTAGTGATACTGCAGCGTTCCGATGAATAATAATTGACATTTTTTGATATTTGGTCTATGCGCTCATCCGAGGTCCGAGGTCAAAATTTTGGGGGTTGAAACATGAAATAAGGCTCATCCCAACTGATTTCGGTGGCGCCACTAAATTGGCCATACACCAATTAGGATATCGAATTCGGTACTATTAAAATTATTATTGCAACGAATTATTGACAGTTCGTGCGAAAACGCTCTGTGACAGGCTCTGCCCACACTCTGCTGGCATGATCTGTCCACTCTGCTCAAGACCCAAGAAAGAAGTCAAAGCAGAAAGCTGGGCTAGTTTGTTGGAATCCATTTGAATTTTAAGACTAGTGCTTAAGACGAGGACACAAAAAAAAGGGACACTCAGGACGAGCGCTAAACATCAACTGAACTTTTTACTTCGACAGAACACACAAATACAAGTTCGATGAGAGGCGCGCACACAACACTGAAATAAAAACCAAGAAAACCAAGAAAACTAGCTCATCCTTTTCTCACACGTGGCAAACTCTTTTCAAGATATAAAGTTTGTTTTTTCGACAGGGCGAGAGAAGGCGAGCTAAAACAATTATCACCTTCCCTGTGAATGTGGAAGGCCTCGCAAATATCACGCTTTAATCTAGTGCCGCCCCTGTCAAGCACACACGTAGCTTCAAATGCTGGCTTGCACCCTCAACGCTTGCAATGTTTTGCAAGAAAACCGCCCCCCGCTAAGGAATTAACCAACGCATGGTGCTCTCTTAGTCGGTCGTTTAGGCACCATCCCCATTGCCGAACACAGCACTTTCCGCAAGATAGTGGTGTGCGGTAGATAACACCAGTTTTGCAAGACACAAACTTGCGTTCATAGTTGACTGGGCAGGCTAGCTTCACTCCTTCATCCACAGCTTTTCATATGAGGATCAGATCGGGGGCAATAAACAAAACATCCACGCCGCACTTCTGTTCAACTTTCTTCAGCCAGTGTGTTGTGCCAAATTAAAAATTTCAGTTGATGTTTAGCGCTCGTCCTGTGTGTTCCTTTTTTCGTTGTTCTCGTCTTAAGCACTAGTCATAAACTTCAAGTGTATCCAAGAAAGGCTCTCGCCTCACAATGTAACGTAAAAGCATGCAAATTGGCATTCAAAAAGCCACGTTCTTCATTTCTCTAGCCCACCTCTCAGTAACAGGGGGTCCAAGCACACGCTGATCAGTCGAGTTGATAGTCCGCGTTAGGTAGATTTTTTCAGTGAACACTTTCCTCCGTGAGACTCCGGCGGCATCAATATAGTCGCCCTGCAAGTGCAAACCTAGGACCTAGTTCAGAACCCGCTAGCTGGCACCTGCAGCCACGGCCTCGTGCTCGAACAGCTCCGCGCAGGATGCTTGGCCCGGCACGTGCCTGGGGCTGCGAGTTCGTCCCATGAGACTGGCACAGTTGGAACTCTTTAGCTGTCTCCTTGCGCTGCGACCCCGCATTCACAGGTGTCATAATTCGTCTTCCCTCAAAGGATGAGGCACATGCCCAAAGGGGCGGAGATTGGCCAGAATTTGATTCTTGGAACGAACATTCTACAGCAGTACTTTGTTTGCTTCGTTCTTTGGAGCTTCTGCTCTGAGGGGCCACGGTTCAATATAAGCGACACTCGGGCAGTCGGCGGCTCATCACGTTTGGTAAACCAAATTGTCTTCTCCATATACGAGTATTATTGCACTCACCGGACTAGAATATTTTGTGAGGCCTCCCCAACTGTTATTTCAAGATTATAGATCAAAATGGAGGTAACACTCTAAAGCAACATTTCACGCCACAACCTCCCTGCACTAAACGTGGTTTTCGAATTATACAGTGATAAGAGCGAGACCCTATGATCTGAACAGATCCAGCATGTAGAGCAAAATACGACACGTCTATACAGAAGCCACATATCGAGGTTCGCTAACAATGCGAACAGAATAGGAAGAAGCACTCAGAAAGTAAAATCTGCATATATCATATTGAGCTGTTCCAGGTGCCAGAGCCGAAATTATTTTCTACATTACTCCAGTGATACGGTGCTACTCGAATCCTCAACTCCGCTTAGCTGACGTAATACCTTGCGACTTTCTTCAGCTTTTTATTGTAGAAAAACGACAGCATATTTAGGTAGTTATTTATTCCAAACGCAAGAATTTTATTTCCGTCAATCCAAACACCAACAGTGCTAGCAAATTTCGCGGTGTGTGCCTCAGCAGAAGCTATTGGCCAGGGATGATCGGCGGAGTTGGCGTCGCAATGCAGCTCTAGTAGTGAGGCCGGTTGGTGATTCCGAGCAGAAATAGCGATTCGAGAGCACGAGGCAAAAAAACTGAGCTAGAGACATCGGATGTTTGACGCGGAATTCTTTTCACGCTATCTTTCAGTCAAGGAGAAATTGCCGATATAGCTACCAGCAAACACAGCATTCCAAGGGAAGGAAAGCGTAGCAGGGGGCGGCAGAAAGTTAGGTGGGCGGATGAGATTAAGAAGTTCGCAGGGGTCAAGTGGATGCAGCTAGCACAGAACCGGGTTAACTGGAGAAATATGGGAGAGGCCTTTGCTCTGCAGTTGGTATAGTCAGGCTGATGATGATGAAACACAGCATCCTCTCGAGAGAATGAGCTATGTACTCACACATGGTGAGGCTGCCCAAAAGTAATAAAGAATAATATGCCACCACCCGTGAGCGGGTAGCCGTATATGCGATGTCTTAAGCTAATTTCATAATTTCATCTATCTCACGGTCCTCACAGACAGCCCTGTCTGATGAACACAAGGCTGTCAATATCAAGCTGAGATATGAACATTTCTTCTTTTGAGAATACGCTGTCCTTGACTTTCATATTTCGCTTCCAAGCAACTTCAGAATAAAATCTTATTTTACACGACGTTTGTATACTGTGCTGAGACATTTTGTCGGACGGCAGTGCCTATCAAGAAATTGGGGCGCAGTTTGCTAGCGTTACCACCCAGTCGAAAAAAACTGCAGATTTTTGTCAAAAATACGACAAAAAATTCTGTAGTTCTGTCGTAAACGTCACATTTTTCTGTACTTCTGTAAATTTTCTGTAGTATATTTCTGTTGTCTGTAGTTATGTAGCCCTTACCTGTTGTAACTACAGACATTTCTGTTTTTACTACAGAACGTTCTGTTGTCACAACAATTTTGCCATTAAAAACCATACAGAAATTTTGTCATAACAACAGAAATTGTTCGGTAGTTTTTTCCGACAGGGAATAGCTACCGCAGCAGTACGTGCACATATCCAAGGATTCTCTTCTCATCTGGCAACGTATTTGATATCCGCTAATATAATATGGGTTCCTCTCCTATCCATTGTAAATGAAAATACAGAACTTTGCTGTAGCCGAATACGTCCTCCTCAAGTTTCCGGAATATGTTGTGATAGTAATTTTAAACGCAAGCTTTCAATGGACTCCAACAACCAAGAATTAACTCGAAACAAAATACAAACCCCGCAAAGCACATCAAGCACATGAACGTCGAGAGAAACGCTAATAATTCATGTATTTGAGGTATACGATTGTCTTCGTTTTCGCTGCCGCTGCAGTACCTACTTTCAGATGTCTTGTGACCACATGTTTTCTGGCGGGAATCGAATGGACGCAGTTCCGTCTCGAATAATCTCAGGATGAGTTGGTCGTACGCTTTGGCGAAACGATAGCCCTTTCTCAACGGGATAGAGGCAAAAGCTAGATTTAACGGTTCTCGTGACTCCACGAACTCGTCCGCTGCCTCATTCATGCAGCTCTCAATTGCACACATAAAACAAACAAAACCACTTCTGTTTGCGCACCTGAGACAGTCGTCGCGGTATTGAAATGAAAGAGATGTCTGCTCCTGTTGCAGCTTGAAAACCTTGCTCAGCTTTGCAATCAGAGTATTTTTGCTGTCATCTTGAGTAAGGCTGTCATCTACCTCAGTCTGCACGCAGCCTTCTTGCCGTATGCACAGCGTAATCTCTCTTTTGTCGAGCGCCTCCTCTAACTCATCCAGAGTGTCGATAGGATTTGGCGGAATGGCCACGGCCAGTAGAGATGTCAGCTCACTGCGGTAGTAAAAGGACACCGGCATGATGCCCAGCATCCACACGCTCAACAGGATGGTACGTGGCAACCTACCTGAGTTCTGCCTATGGTATGCATGCGCCGTATGTATTGGTGCCGACGTCGCCAGGAAAGAAGCGATCAGAAAGAGTGCTGTATCTATCGACCAGTCCAATCGAAAAGCACGAGGTTCGAAGTAGTAGCCTAAATTCCATGCTAGCCAAACCATGATCATGGCACAGATGAGCATCAGAACGGCCCCCTCGGACTGTTTAAGCACTCCGAAAAATGTTATTTCCGCATTACCGCACTTTTTCACAACGTAGAATGTCTGGTATGTGTACACCACCGGGCGAGAAAGGAGCATGAAGGTAGAAGTAACATCGTCCGTTTTTGTAGGTGCCAGGTAGACATCCGCGGTACCATCAATGAGAGCAACAACCGCTTCTGTCCTGTCTCTCAACATCCTAAATTCTAACGTCATGTTCAGGGCGACAAGTGCCTCTTGTATTCCTTTCGAAATGCCGTACTCGCAGGTTGAATACACCGAACCTCTTTGCAATTTTTGGGGAGTGCACGCAACAAAGATCTGCTGCCCTGACAGCGACGAGAATGAATTGTGCCGACCGTTGTCCGGGAAGCCGTACTTCATTGACAAGACGGTCACTCCAACCAGCGATAGCAATACATACCCTTGTTTTGATGACTGAGCAGGATTTCTATGGTTTGCAAATTGGCTTCGTACAGTGGGTGTCGATTTGGCGCCATCAACAGTCAAGACTATCCAATCTGTAAGGTATACCCAAAAGCGGTTCTTCTGGACGCGCTTTGCGCAGAGCGCCTGCTCATGGGAGGAGCTCAACAGAAAAACTACAGTCCTCACGTTATTATATGTGTTTTCCTTCAGCTCCTGGTACAGTCTGGGGCTTGGAGAGGTCCACAACGTTCTTGTGGTTGGAAGAACGTTCAATAGTGGATGGTGCAAGTTTTTATGGTTGTTAGAGCATGCGAGAAATATTACGGCATCGCGAGGTGACACCCAGTACCCAATACTGTTAGAAGCATGCAGAGATTCTGCCCGCCGAACCGAAGCAGATATCCTTGACAGGCTGCTGGCGCTTGCTGCTAGGAGGGTGAACATGAATGGAATGCGAACGCTGTTAGAAAGCATGGTTTCTTGGTGAAAAAGGGCCATCCGCAAAACAGAACTTTCGATACTTTGCCCGATGCGCGACCAAATGCTCATAATCGACGAAACACGCTGTGACGTTTCTTTCCTGGCACAATTCTGAAACGGGGCATCGACGAGCGTCGATTAGAGACAAGGGCTGTCGTGTCCCGCTTGATGGGCAATAATGTGCGGCCCTTCCCGTTTACGAAACATGCATTCTGGGAAGTGCTTGAGACAGAAGCGGCGATGAAGGCGTAAACATTTACTGCTCTATTCAGTGAATTTTCTCAACTCAAATGGATCGATCATGTGCTCTCTTGATGAAAGCGAACGAATCAGCAATTCTAATGTAGCAATATTCCATGGCGGCTGCACTTTGATGTAGATCTTTCCATCGAGCTCGAAAAGAGCTTCTTGATTGGCAGCATGCTTGTGACGTATGTAGAGGCAGCAAGATTGGAAGCAAAACACAAGTAGTGAGCCTCGCTGCTTAATCAAACATTATTAGCTAGAAACGTTTGCTTCATACTTCTTACAATATTGTAGTACTATACAACAGGTTAGCACTGATTTCTTACCACCGATTTGGAAGGTACACAGCTGAGTGCGGAAAAAAAGGCTAGATTATACTTCTGCTTTATTTACCGTGACGTGTGACCCTTCGCGGCTATGATGACGCCCGTGCTCTAATGTGTGAGGTAGGTATGGAGACTGGACAGCAAAGATGGCGCGCGTTATTTGCTGCAGCATTATCCCACACACTGGATCGATCATGGGCTGAGTTCATTGAAAATATCTCATCAGCAATTCCAATGTAGGAACTTTTGTTGATAATGTCGTTATGTCTAATAGTTATATGTTGACCCGAAAGTTCTTTCGTGCAATATGTTTATGAACCTAGCATAAAATATTAGACGCAGAAGGCGTCAACGTGTGTGAATAAAGCAGCATTAACTCCAAGGAATCAATAAGTGAACAGCACACGCGCTGAAAACTGAAAGGGCAGGTTTAGGGCATTTCTTTCTTAAGGCCCCTTGGTAATAAATGTAATGCGATCTTTTAAAGTTTGCCACCTTACAACCATCCCGCATCTTCCCACGCACGCCTTTCCCTTGGCCGAAAGCCGTCACGTCATTCCGTGCGCTTTTGATTGCTTGTTTGGTTGCTACGCTCTCTCCCCAGATGCCAAACTGCACTCGCGGCGCAAACAGGGTGTTTAGCTACTTTCCATGCCTCTTTCACGCTGTGTCTACCACAGCCGCTCGTTAGCAACGCCATGCTGCTGGGATTTTCATTGCACCCCATATTAAAAGCACCACTCCACAATTAAGATATTATCCATCGCAATGAACGTTATCATTATTTTTTTACCTTTAAATGTCCTTCGTTTATTGCATTTCATAAGGGGGGAGTAGTTGTTACACTATCATAATCATTATCATCAGCCTGACTATACCCAATGCAGGGCGAAGACCTCTCCTATATTTCTCCAATTAACCCGGTTCTGTGCTAGCTGCATCCACTTGCCCCTTGCGAACTCCTTGACCTCATCCGCCAACCTAACTTTCTGCCGGCCTCTGCTACGCTTTCTTTCCTTTGGAATCCAGTTTGTTACTCTAAGCGACCATCGGTTATCCTCTCTTCGCACTACATCTCCTGCCCGTGCCCATTTCTTCTTGATTTCTACTAGACTGTTAGTAACCTGGGTTATTTCTCTTACCTACTCTGCCCGCTTTCTATCTCTTAATGTCACCCCTACCATTTTTTGTTCCATAGCCCTCTGGGTTGTCCTCAACTTAAGTAGAACACTCTTGGTTAGCCTGCACGTTTCAGCCTCATAGGTGAGTACAGTTAAGGTACAACTGTTGCATACTTTCCTCTTTAGCGATGCCGGTAAGCTGCTAGTCATAATCTGCGAGTGTTTGCCAAATGCGCTCCATCCCAATCTTATTCTTCTTGTTATTTCCTTTTTATGGTCCGGATCTGCGGTTACTACTTGCCCTAAGTAGACATATTCGCCTACTACTTCCAGTGGTTCCCGAACTAAACTGCTGTTACTTCCCGAGACTGTTGAACATTACCTTAGTCTTCTGCATACTGATTTTCAAGCCTATATATATATATATATATATATATATATATATATAGGCTATATATATATATATATATATATATATATATATATATATATATATATATATATATATATATATATATATATATATATATATATATATATATATATATATATATATATATATATATATATATATATATATATATTTCTACTTTTCCTGTCTAGGTCATCAATAATTGTTTGCATTTCATCCCCCGAGTTACTTAGCAAGGCAATGTCATCAGCAAGTTGTAGATTTGCAGATTACTGAGATATTCTCCATCTACCCTTATCCCTAACTGCTCCCATTCCAAGTCTCTGAATACTTCCTCTGAGCCAGCTGTGAATAGTAGTAAGGAGATCGTGTCTCCTTGCCTAACACATTCCTTTACGGGAAGTTTGTTATTTCTTTATGCAGAACTATGGTTGCTGTGCAGCCACTATATATATATCTTCCAACACTTTCACGTACGGCTCGTCTACCCCCGGATTTCGCAATGCCTGCATCACCGCCGAGGTTTCTACTGAGTCAAATGCCTTTTCGTAATCAATGATTGATATGTAAAGGGGCTGGTTATATTCCGATCATTTTTCTATCATCTGGTTGATGGTATGCATCGTTTGCTTGATTGCAGTCTAAGGTTGTCCTGATTCTATTAGCGATTACCTTAGTGAATACCCTATACGTAACAGACAGTAAGCTGATTGGTCTGTAATTTGTAAGGTCCTTAGCGTCCCCTTTCTTATGAATGAGGATAATTTTTGCATTCTTCCATGGTTCCGGCACCGTCGATGACACCAGGCACTGCGTATACAGGGTGGCCAGTTTTTCTAGCACGATATCCCCCCCTTCCTTCAACAAATCTGTAGTTATCTGATCCTCTCCAGCTGATTTCCCCCTGTTCATAGTTTCTAATGCTTTCTTGACCTCGTCCTTCGTCACTGGTGGAACGTCTGACTGCTTTTCCCTACCGCCAATCTCATTACGGTCCTGACTTTATTGGCTACTGCAGAGATCTGCATAGAACTCCTCGGCTACTTTGATTATCTTGTCCATATTCGTGATGACGTTGCCCGCCTTTGTCCTTTAGCGCATACATCTGGGTTTTACCTATGGACAATATCTCCTTTACCGCTTTAAGGCTCCTCCCGTTTTTTACAGCATGCTCAATTTTCTCCATGTTATACTTCCTTATATCGGCCACCTTGCGCTTATTGATTAGCTTTGATATTTCAGCCAATTCTATCTGGTCTGTTGGATTGGAAGCTTTCATACTCTGGCGTTTCTTAATCAAATCTTTCGTCTCCTTAGACAGCTTAGCGTCTCTCATAGCCTTAGTCGCTTTGGGACGTTAAACCCCCCAAACCAACCATCCTTAGACAGCTTACCGGTTCATCTCTAACTATCCTACCGCCTACTTATACAGCGCACTCAGTAATGATATCTCTGAAATTATTATTCATTGTTTCTAGGGTTTTGTCGCCATCCTCGGTTAGAGCTCAATATCTATTCTGTAGCGAGATTCTGAACTCTACTGTCCTCCCCATCACCACTAATTCGTTGATGTGTTTCTTTCTTACTAATGCTTGTTACATTATACAATTGCCAAGAATATGAAGCGCGGAGGACGATTTGGATAAGTTGCATAGGCTGGACTGACGTCAACGCGGCGCAATGATAGCGACTCTGAGGCTGGCCAGAGATTCCTATTTTATCATTAATCTTGTATTGCGACCCACATACTGTATGTGGATTCGCCTGTGTTTCACATGTCTATGTGACTAATGTCCACGCGGCGTTTATTTAAAATTCTGGAGTCCAACTAGCATGCTTTAAAGACAACAGAAGCCCGTTCTTTTTATCGGCTCGGTCATATTTTTAGCCCCAACTGTTTGGCCTGTATTCAGGTCCATTGCATGTTTTGAATGAATCATGGCATCTAAAAAAGCAGTGAATAATTTTGTAGACGTTCGCAAGGTTGCTTACTTGCGAAGCGACGATCTTAATATGGTGAATTAAGCGCCGTGATAAAAGCTCAGTGTTCAGTGAAGATCACTTTTCTTGCCGGTGTCGGCAGCGGTAATGACGATGTATGGATAACAATAATTGTATAGAAAATAGCAGATTGTGCCCAGTTTGACAGTGTAATCGAGAATTCTATTCGCGTATGAAAACACGAAACAATACCACATACCCGCAGAGAAAGGTAGGTAGAAAATAGACGTGCAAGTCTTCGCAAGGATATTAATTGCCGCAATTATTTAAAGTTAAGATTTATACTTATAGCATAGTTTCGCTTTGCAGCGACATCTTTCTCGTTTCGCTTTTTGACGGGGTCTGTTCAGTTCACGAGCAATGAGGTTGAGCCGCTGATTCTTCAACGCTGCGACACCAAAAAAGTAAAACTTGACGTTGTTCTATCGCGCATTGTTCATTGGAAGTAGCCGAAGCCGGATAATCGGCATGCCACGCGTCAGATCGGGCTGCCTTGAGTTCCGCCTTCGAAAAAAAGAGCTGGTGCAGCTGGAATTGAACCCGCTCTCTCGGCTTACTCGTCGAGCCTGTTAGCCAACGTGCCACCACTGACCAGTGGACGTTTCAATTGAAAGCTTGCCCCTCAACATTACGTGAACCTTGTCCGGATTGCTTCTGTAATTCAGAATTCCGAAAATGGATTTGTAGACCTAACGCCCGCATTAAAACATTATCATGGCCAGGCCCGTGATACCAAGCGATGAAGCCTGTGGCCGTCAGTGGCCGGGACAAAGCCAAAAAGTGACAGTTCGTTCCTGATCTGCCTTCGTTTTGGTAAGGCAAGAAATAATAAGGGTGCTAGTTGCGTTCTCCGCGCTTTAACTGAAATTTTACTTCGATTGCGGCCCGGTTGACATAAGGTTTATCGGATTGTACCGAGGTTTCGCTCTGGTCTCTCACATGCGAGGACGCCTTAAATGCATTGCGCCGCATCCTTAACCGCCCGCCCTATACGTCACTCCCGACCATGGTGGCCGCATTTCGATGAAAACGAAAAGCTAAGCGCCCGTGTGCTGTACGATGTCAGGGCACGTTTCCAGTTGGTAGACATTTCCGGAGCCCTCCACTACGGCGTCCCTCATTGCATGAGTCACTTTGGGACGTTAAACTTATAACCCAAATCAGAGTGCACACGGATGCTAGTGGTGTTTGCCTCGGCACTGTACTCGCCCAGCGGAAATCTGGCTCTGCTGGAACACGCCTTCAACTATGCAAGTCGCGTAAAGTGGATTCCAATTACTCAGTCAATGAAACATCTAATGAATACGTGCTACCCGAATCTAAAAACGAAGTGAAAACCAAAGTGTTAGCGTGCGTAATTAACGCTTGGCTTAACCACTCTCAACTGGCAATTACTCATAGTATCGGCTTCAAATGCGGGGGAATGACCTCTACACAAGTGGGCCGTTAGCTAGTTATGTGTGGTGTATGCAGATTTGCAGCCTAGCTGTATTTGCTTTTTTTATGTTGCGTATATGAGCACTATGTTAAATTTAACGAACTTTCGTTTTGGGAAGGGTGATACTAATAACGCGCAAAATTCAATGCCAGGGGCTTGTACCTTTACTATGTGACAATAAATACAATGACACATGGGAATTTCTTTTCTTCGATGCCATTTTTTGTAGCTGGCCGTGTCCTAAGCCGAATGTGTTTATTTGAAAACAAGCGTGGCTTAATCATACCTTACCTTGCATTTTGTTCTGTCAACATGGATATCCTTCGACGACCGCTGATAAAACAGCGGGAAACCGTAGCTCTACAATGATCACAACATGCGTAAGCTTCGAAAGAAGCTTCATCTAAAGTATATATATCACAAGCCGTCGAAAGGTAATGCATTTTGCGGAGACAACAAATTTCATTTCCTCACTCCGGAGAAAAGCGCCAGTGTTCGCCACGTCGAATTCAGCATATTGATCGTAGGTCGCTTAGTATATATAGGTCTGCTCCGCCTCTGCTACGGTTACATCGACCGGCAATAATCAGAGTCCGATGCAAATTCACATGAATGACCACCCAGTGTTTTGTGGATCGTGCATATAAAATGCAAAAACATTCCAGGGACTCCGAATTATACTGCGCCAGCTACTTGATAGCATTAAAAGATCGCTGTGGCTTTACATGAGCTTTTGAGAATTAAATTAAGGTTGAGCATGCGGAGCTCTAGATGCCTCATTCTAATATCATAACCTCACTGCAGGTAACCTAGCTGGAAGTTGTTTATTGAATTGCGTCACCACGACACGGATGCAGTGGAGGCAGATGAAAACGTGATATGCACTTCTGGTTTGGTGAAGACATGTACGTTCCCTCTTGCTAGCAGAGACATGTTACGACCAGCGCCATATTTGGTCTTTGGTCACTTGTAACGATTTTTCGCTTCAAACGCAACAACCTGCGGTGGACACCAGAGGCACACACAGAGCGCCCTCTTTGGTTTCGCCAAGAGGCTTGCTCGAGTCAGCTGCATAGTTTGAAGAGCCGTGCTAGTAAAGTTGTGCCCGTAAAGCCGATGCATTGTTCACAGCAGAGCGAGGCATTCAACGCTGTCGCATTAAAGGCCAGCCTGCTCCCTCTTCCAGTACATGTTCTGATCTTTCCGGCGATAGCTACGTGCGTAGAAGTAACACTAAGAGCATGCCCGGTGCGCTGCCGCCGCATCACTCCCGTGTTGGGGCTGGGACAGGTAGGTCACCGCAGCTTACGGCGGGGGCTAGCCTGCCACAGAATTGTTATCTGTTGTTGGCCGTCATTGCGTCTGCCAACGTTTCGATGGTGGACGACGGCGGTTGTTGCGGCGCGTCTTTCTCTCCCTCTTCCTTTTCTTTCTTCTCTATTTTCTCTTCTGTCTGCACGAGGCAGCGGAGGTGGCTCAGCTACAGAGCCAGTAGCAGGCTCGTGCATTTTCTTTTCCTTCTTCCTACAGCCACAACAACAACAGCACCACCTCTACAGCCGAGCTTCAGGCAGCTCGAGTGGACCGGTGAGAGGTGTGAGTATTGATGCCGCTTCGCGTCGAGCGACGAAACTTGGTGATTCTTGCGATCAATACATAAGTCAGGCTTTTTGCAACAAGTAGGCTCGATCATGTTAAGAATTGCAAGCGCCATGGAGGAAAACAATATAGAGGTTCAATGCTGCTGAACCGAATGTGGAGCGAAAGCTTTGGCTGCAGACGACAGAGCGTTGCATCGAGCACAAACGGCGTTTCATTGTACGCATCATAGTTCATAGGTGTTTTAGGCAGAAACCACTTTCATATCCTGCATATATGATACCGGCAGACGCTTTACTGCGCCACTCTGTCAGCACTCCGCGGCGCCACGCATATGCGTGGTGCAGAAACTACCCTTATCCTCCTTTCCGCGCGGCAGCGCGCTTCTGTTGAGACGCCGATACCCTCCTTATGTCTGTAGCGAGCGCAGTGGCGGAATACCTGCAAAGCTCCGCAGCTCGTTTCCATAGTAACGGCGCATGCGCAGTAATAGTCTCTGCCCGTCTCTGTGAAATGCGCTTCTACTAGCCTAGGGTAGCGTTCGCAACTTAACTCCGGAAAGAGCGTAACGTAAAGCGGCTGCCACTTGCAAACCAAGTGCACACGAGGTCGGTCTCTCCCTCCTCCGATTTTGTTTTCACTTTGTCTGTTGCTAACGTTTTGGTGTCGCTACATGTTAGATGCATTTCCAAGGAGCGGGAGTCTCCAGTGGCGAGCAAAGCCGTCTTTTGTTTCGTAGTGCTTTCCCGCATCTGCACCCATGTCGCCATGACGGGTATCACCACGTGCTATCACGACGTACGTGTGATCATGTGGGGCAGATTGCTCCTCCTAACTTCTTATGACAAAGCTTCGAAGTTACTGATTATGCGCCCTCCATATTATTTTCCTCCATGGTAATTAAGTAAGCGCAGACAACCATTCTGAATGAAGCGCAGCGCCTGGAGTGCGAAATATTGCAATTCGAGCACCTTCTTGCTGAAAAGCAGCTAGTTACCTGCGAGCCTCATGAAGTGGCGCTACCACCTTGGACTAGTCGATAAGACTCTTCAACGGCCACGCCGAAGCGTTGGACGGAACGGGTCTAACATAGCACGCTCTCTGTCCGCAGGTCTGCTGCTGTTCCAGAACACTGGCGCTCGAGGCTACATGTCTCCTGTGCGACCGGAAGTGACGCAAATATATCTGCTGCTCTCTGGAGTTTTTGTATTATCCTGCATTCTAACCATGCTGTCAATGGTTTGCTTATTGTCCAAGCCCTGCAATATTTTCGGTTATTCTCGCCGAGTGGGGTAAAAAGATTTACGACGACGCTTTGCAGTGTGGCTGCAGAAAACGCCTCCTGGCCGCAGTCAGTTAGGCCGCATTATATTTTTGATACTTAAGAACTCTATTTCCAAGCAAAGAAGTTTCTCAGTGGCATAGATGTCTCAATAATAAACGAGCGTGCATTATACGAGCTAGGTACGTTACTGCACAATGTACAGTGAAAGCTTGCGCCGGCACATTGTCAACAGTGAAACAAAAGAGAACCGGTGAAGTTGTTTCTCAATTCTATTATTAGAATGAGAACAATCAGACGTTCCGAACGCATATGTCACCCATAGGACAAAAATCAGCGACGACAAAACTAGAGCATCGGGCTGGTCTTAGTGCACTAGCCGGAATTATATAACACCGTAGATGATGGTCAGGCGCAAGTACATTTCAAATACATGAATGCATGTACAGAAAACACATCATTGCTCCCCCACTTAAAGGCACTGCCGAGGCAGGACACCACCACGCACTACATAAAAGAGGCATGGAGGAAAGCACTGCATGAAACAGGAATTCAAATAACTATCAAGTGTATGTCAGACAACAGGCCGCCGGTTACCCAGGCAACGAGCGGGCATATGGACTGGCGGGCGAGGTGCAATTAATGATCGCTTTTTGCCAGTGGGCTCCAATTCAAGCATTATACAAGCTGCCTGGAAAATGAGCCCAGGGGCATAAATATACTTGGCGAAAAAATGTTTCTACTTTGGCCTTCTCCTGTCAAGAACCTTTACGTAGACTGCGGACGGGAAGCTCAGGTTATCAACGGTAAGCCGAATTAAGGAAAGGCGAAGGAGAAAACGACTCAGCTGCCTAGCACTTACGCTGCCAGTGAAGTGGTGGACGTGTGGAAGCGAAGTAACCTCGAATTACAGAAAAGGCGCATAGGAATTCAAGAGGCTTTTTATAGTGCTCTGCAGTCATTGAATTCACGAGACTATCGAGACCTACAAACTACAACAGACGTTCGGTAAAGGTGTATATACGTTATGCTCCTTATGGAGCCTTTCATAACAAGCTTATATAGTGGGCCTTACTCGGCCAAACCGTACATTTCTTACTTGCTATCATAAATGGTCTGTCTTTCTCGCTGAGGTGCCTCCCCTTTTCGTCTGGAAACTGCATGAAACGTTTGAATCCAGTTATAAGGACGATAGAGTAACGTGAGAAGTAAGCGACCTTAAACATGTGCAGCATCTGGTTTTACAAACGCTGTATCCTGAAAAAATGTGACACTTTTATTTAGGCCGAACACGTGCAATTAAAATGTGAGCTTGCCTGCGAGAAATAAGAGCCGAATATGACCCACAATTTATATTCGCTCTCGAAGCAGTTTTTTTTTTTAAGAGTGCCATTTTTCCATGTAGCAGATACGCAGAGCACGGATGACATCATGCGCAAGCTTGTCCACGACACAGACGTCGGCTCCGTCTTTTGTCTGTTAAGGATAGAAGAAAACATCGAAAATAAACGATATATTCAGCACCATTAAAAGATGAATTTTATTGGTGCTGGAAAATATTTACGGCTACATTTACGGCACTAAAGCAAAAAATGAAACCCGTTATTCTACTTACACGACAAAACAAAAATTGACCGGATTCTCAAAAGACATTGTGCACACAAGGAGTCCGGAATGGAGGTTAAGAAATCACCGCATTCTTACTTTTTCTTCATCGCCGTAATACTTAAACACCTTGTCTATATACTTACCCTTATCCGTATTTTCAACTACTGGTTGTCCTTTCCATGCTGTAAATCGCAGTTCTGTTTAGTTCGTTTCGCTCAACTTTAGATAGTACGGTAGCATGTTGTGCTGCCTTGTCCCACACGTGTCATTGTGTGATTAGCCAGCCAGCAGCGAGAACTTTGCCCTTAAAGAAGCAGGTCCGCGCCATATCTTCTTCTACAGCGCATCAGTCCAGCGCTGTAACGAAGCCTTGGGAATGCATACTCATAGCCGAGAGTAATGGGGCGGCATGCTTGCATTGTCAGCCGTGATGGACAAACTTATAGCATTCCATAAGCGGGAACTCGTGTGGTAACGAGAGCAGCCGTCCATAGATTTCAAGACATTTCGTTACATTAAGTAAGATGAAGTAGAAAGCTGGGCTAGTTGGTAATGGTGCGTCTAAAAAGCGGTGCACATTGCACTTTTCTCAGTCGTGTACACTAAGTGTTTCGTGCCTTATGACTGCCCGAGTGCAGGCATTCAGCAACCGAGGAATGTTATACAACCGTGACAGAAACTTCACAGATGAAGAAACATTTAGGCGCTGCATCGGAGTTGTCAGTGTATGAATTGTAACCTGGAAGGCTTGCAGATGACTGGGCGCGAGACAATTGATCCAGTTCTCAAAGTGGGAATGATGTTGCTCCAACCTTCAGGCGAGCATATAAACTGTAGTACTGCACTTTGGGTACTTCCTCTAGACATACAATCAAGACTTTCAACGCACGAGGTTATTTTGAACACAACGTACGCCAGGCTTGCGGTCGGAAAGCCATTATGCGCATATAAGTGCGAGAAAAAAATACATGAGCTCACCTGCTTAGCCAGTTTCCAAGATTCATCAAGCACTGGAATGCCCATTTTCACCAAGAATTTTAACAGCCATGAGTTGCACTCGGCACCAGAACCACGGAGAGTGCTATCCGCTGTAGTTTCTATGAAAGCTTCGTAAATGGCGCCGGAACTAAGGGTGCCGTCGTAAAGGATGACCTGCAATTACGCCATCAGGGAAGTTAAATTTTTTTCTGCCTCGAGTAATTACTTCGATTAAATAATCCTCCTTTTGTAATCCTTCAAAGCCCTTCTTTTGCACACATTGCAAAGACTCAGTCTAGTTTGCCGTTTTCAACGAAATGGCACGGCGTTAAATGCGCCTGCAAAAGGAAAATACATACTTTTCCGAACAAAGTACTGCAGTACTGCGAAACACTGGGTCCTTTTCATTGTACTCAGTCAATAGAAGCGGCACTGAACAGATCACATTTCGCATTTCAAAAGAACCGTGGGGTTCGCAAATTACCTTGCTGTCGAAGACTCTCAATACATCGCGTTGCATGGAACAAAGAAGCATGTGGAAGGCGCAGTTAAATTTCACACAGACATCTAACTGAAACATCGGCATTTTCAGCCTTATAATGTACGCAACCGCATTCAAAGTTTCCTGCGTGTTACTGGTAGTCGAGATAATGACACTGCGAGTAGAAAACAGAAGCGGACAGAAGACGAAGCAAAAAACGAACACATAAGCCCTAACTAAAAAATCAGGGTTAATTGGGAGATGCAACATGACTACAACCGTTGCCAAAAGCGGCCAGGGACACGATGTCGTTATTGGTCACATATTGGAGCCCTCCAAGCTCATTTATAACTGCAAGATAAGAACACTTATTATTTCATTCAAGACCTATCGTCTGTTACGAACGCCATTGGGCTCAGATATGTGAGCGAAAGGCCAGCAATGTTTCTTGGTGACTTGTGAGATGGACGGTATATACTGTTCTAAACATTGTATTGAGAATATGATCATAAAGCAGAGTTCGGCACGTCCTGGCATGCCAGGACCTGATATCTCCCGAAAATGAACCCTATTATTTAAAGGAGCATGGGAAGTTCCTTATTGACAGATATCGCTCACGGAAATAATTTCACAGATATAGATGCGCCTGACTTTAGTTACTTTGTTTTGGTGTTGTTTTGCGTTTTGCTGCTTTATGTGCCTATTCGTCACGCCTACTCTTTGAGTGAAGCTTAAGGGCCTTCCAAATTTTATTAATAGTGTAAATGCTTTGCGACCTTGTTTTTATCTTGCACAAAAAGGTGTATGAACTTAAAAAACGTTGACTGAAAGCTTAGCTTGGTTAAGCCTGGAAGATTGCGAAAGCAATACCCTCGGCTGCGCCTTGTTCGGCGGCTGCGCCCTGACTACTGCGAGGAGACGAGCCACAGCCTCATTTATCCACCCAGCGTGACGTAAAAAAACAGCGAGCGCCCTCTCTCGGCTGCGACACTGCGCCGTGTATGGACTCGCTGCCACCATTCGATGACGCGAGATGGGGCCCCGTCTCTCGGTTTGGCGTGACGTCACACGTTCACGTGAAAGGTCATGTATGGAGGCGCCATGACATGCCAAAGGCTCGAAGTGCTAGCAGTATTGCCTTCTCAATAATAAGTAACACATTAATTGCTGGTAATTTGGTAACAGTGTATGTAATATACATAACCGCGCAAGAGAAGTAGACTAAGGGATAAGAGCCCTCGCCAGTATTTGCCTATCGTCTTATTTTGGTTACAATGTTAGAACCAATGCTACGATCTGTCGTCTATTACTGTATCTCGCACAAGTCTTGAGCACAGCTGATTTTGTGCATTTCACTATCACACCGATAACAAACTTCAATTTATGTTAGAAAATGGAAGTCAAGGCAGGCGTACCGCAGCTGCTTGAGTGCTCCATGCACTCCATTGACGCCTCGATACGGAAGAGAGGCATCCGCGGACGACTCCCTGCTTTACGAAGGCTTCGCACCTCAGCATGGTGCCGCTCTTGAAGTCGAACAATGCGGCCCAATGGACACCGGCTTTCTTACGTCTGGGCATCACGGAGAATGAACTCAAGCTGCCCTTCAGGCTGACCGTCTCAGTATCGCCCTCATTGGTCACCAGAAGGTAGACCCAGCACCGCTCTTCATTCAGCCTCGGCATTGCAGTTTCGTTCCTTCTTCAGGTTCACAGGGAGAACATATCGGCTTTGTCACATTAATGTAGCGCTCGCATAAAATTCACCACTTCTCTTTGCGAAAGAGGCACCTGTAAATAGGCACATGAACAAACCACTTAGCATCCCGTTTAAGTCGCGAAGCCTCTGGCTCAGCTTATGTAATAGTTGCAGGAATAGCGAGCAACGAATGCTCAAGCTCACATACCATGACAAGGAAAATCAGAAATATTTCTAGCAGCAAAGGAGGCTGCTTTTGAAGACGTCACTATCTTATTTCTTCACAAATCACTCTGAAATTAAATGACAGAAATTTGTTGATGTCATATAAAACCCAATGCGGCCACTGTTTCCTTTTCAAAATGTGGCTGGTATATAAAAAAAGGTAAAATTAAACCTATGCTGTGTGTCATTTCTTGGCAATGAATTAAGCACCGCCGCACATTGTGCTTATTCCTCTATAATAGGCCAAGATGAGCAATGCCACTGGCGTCACGGATTGAAAACAGTAAAGCGAAAGTTAAAAATCACAATTTGCCGATCAAGGTTGTATAACGTGTACATACTCACTATCAGTGGATAGCATTGAAAGGTGGAATAATTTCATTCAAATTCGTAAATATTGAATAATGCCCACATGATCTTGCGCTTAATATTATCAATAAAGAAAGCTTGTCTACAGCTCTGCCCGTTGAAGAAGCAAATGAGTCCGCTACTGACATTCAAGCCTGGCATCTGCACTCCTCCCACAAAGCCCCTCTATCCGCTGTGGTAACAAGCACAATTCGTGCGTTCACACTACGGCTACGGAAGTTCCGACGATAGACCACCATTCGTGAATTTTTCTGAAGTCCAGCTAGTCCGAAGAATTAAAATAAACATAACTAAACTCTACAAGACTGGGTTTTGGACCCACAAAGGCACTGTAGGCCTTACCTTACATTACAGCATAATGCATTACAGCAATATGCTATGAACGGAGTTAACTGCGATACACTCACACTATGCACAGCATGTCGGCTTCATCATCTTCGATCCGAGCGCGCTGGGTCCAGAAGACACAGCTATCGCATTGACCGCATTAGGAGCCTCAAGCTGTCCTAAAAATTTACGTTGCGCTTTCGCTAAGATTCTCAAACACCGATTACGCCAATCATCCCCTGAAGTCGACCCTTTACATTCTAGCCTCGAACCGAAGCGGAATAAAACGCGATGTGCTCGCGCATGTACAGCTGCAACGGAAAAAGAATGGCACAAGTGAATCAAGACCGGAGCGAAAAAATTGCGACACGCGGCGCTATTGTTGCCAAACGCGCTGATAGCGAGATTGCCAGGCATATTCCATTTCCAAAGCGGGGGTGGTCGTCAAAAAGCTGCCCATCCGAAAGCCTGCATTTTAAATGATAGCTTATGCGCTGCTTATCGCAGCTACATCGGCGCATGGTTCGGCCGATAAGAAATGCACAAGCGTGTTTTTAAGATGTTGAATATCCGATGGGGCACATGGGCTGCTTTCTGCCGGCCACCCCAGCTTTGGAAATGGAATATGCCTGGCAATCTCGCTATCAGCGCGTTCGGCAACAATAGCGCCGCGTGTCGCAATTTTTTCGCTCCAGTCATGATTCACTTGTGCCATTCTTTTTCCGTTGCAGCTGTACCGGTTGTTCCAGCGAAATCCGTGAAAACCGTTAGTTCAAAATAGAAAAATGTATTTGAGTGAACCAATTCTCCGTCATGGTGAACGTAATCTGCTTCGTAATTCTAATTATCTATCCCAATTACGAAACACCTGCTATTTAGCTTTGTTTATTGCAGCTGGGTGGTTAGTCCTAATGGGGTGTCTGAAGCCGCGTTCAAAACGATGCCATACGCGTTTTTTAAACTAATAAAAACTCATTTCCTAAAAGTCTGCGATGAGAGGAAATACGACAGTTTTTTTCGCACGAACTCGAAGCCGAACGCAAGAGACTTGCACAAAGCCCTGTGCACACGCTACTGGCGCCGAGGGCGTGTGTGTTAAATACGCCGCTACATCCCAACTGCCTGGTAGTACGACGTGTCACGCACTTTATTGCTTTGCGTCAAAAAGCGCTGCAGATCACTGTGGTGTCCCGCATTGGACTAATGCGAAATCATTGACGCGCCTTTACACTCGTCGCCTCCTTTCGCTTTACTGAGAATTCCTCCAACGTTGGAAACGTTATGCTTCGACAGTATGTTTTCGCCATTCGCCAGATGACTTGCCGGACTTCCCGGAGGAATTTGGCTCAGACGGCAGATCTATACTGATGTATCACGTACGCTGAAATACACCGCACATCACAATACGCGTCGTTAGCAAGACGACTAACGTAATCCAAGTGGAAGCGGAGGCAACACGCTCGCCGCCATCTCTCTCATAGCGCAACTTTGTACTATAGGTGGGCCATTGCGCCGACGGCGGAGATGCTTTTTTTTTTCAGCGCGTCAAGCTCTCTTAAAGGGCAACTCCGGGGGTTTTTCTACATTCGAATACTGTAGTGAAACTTTTACCACAGGTTCGTCTCTCCGTCCTGACGCATTCTACAAAATTTGGACTCCGTACGATAATCCCTTCACGCGCAATACGGCTTTAAAATATGCCGTTTTCATGGCTTAAGTTGAGAGTATTTCTGCGGGCAACACTGAGTTTCTGACGTCACAAACAGTATACAGGCGTTAATGTCCACTTCCCTCGTGATTATGAAATTGTGAGGCTTATATTGAACTACCTCAGACATTTTATGCAGTGCGTCATGATTTCCATACTTTATTTTCACCATCCAACGCACGTACGAGTGTTTTTCTAATACTGAGTGTGACGTCACCATTTCGTCAAATGGGACGTCGTTTCTGGCCGTGAAAGCAGTTTCGGTTTCGATTTGCTGTTTTTCTTTTTTAAAAATACTTCTAATCGGAATTTTGGAAAACGGTTTTTTGTGTTGGAGTCAGGACGTGCCGAGGAATGTAATTCAATTAAAAACACAAATTGGTGAAAAAACCACCGGAGTTGCCCTTTAACGCGCCGCCACTCTTTCCCATCGAGCCGCCGGCCACTCCCATGACATCACAAGTTGCTAGGATGCGTCATGACGTCCCAGGCGGCGGTCCCAATGGCAACCCACTCGTTGTGACGTCATCAGCACCGGATCTTTTTTCACATTTTCTCGGCAAATTGTTTTTTTTTTTGCCTCATTAATAATAATTAATCACTGTCTGAATAGTTCTCAACCTTATATTTGTCCTGTTCGTGCTACATTTTCGACGACTTTCGCATTGGTGTGACGTCGCTACAAATTTGGAGTCCCCATGCTATAAAGAAGTGCGCGCCAATTCGACGTCTATTTAACCTTTTGAATTTTATTAATTGCTAACCACTCCACATCGAGCAAATTTGTATCTGGAAAGACTTTCGCATCCTCCACTTCATACAACCATTCTTGTTCTCCTAACTCTTTTTTGAATGACACAATCGTGCTGGCTTTTGATGACACGAAATTGCGAACATAGTCACTTTAATGCCTTCGCATTAAAAACCGAACGCAGCTGGCAATTGACACCAGACCGTGTTGAAAGTCTCTGCGTTAACAGAATACCCGGACGCGCTTGATTGGTGCCGACGCGTGGCAGCTGGCTTTGAGGGCGCTAGATGGCGCTAGTCGCACGTCAGTTACAGTTTGGGAATGCAGGCAGTGAAATCCAAAATGCAGGCATAGATAGCATGTAATAATGTGCTGGCCGAACTACAGAACGGGCTCAGAAGGGATAGGCGCCTAGATGATACCTTATTCGTAATAATCCTAAGCGTATAAATAGCCAGTGCGGAAAACGGACTGCTAAATTTTGCCTTTCTGGACATAAGCAGCACATATGACAGCGTAAACAGGGAACTTCTATGGATCATACTTGAATCTGAAGGCATCGGTAAATAAGTTATTGAACTACTAAAATAAATATACTGAGATAATACAGTTGAGATTACATGGAAGAGGTTAGTGGTAAGTCTACTGTCGCGGTAGGAAAGGGACTGAGGCGAGGGTGTCCGCTACCACCGCTGTTGTCCATTATTTATATGAAGAATGTGAGAAGAGTCTGCAAGAAAGCATCCTTGGTTTTAATCTCGTATAGGTTAGGCGGAACGAACGTAGAGTAAAGACTTCCAGGATTAATACAGCTGGACCACGTAGTCCTGTTAGCGAATAGCTAGAAAGGTTTACAAGCATTGATTAATATATCTGGACACGAGGGAGATGCAGTCGACTTTACCTCAACGCAATTAGGTCGGGTCTGATGGTACTCAGTGATTTAACTCATAAAAAGCTCACAATATAAAGGCGTGAAATATCAAGACTTGCAGAATATAAATATCTGGGTGTGCAGATAAATAAATTGCAATATACATGAAAAGGCATGTACAGACCAGCAGGGCAACGGGACGAAGGGATGCCGGACAATGAAGCAGAGGACCTTATGGGAGTACAACAGATATGAAGTATTTAAATGTATTTGGGAAGAAATAATGTTACCAGGCATTACATTCGGGAACGCGGTTTTGTTGTTAAGGGCAGATATCCAGTCGGGGTTAGGAATCAAAGATCTGTGGGAAGGCCAGCACTTGGAGAACACGGCAAAACTACAAAGGAATGATTTCAGGGAGACATAGGCTAGGCGTCCTTTGAGGCACGAGACGCTCAGAGCAGAACATTGTACGACGAACGCCTCAGGGCAATTGACGACAAAAGGTGGGCTGCTAAATTATCTAAATACTTATGCCGAAAAAGCACTGACTCAAAGTGGCAGAGTGGCAGAGAAATAAAGAATATTAGACGAGAGGTAAGAGGCTAAAAGCTGTAATAAACAAATGAAAAAGAAGCCGACAACAGGTATTTCATTTCAATTCATTACCTGAAAGACCCCGTTAGATGTATTACATAAGGGGTGGTACAAAGATACAACAAACTTCTTTATACATGAAGCGCGGCAACACTTTGTCGGAACATCAAGGGACACGTGATGCCAACGATATGATCGGGAAGGTTGTCCTACGGCTGCTGTTGTCGGAAAAAATGACTTTTAAAAGGTTGTAGTACGGGCGCGTGGGCGTGAAATTTGAAGAGGATGGCCGGTATGATAATAAAAGTGTAAAAAGGTGCGCAGATGTAGGGTTCCTGATGTAGTGCAGAATAGTAAAACATGTGGTAAAGACAGAGACTGGTGATGCGGCGGCGGAGGGAAAGATGGAAGGTTTCCTTCTTTATCAGAGTTTTCCATTTCTGTATATATATATATATATATATATATATATATATATATATATATATATATATATATATATATATATATATATATATAGAAAACTCTAATAAAGAAGGAAACCTTCCTTGACAACTCTAGAGGTATCGCTTCTCTTTGAAGCTAGATCAGGATGTCTTAGAAGCCGAAGCTACAAAAGGACGTTTGGTCAAGAAGATAAAACTTGTGCTATGTGCGGTAGATGTTCAGACATCTTATACTGCAGTGTGGCAGTATCCATCCTGATGTCGATGCGGACATAGTCTCTCTAGCCGAGGCCCTGTGGTTTAGAATTAACAGAGTAAGCGTGAATAAATCGGCAGTAGAGGTTAGCAAGAGGCGTTTGGAAATTTGGTCAATAAATAAGTTGAGACGCATGGAAGATAACTCGAAATTAAACAAGGTAATTAAAAATAACTCGTGTCGAGAAGTCAGTAAAGTTGAAGTATTTTCTAAGTTAAAAAGCATAAACAACAAAGGTTCAGCTTGGTGATGGCCATCACTACCCCGTTTCATAAGAAACACTGTGATAATCCATGCATCCATATAGCCCATGACCATCGCATCCGGACCTAACAATGCGGGGACAATATCGATGCGAGGGATCCAGCTTCTCCAAAAGCGTAGACAGCAACACGCAACACGGTCTGCTAAAGGTGTCTAATGACGGACCTTTCCCTTGCACCGATCTGCGAGGCAACAGAGGGCATATGATGTGGTGCAACACCACTTGCAGTTCGAACTGGGCGCCGCAGCTAGGATACACATCATTATCGGACCCTAAATCACCCTGCGCGTCTTGCTGTTTCGATTTCATGCGGAAATTGCGTCACATTTCTTATAATGCAGTGATTTTCGAAAAGAGTTCTTATTGTCTTCGATAACTGGTATGGCATCGTCTTGTTCCCAGCTTCAAACTCCGCATTGCGACTAACTACCCACCTGCCATAATTGTTTACTGTAGTTATTAGGTTTTTGTTAATTGGCTGAAAAACGAGGTTTCTGAAGCATATTTAGCAAGCCGCTGCTGAGGGAGTGTTCCTGTATGTAGTGTTTTATTATTTTGAACTTACTGTTTTCAGGAATTTGAAGTGTTTGTAGGAACACTGTATTTTGCATTTGGGAACAGCCAAATCTGCTGCAAAGTTTGCACCAAATAATCATTTAACTCGATTGAGTACAAGAATAGCAGCTGTGTGGAGACGTTTGCAAAACAAAACATCGGCCACCTACTCAAAGTCACTATTTGCATTACCTACCATACTGGCGTATAAAGCCGCGGAATCGACGCTATAACGACTTCTCCATGATTTAAACACCTCAAACGAGCAATGCGAGACGAAAGTTTACAAAAACATTACACTACAATAAATGCTGGAAGTTTGACACTCGAAGGTGTTCATGCCTTTACAAGCAGTTTTGGGATATTCTTTCTTCCTATTGTTTGCGGACGCCCACACGTTCGTCTTTTCGCAACTGGCGTCTCTTCCAGTGATGCAGCTGGTGGTTTGATTTTTTTCTCAAATGTGTGAACAGTTCTTCAAAACGAATAGCTTTTACTTCCACTCTGGTGACGTCAGTTTCCTATAATCAATAGTCTAATCTCATGATGTAAATTCAGGGACACGAATGCTTCTGATGCGACAGCGGTGCCATTTCGGTGGCCCCACACGTGTCTCATAGAACAAAATCAGCTTTTCTATGCAGTGCTGCCTTAGATCTCGTCTTCTGTGGACACTTGGAGGGATATCTGAGCAAGCAGCTGGTCACGAGGCAATTCTCTTTCAAGGCCAATATATAAAGCTATGCATACCGTATCTTCTTGGAAAAATCGCCACTAACCGCCTTCCGAATGAATGAATGTTTTATATTGTGAGTCAGTTATTGAATAGTTACACATTAGCAAATATTTTAATTAGATAAGACAGGACTGTGTGACTCTTAATGTCTAACGGGCAAAAGCGTGGTCAAATGTAGTTCACAAGCCATACGCGGCTTTTATTTCCACGCGCTAATAACATCCTGAGGGCATTGTTTTCATAAACAAACAAAGGCCGATTTATGACATACACAATCCGGTCGTATTACTGACTGAGGTCCACCGTTATTGTTCTTGTCCCGCCTAACATCAGATATCCATGCGGGCTTGTAACTGTACCATGAGAATATGAAACCCTTTGAATCACTTTCAAAATGTCGCAGCCTTTTAATTCAGCCAAGGGGAAATTATCTTTGGTGGCGCGACGTGCTAAAGCGGTGAGTAACATCGGTTCTTTACTGATATAAACTCAGCTTGCAGCGGAAAGAACCTATCTCACTGGCTACATTCTAAAATGCGCCGCACATCAGTACGCAACATTAAATTAAGTGATAACCAGAATGTAGCACACTTGCCTGATCCATGTGCCTTATGATAGATTGCTCGAAGTGGGGCAACTCCTAAAATCGTTTGCAGTAGAACGTGGACCAGAGAGACCAGGGAACGTATTCTAAGTGCTGCAGCTGTAAGAATGGCGGAAAAAAATTCTCATACTGAACCAGACATTTGCGTTCAACCTAAACAATTCAAGCTGCATATTGCGCCTCTTTCCAAAACAAAGGGTGCCGTGAAATATAGAGGTAACTGTTGGGCGCAAGACTGAGGTAATGAGTCGCCAATAAGATAACTGGGTATTCGTGAGGCATTTTGAGAGCATTTGCACGCGGATTCGCCGATGCTTATAGATAAGGACACAAAGCAACGTTTGAGGTCATGCTACTTGTCGCAGCACTTCAATAGCATCATATCAGCAAGTTATCAGCGGACGCGGCCGTTGCTGTGTACGTAGAGCGAGGAAAGAGGCGAGACAGTTCTTTTTAAAACAATAACAATGCTGCCTACACTAAGAAAAAAGCTTCGAAACCCGTGACTGCTTAGCAACAGTGCATTCGGCCATACACATTGCTTGTACTGTTATTTTTTCTGCATCGACAAACTCCTCGGGTTGACATCGATCTCACAACAATTGTTCCTTCAATGTCTACTGGTAGTGTCCTGAGAGAGATGCTTGAGTGCTTCTTGACACCAAGGATGCTTCGATTATTGACAAGCCTATAGGCGGGACGCACCTTGTCGGAGCGTTTGAGTGCGTCTCAAGGTGGCCCTTATCCAACTACCTGTAAGGATTCATTTTTTGAACATTATTGCTCTTTTTGGTATTTTTTTCCGCCTTGAAGTGTATATGCCCGCGTGTGAGTTGCGCTTGCGTGCGTGTGTGTGGTAAGCGCAAAAATATTTTATCTAGACGCGGTTTTGTTTTTTACTTAAGAGAAATCATAGGCCTCGTAATAGCTTTTCTGCACTTCATTCTGTTATATGTATCAGACTGCCGCGGCCGTTGCGTATTACTTCGTAACAGAACACTACTATCATCTCCAAAGCAAAGCCAATGCTAGTGTCACTAGCCTGCGGGTGGCATTCTCTTGAGAATGTTTTATCGTTGTTGAAGTAACTCAGTGGGCGCGTCAGTAAGTCATGGTACAATTAACTAGCGGACGCAGCTCAGTTCAACATTTGTTTACCCTTTCTTTTCTCTATACATTGCGAAAACCCCCAATGTTTTTTTTTTTTTTTTTTTTTTTGCTACTCTCCGAGACCATGAAACTGAATAGCAAGCTGTGGGATCTTTATTTGACCGCAAAAGGACGATTAGTGACAATTTTTCTTTTCTTCGGCACAGCCACTTGCACTAAGATATTCGTCTTATCATCGCTCGCGATACATGCGACAAGTGCAGTCCCAGAGCTAAGATAAAGCCCATTGTGATTTTTTTTTTTTGAGTCTAGGTATATTAGCACCAGAATGTGAGGACCATTGGTACTGCTTCATTTACGCGATATAAACGCCCTGAATGAAATGAAATGGGCAGTTTCTTCCAAATAACTAGGTCTGGGAGCAGGAAACATTGGCCTCATTTCTTAAACGCGTGCGTACACTGTGCCTGGGCTCTTTTCTTTAAACGTGAAACTTGCATTTGTGGCGATGTGCTTTCCACTTCTATTGTTCCCATGAAGTAAACCGCCCGGTTTATGACCCGCATATAATTCATCACACAGTGTAGCGTGGGAGCATGCTGACGCATATTAACGCGATAACGTTAAGGAGACACATAGAGAACGCTAAGAAATATATATTTAATGGTTGCACTCAGTTGAGCAGCTGCCGCTGAAAGCTCATGCCCTTTTTTCACCCTTCTATTTGTCCTGTAATAAAAATTTAAAAAAAAAAACGTAAAATAAAACTCAGGGGCAGCTTCCACCCGCAGAGCTTTCTCGTTAATTAATTTTTATTTATTGCATATCCTGCGAAATAAAAAAAAACGTTGAACCCATAACCATTGGGTAGTCAAAGGTCTATTGTCAACGTAGGATACAGAAAAAAAGCAGCACGCGAACAAATGCAACAGCAAATATCATCCATAACAATACTGATGGATGGCTTGCATAGTTTATAGAAAAGGTGAACATAGTGACTGACTATCTTATCAGTCACAATATTCCCGAAAAAAGGAACGTCTATAAAGCAGGTAGGCACTTGCTTTATATTTAGTAGCAAATAATTCCAGCCTATGGGCTGAAACGTGGAGGCTAACCAAGAGGGTTCTACTTAAGTTGAGGACAACGCAGAGGGCTATGGAACGAAAAATGGTAGGGGTAATATTAAGAGATAGGAAGCGTGCAGAGTGGGTCAGAGAAATAACCTAAAGTAACTGACATCCTAGTGGAAATCAAGAAGAAGAAATGGGCATGGGCAGGACACGTAGTGCGAAGAGAGGATAACCGATTGTCGCTTAGGGTAACAAACTGGATTTCAACGGAAGGAAAGCGTAGCAGGGGACGGCAGAAAGTTAGGTGGTCAGATGAGGTTAAGTTCGCTGCGGTCAAGTGGATGCAGCTAGCACAGAACCGGGTTAACTGGAGAAATATGGGAGAGGCCTTCGCCCTGCAGTGGGTATAGTCAGGCTGATGATGATGATGATGATGAATCCGAAATAGGAGAGCCGTTCAATTATACTTCCCTTTTTTCCGTGCAGGTTCTCGCATATTTGAATCCGTACAAGAATTTAAGGGCACAACAAGAAGAGAATTATAGACATATATGCTGCATTGAGAGCTGCAAGAATGGGGAATAATTGTTACTGCGCGTACTTGTAGACGGACTGCACGTTGCAGGTAAGTCGTAAAGGTGCTTCTTCGTGACTCAATACGGCACTTAAGTTGACTTTGAATAATGCAAAAATAAAGAATCCATAGGATAGAATGTTCGAAACATTCGCGAGCCTTTAAAATATAAAGTGCGTGGATTCCAGGTTCGAACTAATATGAGTGATGTGTATTTCCCAATGCATGTCAGATTAAGTTTGGTTTGGTTCGTTTTATGGGGTTTAACATCCCAAAGCGACTCAGGTCATGAAAGACCCTGTAGTGATGGGCTCCGGAAGATTCAAAAGAAGCGCCTACATACCTGACCGGTTTAACCCAATTCGAGATCAATTAAGATCGACGCAGCTTGAAGAAAAATGGTTACGTAAAAAAGTGTTAACTGTTGACCAAAAAGGGCGCATGCCAAGTAAGTCTTCCGAAGTGAGCCAGTTATCTCCTAACATTTAAAAATATCATTCGCGAGTCTCGCGACAACAACGTGCGGCGGTCATTTAGGTGAGTTCTCCCTTTAGGCATTTCAAAGGAGCTGTAGCGTCAGTGAGAAGGAAATGATATTGGCTTGCCAAAGATCGTTGCCAAGAAGGCGGGGTGGCTCGACGGGAAGTGGAGAGCCCCACATCTGGCTCCCTTTCCCCTCATTCCTCAGCTGTTCAGCCGTGGCGGAATGCGATCGCGGTCTGTTCTTTTTCTTTGTTTCTATCTTGACTCTATGCTTGAGTAGAGTAAACATATGAAACCCGTTTTTAATCAACGGTATCTCTGGTGCTACATATGCTAGATTAAATATTTTGTGACAGGGTAGTAGAAGATTCTGTAAGTGCTGTCGGTTTTCTTTTCCTTCGGTGGACATCCTTCCAGTAAAAGTGAATTGTGTGCGATCAGTCTTTCGGTATGTGTAGCGTTTTTTAGAAAATGAAAGCAGAAGCAAAGCTTGGAAGACTGTAGTACATTTATGTAATTAATTAAAGCTACAGATGCCAAATACCAAAATAGCGGCGAGCGTCGATGTACTCAAGGGACGTGAAAACAGCTCGGATGTCTTAACAGTAAAACAAATGTTAAAAGTGGGTTAGAAACGCCGGATTTGAGCCGAATCAGATTTTAAAAAATTTAATATGAGTAACTAATGGTTAAGGTCACCGAAGAACCTACAATTTGGACAAAAATGACGAGGGACTTCAGCGCTAGACGTAAGTAGTGAAAGTCGAAAACCTTTGTACCATATTCTGGTACGCAACTGACATAATAAGGAATTAGCAATTAAGCAGTCATGAGTAATCAATAATTAGTAATTTAATGATTAGCATAATTAGTCTATAATTGGTAATTGATTAATTATATAGCAATTGATTATTGATTTGCACATGCATTCGCGCATACAGTGATGGTGCTCTGTGATTGTTCGAGACATCTATGACGTCCTCCACCTCGACCAATCACAACGGCGCAAAAACGGGACACATTTTGTCCACGGCAGCATGAGCCATAAAGGCTTTCGCCTTAAAACAAAGCGAATAAACCTCAATGCCGACGTCACATCCGGCGGAAAGACGTCGAGGAAGTGTGATATCTCGCAAAATGACTAAAAAGTACTGGAAATATGCACAGTTAAACAAAAAACGTCTAATTAAGCGCATTTAATACTTAACATCATCGAAGGGCCTCTAATTGGGGAAACGTTTGGTGCATAAAACGTGCACAAATGAAAACAACATAAGCAGAAAGGAAGCAAATGAGTGCAGAAGAAAACTAACGAAATCAAACGCGCCAAATGAATACAAAGAGTCGCATAAGGGTTTTTGCTTTAGCGCACTTAAGAAGTATCTAAGTGCCTCCAAGAGATTTTGTTGCCTGTTTTTACCATGACTTCGGTGCCCCTTTAAATAGACCCCGTTCTCTAAAAACATCCTGTCTACGCTGTCAACGTAATGTTTGCAGGCGCCGACACTGTCAATGTTGTGATAGAAACATCGGGGGCACGGATATGGCAGGCCCCGTGGCCAGGAGCTGATTGGTCGGCTGGTTGTGCGTAGTCACGAGAACATATGACATTGTAGGCTGAGGACCTCGGGGAGCTTTGGACGAGACAGCTGGCACGGATCCAGGTCAGAACAGAACGGCCAGCCACGGCTTCACGTGCCACCGCCAGCCGCTGTCTATTTTCTTCTTCCAGCAACCACGCGTTGGTATCGCTCCTGAGGCAGCCAGAGGAAGGCGCTACATCAACAGGAATTTCTAACATGGGCTTCTCCTTTGAGTTGTTCGCTCGCGGCGCAGGAACTTCTAACACGGGATTCTCATTTTAGCTGTTCGCTCGCGCCTCTCAGGCACGAGCGAACAGCTCGATGAAAGAGGGCCTTAAGTATATGTCGGGAAGTTTTACTCTTAATATCTCAATATCGCGTGGGCCGCAGACCATGCCAGAGTACAGATGCATCGGCCGCTGACTTCGACGCAATCGCCTTGCATATTTCACTAGTTAGAACGGCATAGTACTGCTTTATATTGCAGCACCGAGAAATGCAATATTTAATCAACTGTAGCAAGAAAACCGTTATTTTACTATTAACATGATAGCGTCAAAGGCCTGTTAAAATGCGGCGTTAGAGTAGTGGGTGAAAAATGACGAGCATGGCGGTGGATGTCGGCAGCTGGCAGTTGGCATGGCCGAGCACTGCCACGACATTACATTTGGCAGGCGCTGCCAACTCAGACATGGTTAACAATAAATTGTTCCCCTGATGCGCAGTCATGGATTAATTTCTCTGCAGCCCCGGAATCGTGTTTTAAGAAAAAGCCTGATAGCAAAAACAAAATGCATATTTGAAGGCTCAAAATTCAAGTCTCGATAAGAACTTGTGCAGTACTCTATTCAGTAGTATTACAGCCTCGATGGAGATAAATAGCTTGGGATTTAAAAATGGGGTAAGAAATCGGCGATAGGTTGGAATGCATGGCGGTGCAGCACGCAACAGCGAAATCAATTCAAGACTTAACGCACTGCTGAACGGCTGAAACAGTTAAAAGAACAAAGGATTCTCTAACCTGGAAATTGTAAGCAAAAGTGGACCCGACTAGCCATTGTTCATTTTCTTGTGCAAGTTGAATTATTGACCAGATAGGACAGAATCCGAATAGATCTGGAACTACTGCGGTTCTGAAAACATCAAATCTGATCTTGTTTTTCAAACTGCAAAACATTTCAGTGGACTCGTAACCGATAAAACTGTGCACACAAATCTTCAAATGCGGCACATATTTTTTTCACCGTTTGTAGAACCGATTCCTAACAATATTTTAGACACAATGGGCATGCAATTGTTTGCCACTTTAACACTTCTCTATCTCACGTTTGCAGGCTTAAACTTCGACAAAAGGGTGAAGGAGGCGATGGTGTGTGACATACACATTTCGAAGCAGCTCACCTCAGTACACCCAGGATGGATAGTAGCGGAAACGAGAAGAATGCATTCGCTGAAAGTAGCACCAAAACATCCACAAGTGAGGAGAGAAAGTGGTCATCGTTTTGGCAATCTGCTAAGCAGATTGTGGCTGAGGTGACCAAAAGCCTGGGCGGGCGTGGCGAAACCTGCGAAGAAGCGGTGGTGAATCCCCTCTGCGAAGTGTTTCTGGTATTCAGTCAGGTCATTGGAGTGCCTCGAGCAGCGACTTGCTCAGCAGCCTCGAGTTCGGAGACGATGCAACGTTCGTTCATGCACTGGAAAGTACTGATTATGTTCTCCAGCGGTCAGTCGTGCGTTTACGAAGCAGTTCAAAAGAATAACGTGCTTACAGGTCGTTGCGAGTTGTCCAAAGGAACGTCATCCGATGAAGATAAGGTGACAATGGTAAGATTAGTTGTTTTTTACCCTCATAATGAACACATATCATTTATTGCACCTTACTATCTATATCCTTTAAGGAAACGACGCAAAATAATGTGTTTTCATTATGCAGTACTTTCCAAAATATAGGAGAGTTGTTTACAAGGACATACAATCTGAACAGAACTACCATCACAATAAGAATTTGCTAGTCCAATCTTTCGCTGTAAGTGCGGAGTTGGCCTATTAGGTAGTGAGTGAAAAACCCTGCTTGGGCAGACTTACCGCGGAATTTTCATGTACTCCAAACATTCATGTTAAACCTAATTTTTTGCGTGAAACGGGTGTTTAAAACATGGTTTGTAACACAAAATGTAGACAAACTTTTCACCTGATATAAGTTAAATACATTATTTCTCTGAGAGAATTCCGAGAATTGCAGGCGAATTTCAAATTCACGAACTTTATGTTGCGAGCCACACACGCGACCGACTAGCCACGATAGATAGGTATGTACTGCAAGAGGAAGAGGGGTTGTTAATATTTGTATCGTGTGGTATTTTGCGAAAAGTGGTACCATACGGCTATATTCTACCGTGTCTGAAATTATAAAGTTACAATTATGACAGTAGCCATTAGCCTAGTAGAAAGATGCGTGTTGCCGTTTCATGTCTTCATTGCTTGACGCTGCATAGTGTCCCCACCATGCGGTGGCCACCCTAGCCCGCAAGATAATATGTACGCAGCAAACTTGTCAGATGGATACTGAGCAGTATAAATTGCACGTTGCTCGATTCATTTCGCGCAGATGAGACTGCTTGCGAGATCTGTTAAAGTATGTTGCTCCAGCGTTCTCCTGTCTAAACATGGAATTGCCGTACGAACTGTGCGTCTTTGTTGCACTTGTGACTTTGGAAGCACACCAGGCGGTCACAGACCGCTATCGGATCATGTCGTTAAGGTAGAGACTGTGTGTCCTCTATTTTTATCGCGCTCAAAGTGTTCACAGTAACCACTAACGTAGCATGCAAAATTAAAAACTCAAGGCTACCACGCTAGCATAAGAACTTCTAAAACAATAAGAATAAAGGCGACCTTTTTCAAGGTAGTTCCTGATGCCTGTCAATCACTGGGTTTAAGGGATCAACAATTTGAACCAAGACACATTTTCACACAAGCAAAGAAAATAACGCTGTTTTCTTTTTTTTTTGTAGATTCTATGGTATACCCTGTTTTGCACTGACAGGATATTTATGGTTCGGTTTAGATTATTATTTCCATGCGTGAACGAAAGTTGTGTTTATAGCCTGAGTGTTGTGAGTTGTGATTTTTAGTCTGACCTTAACAAATAGTTTTAATGCAATTCCGTAAAAAAAAGACGTAGGCCTAAATACTAACAGATATGGTGACAACCATGTACGACGGAAGATATATATCTTAAAGATGACAACTGAGGCGGAAGATGCCAGCAAGCTGTCCATTTAAACTGCAGGTGAAGGGACTTCCTTCCTGAGTACACATGGCCACATTTTAGACATACTGCTTTGCAAGATTTCACTGATACTATAGTTATCTTTCCAATGACCGCCAATTCATTTTTACTTTTGTGCTTTGAACACGCTCGGTCTCTAAATTAAAGTCAGGCCAAAATTAAATGGCATCATCGCTATGAGGAAGACATATGTTACCTGTATACCTTAAACTGCAGTGCACAGCTAGGCTGATTCAAGCTTCTTGGTAAAGGCACTACCGATAAATCTACGTATAAGTGCGACACACCCAAGCGGAGTCCACAGCCAAGCAAGAATCTCGTCGGCTGACGTTGTGTCGGACTCCTAACTGCCTCGCCAAATCGTGACGTTAAAGTGAACATATTCAGCACTGGTAATTAAATTCAAACATTGCGTTTCCGCGATATAATCGATCGCACAGCGTTACACAAACGGCTGATTTCAGTGCAAAAGGTCTTCGCATAGTCAGACCCAAACACGAATAGTGTGGCTTGGAAATTCCGAGCCGAGAAGAAACAAATTACAGGATTTCTTAGGTTCGCTTAAGACATTGAGACCGCCCTGTGTTGGCCTCTGTGCGGCGTGTGCTGCGGTATTTTTAATTTTCCAAGAGGCGAATGCCTTACCTTTTTCCTGTCTTCAACCTCTATCTTGCGAGTTTGTGTACTTGTTATACATTCATTTTCTTGTTCTCGTTTTTTATCGGCATGTCAGTTCAGTTCAGTCGTTCAGTCGTGTTCGACTCTTCGTGACCCTATGGACCATGTCACGCCACGCTTTCCGGTCTCTCACTATCTTCCCAACATCACATAACTTCATCTGCAGTGCCTCGAGGATGCCATCTAACCATCGCGTTCGCTGCCTACCCCTTCTCCGGCGACCCTCAACCTTTCTCAACATCAAATCTTTCTCCAGCGACTCCTCTCTTCTCATCAGATGACCAAAGTAGCTGAGCTTTAACTTTAGAATTTGACCCTCCAATGAGCAGTCAGGGTTTATGGTCGACAACATCGACTGATTTGATCTTCTGACAGTCCAAGGAACTCTCAAGAGTCTTCGCCAGCACCACAATTCAAACGCGTCAATTCTTCGGCGGTCAGCCTTCTTCACAGTCCAACTCTCGCATCCATACATCACAACTGGAAAGACCATAGCACGAGTTATACGGATCTTGGTTGGCAGACTAATGTCTCTACTCTTTACTAGGCGGTCAAGGCTAACCATTGCTCGCTTTCCCAGAAGCAGGCGTCTCCTAATTTCATGGCCGCAGTCTCCTTCCGAGGTAATCTTGGAGCCCAAGAAGAGAAAATCTGTCACAGCTTCCACTTCTTGTAGCTTGATGCTCCAGGACTTGATAGGGCAAGACGCCATGATCTTTGTCTTTTTAATGTTCAGTTTAAGCCCAAACTTCTCACTCTCTTCTTGTACGCGCATCAGAAGTCTCTTGAGTTCCACTTCACTTTCTGCCATTAAAGTGGTATCATCCGCATATCTAAGGTTGTTGATACGTTTTCCAGCAATCTTCACTCCAGCTGAAGACTCGTCCAGACCGGCTTCCTCATGATGCACTCTGCATATAGGTTAAATAGGCAGGGCGACAGTATGCAGCCTTGCCTCACTCCTTTCTGAATCGGAAACCAATCAGTAAGACCTTGCCCAGTTCTGACTGTGGCCTCTTGTCCTTCGTACAAGTTCCTGAGGAGACAGATGAGGTGAATTGGAACTCCCATCCCTTGGAGAGCTTGCCACATTCTGCTGTGATCTACGCAGTCAAACGCTTACGCATAATCAATTGACATGCGCGACTGAACTCATTTACACATGGCAATACGGGGCTGTTTATTTAGACTAGGCCTGTTTAACCGAACTGGGAAATTGTCGACGTCAGAACCTATTTGACGTCTCATGAGTATATCTCGGCGACACGTCTCACGGAATTTACCGAACACATCTCGCGAAGGTGAGATTCTGACCATAAACCTAGAAAAGCTTTCGCCTTAGAAGCTGTATAGCGAAACGAATTCCAATTCAAGAACTCATGGGAAGCGAATACTATTGCCTATTGCCACTGCCGATCGCCCCGTAGCTGTTAAATACTCTCGCGCTGTGCATTGCACGTCATCTCGTTCATCAACTTCCATCTCTACGCAAAAGTTTGCTCACATTCTACTTGATTTCTTTGCGTTAAAACTCTATTTTTGTATCTCAGATTAACCTTTACCTGCAATGCCGAACTACAGCTTGATTTGTTTTTCTGCATAAAAATACTCCTGCATACTCATAATTTGTCCTCAAAAGAATACCTTTCAGTAAGGTAAAAATACTGCATATAAAATCTAGCGTTGTATCATGGTGCGCAGTTGGTCGCCGCAGTTTCCGTTGTCTCTCTTCTCCTGACTACAATTTTCGGCCAAATTCCACTTTCAACGCAAATGTCATAAAGCTGCATAGAGTCTGCACCCGGCTGCTCACCTTAATTTTCGGACTTAGAACAAAGGTTACAAGAACAAACAACCAAGAAGTTTTCTTCACACAAGCAGTATGACTCAGAGACCTGCTGACTACAATCGGTTTTTTTCCAGATCTCTCTTGGAGAGTTTGACATTCCACACTCAGCGATATACGAAGCCTTCCTAAGCATGGATACAGACCCAGACTACCACCCGGTGCTCAATAACTGTCAGACATGGGTCGTAAATTTACTGGAGAAGGTAGGGATCACGATTCCAAAGGAGCTACGAACGTTTGCACAGCAGGTAAGTATTTCTGCCTGAAAAGGGGTTTTCATATCATGCGCCCTATAAGTCACTCACGCAACGTGACTATACGCGAGTACGTGGATCGTTATGTTCTCCTGAAGATGCAGCAGATGGCGTCCGGTACTGAAATTTTGAAAGGAACCAAAGTCAGGCAGTTACAAGCCATAGCATAAGTTAGCCTTGCGATTGTTGCGTCACAACACGTAAGACATTGCCCCTTTCGAATGAAAATTAAATCGCAAAGTTTTGTTTCGTGGTTGGTTTATAAAGCTTACATTCGTAAAGAAACTCAGCCTATGAGGAACGTCGTAATAGAGACTTTCAAAAATTTGGATCGACTGAACTTCATTAAATTGACTGAAACCGTATACTACATTGGCACCGTACTTTTCTGCTGCACCAAAAACCGTCCACCGCCACCGAGAATGTAATGCGCCCTGAAACTATCAGTCAAGACCCCAACGCTCCTGAACTGCAGCACTAGGATTCAAAGATTTTCAAGCAGAATTTTATCAGTAAACAAACCCCCACAATAACGGCTTGAGAGGCTAGTTGGTGCATCATCGTATTTAGATATCTGAATACGATGATGCACCATTGATCAGATATGTGATATCTGATGATATCACATATCTGAAAACCCCCACAACCCCACAACTGTGAACCAAAGCGATAAGCATAGTCTTCTAGCCACTGTTACCTATGAACTACAGGTCAATATCGTGGAAGAATTTTTGAAGGTGAGATGCCTGTCTCTATATTAACAGTTCTGACGGGGGTTACAAATGTGCTGCATCGACCCGAACGGCTAATTGACCTACCTCTTTATGTTGCGACCAGGACAGCACTAGCGATAATTCACCTGATCCAGAACACACGTCTCTCAAGAACAGCGTAGACCACGCATGTTAGAGATGTCTAGGCATGGTGAAGGTGAAGGGTGGTGAACGGAAGCGTGGCCTTGTGCCAGGTTGGATCCCTGGTGCCGCCGGGTATCCACCAGTTTTTCAATGGGCACAAGTTATTCCCCGGCCTGGCGCACGGCTCTTATAGGGCGAAATGCTTGCTAAAGGGGTCATGGCTCAAATTGTTGCACCAATGGGACAATGATTCGTTCCCCCGTCGGACAACCATAAGTCCGCCTCGCGCGGCAGAAGCCCTTATGTGGCCTTTTTACCGTTGCCGTGGCCGAACGATTAAGCGTCCGCCTCGGCATTGGGAGGCCATGGGTTCGACTCTCCGCGCGTCCGGCATGTGCCCTCACTGCTGGGCGTATCGAGTGCCGGCCGCGCGCTAACCCGACGCGTTATCGCGGGTAGATGATTGTCCGCTACGCGAGACGCCGGATTCCTCAAGCGGACCTCCTCTGGAAGGGAGGAGGACTAATCGTTTCCCGATAGCGGAACGGATCACTGCTACATCGGAGCAACTATTTGGGACCTATGACCCCTTTCCCAAACATTTCACACCAAATAGCCGAGCACCGGGCCAGGGGAAAGCTCGTACCCATTGAAAACCCGGTGGGTACCCACCGGCACCAGGGATCGAACCAGGTTACGGGTGGGTCAAAACTTCCCAGGCCGCAGGTTTTGCTTAAGATAAGCATATTGTGACACGTGAGATCTTATTAAAGCCCTAAATGATCTTAGAGGATAGAGTAATGCTTATTTTACCCTCAACATGTATTTTGAGATTTGGGGCCATCGTAGCTTCCTGACTATACTACTCAGAAGCAACCCCTGTGGCAACCACATCACACGCTTTCTCACATCGACAGCACGTACTCGCGACAACTCCAAACACATTCGTTTCCATCTCATCAATTTGCCCACATATTTCACCCCACGGACTTCCCACCATACTGCACCACATGCAACGCCACCCTACCCACCCTCTACCATTACTTATCGGAATGCCCACATCCCATCCGCGTTCCTCCCGTCAAACACCCCACCCCCTCCTCCTGGGAGGCTGCCCTTCTAGCCACGCAACCTGCAGATTAGTTGCGGCTGGTCGAGCGGGCTAAGCTAGAAGGAACAGCCAGAGGGCTCCTGGACTAAGAGGTCCTCCTGGGAGTGTTTACATTTTTTTTAATAAAGTATTTTACTCCTTCTCCTCCTGTGGCCTGGGAACTTTTGACCCCCCCCCCCTCTGTACCTCCAGAATATGAGGCGGATGCTCTACCACCGAAGCCCAAATAGTTGCGCCGATGTGGCGGTGATCCATACCGCTATCGGACAACAATACGTCCGCCTGGCGCGGCTAAAGCCCAATATGTGGCCCTTTTTAAACCGGGTCTGTGGCCCGTATGCCAGAGTATATGAGGAGCTTCTTCCCAGGCGCTCCCCCTGATAAAACCGCTCGCCAGGTCGGGGAAGCATGTACCCATTTTTACCGGCTGGGTGGCTGGCGGTGGGGATTGAACCTCGGAGCCTCACACCTCCCGCAGCCGAGACGAACGACCAAACCACAGGGGCACGGCTCTACCACAAGGATGGTGAATGGTGACTGTTCCCGACCCTACGGGGCTGGAACTGATAGGTCAACGCCGCTTGCAGCGGGGACTGGCCTGCCACCGAATTTGTATCTGTTGTATGCCGGCATTGCACCCGCCACCGCTTTGGTGGTGGACGACGGAAGTTGCGATGCGCGTCTTTCTCTCCGTCTTCTTTTTCTTTTTTCTCTACTTTCGTTCTTTTGCCCGCACGAGGCAGCGGAGGTGGCTCAGATAAAGAGCCAGTAGCAGGACCGTGCATTTCCTTTTCCTCCTTCTTACAGCCTTAACAACGATAGGTCATGCGTTGTCGGGTTGCCTGCTGACAAAGAGATCTTAAATAATCTAGCTCTGCTTCCCTGAGAAATGGTTTTGTGTGACGACGCTAATGATGCTAGAGAAACCTGTGCTTCGTGTGTAAGATTTCCAGCCACCTCTTTCTTTAGGACGCATACACGTGGGAAGGTGTACCAACAGAATCCATGCATAAACTGTGCTGCACCAGTACGTCAAGAATACAGTGAGGGTGACTAATATTCAAGTGTGCTACTATCACTGGCAAAAGGTTGTACAAACTGCTAATCCTTTCTCATATAGGCTATTCATGCTCACACTTGCAATATTTGGCAACAATGACAGCAAATAAGAATTGGTAAAGATTGTGATTATTATTATATTATGCATTTCCACAAACAGTGAAACTTATTCCTAAAGCGTCATGTTTAGTTGCAGTAAACAAATAATGTGTATTGTGGTCTCTAAAAATGTGGAAGCGTTTTTTTTTTGTAAACTGTGTGTCGGTATATTTGATAGACTGTTTACTAAACAAAGTTGTATACAATGTGCCGTAAAAATGTAGAATTCTGCCAAACATTCACACTGGCTTGGCTTTTCATGCATTTCCCTCAATACCTTTACGACTATTCATAAAAGTGAGAATGAGCAGCATTACAGTCAAATCGTGATGCAGAAAGATCTCCTTCAACCTGCAAGTATATCTACCACAACAGCGGAACATTGTAACATGCAATAAATGCTGGGGAGGAGTCACAAAGTGACAGAAGCTGGAAAAAATAGAAAGACGTCTGAATTGCTTTTCCCGCCCCTCAAATTATTCCCGCGCTAAACATCATTTTGTACACTTTACATGCTTTGATATCGATTCTGCTCAAAAGTAGCTTTAAAAGTTTTTCATTTAAACAGAACTCTAAAGTCAACAAAGAAAAATTTACCTCCGCAAGTTTTCAAAACTTTAAATAAAACAAAACAAATGAGGTCAATAAATACAGATACATTCAGCTGAAAAATATGTTACCAGTTAAGGGATTCGATGTGAGTTTTGTATTCTCTAGAGAGAGATTACGGCTTCTCAGTGTTCTTGGCATAGTCACGTAGGTGCGGGAGGGAAAGAAGACTTTGTGGCCCGTATTCTCGCTGTGTTCCGCTAGGTGCCTCAAGTTGTGGAGGGTTGCACGCTACGTGATATTAAAAATGCTTCTATCTTGTTATTAGTCCATCGTAATGTTTGCGGAAGTGAGCAGAAATGCTTACGAAGGACTTTATAGATAACCTGCAACGCCGGCTGTAAACACAACCCTTGATGATGTTTTTGATTTTGGCCACGAATAGTGCGAACATTTTCTTCACCCGGTGTTCCAAATATCGCAGATTCAAAGCCTCTTCAGCACTGGTGACAGGAGCAAAACATTTGATTTCATCGCTGAAACGGTCAGCCTTGCTGTGCAACGCTCCAGCCGCAAAAGTTCTTGGTGGCCATGGAAGAAACGAAATGCCGAAACGTGATGGATGTGGCCTATTTATCCAGTGTGTTCTGCATTTGTGTTTCTGGAGAAAATAATTCTGCTGACGAGTGGTAATTTTGAAAACAACAATGTACCGTTCTTTCCAGCGTTAAAAACCGCAAATAAATAAACACTAGTCTTTTTACATTCTCGTCGGTTACAGAAAATGACGTTAATTAGTCCGCATTTAATGCTCCTGTGATTGCATCCATCGAAGCAGGCACACTAAATACATTTCGCCCTTTCTAAACAATAAATTTGCTTTAAGTCTCTCCTGAATATTTTACTACAAATGTACCAGGAAAGAAGTGAGGGCTACATTGTTAAATTTGTTTTCGACGCACACACCATTGTCCAGAGATTACAGGGGTGCAGCACTGACGCTGCTAATTAAATTGTAGTATACTGTGGTTGGTAATTCGAAGTGAATATTGAGATGTTCCAGCTCTGCGGTTTCGCCACACGGACTCTCTCGAAGGCAGTGAGCTGGTAACCATTTTGTGCGGTGCGGATGAGTGGAGTGGATTGAAGCGTGAAGACAGCAGTCATAATATGTTATCGCTTCTCTATCATGTGCGAACCAGTGAACGTTCGAAAAAATTAAGGGGGCACTGAAACTCTGCCATAAAAACGTTAACTTTTCATACGCAGTAAAGCAGCTTTCTCACTTTTTATCTTTATGTTTGCATATATTTTCTAATATGGCCTGCTCAGCGATTACGTCAGCTGTAAGCTCGAACGCGGCTTCTTAAATAATTCCGAGAGCACTGTGGAATCTACACTGCAGTAATGCGAAAGCCTAATAGTTGCGGTTGCACATGGTGCATCACGTTTGCTCTCATTATCATTATCAACTAAATGTACAGTCATTATGATTGCTAATGTGATCATTGTCCTTATGACTAATTGCAGCTTCATTGCCATCAATACTATCATCCTCAATGAAGACAAGGATAATTATGACGTGCGTTTCACGATCCCGTGCGTCGCGCAGTTGGTTAAAACATTCGGCTCGGATTTCAAGGGATGGAGGTAAGATTCCCCGTGGAGACAGAATTTCTTTATTTTTAACTCTCTTTCTTCCTCATGGTAAACAAGGAGAATCAGATTTAGTTTAGTTTATAGGATTTAATGTCCCAGAGCAACTCATGCATGAGAGTCGCCGTAGTGGAGGTCTGGGGAAATTTCGACCACTTAGGGTTCTTTAACGTGCGCTGACAACGCACAGCACAGGTGTGCCTTGCTTTTCGCCTTCCTCGAAAAGCGGCTGCCCCGAGCGCGATTTGATCCCGCAGCTTCGGGCACAGTACTCGAGCGCCCTAACCACTGTACCACCCCGGCGGATGTGCTCTTAACGATCCGGAGTGTGTAGCAGTTGGTTAAAGTGCTCGGCTGGGGATCCAAAGAGTGTTTTCGAACAAGAGTGTGTTGCGAAGCGACAGAGAGATTGCACGAGAGGTTCTCAACGGAGGCAGGCTGCCGCCCTGCTCTTCGAGTTCTTTGTTTCTTATGTAAATAGCTGTATAAAGCTCTTTTCATTTCTTCTCCTCAACTCCACCTCGTATCGTCCGCTTGATTGCTGTTCCCAACCCGACACCACGCTACCCGTGAATCCCGATAACGTCCACACACGGTTCCTCGCGAGAGGAACAAGGCCGCTCGTGCTGTCCTCGTCAGGAAAACTGAAAACAGCGACCATCGGGGGCGAGGCCGCTGGTAGTCGCTGTGTTCCTCCCGTCGTCGCCGCTTCGATCTGACCGAGAGCTGCTGGTACCCTCGCCTAGGGAAGCCAAAAGCGTTTCTCCGGACATTCCTGTTATTTTAGGCGTTCGTACTACACTCACTGCATTAGTGTACACCGGTGCCAATTATCCGATTTTGAGTGGCTGCATGGCGACTACTTTGAGGAAAGTGCTCACTGCTTGGCCAGGTGTGTACCTTCAAACCGCCGCCGATCATAGAGTTGCTCTGAAGGGTATGTGCACAGCTGGCATTCAGATTAACGGATGTGTGTTCGTCGTTAGTTGCGTCATTCTGAATGACTGCTCCCGTGACCTTATCCTCGGAATTGACTTTCTGCGATAGTACGGAACAGTTACCGACATGCGAAATAGACGTGTCACGTTTTCAATGGGACAATCCGCCGAACAAGATAGTAGCAGTCCTCGCAATGCGACACTTCGCGTTTCCGCCGAGAGCGTATCCCTTCCGCCGCGAAGAAGTGTTCTTGTGGAAGTTACCTGTGACCATTTCCGTGCCGGCGATGCTGTAGCCGAGGCGAAACATTCACTCCTGCTTGCTCAAGGCATCTGCGCTGCTCGAAGTTTATTGTCGCTTCACAATGGCCGGGCTGCACTCCTTGTCCCAAATTCTTCTAATGAGCACCGGCACTTGTTTCCGGCAACTGCGCTTTCGCTGACCTTGTTGCGCACGATCCGGTCTGTTTTGAATCCACTGCAATCAAACCTAACGAACCATCTCAATACAGCATCGATATTAATTGCCACCAGTCGAAGAAGAAACGGCGGGCTTTAGAGCAACTAGTGCTGTACTTCAAGCATCGCTTTGCTTGTTCCTCGAAGGTTCGTCAAACGCCTATCACACAACATCGCATTATTACTTATGACGCCGCTCGCCCTATACGATAGCAGCCTTATCGTGTGTCTGCCAAAGAACGGGAAATGATCCATACGCAAGTTCAGGAGATGCTGGATGATGGTGCTGTGCAGCCTTCATAAAGCTCGTGGTCTTCGCCAGTCGTCTTGGTCAAGTAGAAGGACGGCACTCTACGATTTTGCGTCGGCTATCGAAAACTGAGTAATGTGACAAAGAAAGATGTATACCAGTTGCTGCGCATCGATGACTCACTGGACAGATTGCGAGGTGCTAAGTATTTTTTATCTATACATTTGAAAAGCGGCTATTAGCAAATCAAAGTGGACGGAAGAGACCGAGAGGAAAACGCATTTTTCACTAAAGATGGCCTATATGAATTCAGAGTACTCCCATTTGGAGTGTGCTCTGCCCCAGCTACATTCCAAAGGAAGATGGACACCGTCTTCACTGGCCTCACGTGGCAGATCTGCGTTGCGTACTTGGACGACGTAGTTGCTTTTTCCGAAAGATTGGGCGAACACCTCTAGCGCCTTAAAGCTGTCCTTGAAGCCCACTGTTCTGCTGATCTTACGTTGAAGCCCCAGAAATGCCACTTCGAGAATACAGACCTCAAGTTCCTTGGCCATGTTGTGAGCACTGATGGGGTCCGCCCGGATCCCAATAAGACTGCTGCCGTCGCACGGTTTCCCGTTCCAGCTAACAGGAGGGCTGTTCAGCGCTTTCTCGGCCGGTACGCCTATTATCGGCGGTTCATTGCGGACTTTTCTCAGATTGCGGAACCTCTGACGAACCTCGCAAAGAAGGACACCTCCTGTGTGCGGACCTCTGAGCAGCAGACGGCCAACTATTCACTTCGCGAGCGCCTTCAAACATCCCATGTTCTGGCGTACTTCGATGAAGCGGCTGAAACTGAGGTGCACACTGACGCCAGTAGTATCGGTCTTGGCGCGGTGTTTGTTCAACATCAAGACGGAATTGAGCGAGTAATAGCTTAAGCTAGCCGCACTCTCTTTTGTGCCAAAACCTAGGAAAATGAATGCTTGGCGGTCGTGTGGGCCAATATGAAGCTTCGCTCCTATCTTTACGGCCGACCATTTAAAGTCATCATGGTCCATCATTGTTTGTGCTGGTTGGCAAATCTGCGAGACCCATCTGGACGACTTGCACGGTGGAGTTTCCAGCTTCAGGAGTTTGACATAACTATTATTTATAAGTCAGGCCGCGAACACGAAGACGCCAACATGCTGTAACGAGCACCAGTTGACACTGGCGACACTGCAGTCGATGACGATAGCGGATTTCTAGGAACCCTCAGCGCATCTGAACTGAGGGATCGACAAAAAGTTCATCCAGACATCCTACCACTCATCGATTATCTGGAAGGGCGTGATATGACCCTCCCTCGGCACCTATCTCATCACCTTGATTTCTTTTGAATGCAGCAAGGAGTCTTGTACAAAAGGAACTCTCAGGGCCAAGAAAGAGCTTACCTTCTGGTAGTGCCATGCAAGCTCCGTGTGGATATTCTCCTCGCTTGCCACGACGAACCGACGTTTGGCCATATGGGCTTCTCACGGACGCTTGCTCGAGTGCGCAACATGTATTAATGTATTACTGGCCAGGACTCTACGCAGCTGTGAAACGCTATGTAGCAAGCTGTCGACAATGCCAGCGCCGTAAAACACCGTCTCTGAAGCCTGCCGGATTTCTCAAATCCGTTAGAGCACCACGTATTCCGTTCGACCACATCGGCATGAATCTTCTTGGCCCTTCCCTTTTATCGCAGGCGGGAAACAAATGGATTGTAGTCGCTACTGACTACTTGACCCGATAAGCTGAGACAAAGGCAGTCCCTCATGCCACAGCTTCCGAAGTAGCCTAGTTTTTCATGCACAACATAGTCTTGCGGTATGCGCCCCTTCGTACGTCATTACCGACATAGGGACAGCTTTCACTTCGCAACTCATCGACCACATACTTGAGCTGAGTTGCACGACCCATCGCAAGGCCGCAGCGTACCATCCACAGAGCAATAGTCTTACCGAAAAGTTGAATAAGACGATTGCGGACATGTCAATATACGGCGATATGCAGCACAAGACCTGGGACGAGGTGCTGTCGTACGTTACATTTGCGTATAATACAGCCGTACAAGAAACAACGCGCTTCACGGCATTTCGACTTGTGTACGGACGTGAAGTTCAGAGCATGCTTGATTCCACGCTCCTGTGCCCAGATGATGACCAGCTTTCCCCAGACTCCCAGCAATAAGACATCCACGTTGAGGAAGCCCGCCAGCTCGCCCGTGTGCACATCGGGCGGCAGCAGACCTCTGACGCGCACCGCTACAACCTCCGGCATCGCCAGGTTGGCTACAAACCTTGGGACCAAGTCTGGGTGTGGACACCAGTTCGCCGTTTAGGCTTCTCAGAGAAACTCCTTTCCTGCTACTTCGGGCTGTACAGTGTTGCGTCGTGTGAGTGAGGTCAGTTATGAAGTTATTCCAGACGGCGTTGCACAACCAAAACGTCGAAAGTTCAGCTCGGACCTCGTGCTAATTGAGCGGCTGAAGCCGTACTACCAACGATAACATACGGCCGCCCGCTGTGACTACTGTCTTGTTTTTCAACACAGTTCTTACCGGCAGTCTTCATTTTTTTCCCATTTTTTTTCTGAAGGGGGATGGGGGGGAGGGTAATGCCATCTAGCATTGCCAAGTGGCGCATAACTGAGGTGTGAAGGAAGACGAAGTTTAAAAAACGACGAAGTGTCCCTTGCCTCTGTTCGGCTTGCTGCCATTGTGTCCGGGCTAACCTCCTGTCATAAGAGCTACCCTTGGTATCCCGAATCACCGTGTACGCGACAATATATTCTTTTGTTGGATTAGTTAGTAAAACATTTAGACACATACATTAGCGGAACAATGAAGGGAAAGCTGTGCTTGTCTTATTCCTTGTCCACGTCTGTCTGCGCTACTGCGCCTGTCTAACTACATATATTGCGTCGCCTACGTATCACCGGTTTGCCCCGCCTCCTTTCGGCCCTTCCGCATCAGCCAACAACACTTGGAACACTAGATGATGTTGATTCAGCATGCAGAGACCTGTCATCATCCTTCCCTCATAGCCCGCGCTCCCGTTCCTCCCTCTTGTGCCGGCCCTTGCGTGAAGACGCCATCTTTTTTAGGCAAACGTCTTTCAAAGCTCATGGAACGAATTCCCGTGCGCGAGAGTTGTGCGCGAGATTTATGTGCGAGGTCTGTCATATTCCGCGAGATTCCGCGAGATGTTGTCTTGTTAAGCGTTTCTGTCATCTGCAATGCTACACTTTAAAGTGCACCAAGGAATGCCACACGACAAGAGCGATGATGTACTGTCCAAACACACACTTGCCGGAGAAGGTGTGACAGCTACTGCACGTTAAAGAACCCCAGGGGGTCGAAATTTCCGGAGTCCTCCACTACGGCGTTTCTCATAGCCTGAGTTGCTTTGGGACATTAAACCACACAAACCTTTTCTGTGAGCCAATTATAGTTATATGTAGCACAGCAACAAACGGCGATAATAGGCAAACGAAGATAGGCAAGTCATAGGAGAGGAAGACTATAGGCTTTCGCCATTTTCCTCTTAAGAGACATCTAAGGGACCCTGCAATTTTTTCAAGGAGGAATACTTTTTAGTTTAGCCTCATGGTGGATATCTCGCGTCGGCGAGATTTCTCCCCGCCAGATGCGTCAGCGATATTCTGCGAGTGACAGATACAGCGCCTTGCCTTTTCTGTAAATCAATTATAAAATGCCGGTGAAAATTAATGCATTCCACGGAACGCTATTTGTGTTCGGCAGGGGCGCGCGGCGTACTGAGTGCTGCAGCAGTGCTCAGGCTCTCGCATTACTCTGCAGCTTCTCCAGTGCTCTCGGAGCGTTTTAAGGCGAAAACCTTTAATTGGCCAATGCCTCAACAGCATGCCCTTGCGGTCGCGAGAAGTTTCCGCGAGACTCAGTGGGATACCAGATAGTGTGACGTCATCACTTTCTTTTTGATGGAATAGAGAGTTCACAAAGACGAAAGACGAATTTTCGTGTAATGGGGTCATAGCCCTTTCGGTTTTAAAGGGACACTAAAGAGAAAACTGAAGTGGGCTTGCATCGATAGAATGCCAGTTCCTGGTGCAAGCAAAAGAAAAGTGTGGTGTCGTCAGTCCGGAACTTCAAAGGCGTAAGTTGCAGACCTTGCTCGTTCCATAAGCTGAAGCCGGCGTTCTTCCTCTGAGCTTCACATTGCTGTCTGCAGCCCATCCCGTGCAAGACAAGTGATGATATCAATGACTATAGGTATCGAATCCACAAGTTTTCAGTATAGAGCCGAACAATATTTTGTGAATATTGCCTCAACCATGTTTAATGGACAATGCCAAGTCGCTGCATGGCACGACACGGTGTTTTCTCGATACAGCGGTCATGATCCCGTCTACATGGGGCTATCAACATTGGCTGCAGGAAGAGGCTTTTGATTATCTTTATTTTAGTCATATCTCTAAAAAGACCGCGTCTCTTACAAACTCAAAACATTTTGAGTGTTGCTGCGAAAATTTTCAGAAATTTTCAGACATGATGCACATATTACCTTAAGGAAAATGCATGCTCAAAACGAATGCCACAAGCAGCAAACAAATTTCGGCTAATTTGCGTATGGAAGGACGTTCATTTAAATGCGTACTTCCGATTCATATCAGAAGGATTGTTTCCCCCGTACAACCAGGCGCAAAAGTACCAAGGAAGAAGCACCTGTGAGCAGCGTGTGCAACGTATGCGTGCAACTTGAAATAAAGGATATTTAAGGCTGCAAGTACTTAGGTTTCTAATAAGGGCTGTCAAAGGAAAACCACAGTTATCGGTTCATCTTCGCCGTTACCCTAACAGATTGTATGGTTGCAATGTAAGCCGCACACAGCTGTGTTTCGAACGTTTCTCAGAGATGGTACGTCACGCAAACGGGAATACTGCGTCAGTTTTGAAAATATGCATCTCAAACTTACCTTAAGATCCCATTTGCCGGCCATGCTTGATGTGTGCTGTGCTCTCATTGTGTAGGATCAATGTCCAGATCGACACAGACGCAACTCGGCTATCTATTTCTTTTGATGTAGTATATCAGACTCCTCCTTTTTCATCAAAAGACTTTCGGTATTTTCATGTTCACTTTAACAGCGCTCCTTCTGGAAAGCAGACTTCCTCGAGTATGCAGCTGTACTTAAGGCAAGACAATCCACCGGTGAATGTTCATCTTTGGTATAACCAGAAGCTTGGTAATACTTAATCTTCCATGAAAGGGAAGTATATAAAATAGCTCAGGAACTATACTACAGCAAATAGCTGTCCATACTGAACATTTCTACATGAATTTCATACCAGATTCGATATATCGGTTTATTGTACAAGCTTAACCGGTAGGAAAGGGGGTGAAGCTGTCATTCTGCAATTTCCTCTATCAGTTGACGGCCGGGCTTTCTGGAGATAAAAGCGGCCCGGGGCTCTAAACATTTTTCATAGTTATAAAATAACGACATCAGATTTCAAAGAAGGAAAATCATGGCAAATTGGAAAAAATAAATGCAGTCGGCCACCCGATCGGAACCACCGTCCGTATGCGCATCAGCCAAGCACGCAACCAATACTAAAAGCAGACTTCTGGAAAACGCGGTCCGCCCATACAAAAATGATTCATGTGCAGCAGTGAAAAATATTATGGGACCGCTGTGCATACCTGTGGACTTGTATGGTAGGCTAAAAAGTACCATAAGAATAACTATGTTCAGCTGTTGAAAATATTGCGCCATGCGGGCTTAAAGGTGCTGATGCGACAAACATTTTCTAATCTGGTATAGAAACCTACGTTTTTCAAACAACAGTATCGCAGTGGTACATTTTTCTACAGCAGCTTCCAATAGGTGAGTGCCTCTAAAGTTATAGATTTTGGACGTTACAAACGGTTGCAGCTAACTATAGCAAAATGCATGGTTCTACAACTATAGGCTTTATGGCAAGCAATTTTCTGTACTGCTCTATAGAGAGATGAAAGCCTGCAATAGTACAGACAAGTTATACAGACGGTTTGAGCTGGCTTTAAAGCAGCCTATGGCAGTCAGTTACGGTTTGTAAAAGGGGTTTAAATACATTATATATATATATATATATATATATATATATATATATATATATATATATATTGTCACATGGGGGTCGCAGAGCAGTGCAGAATTCCATCAGTACGTCTTTAGCAAGCCGTACCGCCGTCTTCAAATATTGAAGAAAACTAAAATGTGATATCGTCAGGGAACATATTACAAATGTACCGGTGCGAACAAAAGTAAACGGAGCACGCTATTAGCTTCTAAAAATTTTAGCACGTTGCATAATTAAATCTGGCAGTTGTGCGAACCGGAGACGCCAGTGCCCTTTCACTCGCTCAAAGATTGTTTTCGTATCTCCAGGGCAGAAGGCGTGATAACCACGCCATGATCTGCTTCCCTTGCGTCGTGTATTCTTGTCGGGATAGCATTTCGATTTTTACTTCCCTGATAATGTCTCGTAAGGGTGATATGCTAAACAGCTTAAGCAGCTCTTCATTTCTCGTTTGATTAGGAAGTGAGTGTGGCATGGATTTGTATGCCAGCGCCTGAAACAATGTACAGCATACGTGCCACCTACCTGGAGGAACAATTTTACATGTCGAGTTGCTCACTCGACCAAAAGAGATATTTCTCAGCAAAATAATAATAAACGCAGCCTATACATCAAAACATACATGACAAGTGGTTTCTCGGCAGACACGAAACATTCAAACACAACATATGCACCCACTGTCAGGAACAGTGTACAGCAGACCTAAAATACCTTATATGGCAATGCGCATCATTTTCACGAGGAACAAACCAAATTACGAATATTCCACACGACGACATGCCCCCCCCCCCCCCCCCACCCCCCCTAGCAGATCAGACTTTATCAAGCACCGCAATACAACATTCCATTGCCACCCATGGCAGTGAAAGCGGCCTGCTTCTAGTACTGTGAGAGAGGTCGACTTACAGCGCGCAGATGGGCAGCACGGCAAGCAACGAGAAACATCATGAAGAACCGTGAAGAAGAAGCTACACTCCCATCCCTCTTAACTCCCTAATTACCCAAAAAGCGACCGAGAGCCATCGCTTCATTGAAATAAAGGATTCATTCATTCATAAAATTTGAACAGAGAAGCGTGCTCCGCTTATTTATGTCCGCCCCTGTGTGTGTAAAATGTGCAAGTTAGAAACTTGTGCGAAACAAACGTGCATGCTGATTAAAGGAAAATATGTTGCATGTTTTGTACATAATACCTTTTAGCAATCCATATGATCTATTGATTAAACAAAATGTACAACTTTATTAACCGGGCTGCAGAAGGAGCATAAAGACTGGAAATCTACTTGCGTCTAAACATTAAAGATGCATAGAAAATGCTGCGGAAACGGTTGGAAACTACGCCTATTAACTACAAGGAATGAAGGGGTGCGCAGTCTGCAAAAACCCTATACAGTCTGCAAAAACAGCCTTTACTATACCAGAAAGATCTCTACAAAAACGTAACAAAGCTGAACAGAAAAGTATTGTCTGTTTGCTATTCCTGACACGCAACAATAGTCGGCAACACCATACCCCATAGCCGACCCGTAAAAATGTCTCTAAAGAACCACAGATATATATTGAAAACGTATAGAATATTACAACACGACAGCTGAAGGAATTCACAGGATGAAAGATAAGATAAGAACAAAGAATTCTCTAGCAGAGACGATAATAAACGCTAAAACCTGCCATAGGAACGGCTAAAGCTATTTGGAGAAAAAAGCTGATAGTTTAGCATAGCAAGAATCACCATTAGCTGACCATGGAACATTTGAGACATTTTTATATGGAATATTCCGCCTTGCCTTGCCTACCGTAACTTTGCTGTTTCGGACATTATACCTTTTCCTCAAATGTAGACATCGCGGTTGTAGTTCTCAAATCACACTGTCAACACCCGAGGACTTTTTCCTGGCCATCACAGGGACTACAATGCCCCGTTTCTTAACCACGCATCCGTTTTTGCAGGAACATCTCATAATATCCTATAAAGTACTACTGCGGCTGTTTTGTCATCTTTGAACGCATGCAGTTCTTCATACAAAAAAATACTTCGCTCATTAATGCGTGCAATAATGCATGTTCTAGCTCCAGATGCTTCTAGCAGTACAGTGATGCGTATAATTAGCTCCCGACTCGGCAGTTTGCACAAGTAATCACTCAAGAACGCGCCACCCGAGACGCAGATATCGGTGCAGGTAGCGGTTCACGTTCCTTGCGAAAGGCTACGTTCTTCGCTGCATTTTCAAGTTGCAGGTGCTTGTTCAGTCGCTAATATGAAGGTGAACCACAAATGCAGACGATCTGCAGCGTTTCTTGCTTGCAACTTACGCACACGATCCCGGGAAAAAGTAGAAAATCGATGGCATGAAAACAAAAAAACTCGCTTACCTCAAACATGACGACGTAGTAATGTAAGAATGTAAGTAATGTGCATGACTTCATGACCAGCGCGCTGGCATGGCCGTTCCGGTCAACTTGAGCTTCATTGGTCGGTCCATTTTCAGTTACGGAGCGGAGATACTATATCCAGTATGAGCTTCATAAAGGACTGGTTCGTCCTCTTTGAGTTCCGAATCGGGCATCTGTCCCGAATCTGTCCCGTATGAGCTCTACGCCACCAGCCCGTCCGGTTTAGATTCATATCGAACATGTCCTCTCTGTTTTGGCGAGCATACCAGACACGGTATGAGTTTCTAAGCAGACAGGTCCATTCGCCTCAGGATTCATACTGGATATGGTGTGTCCGATATTACCTCCATACCCAACGTAGTATGTCCGGTATTAGCGTTGTGCCGGTCTGCGCTATAAACATTTTTAAGGCGAATGGTTTAACGGCTAATACTCACGGCGTCCGGCGTCTTGCCCTACTACAGCTGTCAATCAAATGATGTCATCAACCGAAACGCACATCATAATTCATCATAATTCTCCGTGCCTATCGTTTGGTAGATAGCTAAGAACAAATTCTATTTCCACGGAGAAACGAGCCTCCATCCGTTGAATCCCCAGCCGAGCGCTTTACCAACAGCATACGCCGGGGATCGTGAAACGCACGTCATAATTCTCCCTGTCTACCTTGAAGATGATAGTAGCGATGACAATCAAGCTGCTATTAGTAATAATGACAATGGTGACATTAGGAATGATAATGACGGTGCATTTAGTTGATGATGATAAGGAGAGTAAACGTGATGCATCATGTGCGCCAGCAACGCTTAGGCTTTCGCACTTCTGCAGTGCAGATTCCACAGTGCTCTCGGAATTTTTTTTACTGAAGTGTGACACTTGCCTAATCCCGTATAAACCGTTGACGATATACACAATATGTCAATCGCGGACAGCTTAGAGGTGATTCCAGGGCGAGCTGAAGAAAACAAAAACAATTTCTGCATCGAAATACAATGCAAATAGCACCATTTTGAATAAATAAACTTTATTTAGTATACGGCGGCTTATTTGGGATGATCTCTCGCCTCTCGTGCACTACGATCAGTATAGGGTCCAGTGCCTATTACGAACTTCACTTTACACGAGACTTTACTGCGTGCAGGCAGGCCGTATTTGTTTAGCCATTTGAAACAAAAGCTATCAGTGCATAAAACGCTTTTTGTACTCACCTTGCAAATAAAGTAACGATTTTGCTTAACGCGCCTTAATCGTGCGCTCAGGTGTTATATACAAAAGGGATGACACTGATGCTGGGTCCAGGATAACCTATAGATTTTCGGGTTCTCCTGAGCACAGTAGCCGCCGCTTCCGAATCCCCTAAAATTTCACTCAGTGGTATAACGTGAACGCATTAAGCCATCGCAGATATGAAATTTCCACGCTTCCCTGTTCCGGGGAATCGCTCAAAATAGCGCCGGTTTCAATCGTGGGCGCTCAATTTAGCACATGAAAACATTTAAGGGGACCAAATTCCTTACAATAGACAGTTCTCTTTCCCCATGTGAGCGCAACCGTACGGGAAACGAGGATAGCTGCTCGCACACTTTTTTTTTTTTGAGTCCCTGCACAAGGAACACTTCTTTGTCACGTTTGATGACCCTAAGGATTCTAAAAAGCTTTCTTCTGTAACTGTATGGCTGCGCAGTAGTCGTTAGTAACGTGTAATTCCATCCTCGATTTAAGATATGCTGATTGCAAGCTCAGTTTTAGATTGCCCTTAGTAACGTTCCCCGATTTTCCCTCAGCAAAATGTGTGGCTTCATATCGAATAACTCTTCAAATTAGAAAATAAAAACATTGATTTGCCATGATTTCGTTCCGCACCGTTTTTAGTGTACTGATGTAGTTAAACACTCGATATTTTTCGAGAAAACGATCTCAATGTTTGGGTCAAAAATATTACTTATGTATTTTCTTACAGCATCAAAATTTTACTTTCACTTGTGAAGCAGTCTTCATATTATGTCCACGTAACAAGGAAAATAACATGCATTCAAGGACCCACACGAAACGCACGAAAGCAGTGTTAGCTCCAGCGTTGAGAAATACAGAGCGGTATCTGAAAACGTTAAAGACACACCTAAGTGTTTGCGCTTGAGGATGCCAAAGACCAACCACTCAAAATGGTTTTGTAAGCATAGAGAAAACCAGCCATTTACTCCAGCGTGCAAATAAAACCTTACCGTTTATAGCATTCAATCTGCCATTGTGAAGATGTTTAACTTACCACGAGTATTGGGAGGGGTACCTGTGAACACGTGAAACGTATTATTCTGAAACTCAGACAAGAGCGCTTATATTTTGCGAGAGAATATTATCTATTAGCCCCTCTCCGTTTAGTTTTATGTTCTCCAAGTCTTTTAGTACTTCATTTATACAGAAGCTCGAGCTTGCCAGTAAAACAAAAGTAATGCTGAAATGAAACACTACAGATCACAAGTTAGAGAATTGAAGTTTCTCGGCTTTTCGTACTTAAAAATGGCTTTTATTTTTCAGCCGCAAAAGTATCAAGGTGTATTTCAGCATTCATTCTTAGCATGTGTGCTCTGGTAAATGTCTACCGCACTTATTCTGTTCTAGTGGCCGTAAAGAAATTCGCAATGAACGTGCAGTATCCATCAACACCAGATAAACACCAATAATTACCATGACCTCATTTATCGAAATAAATTAGGATTGTGCAAGAACTGACAGAGAAGACCTAACTGTTTTGACCCAATAATTATAATTTTTCAGTTGCTTTTATACTAGAAACTTATGCCTTGCTGACTGATGTTGAAACTGACTTAGAAAGCCAAATCCTCTGGTGTGGTAAAGATGTAGCCAAAAATATGAATCCTGCTTTTATTCGCTGTTCGAAAGTATTCAGTCCGATAGAGAGCAATAAATAAGAATTCAAAATTGCCAACTGTTGCTTGAGCCGCTCACCAAAGTCTGTAGCGGGGTCCTTGCTTTATAGCGGGGCCTTTGAAAGAGGGCAAGTTTATAAAAGATGACAATTATAATTTTTATTTCATGAGGATGCGGTTGATCCAAAGACAATAAAACTTATGAAAAGCACGAAAATTAATCCTCCAACTTGCAGTGCAGCGGTAGAATATAGTTACTTCTGCAAGAAGAGTCGAGAACCTGCTTTTCCCAATGCTTACAAAGGGGACGCGGTTACCGTCGAGCTGAAGATTTTGTTGGCTTTTTTCGCTCCCAGTACCATGTTGCTATTGCAAATGAATAATTTAGATTGTCTTGAATTGCTTAGGTATAATTAACGACCGCTTCTTAAGTCCCCTAGATACAGGGTCTTCCTTTTATGAACGATGCTTCTTGAACCCTCCATAAAATTTGGAAGTTTGAAGTATGCCGAACATACAACTGCAATGATCAAGCGGTCGCATGCGGTCGGGAAGTTTGTTAGAAATCCTGTATATGGAGGTACAAATAACTCTCTCTCTACCTTGAGTGTAAACGTTGACATTTGTGCTATCATCGCAAAAAAAAAAAAAAAAAAAAAAAAACGTTTTTTTTTTTTCGTGCATTCTTGCGCACTGAACACCAGCAGTAAACGAACTGCTGAGAATGCCAGTAGTAAGTCTAAACATGCCAGTCTGTTTTGTTAGGAAGTTTTGTTCTTATATCCTACCGAAGAATCTAATAGTATAGGTAGTTTTCGATTACACTTCAACACCTACCGTGTTTGGCATCTATCTGACGCCAGTAGTTTAAGCCAGTATGACAAATTAGATTGGCAACCTCCGGAAGTGAGTGGAAAATTAATGATGACACAAAGATATAATCTCTGTTATAATATAGCTAAAAATCCAGGAGAAAAATAAATTTCTGACCCACATCACAGATCTGAATTCAGGGCTCGAACCAATCTGTTCAAATTATTGTGTTTTACCAGACTTCATGAATGTAATTCTTTGCCTGCATCTACCGGTAATATTAATGACAAATAAGCGTTTACACCATTATGGCGATTTATTTTTTGTGCGAACGTTTTGTTTCTATGACGGTTCCCCACTGTAATGCCGAATGTGGCCCTGGGGCTAATGTAACAAATAATAAATAAACAAATAAATAATTAGGTGAAGTACAGTGTGAAGCACATTCTCTGGCCTAGATATTAGCGCAACCAAAGTGAACATTTTGATCTCTGCTCACTGACCTACAGAGTGGTTGAATTGTTTCTTTCGTATACGTTTATTGCCCTCCTTTATATTGTCTGCGGTCACCAACGAATTCTAACTTTTTTCGGACCATTTTCTAGATTGTTTACCTAATGAACTCCTTTTCCCGAACGTCTTTTATGTATCTATTCTGTTCTTGACTTTCTTTTCCCTCCTTATGTAAAGCTATTGGCGCCTTTCAAGTTGAAAACGAGTGACAATGAACTGTAAAGTAAATTTATGGATAAAGTTTCAGAGGGCAATCATTTAAAATTGTATGTTCAATATGTTTGCAACACTTCAAACAACAACGATTTCACCTGAAGCTCGCACGCGTTGGTCCCAAGAAGAGAACAAGATACCAGGAAAATAACAGTAAAATATTGCATAGTACTTACTCTCAAGTTGTTCAGCGAGCACTAAAAGTCGCAGCGGAAAGCGATTGGTAAAATCCGATCACTCCAAATCGATACAAAATCTTTCAACAGAACGTGCTGTATCCTTTTCACGTTAGCACGAGACCATGCTGATCTATCAACCACATTTCAAAGCTTGACAGTAGTGCAGACCGTCTGATCCTAAACGCACTCCTGCTCCTTCTCAGCAATCTAAAACACCGCCCGGAGTTTGTCCACTACGCAAGTTTCAAGCTTTCATTTCATGTTCGAGCTGGAGATTTTCGTATAAACTCAAGCTACTCTCACTTGCTAGTTTTCTGCTCAACGTAATGAAACATATAAAACATGTTTCCCGAACTATTCGTGCCTGTCGTGGGGATGTTCATGATTATTAAGTGTCCATCAATATCATCTCACAGAATAGCTGTTGCTGTGTCGTTTTCTTATGCCACCGAGCAGATATGTGCGCGTAAACAGCTTACTACAGGAATACATGGGAGGGGGGAGGGCTAGTTTACCCTCCTATTCTTATTTTCCATTTGCGTTTATCAACTTGTCGCCTAGAAGACGTAGTTAGCATGCTTGCGGTGGTTGAGTCAGGTACTTTTACTCAGTTCAATTTAAGAGTAATCGATTACGTTGTCTTGCAGACTGAACTTCAGGTGAGGACAGGAGAGCAAAATGTGGGAGAGGCAGTATGGCACGTTGCATGCATGATATAATATTTGCTTCTTCTACTGAAGTGAAATATCAGGCATAGATGACGAATAACACTGGGCGCATTTGTTGTTCACATAGCAGGCCTCACAGGGATGTCTTTTATTTCACGAAAACCGCCATTACTGACGAGCTATAAATAGCACTGGCTTTCAGCAGTGTGGCGCTAAATAGTTCAGCTGGAAGCTGCATTGTGTATGCAAAGGACCACCTTACATGCGCGAAACTTACCATCTTGCACTATAAGCGAGACCAGGAGAAGGAAGAGGCCCAGGGAGACGAGCACGAGAAACAGACTGATGCATGCCACAGTTCGGTTTTCGTTGAATTCAATGAGTTCTCTGCAAGCGACATGACCCGTTGTAAAATTAGTGAAAAATCGCGGTATAATGCCAGAGAGCAGGGCAACTCGACATTCACTGCTGACGCATAGAAATATTAAGCGAACATGTGGGCATATCATTAATTAAATGATTTCCTGTCTTACCACAAAACCTTTTCTTCTTGAACAACAACAGAACTTCCTAACCCAGTGGTTACCTAAAGGCAGCATTAACCGTTGAAGCACAGTAACCCATTACACGCGTCTTAGAACTCTGAGCAGGGTTGCTAATGTAGTGGTTTTCCCACTAAATTTAGCACGTTTTCCCACTATTTAGCGAGCTAAATTACTGTGTTGTGGAAGGTGGAATGTTTAGCGATTTTTAGGTCTTATTGGCTTATTTTCTGGCAGTTTTGGAGGGTCCTGCAAGATATGGTAAAATGATTTAAGTTCTTTAAAATTATATTGTCACGTCCCGTGCTTCGTTCCAGATTTGTATATAACTGCCATGTTGAATTCTTGTCATCGAAGGCTCCAACGCGCGAGTCTCCCTGAATGGTCCTTTAAATTCGTCAGCCAACGGAGAGAGTGATGCTAGCTAACGACTTGAAAGGGGCGAGCGTACAAATAAAGGCGGAACTTTATAACCACCCATACCACTGCAAGGCATTCTTTTTCGGCTGCTGAATAGTTCACTTCTGCTTTAGAAAGGGTCCTGCTGGCGTAAGCAATTACGTTTTCCACACCACCCTGGCGCTGCCCCAACACAGCACCTAAGCCCACGTTGCTGGCATCCGTATGAAGCAGTGTAGGGGCGTCGTCATCAAAGTGCGCCAGGACAGGTGGTGTCTGTAGACGCCTCCGCAGCTCAATGAAAGCTTGTTGCTCTTCTTCACCCCAGCGAAAGACAGCGTTGTCACGCGTCAGTGAAGTTAATGGCCAGGCAGTTCGTGAGAAGCTAGCAATAAACCGACGGTAATAGGCGCAAAGACCCAGGAAGCGCCGCAATGTCTTTTTGTCCGTAGGGAGAATTTGGCGACTGCGGAGAGCTTTTCAGGATCAGGCCGGACACCTTTTTGGCTAAAGACGTGACCTAAAAACCGTAGCTCCTGGTAACCGAAGTGGCACTTCTCGTGTTTTAGTGTGAGGCCCGCAGATCGTATTGCCTGAAACACAGCTAGCAAACGGCGTAGATGCTCTTCAAATGTGCCCGAAAACACGATCACATCGTCAAGATACACAAGGCATGCTTGCCACTTAAGTCGCCACTTTAGTCCCGAAAGCACAGTGTCCATCAGCCTCTGAAATGTTGCTGGTGCCGAGCATAAACCGAACGGAAGGACCTTAAACTCATACAATCCGTCGGGAGTGACGAATGCTGTCTTCTCCCGATCCGTCTCATCTACTTCGATTTGCCAATATCCACTTTTCAAGACCATTGATGATAAGTAACGTGCATTTCACAGGCGATCAACGAATCGTCAATGCGAGGAAGAGGGTACACGCCTTTTTTGGTCACTTGGTTGAGCTTGCGATAGTCGAAGCAAAATCGTAAGCTGCCGTCCTTCATTTTAACAAGCACCACGGGGGAAGCCCAGGGACTCTGTGACGGCTGGATAACGTCGTCTCCAAGCATTTCGGCCACCTGGCGCTGCATGGCTTCGCGTTCTTTCGGAGCCACACGGTAAGGATTTTGTCGAATCGGGCGAATCGAGTCATCTGTGACAATTCGATGCTTTGTCAAAGGTGTTTGGTCGATCCGCGATTCTGAAGCAAAACAGTCTCTAAATTGATCTATGAGATCCAAAAGGCGGTCCCGTTCTGAAGAAGACAAATTTGGGCTCACATCGACGATGGTTACGGGTATCTTGCACAATGATCCTTCCTATTGCTGGTTTGGTTGGTTTGCGGTGTTTAACGTCCCAAAGCGACTCAGGCTATGAGAGATGCCGTAGTGGAGGACTCCGGAATTTTCGTCCACCTGGGGTCCTTTAACGTGCACTGACATGCGGGCGACGAAGGAACGCGGCGCAGGTCTCGGGTTGCGGCTCGTGGTGAGGTGCAGGAATGTCGGCCGTGCAGCTGACTGGTTGTGGAACGCGGTATGGTTCGGAAAAGGCTGCTGCGTTGTCGACTGGATGGGACTCGTTGCATGGTACAGACGGTGATAGGGCGTACCGAATTTCATTTTTTCACAGCTTGCATGAGGACCTCTGACGACAGTTTTCATAGCCGTAATTCGCTGCAACTCCTCAAGGACAATTTCTCTAATTATGTCTTAAAAGGTGGTCTTATCTGTTGCAGTCAGCGCCGCCGCAGTCGTCGCAGTACACTTGATAGGTCGGTTGTACTAGCGGCACCGGTCTTGGAGGGCTCGCTCTATAGCCGTAGCGTCCTTAATGATCTCACTCACGGTTTTGGGTGGGTTGCATAGAAGCCGGCAAACACCTATTCTTTGACAACGCGCATGAGATGCTGTAGCTTTCTTGGCTCACTCCTATCAGGGTCGACACGACGAAAAAGGCGAGCCATGTCTTCCGCAAACATAACCACGCTCTCATTCGGCTTCTGTACGCGCACTTCAAGCCGGCGTAGCGCATTGTCTCGTCAATCACTTCTCGCAAAAGTGTCTACCAGCTGGTCGCGGAAGTCATTTCGTGTGGATAAGCTGGCTTCGTGGTTTTTAAGCCTCGTTATAGCATTATCCTGAAGGGAAAATAAACATTGGAAAGCTTCTGGTCTGCGCTCCATTGATTGACCTTGGCCACTCGCTCAAACTGGTTAAGCTAGTCCTCCACATCTTCAAGCGCTTCGAAAGCCCTCTGGCACCTTGGTGTTCTGAAGAGTCACCGGCGTAGGGTTAGGATGTGCCATGGCGTGGGAGACATCATGAACTTGGGCGTTTGAAGAGTCATTCTGCAGGGGATGAACTCCGGGGCTAGGCCTAAAAAGCGGCGGCTAGCGCGATGCGCAGGCGTGTCGATGTCTGGGATCCGCTGTGGACTGCTGGAAGGAGTCTTATGCATACCCCAGCACCACCACCAGTATCAGGTCTCGATAGAACTCCAAAGGGGGCCGAAAGATAAGACGGTTTATTGTCGACTAGAATGACTCTTGCGCTCAAGCTTCCTTCTCTTCCAGGCTCGCGCTTGTAGTCCCAGTCTTCATCTTTTGCGTCGTCTTCCATGCGGCAATATTAATTTCTGCAAGGTAACATCTTTGTGCACGCATGACGTCACTAAGGTGTCAAGGTGGCATGTATTGGAAAGCGCCCAATAATCCTTCACTGATTTATGCGGCAATTTTTAACACAGTCGTCAAGCCTGCTGCTGCCGGGCGTGTACCCGATCCGGCAGAGTGCACTCTGTTAGGTATGTGCGGAAATGCAGGAAAGAGTTGCGGCAAGACCTTAAGCGTCGAGAGTGAATAATGCAAATTCAAAATTCAAGTGACAGCTCTTTGTGTAGTTAAAATGCATCGGTGACACCTATGAAATTCATGAGGCACGCAAAAAAAAATCGCTGCAATTCATTTGCTAATAATGAACCACACTGTTACCAGCTGGAGCGGTCGCGATAGTACAGCACATATCTACATTCTGAGACGAAGTGAGCAACTACATCGCTGCTTCCGACATAATCCCTTCTTCGAGTTGGCCGAGTGAGCTATATAGTAAAATGCAGAGTTTGGACGCATGTTCAATCAAATAATTATTAAATGTACACAGGGAAACCCGTGTGAAGAGAGAGAGCGAATTAAATTTTAATGAACCATGCCCGACTGCGAAGGCAGAGAAAGTGCAGATGAAATAACTAACCGCTCGCAGATGTAATCCAGGTGGGAGACAGCATGATGTGAAGATGTACGTTGTTCAGTTCAGTTCAGTCGTTCAGTCGTGTCCGACTCTTCGTGACCCTATTGACCATGTCACGCCACGCTTTCCGGTCTCTCACTACCTTCCTAACATCACATAACTTCATCTGCAGTGCCTCGAGGATGCCATCTAACCATCGCGTTCGCTGCCTACCCCTTCTCCGGCGACCCTCAACCTTTTCCAACATCAAATCTTTCTCCAGCGATTCCTCTCTTCTCATCAGATGACCAAAGTAGCTGAGCTTTAACTTTAGAATTTGATCCTCCAATGAGCAGTCAGGGTTTATGGTCGACAATATCGACTGATTTGATCTTCTGGCAGTCCAAGGAACTCTTAAGAGTCTTCGCCAGCACCACAATTCAAACGCGTCAATTCTTCGGCGGTCAGCCTTTTTCACAGTCCAACTCTCGCATCCATACATCACAACTGGAAAGACCATAGCACGAGTTATACGGATCTTGGTTGGCAGACTAATGTTTCTGCTCTTTACTAGGCGGTCAAGGCTAACCATTGCTCTCTTTCCCAGAAGCAGGCGTCTCCTAATTTCATGGCTGCAGTCTCCTTCCGAGGTAATCTTGGAGCCCAAGAAGAGAAAATCTGTCACAGCTTCCACTTCTTGTCCCTTGATGCTCCAGGACTTGATAGGGCAAGACGCCATGATCTTTGTCTTTTTAATGTTCAGTTTAAGCCCAAACTTCTCACTCTCTTCTTGTACGCGCATCAGAAGTCTCTTGAGTTCCGCTTCACTTTCTGTCATTAAAGTGGTATCATCCGCATATCTAAGGTTGTTGATACGTTTTCCAGCAATCTACGTTGCAGCCCTAATGTAAACCCTCCTACCGACGGTACGAGCGAACAGTAGTGCGCAGAATGTTTGGGAAACCAATAAGAAGCAGACTACGTCTTTTTGCGAGTGATTAGGCCTGCAGTAGCAGCTCAGTCAGGAAATTAAATGGTACTCTTGCAACTTTAACTGATCACTATAGAGAAGGAGGCGGGGTATTCCTATAAAAGGAAAGTATCTTTAGTCTGCGGATTCTAGTCACAAAGAAAAGGTATTTTCTATTATACTTTAACAGTAAATATAAGATTTGCAGATAGATTAACGAAAAATAAAAATCTTAAAACGTAGCTGTGTCGCGCCAGTACAACATTTAGCGGTTTTTGGCGGGTTTTGGAGATCACTGGTTAAGTTTTCAGTGTTTTAGTTGGCAACACGACAGAAGAGCAGAAAAGAGCGAAGCAGACTCAAACCAAGCCAGAAGAGACAATAAAAAGAAACAAGGTAAGCAAAAAACAGCTGCCAAACCATAAGAAGAGGGAACAGAAAGCGGACGGACATCGCTGCTCCCCAAAAAATGTTTTATAGTGACACGGGGTAATGAGGAAGTTTTAAAGAAACATCATTCGTTAAATGCTGTTCCATTCCTGGAAGTATATGACCGCTCAATATGAAAGAGCAGAAAGTAAGAGCTTTGGGTACTTGATTGCACCCTAATTATGCATTAGAAGCGCGTTTTTTTTTTCTACTTTCTAAGTAGATGTCTTAAAGGCGCGCTATACCCCAGAGTAATATTTTGATTAACAGGGAAAACGTTTCTCCGTTTGTGAAAACTGATCGTTCCCTTTTCTATTGCTTGGCCCTGTAAAACTACTTGATGCATATTATATTTGTATTTTTGATTCATCTAGAAAAAAGGCGTGAACAGCCAGGCCACCTATTTTTGAGCCAATGTTTCACGTAACTTGCAGAACAGAATTCTGAGGTCGAAACATAATGTTCATTATCACAGCTGGGATAAGAACTTATCTTGCAAAAATCTAACAACTGTAAGAACCCTTGTAGCCTCTTAATTCTTTGTTACCGTCTCGTGAGAGCAAGCGCCAAATATGGCTATATGGTACCAGAGACCACATGGGTTCTTTATTGAGTAAATACCTGCAGCTTCAATAAGGTATTATTGGGAGGGACAAAAGTCTATACAACAACCCCCTTGCTTCGTCTCACTACTTCACTTGGGAGTGCATTCCATTCCTTGATAATGAGCACAATAAAATATTTGTCCATGAGCTATACGGTCCCATTTTGTGGCTATAATCAATTCGCGACGATACATAATGCGGGCGGTGCAATTATGATGGGGTTGAAACTTCTGTTTGGCCATTAGAAGAGTTTTAAACGTAGAGCCGTCGTAGAAGCAGTTTTAGAAGCCGAGGAAAACGCGTCGCGGCAAACAATATGCGCTAAAGCATCTGTACAAGAATATTCTAAACCGGATCCCAAACCGGGCAGGCATGCTCTATGATGGATCTGACGTATGATTGGCATGCCGTCTCTCTAGTCTCCTATGCGCATGCCTTAAATTGCGTTGAAGGGATCTACCTGCCCTTCTCGTTACACTATTAACATGTGCTGCACCATCTACCGTCCTCGGACAGAATAACACCTATATACTTATACGTACCTTCTGATTGAATTAATTCCCTATAAAAGGATTGCTGACACAGCAATTTATTTTTAGTTTTCCTGGTGAAGCATATGTGAACGCATTTTTAAACGTTTAGGAACATTCCATTGATGCTACGCCAACTCTCAATGCCTCTGAGATCATCGCTGAGCTGTGTAGACTGCCGTTTCACATGGCACTCTAATGTACAAAACACAATCATCCGCAACTTAATCCCGCCACTAATAGCATTTATAAAAATAAGAAACAAGAGTGGCCCTAGGACAGATCCTTGGGACACTCAAGACCTGACCGCCACAAGGATACCTAGAGCACTTTTCGTTTACCTATACCCCCCGTTTGCTGCATTTTAAGGAGTCTTCGAACCAATTATGCACGGAAGGGTTGATGTTTAGGCGACCAAACTTTGGTAGCAGCATTGTGCGACATATAATACCGAATGCGTTTTGAAATTCCGAGAATAAACAGTCGATTTGGTCTTTATTGTCAACTGCAGAGGATATATCATAACAGAGTTCAATGAGCTGAGTTGTGCAAGAAACTCCTTTTATGAATCTATGTTGACTATTTTTGAACAAAGCCGGGGGAAGTAAGATGTCTCATTAGTGCTGAATATAGGATATGCTCGAGAATTTTATAATAAGCTGATGGTTGTGACACGTTTTATTTGGATCCACTGTTCTGAAAGTCGGTACTACAATGGCAATCTTCCAGTCATCTGAAAGCGACCTACTGAAGATCAAGTAAAGGTCAGTAAAGGTAATGTCACACATTTTAGCAGTACCAAAACATTAGTAACCAACGTCTTCAGAACAGCTAACTGATGCACTCGCTTGTTTTCGGCGATTGCAATATTATCATTTAGTGTTAAACATACACTAGACAAAATAAACATACTGGACGGATTTACCATAGCTGTAATCTGTTTGCTGAAATGAACCTGTAGCGTTCGCTATCAAATGACAGAAGGGGGCAGGCGACATGTTTCCATTGCTGAATAGGCAGCTCTGCAAGCTACAATAAAATGCCTACTGCGCAAACTGACTGGCGAATATATAAAACGATGCGCTGAATGATGACTATGAGGGCTCCGCCTAGCTATGAAATAAATCCGTGTGCAAATGGCAAATAGAATCACCCTCCGGAGGGAGACAACCTCCTCGCTTGGCCATCTGTCCACGCATGCACATCTCTGAATGAGGGCAACGTGGTACATTAACACCTCTAAGAATATTTTCAAAAATTCTGCACACGCTACGTTGGTTTCGCATAAATGATAGATGCCAGAATATGAGTGCTGCTATCCTGAAAGCGAAGGTGAAACTCTTAAAACCGTGCTCGGCTGATGCAGCCTGCTAAGCCATACGTGATCTCCTAGGAGGCGCGCGCATTAAAGAGACCGCCGTAAATAGAAACCTGTTTTTGCAAAACGAACGATGCGTTAAGCCCGCTCAGGGTTCGCAGCAGGACTCTCTGGCGTAGGAGAACATCTCCATTGTGTGACTCGAAGGCTGCTTAGCATTTCTATTAGTATTTCGATTAACGATGCACGCGTCAATATACAGCACTCAAGCCTATGGAATTGGCCAGGTTATTGTGTTTTTTTCCTTCCCAGCAGGGCATTTGGCACTGCAGCAATTATGTTGTGGTTTGTAGGAATTAACAACCAAAAGCGACAGAGGCTATGAGAGACGCCGCAGTGGGGGACTCCGGAAATTTCGACCACCTGGGGTTTTTTAACGAGCACTGACATCGCACAGCAGATGGGCGCCTTGCCCTTCGCCTCCAACGAAAAGCTACCGCTAAGGCCTGGATTCGATACCACATCCTTGGGAATAGTAGTCGAGCGCCGTAACCATGCTGCGCCTCCCCGTCGGGGTGCAATAATTATAGTGCATACAATTTTACTCCTATGTGGCATGGTATATAAGCACTTTCAATAGGCGGAACCGTTTTTTTTTTACTTACTCAATTATGCTGCCAGATCGTGATCTCCTGAAAATACATAAGAAAGAGACGCAAGTTCATTTAGCTGCTTCGATAGGCAAGAAAAGTAAGGGATACATTCATTTATGTCAGAACTTACACAGGCCGGTATAAGAAAAGATTAATATTTCTACTTACACTAGTGGTACGACGAATCACAACGCAGCATTGGTTCGCGAAATGGCTAACGCAATGACAACGCCACGTGACACACCAACACTCACACCAATAGAAGTAGCCGCAGTGCCTCAGGAATAACTGGGCGCATTTACGGTCATAGAAAGCCTACTCTGCATAATAACACGGCCTAAGAACTAAAGTGCCAGACTCCCTAGACAATGCACTATGCATTATGCATCAACATCAGCCATGCAATAGTCTGTTCCAGCAATATCTTACGTAAGCCCCCTGAGTACGATAAAGAGAATAAGCAGGAAGACCGGGATGATGCATCGGGAAATCACTTGAAGATAAAATCTGACAGAGCACGTCGGTTTACACATGCAGCCCTACATCCTCATTGCCAACCTGAACGGTCAGCCATTTCATCATCCTGTAGCAGACCTGTGTAAGAGAAAGTACAATGACACATGCAATTCAGTTTGCTTCGAACATGCTAATCCCCCTATTCTTATGTGAGTTGTAATACCTCGGTGCATTGCAAAACTGCAAACGGAATAACGGGGAGGTGTGGGTAGATGTAGGTAGGGCAAATACTGCTACAGCAGGAAAGCTACGGCAGATTATAACGCAACTTTCTTAAGGCTGTGGCGTGTCACATCTTCCGGGAGCCCCATTTCAATAGCTAAGCACACACGCTTTGTAAATGCGAAGTGTAATTGAAACATGAACAATCTTTATGCTTTTATCAGCAGGGAAAGCTTTCACAACTTTTTCTGCCCTTCAGTGGTTACTACTGGCAGCATTTTAAAACGAGCAGTCTTTCGTTTACCACCCAATTCCTTTGATAACTGATTTAATGCTTTCTAGTAGTGACAAAACCTCTAACGACGAAAGTGTGCATAAGAGTTTTAAAGTGAGGGCCAGAAATTTCGAATACAACTCTAAATAGCAAACACATTTGAATAAAATAAGAAATTGCGATAGATTTTGGCTAAAGTAGTGAAAGGCGAAAGTCTGAAAAATCTCAACTTCTCTAGAGTTCCTGCCATCTGCAATCCCACACTTGAACGCGAGCCAAGGAACGCTATGCGGCAGCCACCGCAAAAGTGGGTCACACTTTGTCCACGACAGTATGAGCCATTAAAGGCTTTCGCCATGATACGGTGAGCAATTTTCGAAGCAACCTGCCCAGTAGTCCATAGCCTGGTTCTATCTGAAAAATATTTAAAGTCCGTGTTGTTACTTCTCTTCTGAAAGCACGCACGGATTGTCCATAGCAATGGAATTGATTATGACTAAATGGGCTTATAAAAGTACACGCGTTACACCACAGTATTTGGGGTCTTAGGATAGGTGTGAGTTTTACCGTACTTAGGTAAACGAATTTCATGAAATAGAAGTTCTGTAATAGGCCTTAAGCTTTCCGCACTAATTGTCGAGACTCCCTTCTTAATACGTTTCATAATAAGTAAGTTTACACATAATCTAAGAAAACATTTTCGTATCTGCAACGCGGCACGTTAGCTACGCATCAAACACTGACAGTTGCTTTGACAGCACAACAGATTTCATAGCCATTGGTCTTTGGGGACTAAGAATGATGTATGCCCTACTAAGGAGCAGCGTAGACTATTTTAGGGTGAGTCACAGATGCCGCTAGCCGCTATTCGGTCAGTATTTGTAAGTTTGTAGGGGCACGTTCGACTGCATCCCGTTGTCCGCGTATGACCGCGCGTATCAATCCTTTCTGTCGGTTGCGTTCAATGTTTCCCAGATTAGTGCTTAAATTAAAATCAAGCACCGCCATCAGCGAAACTAAAGTACCGCTCAGTTTCACGGTGGACATGAGCAGCGTCGGACTACAGCGATGTTGACATAACATACCGATGGCAAAGTTGCCAAACGGTCTGCAGATATTTCGGCAGTCTCAGCTACCAGCCTACCCCAATGATCGCCACGGGGACACGGCCACGTAAATGGCACTGGTCACGCCATGACGCTTAGCAGCCATGTGACTGTTGTGCAAGCTGCGCTTCATGGAGAATCAGGACGCGCGGCCACTGCTATTGATCAGCTCGTTAAAGGCGTCCTCTGGGTCGAAAACGAGACGGAGGGACGACAGGCATTATGCTGGACCCTTCCATGCTGGACCCTTCCAAAAGGAAAATTCTCCGAGAATCGTCGTAATTGTCACAATCCCTGCCGTTCTACCGATTTTCGGGCTACCTCTTGGGTAGGTAGTGTACGGGGAGCGAATAGGGACACCGGTGCTGACCCGGGTAGCCGCAGGGTGCGCAGAGGCTTTCCTTCGCGTTCCTCGGCTTTTTAAAGGGGATGGCGCGCGTTGATAAAACACGCACCTTGTATGCTTCCTCGAGTCCACTCACGAACGGGGTTCTGTCGCCCCCCCTGTAAGATGTTGATTCTGCTTAGTCGGGGGGGGGGGGGGGGGGCGAGATTTGGTACGCTTCTTCGTAACTTTCGGCAGAGCAAGTGCCGATGAGCCTTGAGCCATTGACGATCGAAACGATCGACTTTCGGATTTTTTTTTTGTCTGCGATTACGCCACCGTGACACTGCTCTCGGGTGCAGAGGCTGCACAATGGGTTGTATTGAGGTCTGTCTATAAATACAGTGTTTTGTGCTGTAGTTTACTGCGTAGGCAACATTAACATTCTCAATGAACTGTGCCTTCCTTTGTTCGGAGCGAAATCACTGCGCTGTGCCCGTCAGCGTGAACTGCGCCGAAACTGCACTGTGTGATAGGAGAATCATACTGTTTTTAAGATATGATGACTGGTAAACGTCCGGTCACGTAATTGGCAAACTTACTTAACGCGACAAGACCAAACGTTGACCGCATGCGCTGTTGTTCTTGTAGACATCGATGGGGCTTCCGTTTATTACGTCTATATCTAAAAGGCGCAAACCTAAAGATTCGCAACTCTCTAGGGCGCGGCGGTGCAAACAACTCCGTGAATGACTGCCACTTTTCGCTTACCTTCTCGCTTCGTGCATCTCTGGCGATGCCACGTCAGCTGGATCAGCCACCTGTTGCACCACCACTTCAGGAGTGGGCGACCCACGCGGAGAAAATTCAGAAGGAGGCACCACCTGCAAACACGCCGAAAAGCCGCATGATATAAATTGAGAAAGGAGGGCCACACAGAAATACAACTTGGGGCGCAGCGTTAATGGCTCCTGTCTGCGGTTCACGTTGAAAACGCTCGTTCGTCCACATGTACTCAGCTGCTCACATAATCGCTAGGTTTCAGAACTGTCTCCCTAATCTCATACGTATTTATTAAAGAGAATATGTAATGTCAAATATTACGTAAAGCAAAGCGATCGAGATATGGGTGCCCCCTCATTAATCCCTTCATCGCTAGAAGTTTTGAGCTACCTTTGTAACACCGGATATACAGGCTAAAAAAATGGCTCTCCTCTTGTCCCGCCTCAAGTCGACACTCTGAGACACCAAAAGAAAAAAAGGAAGGCTGCTCGGGGACTCCTCCGCCCCGCCCATGAAAACGTCATTGAATGACGCTCGGCTCGAGGAGTTCCGGTTGTCACGACCGTTTTCCCGACCATGCATTTACTCTCTCCAACACCACCTAGACATTTATTGGGCTCTGCCTTGCCCTGCTCCTCTGCGCTTCCACAGCTTTCAACCTTGTCTTCTGTCTGCCTCAGCAGCCGGCTTGAGCAGTGTCTCGAGCTCTCGGAATTGTGTGCGACAACCGCCCGAATGGGCCGTTCGCGAGAGTATGCATGCGGGTGAGCATACTGTAGTCGACACAGACGGCAGCCGCGGAGAAGCACTTCCTTCATATCTTTGTTTCATCATCATCATCATCAGCCTGACTACACCCACTGCAGGGCGAAAGCCTCTCCCATATTTCTCCAATTAACGCGGTTCTGTGCTAGCTGCATCCACTTGAACCCTGCGAACTTCTTAACCTCATCCGCCCACCTAACTTTCTGCCGCCCCCAGCTACGCTTTCCTTCCCTTGGAATCGAGTTTGTTACGCTAAGCGATCATCGGTTATCCTCTTCGCACTACATGTCCTGCCCATGCCCATTTCTTCTTTTTGATTTCCTCCAGAATGTCACTTACTTGAGTGATTTCTCTGACCTCGTCTGCATGCTTCCTATCTCTTAATGTTACCCTTACCGCTTTTCGTTTCATTGAATGCTAATTGGCGCGCACTCCCGCCCAGCGCGGCTTCTGAGACGACCCCTTCCTTCTTTCACACTTCCAATTAGTCTCCAGTGTCTGTAGCATCGGTACCGTTATCTGTGGTTTAACCAACGGCGGCCAGTATCCTCGCCTAGCAGGCGCCATAGCCAGCAAGGACTGGCGTGGATGGTGGCAGACGAGAATGCGAGTTGTACGCGTGCAAACATGCCGTCGTCGTTGTTATCCAGACCGAAGCCATTTACGATAGTCGGCGAGAGGCCCCTCTTCTTGTGCACAAGGAATGGAATGAAATGTACGTGATCATCAACGTGAGAATGGATTGATCATTTAAAGAGATTGCTATAAGTTTGGATATCGGATTAGCACAAATTACTCGTCCGGGAATATAGTGAGAATATATTCTAGTGGCACGCCCGACAAGGCGCGCAAAGCTTTCCGGCGGCCCGCTACGCTCTTGAAACCCACTAGAGGCGCTGCTTGTCTTCTTAGTGGTGAAGGGTGGCTGTTCCTGGGCCTAGGAGGAGGAGGAGGAAAAACTTTATTTGCAGAAGAATTCGAGGCACGCAGGCCTCCTGGGTCTCCGCACGACCCCACTCACGATCTAAACGTTCATATTATGTTTATCCATGACGTATGCGGCCCGGCTGACGACGATCTTCTGCCTGGCCGGGTCCGCTGATCGCAGTGAGGTCTCCCAGTCCTCCCAGGTTCGGAGAGGCACCGGCCCGGCGGGGGGAGGAGACGCCGGGCAGGATAAAAGAATGTGGGTAAGAGTGGCCTTGGGGTGGGAGCACAAAGTGCATAGGGGGGATACCGGCTGAAATTTCGAAAGTAGAGCTGGTGTCGGTAGAGTTCGTGTCTGTAGACGACGCCAGATTGACTGTTCTCTGATAGTGAGGGATGGGTGGGGTGACGGATAGATGAGGCGCTCAGCGCGGGAGTTTGCGGTGAACTCAGCAAACGAGTGCATACGATCCTTCGAGAAATCCCCCATGAGGTCCGCCTGTGCCCGGTTTCTAGACCCTCGGGCTAAGGAGTCGGCAGCCTCGTTGCCGGGATTTCCCGAGTGCGCAGGCACCCAGATGAGCTCAATCCGTCGGGGGAGGTGGGAGGTGGGCATGTGCAGCAAGCGGTGCGCCGGAGGATGAACCCGGCCCCTGGCATAATTTAGAATGGCAGTTTTTGAATCACTGAGTATGTAACTGGCATCGGTGTATGCCAGAGCAATAGCTATAGCGGTCTCCTCGGCTTCTTCAGGGGTCGTGCCTGAAGGAAGCTCAATAGTTAAGGGGGAAATGTGGGGGTTGTGGACAACTGCAGTGGCTCCGCTCTCATCGCAGGCGGCATCTACCCAAACGGCATCGGGCTCATTCCCGTACCATTTGTGGAGCGCTGCCGCGCGCGCCTTCCTGCGACCTTGGTCATAGTGGGGGTGCATGTTCCGCGGTAATGGTTTGACATAGATTGAAGTGTAAATTTGGCTAGGGAGTGTTAATAGGGATGAATTGTTTGCAGGAATAGTGATGCCTAGCTTAGTGAGTATATGTCGCCCGGTAGTTGTAGCAGCTAATCTGAGGTATTGTGCTTGTAAATGGGCCTCTCGAAGTTCATGTATGGTATTATGGACTCCAAGTTCGAGTAGTCTCTCGTTACTAGTGCTTTTCGGTAATTTAAGTGCTGCCTTTGTTGCTTGCCGAATTAATGAGTCTATTTGGTGGACCTCACTGCATGATAGTTTGAGGTATGGTGTAGCATAAAGAATTCTGCTGAGGGTATAGGCGTGCACTACTCGAAGTGTGTCCGCCTCTCGAAGCCCATGTGCGCGTCCTGTCACCCTTTTTATGATTTGTGTGGTGTTTGCAACGGCCTTTTTGAGCCGCTTAATTGTGTCGATGTTCTTTCCATCCTGTTGCAGGTATAGTCCCAGAATGCGGATGGTATGAACCTGTGGTACTTGTCTTCCCTGAATTCGAATTTCTATGGGACTTTGGTCTGGGCTGGGACGGTGGGCCAGCGCCGCTTGCGGCGGGGGCTAGCCAGCCACCAATTTTTATCTGTTGTAGGCCGTCATTGCACCCGCCATTGCTTTGGTGGTGGACGACGGCTGTTGTTGCGGCGCGCGTCTGTCTCACCCTCTTCTTGTTCTTTCTTCTCTATTTTCTCTTCTGTCTGCACGAGGCAGCGGAGGTGGCTCAGCTACAGAGCCAGTAGCAGGCCCGTGCATTTTCTTTTCCTTCTTCCTACAGACACAACAACAACATACTACTGCGGCGCGGCCGGCTAGCTATCGCTGCGTGCCGGGCCCGGAGAGAAAGTTGTTCGGCTACCTCTCCTGCGCTTGATTGGACTGTAGTTTTGTGCCCATCCCTTGGCTTTGTATCATGTTCTCGTGCTGACCATGTGTGCTGTACATCTTCGCGGCGTGCATTGCTTTCCGCGGCTTGACGAAGCGGCAGAAAGACTCACTGTTTAGCCCCGGGCTGCCGTATACGGGCTACCCAAGCGGACACAAAGCGTCGTTTTTTCGCGGATCCAGAACGTCGGTGATCTCCGCATTAAATGAGAGCGCAATTAAAAGGATAGGTGTTTCACTGCTTCTTGGGCGATATGTGAGCGTCATTTTGTGCTGCGCTTTATTCTAAGTGACTGTGTGCATGTGAAAAACGGTTAAGTGCGGGTTCCGTGAGGGAAACCGTCGCTTCCCCGTGGCGCGGCACCGACACTGCTTCCAGACTGCCCAGCGTACCTTTTCTCATCAACGCCCTGACAGAGGAAAGAAAGAATAGAGATTTATTTAGTAAGTACGCAAGTGCCGAAAACGAGAGCGTCGAAACAAAGCTGCTCCAACCATTTCGATAATAAAGCAGGGGCGCTAAACATGAGGCTGCGCTTAGACGTGTGCACGTGCCAAACGTTTGAGCCCGAGCCCGCTCCGGGGCTCAGATTTAAAGTCCGGCCCGGCCTGTCATACCATAGTTGCAGCTAAAGCGATGATACAGAAGGAAATAATTTTAGGATGATAATTTTGAACAAGATCTTAAAAATGTTGAATTCTTACGTTTGAAGTGAAAAATTTGTTTAATATATATAGAGAGACAATACGTAAAAATAGAAAGTTTTAGCTTACCGAGATCCGCGATCCGCTACCGTGATCCGCCACCGCGCGTTCCACTGCGCATGCCCAGATCCCCTTCACGCCGACAGATGGCGCCACATACTGGATGTCGGCACACAGACCTGCCGTGTCGGGAGCAATCAGCTTGAGCGCCCCGCCCACACGCGGTAAAAAGTCAAGGTGGCGGATCGCGGATCACGGTAAGCTAAATCTCTCTAATAACTGCAAAAACGCACTGCAAAACTGCAAGATATGGGCAAAAACAACAAATTATGCTCTTATTTGATGCATTTGCGGGCTCCTGGACCCTCTGCTCGGTCACTGATAGCTACCAAAGATAAGATCTCGTCCAGCAGGCGGGGAGGAAAGGCGGATCGACGCGGGCAAAGGACTCCGAAGCTCTCGCTTCGAGAGGACGCGGGGAAATGCTGCGCATTCTGCTTATTGTACTATGACCATATTTGCGCTTTTCCAAAAGTTCCACGTGTTCGTGGTCGGAGTGTACGAGACGAATATACCCCGGCCCTGGCCCGTCAAGAACCCGAGGAAGAGGGCTGCCGAGCGTCCCCAGCCCGGCCCAGAATCCGGGAAAGGGTACAGGCGTTCGAGGCAGCCCGAGCCCGTGCTCTATAGCTGCGCTTGCAGCCAATTGTAATTTATTCTCCCTCGACACTGTCCAAACAATAGAAGCTCTGTTCAAGGAATGGTGCAGCATCGAGTTGGAGAGTGTCGAGGCTGTAATGTTTGTCACATCTGTCAAAATCGGAAACGTACTAAATATATATGGCACCAAAAAGCTGTATTTTGGTGCCAAAGGAGCGTTTACTGCAAAGGTGTACATCTAAGGGTCGATATGTACAGTCAAGCGCGATTTGAAGGTTATCGCGAGAGCATCGACCAGCCTAGCACTCCAGGCACCTGGCAGCCGGTTTTGGAACCGGAAAAAATCCTAATTTCGCACTCTTCTCTCCCTCGTTCGCTGTTTCATGCAACAACCATCACCCTCGCGACAAACTCACCGCCCTTTCTCTCTATTGTAAGCTTTCTATTTGTTGCGATAAAGTGCCCAATTTCAGATAATACCGAAAGACACTTCGTGCGCACTGCTATCATTGCCTGTTCGCAGAACCGAAAAAAAAAGAAACTGATAGCCCAGCAGGGAGTGGCGGCTACTGAAGGAACAGCAAAAATAGTGAGGGAAGCTTGCCTGATATCTCCCTCACATCGGCAGAGAATTCTATGCCATGGCGCTGTTCATGCTCTCGGTCGACGCTCGCGCGATAACCTTCCAAATCGCGCTCGACTGTACTGAAAAAGCAGTGAATTTCGTATCCGATGTAAGCAATATTTTAAAGGATACATGTGCGATATGTAGATGCAAGACTTCAACCCTCCTTTTGCCTCTGATTTCTGCACGAAGCATAGCAGCATATCCTGCCATGTGTTGAGCGCTTCGTTACACTAAGCCACTTGTGAAAAAATAATGGGGCAGTCGGAGATCTGATGTTATAATTAAGACAATTAAACTAGTTAGATTTACTTCAATGACTAGTTTGATGCTTTTATCTTAGCCCAGCTTTCACACGTGCGGCCTACTTTATCACTAAATTTAGCTACTGTCCAACCTTTTGAAAAATTGCTGCCTGCATCAGCAAGCATATATTTTAATATATAAAAAGCTGAGAAAAAAACACAAATATGAAGTTTTGTGGGCTATTCTGAATTGCCTAATTTCAAGTGCATTGTTATGGAATACTTTTATAAGCACTCTGACCCAGGCGATATGAATTCCGGGCCCATGCTGTCAAGCTTAATTGTTTGCAAAGTGTCCATTCAAATGTTTACTAATTTTCCTGGTGGCTTTACACTATGCAGTTTTCACAAATTTGGTCATACACTGCATGCTCTTGTCGATGAAGAGCTTGTATTTGCTCGATAAATTTAATTGGATGGCCAATTTACAATCAAGTGACAACGTGAATGAACCTTTTCTGCTCTCAGGCAGCAACTGAGGGCGCAGAATTATGTGCGAGCATAGGCTCGATTACTGGCAGGTTCACTGCCAGAAGTGTAAAAGAAATAAATCTACTGCGCATGAAATGTAAGATAGGAGCTATGATTACTTTGAAATGTGTACGCACTGAAAAGCCCCAGAAACTGTTTACCACCGCGCCACAGCAGTATGAAAATTTGCAGTGGTGCCATCTCATGGCGTCCACGAGAAAACGGGCCGGCAGTGCGGCGGCGTTCGCACCACTAGAATATATTTTAGTTCACTATATTCGGGAATCTTGAGAACTGAGCTTAACAGGAGGGTAATATTGCGGTTTTTGAATTTCTTTCGCACATAATTTAGGAAGGACCAAGTTGTTACGTGCACAGGAATTTTATTACATATGTATGCATCGTCCCAACCGGAATCGATGGCGCAAAACATCGGCAAAGCAGGTCTGCGCTTGCTGATCGGCAGCGCAGGATGTCATCGATTTCAGCGGCTACGCGCAGGATCGCGCACAGAAGAAAGCACGCCAGCGGCTATACGCTATATAGGCAGCGGAGGAGCTTTGCGAAAGTGCTTTCCCGCAGTAACAAGGAGTTCGAATACCGTTCGCGCAGGAGCTTGTTCACGACACCTAATGGCCGACGAAAGAGACGTGTTTCCAGAGAATTGATGTCAATGCGGTGTGACACGGTTGCCAGAACTGCGCGAACACGCTGCTAGGGACAGAGCTGACCTGTTGTCCTTGCAACGCCGCGGTCATTGGCATAGAAGTTCAAGCTGCATTTGCGAACATCGCATGCTTATTTGCAGTGCAATTAAACCACAAAGTAACCCTATTTGAAATTCCGCTGATACGCACTGAATTGTTAGTAGAAATGAGAGCTGTGATGCAAGCAAGTTTCTACACACAGGCAGTGGCATAGCAGCTGTCGCCAGTGCGGCTCGGCTCACCCGGTCAGGTTTTATGCTTTCGCAGTTCCTGCGGTGTCGCTGAACTCAACCGTTTTTGTATATATTTATGAAGTAATACTCCACACTAAATCAGCCTTATGCGTAAATTATCTGCTATCCGCTATCTGCTATCTGTAAAGTATCCGGCAGATCTAGTACCATCTCCCTCGCTGGAACCTTGGGAAGCTGTGTTCGCCAACCGGGACTCAGACGTCCATTCCCGGGCCTCAACAAGAGAGCAAGAGGTCGCTGACAGAGTTGGACTGCCGGTCATCTGGAACAGCTGAATGCAACCCAAAGCTAAAACCATCTAAATCACTGACAAAGTTTCCTCTCTCTCTCTTCCTCTCTCCCCCAACCTAGCCACCCGTGGATTCGATGTAAAATAAACAAGTCCCAGCGACGACCAGGGAGCAGCGCACGGCCAGAGTGTCGTACGTCGCTCGCAGCACTCGCAAATGGCACCTCTGCGGTAACCTCGCAGTATGCGGTGCTGCATGCAGCCCGTGCCAATTTGTTTACTTCAGTGATGCTGGTGGATGCAAGCCTGTTTAGAAGCACGTTTAATTCAATTACCACAGAATCGATGCTTCAAAGACGGGACAGGACTACAGTACGCGGTTAGCTACCACGTTGCCTTAACGACAGTAGTAGATAAAAATAAAGCTGCGATTAAACCTAACCATACGAATGCGCCAGCATGGCCTAGGAGTAGCCAGTGCGACTTCGCATTCACGGTTCCATGATTCAGTTCATATCCCTGCCTCTTAAGCGAAAGAAAAAAAACTATTCGAATTGACAGATCCTTTCTGTTCGATCATGTTACATGGTCTGATGAAGTCCCACAGCACGCCTACGTGTTACTACCTAACCATGAAACCAGCCAACTACCACCTTCCAGCGGCATGCCTGTGATTTCTCGCTCCCAATGCCGACAGCGCTGACGCCGGACATTCACAAAAATGGGACATGTGGAAGCCTCAGAGACATTAAACAGGTCCTAAATCATAAACGTCACTTTCGATTGATCGCACACTCAGAACGAAGCGCAGTTCCGACAGGCTCCACCTAACGCTGCCCCGTGTGACGTGACTGCAAGTGCAACTACACTGCAAGTCTTGTCTCTAAGCATGGGACTTAGGCACCAGGAACGGCAAATTAGCAATGTTGGGACGACACATGCCTACTGGGCTGAAATTAATACGAAGCGTGGCAATCGGTCAGTGCCGCGCTTCCCCAACCGTGCCCCATGCCGGTTGCCTGCATACGGGCATGCTTATTCGCAGTCCATGGCCATTGCTAAGACTAACCTCATTGAATGTAATCTTCAAAACCAATATTTCTAAAGCTTTGCACTTTTAGTAATGAGGCTTTGAATCGAGTATGGCTCGTTAAACCATCCGCTGTCGCCGTCAGCGCTGTGAGTAAACACTGATGAGCGAGCCTCCATGAGGTGGTATTTCGCGGGTGACCTAGCGTGGACATTGATTTGGCGGTGTTATGCGTCACCTCACGAGGCTACATGAAACGACTGAATGTGCGGGCTTTGAAAAGTCGCACCATACTCCTTTATGGTGGGATGGTTGTATTGAAATCGAACTCTCCACCCTCTTTGGATGCCATGTCCAATGGGCTATTATTAGGCCTTAGAGGTACGATCTTACTGCTTGGTTAAAACGGTGTTGAAATCTTGCCTCTTGACATTTTAAATAACATTCTATCTTGTACAACTGCATGCCGCCTTGCGCGACATAATATTGGATCAAATGCAGGTCATTATGACAAAGTTCAGCGAAAAACATAGCGTTAAGACACGACTAGAGAGACGAGGACAGGACAAAGCGGGTATAAAAGTGCATGTACGCTAACGGATGCATGCACTTACAGAAAAGCCCCGCTCGCGCCCAAGCTGAGGTCAGCGAAAAATTAATTTGATGCACCTACCCCGATTCCCATAAGCTTCCGTGGTGGGCTTCCGTTGCCTTTAGGTGAAGCGGTGCCCGCCGTCTTGCATGCCTTAGACGGTGCCGTAGGGAGGATCAGGCTGGGCGCGCGTAACGGGCTATTCGGATTTCTGGTTTCCGCCGCGGTGCGGCGCACTGGCTCGGGTGGAGGCTGCGGGCAGCGGCATTTATGACTGCTGCTTACGAGTATTTCAGGTGGTCCGAATAACCAGTGCATTTTGTCATATCAATGCTTAGAGCGTTTGCACACTATAGAGAGCGCCGAAGGATGCGCTAGCACATGGTACGTTGCTGCCTGGAATATCGGTGTACACCCTCCCAATTGTTTGACCGGAACGAAGGTGCGTCGACCGCCAAGTTGATAAGCGCCGGATAACGGAGGAGCGAATAAATGTGCGAGAATAGGTGGGTATGAAAGACAAGGATATGAAAGGCGCCGCAAAATGCAATGTTCAATAGCAACGACCAAAAAAGTGGATTATGTCGCCTATCAGTTCGCACCTTCCTATCTTCCAGGAAAGAAAGCACATTTCCTCTCCTAATTCGTTTCCAGCGGCATGCAGAAACCGTAGGAAAATGCAATAAAGCACAAAAAAGCAGATCGGGTTTGGTCCGGGTTCCATAACAAGCGGACCGAAGAAGTGCACCGGACTATTCATTGCGTGCATGAGCGTATTCTTGCTGATTGGGCGTTGTGCTTAGTCATATGCGATTATAGACTCAGCGGTCGACGTTCGTGCGTTATGGTCAAAGTATTGGGAGGCTGTACCAGTATATTCTAGGCACTATAGCTGTACATCTTAGCGACATCTGCATCCAGACGGAGGGTTTCCGTTGCTTTATTAGTTTTGTTTTTCCTGATAAATATTGACACACGTTACCAACGAGATACATATAACTGGACTAGCGGCACTTCCGCTTGCGGCGAGGGCTAGCCTGCCACCGAATCGTGATCTGTTGTAGGCCGTCATTGCACCCGCCACCGCTTCGGTGGTGGACGACAGCTGTTGCGAAGCGCGTCTTTTCCTCCTTCTACTTTTCATTTCTTATCTATTTTCTACACTGCGCCGGAGTACCCGGGTTCGAATCCGACCTTAGCGGCTGCGTTTCGATGGAGGCGAAACGAAAAGGCACCCGTGTGCTGTGCGATGTCAGCGCACGTTAAAGATCCCCAGGTGGTCGAAATTACTCCGTAGCCCTCCACTACGGCTACTCCTTTCACCCTTTCCACTTTCACTCCCACCTTCCTCCCTTCCCTTACGGCGCGGTTGAGGTGTCTACAGAAAACAAGTGAGACAGTTACCGCGTCTTTCCCTCCCTATAAATCAATCATCATCAATCTTCTGTCCGCACGAGGTAGCGGAGGCGGCTCAGCTGCAAAGCCAATAGCAGGCCCTTTATTCTCTTGTACGGCGCCCCAAATTTGACTTCGTTCGAAATATGCCAAGAAAAACGGCAACTATGCAAATGTGCCAAGCAATGAAACGCAGAATTAAAATGAAACAAGGCTCGGGACTCATAATGCTTCCTCATTTCTACACGTAAGGAGACTTAGGTGCACCCCTGTAATATTTTTATATTTTCTTCCATCATAACAGTTTCTTATCTCTCTCTCTCTCTCTCTATGTCCTATTAGCTGCCCAGTGGTGCAGAATAACAGTAGAATGATGTTTTGTACATCTGAGACAGCGGAGCCGTTCAACAGCGTGAGGACCACTATTCCCAGTCAGTGGTTTAATGCAAGCACAAAATATGCAGAGCAGCTGACACTCGCGGGTCGGCTCCCATCGAATCTGAACAATTGAGATATAAAGTCATGATTACTCTTCGAAGGCTCACCTGTTTTTGGACTGAAGATTTCAACGAGTCCATCCTTGCCAGTCTTCTTTTTCTTTATGCCCTAGCTCGCGCGCAGGTAACAGTTTTTATTCTTTTTTTTTTGGGGGGGGGTGGTTCTCAAAGGTTCCAGTAACACCGTAAGCTGAACTAAAGACGTGCACTATTTCTTTGACTGAAATAAATTACAATAAGAGAAAAGTAATTTTTAATGTGGTGAGTGGCATAATAAACAATTTAATTTTTCGGAAATAACTGAACGTTTGTGGTGCGTTCTCACGCGGAGCATCCTACTCAGGAATATTTACAGAAGTGGAAACAGAACAAAGAATAGGCTTGTTGCGCTCATCATCGTCACTGGAAATGACGCTGCCCTTCTCGCGCAGAAAATAAGACTCATGCAGACGCAAACGGGAAGGAACGCGCTGAAAATACTAGTCATAAGAGATGCTTGCGCAGAAATAAATAGCACAGGGAGCATTCTGAAGTATATAAGAGAGAACATTAAGGTCAACCCGATTTCGAAAAACATGCGTACGAAAATACACATGGCCAGAAGAGAGGCAAGATCGGAGGCACACGAAAGAAGCTTCGCATGGAAAGAAACATTGTACGTCGACGCGACCACATATACAAATAACAATACAGAGCGGTAGCCAGCGTAGTTGATCCCCATTTTAGGAAAATCGACAGCACCTCGATCAAGAGCAACAACATTCTCAACGCTAAGGAAGCGGTAATCGCTCTCGCTATCACCCACCAGGGTGAGAAGGCTACTACACAAATAATTACGGACTCGCAAGACCGAAATTCTTTTTTTTTTGCTTCTTATGCGCTTATCAGCGTATGCATCGCCTAACGTAACAATATGATTAACATCGGCGACGCATTAATCGCAGAGCTAGTATAAGCAGAGCGGCAAGCCGCAATGCACCGGCGGCAGCTGGCTTGACCAGAAACTTGATAGTGTCGCGGTTATCGGTCTCACCACCAATTTTGCACTGGTCAGTGGTCCCCGAGAGTGATTCAATCCTGATATTCGGTTCAGTATTCGAAATGCCAATAAATTTAGCACGCTTTATTTATGACGTCGGCGCTAGCGAGCCGCCGTGCCGTTCGCGCGCGGTTTTCGGGAGAGGGGCCAACGCGGCGGTGTTTACGGCGGTCGATGAGGTGCTGCCATCGTGCGGGGCTTGACCGCGCTGTTGACGCCTTGCCCGACGGAACTACGGAAACTGCGTTAAAAATAAGATATTTGTAAATTCTGCTTCGTTTCGCAGATCACCGTGTCGCTTCGGTTGTACTTTATGGGCAATGGCGGCCATAATCGAGAACGGCGGCGAGCTGTGTAACCACAGCTAACCGCGATTGGCGGGTAACCGTGGTTAAGTTCGGTAACCACGGTTAAGCGTAAAAGAGGGTGTTAGGGAGCGCTTCCCCGTTCACGAGTAATTCGCACGTCACTCCTTCGTAAAGGAGTTGCATTGTCCCGATGATCTCTTCGGGTAGTCCATAGGCTCTTAGTACCCTATCAAGGTATGGGTGTTCTACCAAGTCGGAGGCCTTGGTCTGGTCCAATGATAGGGACGCGCCGCTCAGCCATTCTGTGCATATGCAAACACGTCTCGCGTGAATGTGGGATGCGAACACGGAGCGTCCTGATACGGCAGAAACTGAAAAGGGCTAATTAGAGTTTCCAGGAATGGCCGGAAACGCTTGGCGACCAGGCAGACAATCAGCTTGTAATCGCTGTTCAACAACGTTTTAGTCTCCATGCCTAGGGAAATAACAGCGACGCTTCTTTGGGAATCAAGATTATTCGTCCTTTTGAGAAGGAATCGGGTTTTTGACCATGCTGGATACCCATGCTAACCAGGCGCGTGAACAGGCTGCCGAGTACTTCAAATAATGTCCCGTAAAAAACTGCCATATTACCATGTGGACCAGGTGCACATGTCTGGGACATATCGCGCATAACCTGAAATACTTCTGCACGCGATGCTGGTGCACAGATGGTTGCACTCGGCATCTAGCAGTGATGGTAGCGTGCCACAGAACGTTGAAACTTCAGGAATGCAAGTCTGGTCCTCCTGGGAGCTCCGAGGTGAATCGAGAAACAAAGTGTTCTCGAAAGACCGGCACAGTCAATCACATTTTGCACCCGAGCTGCACGGTTATTGTGGCTTCGTAAGCTCCGGGTATGCATCAGGTCAGTCGTATTCTCGGCTGCGAGCCTCAAGTCAGCTGCTACTTGAGCAGCTTGGGAGGCTTCATGCAGAATGTGGTGATACCTTGTTCCTAGCCTCTCCCTTCGAGAACCGCTTGTCACTACGTCCGTCCCATGCAAGTCGGCCTATGTCATTTTGGGCGGCTACCCTCCTCTGTTCGTTCCATCCAACGTTTTACTGAGCACAAGGTAATGCACCACATCGTAACTAGTGGCCCGCCCATGCACGCTCCACGACGCCCTCTTCCTCCAGGTCATTTCCAGCTTTAGCGTCCCGGATTCTTGCCACTTACCCCCTATCACACCTTTCACAGCATCGCTGAATGGCGCCACCATTCATATCTGGTGATAGATTTACCGCCGAATATCCGTATAACCATCCGATATACAAAGAAGTGCAATAATTACACCATTCGGCCTCTGAATATATCCGCGTGACCTTTGACCTCCGTAACTCTGAACCGCCATTTCAATGCTCCATAGAAGCAGTAACGCGAGGTCTACCCTTCTTCATAGCCCCTATCGACGAGCTCCTCGCATTCAGCCGCCAAGCTGAGAGCACTTGCAAAACTGCGGGCAGGTTTTCCAGTTATTTTCTGGTTAATCATGTACCAAACTTGGTTAACCGAAATACTATGGAAGAAGACCAGGTCGAGACGGCAAGGCAAGGATGCCGTGTCTGGCGTTTTACTCCGATGACCAAGCCCAAGCGCGTGCCGGAGCCAGCGCCGCGGGACGATGATGATGGTATGTACAAATGAAAGGAAGATGATGGCATGTACAAATTAAAGAACGTCCACAGAAGGCTCACAATACTTAGTTTTTTCTTCGTTACGTCTACAATCATTCGGATATTAGCTATAGCTTTTGTAAGACGTTTCTTCGGCGGACACTGATAGCCTTGATTGATCGTCATCAGAAATCAACCATTAGGGTAAAGTATTATGAAGTAGTGCAGTTATGCTCAGGGGAGATAAATAGTTCTGTGACCAGGAGCGATTTTGGTACAAACCATCCATGAATATATATTGTCAAATCTGTGCCTGATTTCTGGAGAAGCCTCTGCTTAAGGAATACGAGTGGAGCTTGACTGACAGGTTAGCCTCGAAATTAGTGCTTCTGCGCAAGGATTCAGGTTCATTCATAAAACAAAAAATAACAATGAGCATTAACAAATTAACAGCCCAAAGTTTAGATCCCTGACAACTAGCTGTCTAAGCCTACCAAAGGCACGCCAAAGTAATAGCTAAAGCTTGCCTTAGCACACTGATGATGAACCGATGAAGCTCAGTCTTTCGTAAAGACGCGGTTATTCTTTCTCATTGCTGCTCCGGAACAATGCGCAGTTTGTATATAAAAGACCGCCAAATTGTTATCCTGCAGCCACCACCACTTCTTTTTTTTTTGTTTTACAATACCGTGACGCGTTGGTATTGCTAAACGTTAAAAGAAGCCAGCTGGGCTTAGGTACAGTTTTCTCAGAGACACATGGACCAAATACTTTCTCTAAAATGTGTACGAAACTCCAAAATACTGCAAAAAATGGTGGGGTTTTAAAATAGCTTGAACCTAATGATAGAGAAAAAAACTGAGTTTTGAAGTGGTAGCCTCTTTAACACCCGCTTTTCGATCCGTGTTTTTTTTTCATACCAGATCATGTTTTCATATTTTTGCTTGTATATTGTACATTGGTTTGCAAGAAAAAAACTGATTGATTTATATTAGGGGAAAGTAGCGGTAACTGTCTCACTTGTTCGCTGTAGACACCTCAACTGCGCCGTAAGAGAACGTAGGAGGGTGGGAGTGAGGGTGGAAAGAGAGAAAGAGGAACCGTAGTGGAGGGCTACGGAGTAGTTCCGACCACCTGGAAACCTTTAAGCTGTGTCCACAGACCAAGTGTGACAGATACTGCGCCTTTCCCTTCCTGTGAACCAACCAACCAACCAACTGACCTCGCACAGCACACGGACGCCTCTTCGTTTCGCCTCCATCGAAGCGCAGCCGCCGAGGTCGGGTGCGAACCCGGGTATTCCAGCATAGCAGTCGGGCGTCTTACCACTGCACCACCCCGGCGGGGCTTGGTTTACAAGAAAGGGATCGTGAAACGTCTGCAAGACTTGAGAGAAGGAAGATCGGAGTGGCAGCTGTGAGAAAGACGTCCCGTATTGGAAGGCTACGGAGTAATTTGGGCACCTCTGGGCCTTTAGCATGAGCGGACATCGCACCAACCTAGGGCTGCCTTTCCGTTTAAGTTAGGTTTAGAGGAAAGGAAGGCGCAGTATACATTTCGGCGGACACCACGTAATCTTGGACACACGAGCTTCCTTAGGTCAAGGTCCCTTGAAATGGCAGATATAGTGTCACACGAAGACCTGCTACACCTAGCGTAGTGAAACTTTTGCTTACATTGTAAATTGGTTTGTAATAAAGGAAAGACGCAGTATCTATCAAGGTCCCTAAGGTGAAAACCACCGTGCCGCTGACGGCTATAAAAGCTGGAGTAGTTTAGCTTTCGCTTCAAAAAGAACCAACACTTACGCTCTCTCTCATTCACCAGTTAACGGAATCGAATGCGGGAACTAGCATGGTTCCCTGACATCGCACCGCACTGCTTTTGTTGCTTTCAGGTACAAAGATACCTTATCACCAAATTACCGTAAAACAACGTCAACGACCCTTATCCCTCCGTCCGGTGCCTACGATCGTGAACGCACTTGATAGCAATGCCGCCACACGTTTCCTGTGCACGCATATAACCGCACACCTGTCTAGAGCGCTTGAACGACGACCTCGATGGGGAGTTTATTAAATCACCGTTGCGTTACGGGTTCGAAATATTTTTACCCAAGGTGGGACAAATGAAATATAATCCACGACAATTCATGCGCTTGCCCGAAAACACTGTTTTATGGAACCCTATGTCATTCTTACATGGCGGCCCAGAATACGGCCAGGTGCTGCTTGATGCTGTTGAGAGCATGCGAACGTTGGCGCCCATTAGCCTACTTTCTGGCAGGATACGAAGCACCTTGGTTGCAACAACCGGTCAAGGATTTTGGGTTAGCGACGGAGCTCTCAGTGAATGTGCCTATCGTCACATGCCGAGTGGATCCTGGCAGCTGTGCTGCAACACTGAACGTCCTTTTCATTTCGTTAGTATAGGTTCATTTGAACGTGATTCTTACGCAGCCGCTGACTGCTCAATGCCAGTTTTAAGCACTAATTACTGCGCTTTGTGACCTTTACTTTAGAAAGACCTCACCTAAGCCGACTTGTACTCGTTTCTCAATTTTGAAATGAAAGGTTTAGTTATACGTTTCGGGCTCTTTGTAACTCTTGTGACGCTGCGTGGAACAGTGTCAGAGTTGAGGCACACTGGTGCAGTGGACTGCCGCCAAAGTCCGGAAAGATGCGACACAAAAAGGGTAAGTGTAAGTTGCTCACTGAAGTGTTTATTTGCTGCACAATTCCGGGCTACGAAGCACATTGTAAACTTAAAATGAGATAAATTAGAAGGTCTTCCTGCAAACAGTAAACACAAGGGTCATCTCTGATCAGAGTATGAACGCTTCGCCAGTGCCTATAGAGGTGTCGTGCCGTTAGACTCGACTTCTTGGTATTTTCCCCTCAATTTCGCTGTCACCATCTTGTGTGGTTATACTAACCATAGAATATTAGCGCCTGTGCCTCAGATTGCAACGGCCTGCAGGAAAGCAGATTTTTTTTTTCGCTCGAAGGACTAGGGCGCATCCGCTAGTGGTACGGAACTTGACGGGGACATATATCCCTCACGTTCGTCCCCTAAGGCTCTGTTCCTGCGTGGGTGAATCTCACCTCAGCGTTGTGGAGTATCATCTGCTGTACCATCTCGATATTACCAGGAAGTTCATCCTGAAGTGCCTTTCATGTCAGCAAATGTCGCCTATTTATGCCTAGAAACATGTAGACATTGAATAGTTGCTAATAGTCTATTTTGAATGGAAAACATGTGAACAAAATAGGATGAAATGAAAAGGAACATGCTGAGATGTGTCGATTTTAAAGGCAATGGAAAGACCAAACAGGCAAGCGCAGTGTTAAAGTTGGAGAACATACTAGCAAGCGCTATGTTGGCAAAAAGGAAAACAAACACACTCAAAGCTCTGTGTTTTACAGACAAAAAAGTAAACACGAAGAAAATGTACTTCTCACTGACATGTAAGTTTTTCAAGCTGCCCACCCGGGAGGCCAATTGTTACCATGCTGGTTAGTTAGCGCTTGCTATATATTCATGCATTCTTTCCGAGAAACCTGTTTTAAGGCGTCTTTCTTGTATGGGCTAAGTTCGCTTCTTTGTGCGTCGTGTAGCGGTGTAATACTCGCACTTCTAGTTTTCAACTGGCAGCATAAGAAAGTATTCTGCTGAGGTTCTTTGAAATTTATCGAATAAGTGTTGACGACGCTTGGTTCAAAAAACATGGTGTCAATTATGTGTGCATTTTAAGAAGAAAGACAAGGTCGTATCAGTGTATCGAACTCATTACGTCCAAAAGGGATAGACCATGGTTATACAATGTACACGGTGCAAAGACGTGCTGAAATACAAACATGATTTCTTTTTTTTCCCGAACTAGTCTTGATTCCGAGGGTACTATTTTAATATGTTGGTACAGGTTGTCGCTATGGCAGACCTGTTAGAAAATCAATTATTGTCCTGCAGGTATAAGATAATACTCGGGGAAATAGGCCCCCTTGTAGCAAAGCTTGTAGCCCTGGCCACTTGGCACACAGAACTACCACATGCTTGCGAGGGATGGCTATGTTTATATATATTTATCTACCAGAGTAGAAATAACCTCGTCGTAGTGAAGTAATACATAACACAAATAATAGGTCGATCTAGATGAACAGAACGCTATACAAAAGTAGTTTTGAAACACCAGAACGTGAGCAGTGGTACATAAAACAGGTCACGTGTACCGCTGTCTTCATTTACTACCTTTAAAACAACCGCAAGCTGCGACTAGGTATTTTCTTTTTCTTTTTTTGCAGCCCACAGTTGCTACTTTGGACAAGGCTGAAACAGGGTCTGTATTGGTGCTTTGAAAGAGCGGAAGTCGTCCTTTGCAATTTATTCTCCCTCTCCTAAGGCAATCAGAAATAAAAATCTGATTTGATTCTTTGGTGTCCTGACCACAATGTTCAAGGCACACACCTTTTCAAAATGGAAGCAAGCACTGATAAGCGGCGGTATTTAAGCGCAAAGTTTTCAGTGTACATGCGTGGTAGAGGAGGAATAAAATATATAAACGCCGCTTACGTCTTTATTAATTAAAAGACGAAAAGAAATAAACCATCTCTGTGCTTCAAACACTGGAGAGGTAAATCTATTTGCAAGAAATGTCAGTTTAAAAACAACTGCTTCGCTATCAATTACCGTACGCAGGTCCCGTCTGCTTTAGGAAACTTGACTGCTTAAGCTCTTTGAAGGTTATGCGGTGAGCGTGTAAAACATAGAAAATATATCCATAATCTGCTTTAATCGGTCGCTGCATAACATTTTGTAAACTCTTATTACTCGATATTGACCTCCATTGTGTGTAGAAAATTTACTGCACAATTTCAAACACAAGACGCAGCCAAATCGCCACGCTTAAAGATAGGCGCAATCAATTCGAAATTTTGTCAGGTCAATGATCTGAAGCAATATGGTGTGTTATTTGCGCACAGTCTCTAATTTCCATCGCTGTGCACTCACCTTGAATGCGCGGAAAACGTTAAAAGTTCTAAAGCAAGCACCAGCTGCATTTTCTCCATGATTATGAGCCCCTCTACACATATTTATAGGCTGTCTATCGAAAACATCTGTTTCACGGCTTATACCTTTTACAGCTATTAATGCAATGACATTACAGTGCGTATTCCTAGAAAAATCAGGCGTGCGTCACGGTATTCCTTGATCACTAGCATCTATTTTAAACCGTGTAACCTGCTTTATATCAGTGCCAAATTATCCTATCTCACAAGATCGCTTATTCAGCCTGGTTGAAAATTTTGAGCATAGATGAAGTATGTCCAAGCATCTGCGTGAAACTATACGGAGATGGGTGGCGCAAGGGTAGGCGTCTACGGTTTTACACATGGAAGCGTATATAAGACACCATGTGATCGTGAATTTCTCACGCCGCAGAATATCGTGGTATAACTGCCAGAATACTATTGCAGAACAAAACCAAATTGTGGCGAGTTAGAAATCAAACTAACAAATCCGTACATTAATCCGTAAACATAACAAATCTGTAAGAGGAGGGTGTGAGCTGTCGAGCGCGAGCTTATACGGTGTGCAGCAAAGACAACGTTTTATGCGGTGGCTCTTCACTTAGAATATGAAGTTGAATGCTGACAAGTGCAACCTTATGCGCATTCCTTATGTCAGTAGCGATTTTCCCTTATATACACTAAACGGCGTGTCACTTGAACCAGTTACAACATATAAATACCTGGCAATGGATATTACGTGGAACGCGCACATTGAGCACATTATCAACAAAGCTAATCGCATGCTGGGTTACCTGAAACGTAACTTTCACACAGCCCCAACATCAAACTCTTACTATACACTACACTCGTACGCTCACAGCCAGAATATATTTCATCCGTATTGGACGCTGCTGTAAATACCTTGATTGACCTACTGGAAATGACACAAAATAAATAAGCTCGCTTTATACTGTCTAACTTTCAGCGCACATCAAGTGTAACTGCCATGAAGAATACATTAGGCCTGGCTTTACTTGCACCACGACGAAAAACTGCACTCCTGTGTCTCTTTCACAATATGTTTCATCATGAGTCCATTCGCAACGAGTTACTTTTCCCCCGTCATATATTTCACGCCGCACTGATCACATACATAAAGTAGGCATTTCTACATGTAAAACTAAAACATTTTTGGATTCTTTTATTCCTCGCACGTCATATGACTGGAACCACCTTCCCTTCTTCAATTGCCACAATTTCTGAACCTGCATTGTTTCGGTCTACTGTTACAGTTTCTATTGTCTAATATACATATTTTTAGTGCCTGTTATATTTTGAACACTTATTCTAATTGTTATGCATGTTTTGGTAGCTAATCATCTTATTGTTCTTATTGTCAGTATTTTATGACCTACCCCCCTCTGTAATGCTTTGCCCTGAGGGTACAATAAATAAATAAATAAATAAATAAATAAATAAATAAATAAATAAATAAATAAGTAAATAAATACATTGAAATCTCTAAGTGGCCATGGCGACTCCTGCTATATATGTGTGTCCCTGTGCTTTCTAGTCGGAAACTCGCAGCAGCTAGCGCAGCCCAGTAGAGTGGGTAAAAGTCGACGTTTTTTTTTTTTTTCATTGCTGGCTTTACTAAAAGGAAATAATTTACCGCGTTGTTCGCACAAACTAGCGAACATTAGTCTACGCAGCTTTCGAAGGAATGAGAAATGTCTGCAATTCGAGACCAGTAGCCTTTCTTAATTAAAGTTGACCCAAGAGCTGCGCAACACCAATGTTTCGGTTCTTTTTCCCCAGTAGTGACGTCGGCAGTGCTTCTTTTGCTTTTGTTTTCAAAATTATTATTGAGCTCACAACCTCAATCTTGTATCTCAAATTGGCTATTTGCCTGCTATACATATGTACCGCAGGCAGAGCCTTTTTATTCTTATAACTTACAATGGTCTAACCCTAAAAACTAGATTAGGTCAGTTAGCCGCGCTGCCTAATCAACGAATCAAATTCTGGCCCATATTAGTGTGACACATTGTGGTGTTCACTCTCTTGTTATGGGTTTGAATATACAACGTCCTATGATAAATTCTGGTTCATTGCATAAAGCGATAACTGTTGTCTTCACTAACTAGACCCAAAAAAAAAAACATGTCCCGTCGACATCAAGACATATCAAATGGCAATAACGGCATTGAATATCCCCAAATGCGTTGCAACTGTCTTCCCTATTTGCAGTCATATGTTTTTGGGTATTTCACTCCAACATAAGTGCATACAGCTTGTATTAGTTTCAAATTAGCATCACCAAAAACTGTGATGTATCCTGGTACATAGCCATAACCAGTACTATTACCATAAAACTATGATTTTCCAATTGAGCATATGTTACTGTGGTGCAAATGCAGGTTCTGAAAGAATTCCCTTGCACCTACGTCTACTTCACGTCAGATGCGAAGCCGACGCGATTTTGCGAGACTTATCAGCATGTATGGCTGTCGGGGGACAATCACAAGTGCGTGTACAAATACGCTTTCAAGAACGCCGACAGTAATGACAGGCAAGTATTTGGTACAACATAGCGCAGATCTATAGTTAAACTGAAAATATGGTGGGTAAATTGGCCAGCTTGCAGCGTTTATGTGAACTGCAGCAACACCGTTTTAAGCGTGCCTGGCTTTAGGTGAAGCCTAAAGTTAAAACCTCAGCTGCAAACCAACTACCCAAATTTTTCATTATGGCACGTTGCGAACATAAATCCACCCAAAAATGAATAGATTGCTTGTCGGCCAGCACACTCGCGGAAATGTGGTTCGTTTACTCTCCAGGATTACCACTATTCTGAAATGAGAGGATAGTGTTGAAAAAGTTATATATTTTATTTCTCTCAAGCCAAGTGGTCTTTTTGGAGTATATAATCAGCTTGACTGAATTCGCATGTAACCAACAGCGCTATTACATACCCCTTTTCAGCTGCATATGCAGTCAATTTATAGTTTGGTTCAGCTGGTTTCAAGTAGTTTATAGAGGAAATTTTACTGGCAAATGTTTGTACTGTACTGAAACAGTTACAATACCAGAAGAGTACATTTCAGTTGTTGAAGGAACCAATTTTAAACCCTGAAATCACATGCAATCATGTTCGAGCTCTATATGTATTAGAGTGAATCTGTCAGTGCCATTACAAATATACTTTATTGAACGATATCTTTATTGCCACAAAATATTGAAGGAAAGTATCTAGCAGTTAGTTTGGTCATTTGCAGACAACCAAATACACACAACACTGTAAATAATAAGACGAGTGTATTCCCCCCGGGAACTTTACGTATCCTATCTTAACACTTGAAAAAATCAAAGTATAGACGCCATACATATAAACAGGCAGACACCTTGAAAGGCGTCGCTTCTTGACATACAGTTATTTCTTCTATCGCTTGTTACAAAGAACAATTTCAAAGAAGGCAGGCACCTCCTGAATGCAAGCTTAGAAGCAAACACATCTTAGCAGTCTACATTTCATTCCCTCCTTTATACCAAGTTATTCAGGGCCAGATGCAGTCAAGGGCACACAAAAATGCATTTTCCTATAAAACAATCATTCTTGGAGCGTTTTTTTTTTTTTTTTTTTTAAGGTCAGCGCTTAGCCCGTACTGCATACCTTTCTTACTAGCTAGCTTACTGCGTATAACTAGCGGATAACTTTCTGTGGCTCTGCAGCGAACGCTACAGTGCCTTCGAAAGTAGTTAGCCCTTCATGTTCGCGTTAGCGGTTGCAAGAGAATGAATGAATATGCCGTGCGGTGTCACAAGTGATGGGGTAGGCCGCTTCACGTGGTATGCTAACAAAGGCCCGTCTTTATGCCTTTCCCGACCACCACCCCTGCAACGCCACTGAAACATGTCCTCCACGGAAATAACAGTTATTCGTTCCCAGACGGCTGACAGCTTGTAAGCGTGGTTTTCAGCAAAGTAGTTCTCTACTATATTGCGGAGCCATTGATGCAATACGACGAATAGAAGCAGTCGTCAATAGAAGAATTTTCCTTTATAAAGCACGAACTGCAGAGAAAAACCAGGTTTGTTATTGGCACACTAGTACGTTCGTATTACCTTTGTCCATTCTGCTACGCTGAAAAGAGCACTTTCACTGTCTTCTGAATACACTTATTTTGGTACAAAAAGGTTCTTGCTGCGTCTTGACACTATCTCGAGAAAACAAAAATTGCCGACGATTATGTTAATTTCTAATGCGAAATTTGAACGCAGCTCATCAGCTGTGTCACCGTTTTCGAAAGATTGGGGCAAAGATTTCGACCAAGACATGTATTTACAATTACAGACCACTATTCTATTTTTCACACATGTTCCTTCAAGAAACATTCCACTAACAATCCTTCAATGAAGAAGGAAGCTCTGGGTCGGAGAAATGAAGAGAGTAATTAAATTATCGAGAGGTTGCGGGAGGCAGCGCGTTGGCCCATGCTTTTCTCTGAGAGTGTGTGAATTCTCGCTTACTGCTGATGTTACCTGCAGTTAGTTCTATGTGGACGCTCGCATTATTGATGAATTAATAACGCGAAAGCGTTACTTCGCTATGTTCACAGATTTCTGTCCGCCGACCGTGTCCGCAGAACCTGTCCGCAGGCCGCGTCCGCGAAATCGTGTCCGCAGCAGTTGCGGGTAATTGAAAAGAAGTAGAGGTTAATGAATGGTGTCAATCGATTGAGGCTGACGTAACGTTTCTGGAGAAAAATAATTAGGCGAATAAGTTAATTAGGTAATTAGCTACAGGCAAAAAGTGTAAACGTTGTCCACAGGAGTTGCGGGTGATTGAGAAGAGATATAGGTTAATGAGCGGTGTCAGTCAATAGAGGGTGACGTAATGGTGTGTGTGAAGCAGTAATTAGGACAATAAGGTAATTAGGTAATTCATTCGAGGCAAAACACGCAAAAGTTTGTCTGCAGCAGTTGTGAGTAATTCAGAAGTCGGAGAGGTTAATGAGTGGTGTCAATTGATAGAGGGTGATGTAATGTTGTGTGCGAAAAAATAATTAGACCAATAGGTTAATTAGGTAATCCTTTACAGGTTTAAAATGAAAAAGTAGAGGCGAAATCGGTCTCATTAACGACTGGCTTGGCGCCACATTTGAATGTATCAAATACTAAAAGTTAATTAAATCACTCAACTAGGGCAAGGTCAAGGATTTGATGTCTCGCAACCGGAAGTAGAGTCGAAAAAGGGAATAGGAAGGGATTGGCGCGCAATTTTAAAGTACCCAAGGCTAAAATGGGTAAACAAGAAGTGAATTAATGTGACGTCACGCAACCGAAAGTAGAGCCGAAAAAGTGCATAGAAGAGATTGGCAGAATATTTGAAAGTACTAAACAATAAAATGAATAAACAAGAAGTTAATTAATGTGCCGCAGAGGATGTGACGTCATGCAACCAGAAGGAGAGCCGAAAAAGGGCATCGGAAGGTATTGGCGCGCAATTTGAAAATGCCGAAGACTAAAATGGATACACAAGAAGTGAATTAATCTGACGTCAAGGATGTGACGTCACGCAACCAGAAGTAGAGCCGAAAAAGGGCATAGGAAGGAATTGGTGCGCAATTTGAAAGTACCAAAAACTGAAATGAATAAACAAGAGGTGAAATAATGGGATGTAGAGAATGTGACGTCCCGTAACCGGAAGTAGAGCCGAAAAAGGGCATAGGAAGGGATTGGCGTGCAATCTTAAATTACCGAAGACTAAAATGGGCAAACAAGAAGTGAATTAGGCAACGAGAAGGAACCAGAAGCAACCAAAAGCAGCATACGAGCTTTCGCATTACTTCAATGCAGATTCTGCAGTGCTCTTTATTGTTTTATCTTCGCAGTGTGTACCATGTATGGTCACGTCTTCCACTTGAGCTCTGAAGCGTGCCTTTAATAATTGGTTCACAGGAATGGAAAGGCTCAGTATATGTCACACGACACCTCAATCGTGCCGTACGAGAAGGAAGGAACGTGGGAGTGAAAGTGGATCTGGTTACGAGAGACAACGCCGACGGCGCCACGAAACCCAGGGTGCCAAACAGCTGCTCCATAAAATTACGAGGGGTGGCTTAGCTCCTCCTGTAAGGGCGTGATGCGATAACGTAGGCTACAATCCGATATGCACCCCCCCCCCCCCCCCTTTTCGAACCTCAAGAACGTTCCTGTCTGCGCAGGGATTAGCGTGCTTAACTCGTCATCCAAGAGCACTGGAATGTTGATCTTTATTCCACCTTCTCCCCTCAAAAGAGCAACCCGAGTTTGTTCCGCGTCTAAACTTTAATATTATGTGGCCGCTCTAGGTCACACAAGCCATCTAAGAATCAGTGCTCGTCCACGCCAGCTGCCATCGACACCTTGCCAGCGCCATGCCTGTGGATGTGCGCTCACAACAGTGACACCGATGCCGGATTTTCGGCGCTACTTCAGTCCTAAAGCGTTAATGTTTACCGAAATCAGGCCATGCAGACCATTGCACTTTCAGCACCGGCGGTGGAAGATCCCAGTTTGCTCGCTGGGAGAACCTGCCTCCGCGCACTGTTAGGGTGTCGTCCTTCCGCGCGCACGTCGCAAGCAGGTCAGGCGAACTATCAAAAGAGCAGGGGAAGCTTTAAGCCTCATTGTAATATATTTGATGTCTATCACCCCCCCCCCCCCCTCTCCGTTTCCACTTTCAACATGTGCTTCATTACGTATTTGTTGTCGCATTCTTAACCGGAGTGTAAAGAGCTCTCTTACGCGATAGCTTTTAGGGCTCTGTCGGCAGAAAAGGAGTCGGCCTCGCTGTATCCCACAACTGAGATATCGCGTAGTAAAACGTGCCGAAAAATGTGCGCTCATTATTTCGTCTCAAAACTGTTCCGCAATCGTTCTTTGAGCAGCGTTTAGAATGGTGCCATAAAATTTCGCCTCTCATTTAATATCTTTTGGCTAGTCAAGCTGAAGGCAAGCTGTGATACTGATTCAAACCAATGCCATGTGTATTTAAAATGGTGTGTTGCTAATTTTATGCTTAGGTGTCCACCCACCGAAAAGTGAACCAGACACTGCACCCTCTTTTCCTTAAAACCCAAACCGATTAAACAATTTTAACACTTTGTCAAAAACTGTGGCGGTCTCGAAATGTCAGAGATGCGCTAAATGACAAGGCGGTGCTACAGGTGTTGTCATGTCTGCTGTTAACGCGAAGCTTAAGCGCTCTCCTAAATTTTTATGCAACCTTTTTGGTAACTACAGTATAAACAGCAAGCAGTAGGCAGAGTTCGCGAAACACAAACGCTCCTCATTCGAATTTGGAATTCATGGAGTTCCCAACATTGCCTCGCCGCGGTGATGCTATGGTTAAGATGCCCTGCCACGGCGTCGGAGTACCACGGTTCGATCCCGACCGCCGGCAACTCCGTTTTGATGCGTGCGAGACTAAAAGGCTTTTGTTCTTACGTAAGCAAACTGACCCTTTTCTGCTTGCGGATTAACAAGTTTGAATGTGCCAAGACTTACCCGGTTTTGTGGTATCCTCTAGCAACGTCAAACGCAGAAGACTTAGTGTTTTTTGCGGAGATTCCTTTAACATTCTAGGAGTGAGATTCTCACTGTAATACCTAAGCGCTGTAACCAAAAACACCTGTATAAGGACTTGCTTGATGTAATGATGCCAGTATTGGTCATTGCACTGCGTAGGAGATGTCTTAAAAGGAGTTAAAAAGATGCCTGTACGGTGTTCAGAAAAATTTTTCTTTACACACGGTTACATTACCTGTTAAACCGTGGTTGATGGAGAAAGACTTCATCCCGTGGTGAATGGACTGCTTGATTTTCCGCAAACCGGAAATATAGACCATATTTTCGTTGACAGCTGGGATGCAGACTTTCTGTCAGATATCTTCCAGAGAACCTTAATAAAGGACTTGCCAATTACACCATATGGTATTCGGTTCCTGCCTGTCCATAATCAAGTGGGTGTGCCATACGACTTATTCATTTTGCTCTGCCTACACAGAAAACTAGAATGGCTGTGAGACACGAGGATGTCGATGCTCGCTCTGCGAGAGAGCATTTCATTGAAAGTGAAGCTATCTGAAGGCCATCGATAAGGCCCAAAGTGAGAAACCTGAACGGATGCGTTTCGGCTGGGCTGGATAACCTAAAGCGCTTTTGAAACTTTTGTGAAGCCTTACTTTTTTTGCTAGCGCTCTTGGTGGTAATATACTCCCTCTGCATTTTTCATTGTTAACAGGAAATAAAGAAAAAAAGCGAAACAAAGAGGCGTCCATGTGCTCTGCTGGTCGAAATTACTCCGGAGCCCTCCACTCCCTCCACTCTTTCTCTCTTTCTGCTGTCACTCCAACCTTCATCCTTTCCCTTATGGAACTATTCAGGTGTCCACAGAATCAGCGTGACCGATACTGCGCCTTCCCTTTCCTTCGAACCAATTATTGTTATTTTAGTTCACAACTTTAAACGAATAAAAATGTCTGTACCCCACGGACAACCCTTCAAACAGACAACGTAGTGCTTCGTTATCACCCCAGGCCCGCTGCCGGAAATCACCTATAGGTGGGACAGAGCTGTGCCTAGGATCCTCGCCAACCTTTCTTTTGACAGGTGCAAATAAATATTATTTCTCTGTCTCTTTCCACGTTATCAACCCATAACACATAATTCTCTAGCCAATTGAAATATTCTAGATTGTTACGTACCGTACTATGAACACAAAAAATACACACAATATGATTTATCAACGTTCCAGGCCTTTTTTAAAACCGACAAAAGGAAAGCACCTATTAGTGCAGGCTGTGTTTTTTCCCGTAATTGTTTGCAACAATATTACAATAACACACAACACCCATTGGATTCCGCCGTTTTTCACCGCAGTATTTGATTGGACAGCGTTTTTGTGTCAGCGGGATTTCGTTGACATCCTTACGCCACATACACGAAAAAATAAACATGCAAACTAAATAGCATTGAAATTGACGTGGCACGCGCCATCCATCGCAATGCCAATCAGTCCCAATGGCAGCTGTAAACATGTGTGCACTGCAAAGACTATACGGATATTGAAAAATTGCTTCGACACACAGTTTAATTCAGGATTTTACAGCACGAATTGAAGATTTCCAGTCTATGGTTTCACGGAGAGCGCGCAGAAATGAGCGCTTGGCGAGCTGGCGGTGGCGGAAAGATCGATGCATCACACGCAACCTTCGTAGCCCCTCGAAGACAGACTTCGCATGAGTCGAAGCGCCCGGAAAACCAGCAATGCTCCATGAACTCGCTGGTGCCTTCAGAAGCGCAGTCTCTGCAAGCCTACTGCTGCAGTAATACCGTCGGTAACTGCTGTCGTGTAATGTGACATGAGCGCTTAATAGTGGCAAGAGAAATTGGAAAGGCAGTACAAAAAAAAAAACTTTATTTGGCTCTATGTTATTTTTCGGCGGTATTGGTGTGTCTTAAAAGGTACCTCTCTCTTGCATTCCCAGCATTTTTTACCGTTGACCTTGTCCACGTCTAACCAATGGTCCTTGGCCCTCCGTCTAGGTATCCGCTGGCCACAGCTGCCCGTACAGCTCGCTGTACCTGACCTTGATCGTCTTCGCAGCGGTCGCTGCGCAGCAGTCTCCGATGGCTCTGTACTCGCGTTTTGTATTTTGGGGATCCCGTCCATGTTATGACAGGCACATGTGATGTGATATAGACTGGGTTTTTCATCGCACCAGGGTCATGTGTCTGCGTATATCGCAGGGCGCATTTCTTTTAGTATGTGTAGGTTTGTGTATGAACCTGTCTGTAACTGTTTGCAAATGACAGCCTCCTCTCTGTTGAGAGGTCTGTGCGATGGGGTATATGGCATTATTCTGCCTCTATAATACCATGGCTGAGTATTCATTGGGTGCTGGAGGAAGTTTTGTGGTCTCGTCGGATGCTCGGAAATTAGTGTATGCTCGAGCCATCCTATCGGCCTCTTGGTTCCCTACCACCCCTGTGCGCCCCGGGACCCTCATAATTTTGTTCGTGGTCTTGTTTTCTTCTTCCTGGTTTTTAATTTTATCGCTCACTTCGAGGAGTATACATAGCGCCTGACGACGTATCCTGCCATTCATGTAATTTTGACCGGCTGTGTGAGAGTAAGTAAGTATTGTCAACGACTGCCTGGTTCTATAGCCCTCCGCCACCGCTTGATCAACGGATACTTCCTCGGCCACTGATAACGTGCAGTCTCGCATAGACTCGCTGGTCATTTCGCGTAGCCACGAGTCGACCAGCATAGCCATTGCAATTTGGGTGTCTCCTCCTCTCGAGGACGCTTCTGGATACACGGTCGTGTATTGAGGTGCGTATGTTTTCTCAATTCATTCGGTCCTCGCTTCTCTTCTGCCTCAGTGGGAGTTGGGGTTCATGTTCCTCAGGATTGGCGCTATCTTGATAGACTTGCGGAGCTCGTCGGGGATTGTTTCTGCCCTCGCCATTTCTCGCGTCTGCTCGCGGTATTCGAGACTCTCAAAAGAAAGCGCTCTTCCAGTCGCTGTCTGCAGCAGCCTGAGCTTTTGTAACTCAAGCTGCGACAATCAAAGTGTCGCGTTTTACTGTAGACGTGTTGCGCTAGTCGGAGCGCTGTCTTATACGGTTCGCATAGCAGGGCATCCGCTTTTTGCGTTTCGCTCTTGTTTAGGTACTGGTAAGGCAGGCTTTACACAATTCGGCTAAGTACAGGGTATTGTGACTAGTTTTAGAGTGTCCTCTTCACGCATACAGTGCCGTCTGTTGGTAATGCAGGTGATCATGCGTGTGACTTGTAGCGTTGTTGCTTTTAGCAGGGTAAAAGTGTGGGTATTGCATTAGTGGTTTTACCCCACATGCCAAATATTCTTATTGTTGTCTTTTTCGGTATGGACAATCCTTCCATGTAGATTCTGCGTTTGTCCTCTCTCGTTGGGATGGTCCGCTTTTGCTTGCCTCTCCAGACTCGCAGCAGTTCCGATTTCTTGGTCGCGCACGCGGCCCTCTCTCTCTCCGAGGTATTGCTGCACACAGGAAGTCGCCTCCTGTAGTTTTTCTTCTGCGTCATTGAGGGGGCCGGTGTTCGTCCAGACTGTTATGTCGCCGGTATACATGGTGTGCCTGAAGCCTTCGATCCGCTCTAGTTTTTGAGGTAGGTCTGTTATAGCTATGTTGAAAAGGACGGGTGAGAAGGCTGACCCTTGGGGTGTTCCTTTGGCGCGTGAATTTTGTCCGATACGTCTACCATACCTATGGTGGCAGTTCTATTAAACAAGAAAGCTTTGGCGTATCCGTGGATTCTGCTCCCTCAGTCCAGGTCATCTAGACCTGTAAGGATCCCTTTGTGGCTGATGTTATTGAATGCCCCCTTGATGTCCGGGGCCATCATGACACTTTCACTCGCTCAGGGTACTTTGCGGAGCACATATTCTTGTACTGGCAGGAGTACGTCCTGCGTCGAAGGTTTTTCTTAATCCAAAAATGATATACGGTACACACCCAGTCGGAAAAAACTACAGAAAATTTTCTGATGTTACGACAGAATTTCTGTGCGGTTTTTGACGGGAAACCTGTTGTGACAACAGAACATTCTGTCGTAACATCAGAAATTCCTGTGGTTACAACAAAAAAGTGCTACAGAACTACAGACAACAGAAATGTACTACAGAAAAACTACAGAACTACAGAAAAATCTGATGGTTACAACAGAACTACAGGATATTTTGTCGTATTTCTGACACAGTTCTGTCGTTTTTTTCGGCTGGGCAGTTGTTATATTCCATGTAAATTTGCACTCTCAGCGTCAAGCAGGTATGTGGACGTCGTCCACTACTGGCTTGGCGGAGAGCTGCCCTTAGGAACTCGGGCATGAGAGTTGCGTTTAAATGCTTCATGACCTGAATAAGAAGCTTTCATGACGAGAACGCCTATTTGGAAACAGCGGAAACCATGCCCGGGCTTTATTTTACTTCTTTTGCTGCAGTAATAAAGGAGAGGATTTCACAATATTTATTTCTTATTGGTGGTTTCAACATTGTGTCGTAAGGAGTGCAAAGAGCAATGTCGGCTATTTATACTTTTATTCTAGCTGAGGCACATTTACCGAGTAAGGTGAACAAATGCAGCGTTAGGAATGCATAGAAAATAATGCATTTCTCAACAAGTTGCAGAAAACGCTATTCACGTTTTCTTGCAGGGTGGCATAAGTCTTTACGGTACCATCAATACTCTTTACTGGGCTAGTTGGTGAACGAATTCAGGCATGGGGCTAGCGCACAAGGAGGACACACACGGTGGTTAGGCGGACAGGACAAACGCTAGACTTACAACTGAAGTTTATTCCGGAAAAGACACATTTGTACTTTTTTTTTCTCTCCTCCTTAACATGCTCGCTGGTGCCGCCTTCAGTTGCAGTCACGTCAGCAGTGATAAAAGCGACTTAAAACGCCACGTTTACAGAATGCACTGAGAAGATTAAATTCGATAATTCTGAAATGCAAATGGCACGAAGAACATGAGGAACATGGTACGAAAAGACCTTGCAGAACCAAAATATAAACAAAATAAAACCGTAGTGGCAAACGAAATCTTCAAAAAGTGACGTGACGTGCTCGTTTTGTTGCTGGGGTTGTCGTGGTGTATAGTTTTTATCAATTCATGGTTGTTTTGTCTGTCTCATCTAATTGTTGCTGTTTATATTGTCACGCTTAAAATTGCGCGGCTTAAAATGGGACATTTGTCTTTGCTATCTGGACGATGTCGTGATATTTGGGAAATCCTTCCAAGAACACAATGACCGTCTAGTACGTGTCTTGAATTGCCTGCACAACGCCGCCCTAATTCTGAACTCCAAAAAGTGCCGCTTTGGAGAGCGCCAAGCGCTGGTGCTAGGACACCTTGTCAATGGTGATGGTGTAATGCCGGATCCCCAGAAAACTGCCGCTGTTGAGTCTTTTAAACCCCCGCAGACAGTGAAGGAGTTGCGCAGTTTTCTAGGGTTGTGCTCGTATTTTAGACGCTTTATACATCGCTTTGCTGACGTTGCTTACCCATTGACGTGCCTTCTCCACAAAAACTCTACTTTTAACTGGACACCAGACTGCGACGCGTCATTCCGTCAACTGAAGTTTCTTTTAATATCGAAACCCATCTTACGTCACTTCGATCCTACTGCAATGACAGAAGTACACACGGACGCTAGTGGGATCGGTCTTGGTGCAGTCCTTGTCCAACGGCACAATGAACGAGAGCATGTTATCGCGTACGCAAGTCGTACCCTGAGCAAGCCGGAGCGAAACTACACAGTCACCGAACAGGAATGCCTAGCTGTAGTTTTCGCTGTGCAGCGTTTCCGTTCATATTTGTACGGACGTTCGTTTACTATCGTAACTGACCATCATTCACTCTGTTGGTTGCGGAACCTTCGAGACCCATGTGGTCGCCTCGCACGCTGGGCCCTCCGGTTACAGGAATATGACTTTGCCGTGGTTTACAAAAGCGGGAGGCGTCATGCAGACGCAGATTGTCTTTCTAGGATGCCAATGGCCACGACTGGACCTGAAAGCGACGATTTCGACAATTATATATCGACCCTCGAGCCAGCGTTCCCCGACACGAATGTTTTCAAAACGGAACAGCAAAATGATACCAGTCTGCAGCCTCTCTTTGCCCAAGCCAACGTACCTACAAGCCGTTTTTGTGTGCATGATGGCCTCCTATGGAAAAAGAGTTATTCGCCTGTCGGCCAGCGATACCTACTCGTAGTTCCCAAGACGTTGTGCACGGACGTATTGCGTGTTATGCATGATAATCCAACTTCTGGGCATTTGGGATCGGTTAGAACACTCCACCGTGCTCAAGAAAGATTTTACTGGCCCAGAATGCGCTCGACGGTTGAACAATACGTTGCCAGTTGCAAGCAATGTCAACGCCACAAACGTCCAACTGCAACTCCGTCTGGCTTGCTGCACCCTGTGAAGACCCCGACAGCACCGTTTGATCAAGTAGGCATTGACCTCGTAGGTCCGTTTCCGAAGTCCGTGGATGGAAATCGCTGGATTGTAATCTGCGTGGACTATCTCACACGTTACTGTGAAACCGCCGCTCTTCCATCTGCTACGGCGCATCAGGTGTCGCTTTTCTTGCTGCACTCAGTCATCTTACGACACGGGCCGCCACGAATTGTCATCACTGACCGGGGCCGACAATTCACTGCTGATGTTGTTGAAGAGCTCATGCGTTTATGCGCCGTAACTTTCCGACACTCGACGCCATACCATCCCCAGACAAATGGCTTGACTGAGCGCGTCAACAGAACGCTTATCAACATGCTAGCCATGTATGTGGACGCAGGGCATAAGAACTGGGACACCATACTGCCCTTCATCACGTATGCGTTTAATACCGCCACGCATGAGACGACTGGATACAGTCCATTTTTTCTGCTTTACGCCAGACCGCCACGCTACTCTCTGGATACTATCCTGCCCTTCACAAGCCGTGAAGACCCCTGCCTGGCTGAGACCCTCTGTCTCGCCGAAGAAGCTCGGAGAATCGCCCGATTACGGTCTGGTGCTTCACAAGAACGTTCCAAAGTGCGATACGATTCCAGTCACCGGCGGGTCACGTACTCTGTAGGTGATTTAGTCTGGCTATGGCGTCCAATTCGGCGCCGTGGCCTACATCAAAAACTCTTGGCCCATTATGACGGCCCATATGTGGTTATCAAACGCCTTAGTGATTTAACTTATGGGATAGCCCGCCTGACAGCATCGGGTCGCCGGTCTGCCAAAACCGAACTGTGTCATGTTGCCCGCTTGAAGCCGTGTCAGCCTCGCACGACTCACGAACACGCCCAGAGGGCTTCGTCTGAGTAGGGGGGAAATGTCACGCTAATGACGACGATGAGGGATGGTGATGGTGAGGCAGAAGAAGAAGACGAAGCGTTGGTGCCTGGGGCTAGTAGGCTTCACCTTATCCCACTGCCATATCACTGTAAATAAACACCCCTTTGCTATTTCATCGTAACAATATTGTTGCTGGGTTATCGCGGTGTACTTTTTATCTTTTTATGGTTGTTTTATCTGTTTCATCTAACTCACCTCGGCATGCCTTTACGCATGTCCGTTTTAGCTTTCACGTCACCTTTTGAAGATTTTTTTCGCCACAACGGTTTTATTTTGTGTTTATATTTTGGTTCTTTAAGGTCTTTTCGTACTGTGTTCCTCATGCTCTTCGTGCCATTTGCATTTCAGAATTATCGAATTTAATCTTCTCAGTGCATTCTGTAAACGTGGCATTTTAAGTCGTTTTTATCACTTCTGACGCGACTGCAACTGAAGGCGGCACCAGCGAGCATGTTAAGGAGGAGGAAAAAAAAGTATAAATGTGTCTTTTCCGGAATAAACTTCAGCTGTAAGTCTAGCGTTTGTCCTGTCCGCCTACCCGCCGTGTGTGTCCTTCTTGTGCGCTAGCACCATGCCTGAATTTTACGGTACCATTTTTGTAGAAAAAGGCTGGAAGCAGTGGTGCATTGTTCCTTTATTCATTTGCCGACTTTATGTGCTCGTTGCTTGGTTCTTTCAGAAAAGAAGACAGAACTGTGCTAATAGCTGCCAGCAACACGATCATATACGCCATTGACAAAAGCAGTGAGTACAAATGCGGCAGGACTCGAGCCTGAAGTGCGAAAGCTCCGCATGGCCTTTGATCTACAAGCTAGCGTTCTCACTGCACCTGAGTATTGTTTACACCTCACGCCATTAGTGGCTTCGACACTTAATTTGAGCATTGTTTGAAAGCGAAGCAGTCCTCGTTACACCAGATTCAAGTGCACACCCAGCAGTACCACTAGTCAAACTCCGTTAATTCGTAGGTTGTGCCAATCCGACTACTATAACCAGCACTCAATCATAATTACACCCTAAACAAACCACTCCCATGCTCCTTTAGCTTGGATAGTCACGCAGCTAGGTCTGTACTGAAACGGAACGTAAATCTGATGTTCACTTCTATATGCAGCTCTTTTCTGAGCCATAATTACGTAACATGTATTCCAGAGATTCTGAAAGGATGCGGGAAACAAAGATACTCTCCGGGGCAAGTGTGCGCCGTCTCGATCTCAACTGCTTAGCATAATCGCGGGAGCATACATTGCTGCCATGAGTAATAATGCCGACCATCTGTTATGTAAATCTGAAAAATCTCAAATTCACCAAAGCAGCAAGCGCTGATTATTAGCCGCTCACTTTGTGCATGCTCGCCCTTTTAAAGAAAGATCTAGAAGTTAGACCTTCTATCGTCTTCTAAGCAGGGCATCAAGGACGGGACGCCGACAAGCATTGACAAACTAGAGGCCAATGTACTAGAAATCAGGTTCAGCAAAAGGAGAGGTGAGCGAGTGCGTACCCTTATTCACAATTGTAACCAGGCTGCATGATGTACTTCTAACTCGTGTTAACCTAATAAAGCACACTGACAGACCTACAGGATTTCAAATATGCACCACGGTTCTATACCAGGCGCTAATGAGGTTGAACTGGGGCATACGTGCAGCACTGTAAGAATAAGAACAAACCATGCAGAATGATTGCTAAGGTTATGAGTCATACGCATTTTCGCAGTACGTTAAAAGAAATACGTCCGAACTCAGCCAATGACAGGCTACTCTCATGCGTCTATAGTTCATAGTGATCCCTCTAACGGTGCAGATGATGTTAGGAGTTTTTTAGGCACACTGAATGAAATTCATCATGCACTATATAATTACTAATTAAGCAGAAAGCTTCAATTTCCGCCAGCTCTTAGTTAAAATTATACAATTTGTATCGCATGAGCAAGCGCTTAGAGACAGTAAAAATGCGTATACCTTAAGTAATAGCCCACGTAAGGTGCATCGGAAGCAGCGATTTCCTTTTTTCAGTTTCTCCAATCGCTCCTCCCGACCAATGTCACCATTGAAATCCGCAGTGCTGTGCGTCCGAGATCCGTACAACAGACACTGCTCTCTTACGTAGGATGTTACGTGTAGTACTGCATAGCCTACATAATCAGATAGCCATTATTGCGATTAACAGCATATGAAAGTAATTACATATGCAAATAAGCATTTCTTCACGCTTAACAAACCCGCTAAACCAGGACAGCGTCGATTTGTGTCTAAGTCTGTCGCAGTGCGGAAAAACAATACTTGAGACAATTTTTCCTGTACGTCAACGCATAAGTGACATTTATATCAAATAGATAAGATCGGTCTTAGTTTTTTTCTAGGTTAGGTTGAGAGGAGTTTGATACCGGCAGCTCGCTCCGTAATATGTAAGCCGCGACACTGCGCTCATTAGTGAGACCTGCAGGTGAATGATAATCTTTTTCAAGGAGAATTTCGATTCATTGAAAAAGCACTTGAAACCACTGAAGTATTAGATGTAAAGTATAAAGGCACCGCTAAACGGGGCAGTAACCTGATAACAAGCAGTATCGTACCACAAGTGTTGCTAGCCTAGAATGAGGAAAAAAATACGAGGCCTTTTGATTACTCTTTTATTTTCAGATCCTGATGTTGTTACATCCGACGAATTGGTGTACATAGATGGTACCAATTGTTTCTTAGTGCAGGCGAATACGACCAAGAATCGTAAGTGATTCCGGATCTCGGGTAAATATAGCATACATTCGCGAACACCTTATGTAGAGAATGCAGGTTGAAACTTACCCTACACAAACTAAGTTTACATGTTTTCGAAGGCGAATGAAGAAACGCTCAAAATAAAAACTAAATTTTCAGTTTCACGCCAAAGAAAATGTTTATGGCGTTAGAGTGCTTCCGAAAACCGTATCACCATTTAGCTGCAAGTCATTTTTCGTCTCTTTAGGAAGAAAACATTATTGATGCCTTACAGGGATCAACTGAGCTACCGTAAACATTAGTATTTTAGCTGTTATCCGTTGCACAGCCAATGAAGCTTATAACATAGAATCTGTTCCTCCAAAGAGAGCAATGGCAGAAAGATAAAAATTGGGGATGAGTAGAATTATGCTATGGCTTCAGGATATGACACGAAAGCTTTAACGGCTCCCGTCGGGTGCTTCATTTTGTGTTCTTTTTACAGGTGCATTCTGGAGGTCGGTTTTCCCTAGTTTCTAAATTTCAGCCTTTATTATACAACATTTATCATCAGCATATAATCGAATGCTAATGCACTGTGCGAAAGACTATCCGACGGAGATACAAGTATACGTCCCATACAAGGCGTTTGAATGGTTCAACGAGTCCTATTAGTAGCGTGTGCAACCCGGAATACTATTTCCAGTGGGTTCACTTTACTTTGAAAATGTTGAAAGATCCTGCATGTAATGTGCACTCGTTACAACTCAAAACCCGACGGCCAATTCGTCTCCGGACATGTGGTCTAGGTTTAAGCTCTACGTCTTTTATTGCGAAAGCAACACTACGACAGCATAAGCGAGACCTCGGGTGGCCGCAGCTACGCGGTGAAGAGGCGTGAAAAGGTGTATAGCAGCGGTCTCCTCATAAGATCATCAACCTACCATGTCATTCGAATTTACGTGACGCACACGTCACGGGCAGGAGCTGCCAACTCTGATCGCTCCTTTCATATGGGAGGGTGATATCAGAATCAGCCTGCCAGAACTTTTTGCATTCTCGCTACCCCTATGACACGCAGGCACCTCTATACGGCTTGGTTGAAGCGTGATTTTATAGGTTCGCTGGTAGCATACGCTCTGGCGTCATACCCTTAAAGAATGAGCTCATGTATCGCCAATAATGTAGCACCTTACACTGATAGGGCATGATAGGGGAATAATGCAGCAGGCAGAAGAAGCTTCGGCCGTTGCTTTCGCAATTCAAATAAGGCTAACCAGAGCTAAACCACAACTAACTTTTGGACAGGCTGGCTAGATAGCGTGAACATGAAACCCTTGCGAATGCGGTAACACGCACCACCTTTGCTAGCCATTGCAGTGAGGTTTCCAGAGTTGTTTGGAAGCGTGCATCGTAACGAAAGTGGGCTCCAGGTCATGGGATGGTTGTTCCCTGTCTTGTCCGGCGTTGGGATTCAACCGGTCAGAACCCGAAGTCAAGGCGGACAGCCAACCACCTAGGCTGCCTGTCCCATCCCACCCTCTTTTCCTGTTCCCCTCTTCTCCACTCTCTCAAATATACAGAGCCATTTTGCCAGTGGCAGGGAGCAACGAACGCCGACAGGGCCAAAGTTAGGAACGAGGTAAAGGTAAAGTAAGAAGATTAAGATAAGGTTCACTTATGCTCCGTTTCTAAGGGTGGGTCACGTGTGGGCTACCCTTGCGAATCCGCATTAGCCTGCAAAAATCTTGATGTAGGGGGTTTTGCGCAAACAAATACAAGGACGAGAAAGGCGACACACACACACACACACACACACACACACACGCACACACACACACACGCACGCACGCACACACACACACAAGCTCTATCAACTGACTTTATTCGTGTAAGGCAACATGATATATAGGGCGATGAATCTTTCTGCTCATGCAATCAAAATCATCCTCATCTGCTTGATTTCAGCTACTGCAATTAAAAGCCTTCTCTCATATCCCTTCGATTGTTATTTCAGCAAAGCAAATACAGCAACTGCTGCAGGGGCAGAGGCTAAATACGGTGGCGCCTGACGAAGGCCTCTGTCCCTCTGCAGTCGACTGAAGTGCAGTCATATTACCGCATAACAGAATGCAATGTACACAAAACAAAAATGTGCATAAGCAAAAATAACAGGATCACATGACATTGTACGACGCCATAGCAATAAATACAACAAAGATGAAATGATATCCAACAGAGATCTCTTCCAGTATAACTATACAATTTATAGCTAGTCACTTATAACAAAATAAAGATAATATATACTGGAACACAACACGAGACAAAATAGATTAAATAGCAGGTCAGCATACAATACTAGTATATTTTCTGCAGAAATATGGCCAAGATGATAATCGGTCCTCATGCAGAACTCCAGTTGATATTAATACATCTTTAATGTGCTTTTTTTAAACTTACCTATATTAGCTTCGAAATTTATTGCATCTTGTAATTAGTTAAGAACAACAACCTTTTGGTATGTGAATGTTTGTTTTGCATTGTTCGTTCTTGTTTTTGGCATGCGTCTTTTATTATGTCGCAATGGATAAACAGGATTTTCTCTCCGGTCGCAGACGTACAGTTTTCGGTGTTGTATGAATATTAGTAGTTTGTAGCAGTAAAGATGGCCTGCGCTCGGAATTTTATAATTAAGATTAAGAAATTATACTACTACAAATTAAAAAGCATCAGTCAACATAAGAAGAATAGACATTTGGTTAACTTTGCTTGTGAATTAGGACATTATTAAGACATTCTTATTTTTTTTATTCTTGTAACCCTCTTATCGCGCCCCATTGATATTGCATCGGTCTTGATGAAACTTTCCAAGCCTTGTTAGGTTCTTGGGAAGTCGGCAACCAGAGGTAACCAAGGCAACGGAGATAATGAAGTTTGCGATGCACGAAACGTTTCTTATCGCTGTCTTCTGTGGTGCGAGTCTTGTTGCACCCGTTAAAGCGTACAAATTTAGATTGCAGGTCTGAAAATATCCCTTCTGCGAAGGTTTCAGTATCCTTGCTGGTCGCTGCTCTGGCGCCTCTTGGTGAGATTTAATATCCCCCTGCATCATCGTCAGCCTGACTATACCCACTGCAGGGCGAAGGCCTCTCCCATATTTCTCCACTTAACCCGGTTCTGTGCTAGCTGCATCCACTTGACCCCTGCGAACTTCTTAACCTCATCCACCCACCCAACTTTCTACCGCCCCCTGCTACGCTTTCCTTCCCTTGGAATCCAGTTTGTTATCCTTAGCGACCATTGGTTATCCTCTCTTCGCACTACATGTCCTGCCCACGCCCATTTCTTCTTCTTAATTTCCACTACAATGTCGGTAACGAGTTATTTCTCTGACCCACTCTGCACGCTTCCTATCTTTTAATGTTACCCCTACCATTTTTCGTTCCATAGCCCTCTGAGTTGTCCCCAACTTAAGTAAAACTCTCTTGGTTAGCCTCCACGTTTCAGCCCCTTGGGTAATAAGTTTTACTTAAGAAGTTTGTCTCGCTGTAGCTGAAGAAGGCTTGCATCAGCTTCGTCGTAAATGCTGTTGGCATGTCCGTGATGCGCACTTCGGCGGCGCCGCTTCGCAAGCAGCCACGTTCAAAAAACCCTTACTACTTTTGCTTCAGTAAGCAGATCCTTTGATTCGACGTTGTGGCAGGCTACATAGTTGCTACTATTCTGCACTTGTTTTGAGATGTTTATATGGTCAAGAGCCGAGCCGCTGTAGTCCGATCTGTTGGAATTCTCCCATTGGTACTCGGATTTGCTGTCAAATCCTGCAGAGGTTTTTTGACAGCACCCTGTCGTGTTCGCAATCGCGTAAACTCCATGTAGTGTGCGAGGTCTGCGGACAAGCAAGGCTAATAATATCTGCTTTAAATGAGGCAGAGATTACGAATAATTGAGAGATGGCCCGTTATGAAGTCACCAGTCGACCTCCATCAGGAAGGCCCGCGGAGCCGACAAGAATGTGGCGGCATTCTTGGCTGTGAGATTTTCGTGATAAGGGCGCAGGAAGCGCGAGGCAGACTAATCCATGATGAAACACTTGGGTTGGGAGGGGGGGGGGGGGGATGAGGCGGACTTGCCTCCAAGGGGAGCCGATTAGGCGCTGTAGCTCTGGGTCTGTTTCTCAGATGTTAATTAAAATCGATGGCATTATTGGTTCTCAAAATGCGTCGGCATCGTCTTCTTCCGACGTATAGAGGTCAGGGGCTCGCGACAGGCAGTCCTCATCTGTGTGCTTGCATCCAGACTTAAAGCTGTCGGTCATGTCGAACTTCAGAAGAGGCAGGCTCCCTCGAGCGAGGCGGTCGGAGCAGTCCGAATTACGGAGGCAACACATGGCGTGGTGATTGCTCAGAATCTTGAATGGGTGCGCAGACATGTACACGCGGGATTTTCATACAGCACAATAATTTTTGAAATACTCTACTCTTTATCTGTCGTGCAATAGTGAACATAGGTATTTGGTAGGGGAACGTTAGAGTAGGGAATCACATTTTCCAGGCCGTCCTTTTTCGGTACTATGATTTTTCCAAATGGACCCATGACCCTTGAGCGAGTATGAATATCAGTTTCGGCATTTTTTGTCAAAGTTCCAGAGTACTGGAGGGGGTAGTAAACAATTCTGATGTTTCCTTGTCTTCTACTTGCGGAGCTTCTCATCTAAAATTGTGCCTCTGCTTTTGGAGAAAGTGAAAAAGGAGAGGTGAAAAGGTTTTCACTAATCTTCAGTAATCGACGCATGGTCGAAGAAACGCGCTGACAGCTTTCTTGTCGGCCAACTGCAGGACCTAGCTGCTGTCTTTCCTGGTTCAGGGCATATGCCGTCTCTGCTGCTAACGTGTACGAGAAGGAGCTCTCTGTGTACGAAGCGGTGCTTCTCGGGCTTCAGCTATAGCACAGAGGCCTTGACTGCGCCCAGAACATTTTTCAGTCCATATTCAAGTTTGTTTTTGTTTGTTTTTTTCAAAGTACGGCGCGAGACCTACATTGTATTCTCGAGATAGTTTGCCGCTTGAAGTCTGCTGGTGCTCGTCCACGGCGTCCTGAGAGGTAGCTGATGCACTGCAAAGCGCAAATGGCATAATCTCTATCAAAAATAACCTATCTGGCGGGATGACAATAATGAAAATATTTTATTTAAAGATAAAGGACACTGAAATCATGGAATGGTTGGTCTGATCATTGAACCAGGATACCGTTGGCTAAAGTTGCTACCTTGTCACTTTCCGTGAAGCCTAGTTGGCCCTCGTGAACTGAGCTCGACAATGCTGTCTCCCAATCTTTCAACGTTTGCTGTTTTATAGTAACGAAGGCACTATTAGCCTACCAGGCCTTTATTATGCGATATATATCTGTTTGCATCCCGCAAATTTTACACTACGCTGAGGATTCTGGCTTGATAGTGCGAAGCAGTACTGGATTATTAAAAGACATGATTTATGTTCTGGTAAATGACAGTATTCAACATTATCGAATTCCTTGGCTGGGCCCAGAACCTTTGTAGTCATAAGCACAAACGCTGCAATAAGTATGAACTTGTTAGTAATGGTAGGGGGTGCCTAAGGCTTCATGATGGGAGAAAGCCTAATGAATGCCATCTTCTCTTAGTCTCTTCATAGCCGACGCCTAACGCGCATTCAATTGTCGCAACACGAAGTTTACAACAAAGTGATTTACTTTGCTGCGCGAGATATCGCACGCGGAAATCCCAATGCAAGCGAAAGTTAGCGCTCATATTTGAACAATGAAGTAAATGGAAATAGTGATGAGTTATAATGCACTTCTTTTGTGTTACAAGACTGATAACATATTCTAACATATTACACCTGGTTCAATGTTGCCCTGCGATGACACAAAATACTCTGTCTCAATTTTTCATATTGCGGATATTTGGTTTGTATTAAAAGTGTATAAGGGAAGAATGTAAATAGGAAGAATGCGCAATAAAATCTGGTTCTTTTATTCCTTCCAGCATACTACATATTCTATAACCCAAACGCCGGTAGTTCCGCCCATGACAAATGCCTCAAGAAGATGCAGAAATACTCTGGCCTGACACCAACGTTTCTGTGGGGGAGACAGGACTGCAGTGAAGAGAGAATCTGCAGGGAATAAATTCACGTGGAGGAGGTAAACGAGGTTATCAATTTTAAAAATGTTCAGTTTCGTTCACCGACATGGCCTTTAATAAACGTGTAAAAGGCTTTATGGGATCTGTCGGAAACTGATCATTTATATAGCAGTAACTGCATCACACGCCTTCGTAAAGTAACCAATAAAGCGGCATAGGCAGTAGACAGTAACCGCAGGGTAGAAAATACGTTAGTAAAATGAATGCTTTAATCTTCGACTTGCCAGGAAAACACGTTTCATTGTGTTTTGCTGATCTGTTGTCAGCACAATGCGAGAAAGGGGACCATTAAAGTTACTGAAGTAAAACTTGTTGCTGGGCTAGCTGGTTCATGATCGTACAAACACAAGAGAGGAGACACAACACGATAGGAGACAGACTACAACGCGCTACTGGCAGTTGCCAGTAGCGCGTTGTCCTGTCTCCTCTCTTGTGTTTATCTTTTTTTGCGCTTACTTTTCCCCGTAGTACCATTAAAGAAAGGTGTTTGGCACCAAGGTACTAGGATTCGGTCTCGAGACTCAATAAAGTGCCGACCACGATCTGGTTGTTCCCCGGGAGCTCGTCTCCGAACAAGTCACGCGCAATTTTGTACTACTGTTTTAATATATTGTATTGGCTTTATTTTTTGTTTAAATTATCTTCCGCCCTATTACTAATCGACGAAGTTACACTAATGTTGCCTCCGGCCGGCTGGCTTCTTTCAATGCAACGTATACCTACAACACCGCAGCATGGACTCCATCCTTCGTCATAAGGCACGCTTCGTTAAAGCCGAAAGTCTTACCTTTTTTCATGGTGAAAATCTCGCGTGGGTAGGGTCTGTTCGCGAGAGTCCGCGGGATATCGACGAGTTCTGGGAAACCTTTTAGAAAAAAGCCCTCATCCACTGACAGTTCAACTCTTACGTCTTCAATCCCCATTCATACACTTTGACCGACTACGCCACTCCGGGAACGTGAGAAACATACCTTAGTTCTCCTTGTCTGGCTTTCCTGCTTTCTCCATGACAACTTAGGGGTCCGACTTTGACGCCTTCACTCCGATCTCCAGAACGGTAGAGTGATTAAAAACTTTTAGACCACCACATTTCTTTTCAACGCGCCTCCAGCCTGCCTACCGGCCGTGTGGTGCAGTGGTAAGACGCCCGACTACTGTCCGGACTTCCCGGGTTCGAACCCGACCACGGCGGCTGCGTTTCGATGGAGGCGAAACGAAGTGGAGTCCATGTGCTGTGCGACGTCAGCGCACGTTAAAGATCCCCAGGTGGTCGAAATTATTCCGTAGCCCTCCACTACGGCTCCCCTTTCCCTCTTTCCACTTTCACTCCCACCCTCATCTCATCCCTTAAGGCGCGGTTCAGGTGTCCATAGAGCAAGTGTGACAGATACTGAGCCCTTCCCTTCCTGTGAATCAATTATTATTATTATTATGGACGAAAAAAAAAACCTGAGGGAGCGCGCGGCAATACCCTTGAAGCCTAGTCATAAAAAATAAAAGGTAGCGAGTCGGTCTCACGGTAATTAAGCCACATGATAGCATGCGATGATATATACTACCGCAGTGCGCGCGCATGCGCAAATCGGCGCCGCGCGGGCATGCGCGCGGGGTCCACCGCGCGCGTGCAGCTATGCGCAACTGCGCGGTATCAGCGCAGTAAGCCATACTCGCCACAGCAGACAGCCGCGCGCCCGCGCCAGGGCAGACGGGCGCTTTAAAACATACGGAGATCAAAACATTAGGGACAGACTCGGAGAGCGAAAAAACGGGGTTAGGTACGGCTTCCTTGACGCTTGGCTTGCAAAGGTTGATCGCATGACGCCACGCTATTTCCATAGCTTTTTTTTTTTTACCTTCATGCTACTGGCTGACGCGGGTCACGTGACTCTGCGCCGCCTTATCCCTTCTAAGCCTGCGCGTGCATTACGTTTCTAGTATGGGAGATCCACGTTTTACGATTATTCGTCAGATGGAAATTTTTGGGCACACGCAGACACAGCCAGCATGTCTGACTGCTGTGCATTAGGGTGGGGCAACAAGAAAGTTAGGAAAGGTGCTTTCTCTGTTCCGGATAGAAAAAAAAAATTCATCTGCAATGGCGGCCACTCTGGGTTCAAAAATCGTCCTGGAAAATTTGTGCTATCAAAGACAACACTTTTGTGCGAGATACAATGCTTCACTGGTTTCACATTTTAAGGCGAAAGCCTTCCTAGGCTCATAGAGCGAAATCTGAGTGCGGGAACTCTGCGCGCGATCTTTGGGTCGTATCTGTGCACTCATGTATCCCTCGCGAACGCGGACGTGTGAAGAGGGATATTAAGAATGAAAACGATTGATGGTGATAGGTTATAAATCAGTGATAAATAAACATCGCTAGAGTTAATGACTAATGGTAATAACTAATATAGATTATTATAATTTCTGAAAATTGATTTGTAAATACCAATATGTTAAACTACGACTTGCTACGAGTGCAATTGACTGGAAATGTGTAAAAATGCTCAGCGACGAGAGGTAATGACTGCAGTCCCTAGATTTGATTAATCTTGTCTGCTAAAGGTTGTGAAACGACTAGCTTGTCAAATGGCGATTTGCAATGGCCGCAACTAATTAAAATGAGTAAAATGCTCTGCTGTGAGTGGTAATGACTACGGTGACTAGACATGACTCATCATGACTACGAAACAACCGATGTGTCGAACGACGACTTGAAATGACCTCCACTGATTGGAAGTGAGTAAAATGACTGGACATAACTCATCATGGCTGCTAAAGACTACGCAACGAAGAGTGTCCAATGATGACTTACAATGGCTGCAAAGGATTGGAAAGGAATAAAAATACTTAGCGATGAGTGATGATGATTACAATAACTGGGCATTGATTGAAAGCGACTGATAGCAAAGGAAGGGTAGGTCTTCGCAGTTCTCCTCTTAAGAAACATTTGACAGCTATATACTCGGTGTTCTTGGTGCAGCAAAAGCAATGTAAATGGTACTGATACCTTCAAAGACTCTACTACAATAAATGTAGGTTTCTTTACCCTGTCTCGGCGAGCCTTCTGCTTCACTTTATATTGCTCGTACCATGCGAGTCATCGTTTCAGAGCGCAATAAAATAAGCAAGTTCACATCCTCTGGCCTAGCGGCAGTCGACATAGAGCATTCTCCATGACCTAACAACATGCACACGCCCCTGTGATCTTCGCACACATTCTCCTCACGCACAGTGCCGCTTTATAATACCACAGAGCTGCGCGTAGAATACGATGTGGTCCGAGCCAGACGGCCGCGGATTTGAGAGTGCAGGCGACCTGAAGCTTTCGCCGATCTGCCGAGAGACTTAATTTTTCCCATCGATTGGTGAATACGCTATTAAAGTTAGCGACCGTACAGTCACTGTTGGCCCTGCTTTCCTGTTTTGCTCAGCTTAAAAACATGTTTCAAGTCTACGAACGCGGTCACTCGCCGCTCAGGCAGCGGCTAGGCTCGGTTGTCTGGACGGGAAACGGTGCTCGTGGGCACCTTTGCGTTACTCTGAAAATTTTCCACTGGAGGTAGCCTAGTGGACGCCATCTGCCGCTAGCGTGCCATAGTCGCCGCATGGAGCTACTCACCTCGAATACGGCAATAAAGGAACCAGAGTCCTGCACTGTGTGATCATCGGGGTTCTGTCTGATAAACACAACAGTTGAGCAAGCCTCAACGACTTCGCCTTGCTGCTCGTAAGAGGTGTTAAGTGTCCCAAGAATCTTCCCTGTTTCTGTGGATGTTTCCAGCAAAAGCAGCTGTGAATATACGTAGGAACAAATCCTAAATTGTCTACCCCATGTGAACAATCTGACCGTAATCAGGCGTGCCATGTGTCTACTGCCATCTCTTTCCACTGACGCATGCTAGAAATGTGGCATTGTAACAGCATTAATCCTGTCTATACCAAATGTTGCATTTATGTAATATTCAAAACTCAACTGAAATCAAAACAAGGGCTAGAAGCAATAAGGATGCCCTTGTGAAACAATATGGGCATATGTGCAAGAGGGTCGCAGCAATCTGCCGAAACCCACGAGTCAAAAGGCTTGTTACTAAAGAAATCTGTCAATAGGCATGAAATAAATGTCATGATGTATTTTAAGAACTATCAGTTCATATTGTCGCATTCCAACAAATTGTCCATGATAACTGCATGCTAAGCTTGGTTGGTTTATATGATTTAGCGTCACAAAGAGACCCAGGCGACAATGGCAGAAATAATAAAGGAACCAGTTTTATATTGAAACCATTGTGCATTGTGGCTATGAATTTATTAGTGCTAGTTACATTTCTATCATGAAATAAATGCAAGGCACTTTGTAACATGAGTCTGGATGTTTTCCATTTTATTTCGGACTTACAACATAGTTATGTTAAGAAACTTTACAAAACTTTCTGATGGAGGTAATGCTGAGGATGAAAGATGTTACCGTCTGCTGGAGTTCTACTAGCAAGGTTGTATCCAAAAGCACATGACGGTGAGGGGAGGGGTTGTGCACATAAGCACAAATCAATATTGTCCGCTGTGAAATAATACCCAAGACGACTTCCGGTTTATTTGATTTGAATATGTGCCTAAAATAGAGGTACTCTTTATAAGGTAGCCACGACTGTATTGTGCGCATTGTAATATATGTCTATTTTCTCGCGTATCATTTCCATACTATGTGTATCTGCATGTAATGCTACATTTGTCGACCTACGTATTGTTTCTTGCCTTTTGTAATATTTTTGTCCCTTTTTGCAATGTAAACGTCGGCTGAAGTACGTCGGAGGAAGTAGCTAATATTCTTGCGCTCTCCACAAATAAAGCTAAAGGAGTCATAAATGACTCACAGCTCGCCGTTCTTAATTTTACTCATGGCCCTAGTTCAGTAGAAGCGCTTCGCATATTCTTATGAAATCCTTCTAAGCACCAGATCTTCCTGCTACGGGCTCCGACCCACATAAGTCTCAAGCGTAATGAGAGAGCACGTGACCTAGCTCGAGGGAACCCTTTCCGAGCAGCTTATCATCCCGGCCCCAACATGTGGTGCAGTGGTAAGACGCCCGACTACTGTCCGGACTTCCCGGGTTCGAACCCGACCACGGCGGCTGCGTTTCGATGGAGGCGAAACGAAGTGGAGTCCATGTGCTGTGCGGTGTCAGAGCACGTTAAAGATCCCCAGGTGGTCCAAATTACTCCGTAGCCCTCCACTATGAGGCGAAACGAAGAAGTGTTCGTGTGCTGTGCGATGTCAGCACACGTTAAAAATCCCCAGGTGGTCGAAATGACTCCGTAGCCCTCCACTACGAGGCGAAACGAAGAGGTGTTCGTGTGCTGTGCGATGTCAGCGCACGTTAAAAATCCCCAGGTGGTCGAAATGACTCCGTAGCCCTCCACTACGATGCGAAACGAAGAGATGTTCGTGTGCTGTGCGATGTCAGCATACGTTAAAGATCCCCAGGTGGTCGAAATTACTCTGTAGCCCTCCACTAGGGCTCCTCTTTCTCTCTATACACTTTCACCCCACCTTCATCCCTTCCCTTACGGCGCGGTTCAGGTGTCTACAGAGCAAATGTGACAGATACTGCGCCTTTCCCTTCCTGTGAACCAACTATTGTTATTATTATTATTATTATTATTATTATTATTATTATTATTATTATTATTATTATTATTATTATTATTATTATTATTATTATTATTATTACTCCACTACGGCTCCCCCTTCTCTCTTTCCACTTTCGCTCCCATCTTCATCCCTTCCCTTACGGCCCGGTTCAGGTGTCCACAGAGCAAGTGTGACCGATACTGCGCCCTTTCATTCCTATTAACCAAATATTATTATTATTATTATTGGTCACGACAACACCGACACAACGTGCCTTGGAGGGTCGTCTACGCAGCTCTACCCTGGATGACCAAGGAGCGCTCATCGGTCTCGCTCTAGAGGCTGTCAGATTCCAAGGAGTCTTGGCCAACACCTAGATTGGGCTTTCGGCCTCTTCACTGTTTTAACAAATGTTTACCGACCAACCAACTTTGCAACACATCATCATCATCATCATCAGCCTGATTATACCCACTGCAGGGCGAAGGCCTCTCTCATATTTCTCCACTTAACCCGGTTCTGTGCTAGCTGCATCCACTTGACCCCTGCGAACTTCTTAATCTCATCCGCCCACCTAACTTCCTGCCGCCCCCTGCTACGCTTTCCTTCCCTTCGAATCCAGTTTGTTACCCTCAGCGACCATCGGTTATCCTCTCTTCGCACTACATGTCCTGTCCATGTCCATTTCTTCTTAATTTCCACTAGAATGTCGGTAACTTGAGTTATTTCTCTGACCCACTCTGCACGCTTTCTGTCTCTTAATGTTACCCCTACCATTTTTCGTTCCATAGCCCTCTGGGTTGTCCTCAACTTAAGTAGAAATCTCTTGGTTAGCCTCCACGTTTCAGCCCCATAGGTGAGTACAGGCAAGATGCAACTGTTGTATACTTTCCTCTTGAGCGCAACACAAGTTTTTGCCTAATCGCACTTTAGTAGTCCAAAGCGCCCCTAGAATGTTTTCAACTACGAAGGTTCTGTGAAAGCTGCATAGCTTAAAGTATAGTACCATGGTTGCACTTGCATAGAGGGCAATGAGTGTCGTGTTTCAGAATTAGGGGGAACGTTTCGGTTACGGGGATAGGGGAATAGTGGGGCGACAATGCGTCTACGCAAAATTCTCCCAGAAATGGTGAGGGCCGCGACTTGAATTCTGGGCATGCGCCCTCAAGCATCGCTATTTTCCTATCTCCGTAACCCATAGGGTTCCTTGTTTCCAGAACTCAGCAAAAATTGATCTAATTACGAATTGAATTCACCTTGACTAATAGCCCTATACATTGCATTACAGTTACAGAGTAACCTTTGTTTGTGTGTGCGCAGCTGTCTATAGGCCGTAGAACATCAATCTCAGAGCGGTGGTCGCCTTTAAGGTACGCATTTGAACGACTGATGACGAGCACATTCACATCTTCTTTCTCGCTTTGACTTCAACCGCGTTATTACGAGTAGTAGCGACAGTGTATCACAGTTATCTCGCGGTCTATAGGTGGGCAACATAGTAACTATATTTACCGCCATTATAATACTAACGACTGAGGAGTAATTTTGTATGTGACGGAGGAGATATAACTGCAACCTAACTAAATGTACAGCCTCGGAGGGTTAAGAAAGAAGGCGTTATTAGTAAGGGAAACATAAGGCAATCCTTATCTTCATCGCCGCGCGGTTTTGGCACATGAGGCGTGGCAGGCACGCTCGTCAGCACACAAAAATTGACAGGCCTGCAATCCACAGCGCGTAGGTACAACTCCAATCTACCTGCCTGAACGTCTAGAGGCGTGTGATTTACATATGTCCAAATATAGTCAGCCCTACCCTGCTAAGCAGCCTCAAGAGACAGCCCGCTCCCCGCATTTAAGACGTGCAACACCGCACTTGGCAGCTGGTACAACCGGAGTTCCGGGTGGAGCGCCCCACAGCATTCCGCTGCCTCAGAACGACCCTCGTTCTGCACTGCCTGCTTCTGCCCACCTCCGCAGTGCTCCGCTACAACCCAGTGTAGCCTGCTCTTCAGGCCCCCCTGCTGTACCGACCTATAGCGTGGCGCCGTCACACAGCGCGGCTGGTTCAGTGCAGCCTACATATGACAAGATCAGCAGCGACCCGCCACCGCACTACGGTACTGGCTCAGCAACGGCCGCTGGTGCTCCCCCCTACCGTGCGACGTCGCCACGGAATCGGGCGGGTTCAGTGAAGTCCAGAGTTTCTTTAGCCCAAAGTCACCAGCCACAGCTCTGTGCACCTCGTTCAGCACCACCCGCTGGGGCACAAACTTCTAGTGATCCGTTGCCACCGCCCTCTTGTGCACCGCCTCGTCGGGTGGCACCGCCAGCTCCAGCATTGCTGCTGGTGCCCTATGCACCGCGCTCAGCAGCATCCGCTGGGGCACAAACTTCTAGTGTACCGTTGCAACCGCCCTTGGCACCGCCTCCTCCAGCATTGCTGTTTTTGCCACTTTCAAGTAATGCGCCGTTACAAGCAGGAACTACCAGCGCTTCACCGCTTGCAGATACGCACAACTGGAGCGTCTCACGACCGCCCCATATGGCTAGTTCAGCACCGCCAATGCTTGCACCACCTTGCAACGAACAGGCACAGAAGTTGCAAAAGGAACATCAAGCTCGGGTGTTTGGTGGACAGGTGCGAAACGTGCCGCACTCGCAGCAGCCGGCCCGTCCCGCAATGCCCGAGGGTGCAGTGACGCGTAGCATGCGGGCACCGGTATCTATGGCGTCTGTACCACTACCAGTGGCTGCTGTACCAAGTACCGCGCGTCCGCATCAGAGCGCACCCCATACGACGTTGCCTGCGATTATGCCAAACCACGGTTCACCAACAATACCAGTGGGGGTACCAGCTCGGAACTTTATGCCAGCAGGACAGGCGCCCCGCGCAGGACAGCCAAAACTGCCACCACGTATGCCGCCACACCCGTAGATGTGTTGTCTAAAGCATAACGATAGTTTCTTTGGCTTTGAATGTCGTGGATAACAAAGATGACCTATAAATTAAACCTTGGCTACTGTGTTATATATTTCTTTTGCTCATTGAACCAGAATTAGTAGCCCTTCAGAGCACATGGACGATTCAGTTAAAGCCCATAGTCGCTCTCTTCAGTGTTGGTCACTGCTAAACCATTAAATATATATTTGCCTTTGCGTTAACACTTTATTTCTAATTTGCAACTTCAATACATCGTGATGAATATAACCTACACACATTGCTGAATACCTGGCACATTGCTATAGTGACACGTGCATTAGAGGTAGAAGGAGCCCTATGGGAAGAAGTAGGCGAGATGACCTAGACAGGAAAAGTAGAAAGGTAGGCTTGAAAATCAATATGCAGAAGACTAAGGTAAGGTTCAACAGCCTCGGGAAGGAACAGCAGTTTACATTAGGTAGCGAAGTACTGGAACTAGCAGGCTAATATGTCTACATAGGATAGGTAGTAACCGCAGGTCCGGACCATGAAAAGGAAATAACAAGAAGAATAAGATTGGGATGGAGCGAATTTGGGAAGCACTCACAGATTATGACTAACAGCTTACCGGTATCGCTCAAGAGGAAAGTATAGAACAGTTGCATCTTACCTGTACTCACCTATGGGGCTGAAACGTGGAGGCTAACCAAGAGAGTTCTACTTAGGTTGAGGACAACCCAGAGGGCTATGGAACGAAAAATGGTAGGGGTAACATTACGAGATAGGAAGCGTGCAGAGTGGGTCAGAAAAATGACTCAAGCTACCGACACTCTAGCGGAAATTAAGAAGAAGAAATGGGCGTGGGCAGGACATGTAGTGCGAAGAGAGGATAACCAATGGTCGCTAAGGATAACAAACTGGATTCCAAGAGAAGGAAAACGTAGCAGGGGGCGGCAGAAAGTTGGGTGGGTGGATGAGGTTAAGAAGTTCGCAGGGGTCAAGTGGATGCAGCTAGCACAGACCCGGGTTAAGTGGAGAAATATGGGAGAGGTCTTCGCCCTGCAGTGGGTATAGTCAGGCTGATGATGATGATGATGACGCGACGTTGAAGTGGTGGTGGTGGTGGTAGTGGTTAGTTATTGTATATACAAAAGGAAAGAAAAGATGTTTACCAGCCCCGGTATCTGCTATCTGATACCTGAAACCTGAACTGGGGTGGCGGAAATAAAGGGATAGCGAGGAAAAGGTAGAGGAAATCAAAGAGATGAGCGATAGGGAGAAAGAAAAGGGTAGGTAAAAAATAAAATACATACACTAGTGTAGGCCTGTTCCTGGTGCCCTTGTTCCCTAGTCATATCTCGATGCCCTCGCTCAGCGGCTACAGCAGTCCTTCTTTGTAACAACTGTTACACTGTGTTGATGGCATTCTATTCGTGACGAAGCGTATTTGGTTTTTGGGGCTTAACGCCCCATAACGACTAAGGCATTCAGAGACGCCATAGTGGAGGGCTTCAAAAATTTTGACCAACAGCAGTTCTTTCACGTGTACTGACATCGCACAGCACGTCGATGCCTTCCGTTTCGCCTCCGCCGAAAAGCACCCGCGCGGCCACTATTCAATTCCGCATCCTTGGACATAGTAGGCAAGCGCCCTAGCCACTGCACCACCACGGCGTTACACTTTCTTATTATTATCTGGTTATAGACATAAAAATTATAGTTCATTTCAGAAATAATTATTTACTAATAAGTAGAAGCATTCAAGTATTAGTTTGTTTCTGTAATCTGGCAGCTCAGCTGAGCAAACACGTGTTCAGAAAGAAAACCAAATGCAGCGACACACTGAAATGCGAGAGCCTAAACTGTCAAATTTGAATTATTAGAGCATGTTTTCTAAATATGACACCTTGTATGTTTTGCATATTATTTATTCAAGTTTTGCATCATTTTTAAACCCACTGATAAGCCATCTTCGAACAGTAACATTCTTCATCTATAAGCATTCGATTACATCCTTTTTCTTGGTCAGACGTCAACATTAATCACTTTCATCGCTTTATTTTATATTGATTTCAGCATCTTCATCAACACAAGTTTTACTATTTCGTACACTCTGTAGTGGTCGCTCAAATAGTCTGCGATAGAGCAAATTTGGTCTACTTTCATGTTTCCACGGGTTAGAGCCCGACATCTGCGGCCGCGTTTCGATGGAGGTGAAATACAAAGGTGCCCGTGCGCTGCGCGATGTCAGTTGTTGCGACTGCAGGAAGAAGGAAAAGAAAATGCACGGGCCTGGTACTGTCTCTGTGGCTGCGCTACCTCATGCGGACAGAAAATAAAATGAAGAAGAGTGAAAAAAAAAGAGGGAGAAAAAGACGCTCGTCGCAACAGCCGTCGTTCACCACCGAAGCGATGGCGGGTGCAATGATGGCCTACGACAGATAAAAATTCGGTGGCAGGCTAGCCCCCGCCGCAAGCGCCGGTGACCAACCAGTCCCATCACCGTACGGCCAGGAGCAGCCACCCTCGATGTCTGTGCACGTTGAAGATCCTCAGGTGGTCGAAATTACGTCGGAGCCCTCCCCTACGACACCTCTTTCTTTCTTTCTTTGACTCTCATTTCCCTCCTTTTGTTTCAGCGTGGTTCAGGCGCCCATCGAGAAGCGACAGATATATGCACCTTTCTTTTATTCTTAACCAATTTAACAATTTATTGCCACGGCCACGGGAAATTACACCCCCGTTACGGTTCCAATACGTCATGCATTCATACAGTGCGGTGATGTCAAAATGAAGTTCCGCGAAGCAAAGGATGTGCTGCCATTGCTGTAAATGGCAGATGTTAGGTGCCAGATTTGGTACCGCATTGAGTTAATCGCATGCAAACATGACTCATATTACGTGGAGTATCAGTTCAGTTAGTCGTTCAGTCGTGTCCGACTCTTCGTGACCCTATGGACCATATCACGCCACGCTTTCCGGTCTCTCACTATCTTCCTAACATCACATAACTTCATCTGCAGTGCCTCGAGGATGCCATCTAACCATCGCGTTCGCTGCGTACCCCTTCTCCGGCGACCCTCAACCTTTCCCAACATGAAATCTTTCTCCAGCGACTCCTCTCTTCTCATCAGATGACCAGAGTAGCTGAGCTTTAACTTTAGAATTTGACCCTCCAATGAGCAGTCAGGGTTTATGGTCGACAATATCGACTGATTTGATCTTCTGGTAGTCCAAGGAACTCTCCAGAGTCTTCGCCAACACCACAATTCAAACGCGTCAATTTTTCGGCGGTCAGCCTTTTTCACAGTCCAACTCTCGCATCCATACATCACAACTGGAAAGACCATAGCACGAGTTATACGGATCTTGGTTGGCAGACTAATGTCTCTGCTCTTTATTAGACGGTCAAGGCTAACCATTGCTCTCTTTCCCAGAAGAAGGCGTCTCCTAATTTCATGGCTGCAGTCTCCTTCCGAGGTAATCTTGGAGCCCAAGAAGAGAAAATCTGTCACAGCTTCCACTTCTTGTCCATTGATGCTCCACACTGCTGTTAGTTCTCCGCAGTTTGATAGACTATTACTTTGGATGGTGATGTGAACTGTGACATCTTGCTGCAGAGAAGCCTGGGAACTGCTACTAGCTTGCTTCCAACCAGAGCTATCCACCTGGTGGCTGAAGCCGCGAAGAAACACTGTCGGTTCACCTGTCTTTAGTCGCGGAGACCCCGGCCTCCATCCCATAGGCCTACGTGCCGACGGCGAGTAGTAGGGGCCTCGTACATCGGTTAAAAAATAAGTTCTCACAACAACAACAATTGAGCTGTGCACCATTTCCAAGGACCAATCAGAAAGACGCCTATTTGCAGCCGCACGAGGGCACTAGCTGTGTTCCCATTGCAAACGCTTTGCCTTCATAGAGAAACCATCGATGCCCGCGATGTTGCCAAGCGCTGCGACGGCAGTCTGCCAACTGAAGCGGCTGATCTGCGCGACATGAGGCAGTTTAAAGAGCACAGTGATGTTTTATAATTATCAGTCTGGACGGTTCGTGAGTGCGACAACCTGATGAGTCCTGGTGTGGTGGCTAAGCAAGGAACTTCGCGGCGACAGGCACCGAGGGGTCACCAAGGACTGAACTTAAATGTCGGCCCTGAACTCCGCCTTTTTTGTTTAACCGCTTCAGGGTTAATAAAACGAAGATCATTCCCTCGATGAAATAAGCAAGCTAAATTACTCACAGCTCCATTTTAATCAATGTGCAATGTACTGTCACATATGTAATATGTGTTTCATGTAAAGTTTTGCTCAGGTATGCATGCAGGCTCACCATTTGCTTACTTTTTCAGAAAACAAAAATAAGTACTTCAGAGTAGATTATGACGATGTGCTCTAATCTTGTGATGTTGCTAATTGAATTTTTTGTTGATTGCTATTTTAAGAAAATCATAGAATAATCCCCCGTTATTGCTTTGCACATTAAGGGATACACGCACGCGGCGTTGTCCCAGCTTCATGCCGCGATTTTCTCAGTCTGCTTTCGCTTTCATTATTAATTTAAACAGCGCGAACGAGAAGACAAAGAACAAGATAACAAGAAGCCACAGTATAAGCACTGACTCACAACTATGCCTAAGCCTTTACTCCAAGGCCTAGATAAAAACAAATATGCCGAAAATGAAACAATCACGTGAAACAACCCCTGGGTTCACTGCTGCACAAAATGTCACTCAAAAAAGACATCTCTTTGCTTGAAAGAGCAAGAGAAGTCTTGCTGACACACTTATTGTCCGTTGAAACAAAATATGATTCAACTATCTCTCTCGCCATCTTTTCTTTGTGGCGACACAAAATTCTAATCTGGTCAAACCTAGGAGTACACCTCTTCTACTTCTTCATTATTTCACATGAATGGCAATGTGAGACTAGAAATATTTTGTCCTTGCCACTTTCCAAGAGTGGAAGCCTGTACAGGCTTCCACTCTCTTTTGCGCCTATAATATTGGCAGATGACAGCGCTTTTTTTTAATATTTCCTATTGTTTTTCTTCTGCCTGCATAACGAGATTGTACACTTACGTAACCTGGGACCATCCTACGGTACACATTACGCATACGTCACACTTTGAACGAAACCAAGCTTGGTTTTGCCGAATACGATAGGATTTATGCGGCAAACTGCTTCTTTCTATTCGAAATAAGGAACCGCACCGACGACCTCGCAGGGATTTTCACTTTGTGCTCAGAAGCAACGGCAGCGTGAGTTGACCCACACCTCCCTGAAGATGAGATGCCGCTTCAGAGAGCCCGTTCTAGCTCGCGAAATCCACATGAGGCAGAAAAGTAATGTATACATTATAATGGAAGTCAAACAGTGCTTACACGAGGGAAGGGGGCTCCCTAATGTAGCACAGTTTGACGTCCAAGAACTGAAGATAAAATTTTGTGTCGTATAATGGAAGGTTGAGTTGATTTAATGGGCATGTTTTAAGAATAATTATTCATACACGCTTTGGAGGTGCTGCCTGTTTTATAAATCGGAGTTTACCGCCTGCGATATTGGTCATGTTCTGTCTCCTTTCATCATCGGCTTGCCGCTCCGTAACAATATGCTCAGACCGGGTTTTTTCTTCCTATTACGTCCCAATGCCTAGAAACGACGCCCTGTTTAAGCTACTCGGCAGACACGAAGAAGATCGAGAGGCTCGTGAAACGCATTTGAAAAAACAAAAGTAAACATGCACATAAACGATCAAATACTTTTTGCCTTTACTGTCCTTACAAAGTAAAGTGAAATGAGCTATTTTACGGGAAAGATGAAATAGTTTTATTGACATTTCTGTCCGTCTGTATCCCGTACTGTAGTCTAAGGATCGTTGGCTATGGCGGTGCGTGTAGGAGCCTCATGCTCCTGCTCTTGGTAGTGGGTTGGCAGCTGGTCGAAAGATCTGTAGAAAACATGTGCAGGTTCTTCCTCTTTGGACATGAATTCTCCAGCTTCTATTGCGAGCATGGTAAAGGCCACTGTAAATCGCAGAGAAAGAACTTTTAGCGAGGATCAAAGATTGTGTGAAATAAAATCCGCTAATACTTTGGCTCCCCCAGTCGGAAAAAACTACAGAAAATTGTCTGATGTTACGACAGCATTTCTGTGCGGGTTTTGACGGGAAACCTATTTTGACAACAGAACATTCTGTAGTAACATCAGAAATGTCTGTAGTTACAACATAAAAGTGCTACAGAACTACAGACAACAGAAATATACTACAGAAAAACTACAAAACTACAGAAAAGTACTACAGAACTACAGAGATGAGAAACGTACCTAAGGCCATTTAGGAGACCTATTAACGTTATCACGTCATACCCTATCACATCATACCCTTAGATGGCATTTAGGAGACCTATTAACGTTATCACGTCATACCCTATAACGTCATACCCTTACACGGCCGTGTAAGGGTATGACGTGATAGGGTATGACGTGATAACGTTAATAGGTCCCCTTAAATGGCCTTAGGCACGCTTTTCATCTCATTCTGGCAATTTGGCTGCTGTTTGGAACTTATATTGCGTGTTTATCAATATACATTCATGGCGTCCCTTTAATCAAATAGAACGAACAAGATTTCCCGGCATGGTGGTAGCGTGTTCGAAGTCTATAGACCCGGTTCCCGTCTAATTAGTACTGGATTAGTGCACCATTAGTTTACGTTTTTACGTGTCATAAAGATGTTTGGATCAAATTGCAACTATGTAATCAAAGTTCATTTAATGTTTGCATCACTTTCGTTTCCGCGTATTGTCACAAACCTTTCAACCAGTCCTGATGTACTCAACACGACAACTATAATGGCAAATTTAGCGATTGGGTGGCTGGGAATACGGAAGAAATCTGTTAATCGCGAAAATATTCGCATCAGAGGAACAAAATCTCACCCAGGGCTGCAGCAATTGGAACGCAGTAGAACATTGCATGCGTGAGAATTACATTTCTATAGTATTCTAGTCGGGTTTCCAGGAAACGACTTATAAATGTGCATGTCATTGGCGCTAAGCAAACATCCTTACAGGGGAACTGGCAAAGAACCCTACTGAAAAACTAAAAGTTCTACGGCGCAATAACCTCAAAAAATCTCATCTAATCGCATAGACTCTCATATGCTACACATCATAATCATAAAATATTGTACATAAATTATGATAATGTGCAAGAAACTATGAGATCTTATGCAATTATATGCGACTTTTATGTAATTTCATGTGTGAATTGAGTGAGATTGTGTGACAAAATGTGAGGTTATTGCCTCATACAATTCTTTCAGTAGGGAAGGAACTGATCTTTATAACAAGTATAATATGTATAAACGAAGCCATTTCGAATCCTGATGCAGTCAGTGCAGGGGTAGAGGCGATTTAATGTTTACATTCTTGCCACGTGACGAAATCAGCGTTTTAATGGCGTTCCGGTGAAATGTATGAGATGAAAAGGCAAGGCTGCATGAACAGTACATAAACGCAATTTCACGAGAGCAGCGTACGGTTGCTTCGCACATCATAGCAAGCACGCGCTCAAGTTATATTTTTAGTCTCTCTGGAATTCGACAGCACTTCAGCCGCAGAAGTGTCATGCTATTGGTGACTTCTTCTAACCGATGCTTTGTCGTTTGACAGCAATAGTACTGGAATATTAGGACTGTTTGCTTTATGATGTTTAACTTGGACAAGCGCATCAGACTATGGACGGCTCAATATCCGTGAATCCGGATAATTTCTCGCCACCTGTATTTCCCTAACTTGCGCTCGCATGGCACAGTAAATGGATGCATTGCATATTTCGGCTCGATCGAAGCTTGCCGCCGTGGCCAGAATTAAACTTGGGGCGCTCGGCTCCAGTAATATTGTGACCTAACCTTTGAACCATCAAGGCAGGATGCTAAAATAAGAGTTTTCACTCGAGGGGATTATTGTGTGTTTGATTTAAATTTACAGTTAGCGCTGGTGTTAGAGGAACTAGAGGGTATGAAATGGGATGCCGTAGGGCTTAGTGAAGTTAGGAGGCGAATGGGGAGGGGGAGGGGGAGGGGGGGAGGCATATACTGTACTGAAGGACGTGCATGTACTGTGTTATCGATGTTTACCAGAGAGGCGACAACTAGGAGTAGGTTTCTTTGTCAATACGTATATAGCTGGTAATATAGATGAATTCTATACAATTAATGAGAGGCTGGCAAGCATCGTAATTAAGCTTAATAAGCGGTATAAACTGAAGGATGTACAGGCCTACGCACCTACATGTATTTATGATGACTAGGCAGTTGAAAGCTTTTACGAAGACGTACAATCGGCAATAAGAAAAGAAAAGACACAGTACACTGTACTAATGGATGATTTCAATGCCAAGGTAGGAAAAAAGCAGGCAGGAGACCAGGCAGTGGACTGCTATGGCACTGGCGCGAGGAATAGCAGAGTTGAGTTTGCAGACCGCAATAATTTCAGAATCATGAACACCTTCTTCAGCAAGCGAAAAAACCGGAAGTGGACATGGAAACATCCTAACGGGGAGACTAAAAATGAAATTGACTTCATACTGTGTACTAACCCCGCCATTAGACAGGATATAAAGGTAATCGCGAAAGTGCTGTGCAGTGACCACAGGATGGTGAGGTCCCGAATTTATCTAAACCTCAAGAGGGAACGAAGCAGATTAGTAAGAAAGAAGTCTATCAACGAATTAGCGGTGAGGGGGAGGGCAGAAGAGTTCAGGATATCGCTACAGAATAGGTATTGAGCTCAAAATTTGGATGACGATATTAGCCTAGAAGCAATGAACAATAATTTCAGGGATATCATTACTGAGTGCGCTGTAGAAGCAGGCGGTAGGATAGTTAGAGATGATACCGGTAAACTGTGTAAGGAGAAGAAATATTTTATTACGAAACGCCAAAGTACGAACGCGTTCAATCCAACAGACCAGGTAGAATCGCCACACATATCAAAGCTAATCAACAAGCGCTAAGTGGCCGATATAATAAAGTATAACACGGACAAAATTCAGCATGCTGTAAAGAACGGAGGAAGCCTTAAAGTGATGAAGAAGAAATTGGGCATAGGCGAAAATCATATGTATGCGCTAAAGGAAAAGGCGGGCAACGTCATCATAAATATGGACAAGATAGTCAAAGTAGCCGAGGAGTTCTATACAGACCTCTACAGTAGTAAAAGTAGTCAGGCCAATAACGAGATTGGTAGTAGGGAAAAGCGGTCAGACAATCCGCCAGTGACGAAGGACGAAGTTAAGAAAGCGTTAGAAACAATGAAAAGGGGGGAAACAGCTGGAGAGGATCAGGTAACCGTACATTTGTTAAAGGACGGGGGGGATATCATGCTAGAAAACTGGCCACCCTTTATACGCAGTGCCTGGTGTCATCGACGGTAGAGGAACCATAATAGAACACAAATATTGTCTTAATTTATAAAAAAGGGTACGCTAATGACTTGAAAAATTACCGACCAATCAGCTTACTATCAGTTACGTGTGAAGTATTTACTAAGGATTATATGCTTTATTTCTGCTTTTAGGTCTTCGAAGTAATACATAACATGAAATCTGAGCTATGCCAGGCAGGACCTGGACACTACAGTGGCCGCTGTAAATTTGCCTATATCGAGAGCTGTTTACATAAAAATTGCCCAAAATCAAATGCGCGTCCTGAATGTTATCAGCTATGAACCATCACCGTCCACATTAATTTCTTTCCTTTGTTTTGAACTTGCAATGTCTTGTGTGTGTTTGTGTTGTCTTGCAAAAGTCAGGCAATAAAAAACAAAAAGCCGGGGTGGCGCACTAGTTACGGCGCTCGACTACTGTTCCCAAGGACGCGGTATCGAATCCCGGCCTCGGCAGCCGCTTTTCGATGGAGGCGAAGAGCAAGGCGCCCGTGTACTGTGCGATGTCAGTGCACGTTAAAGAACCCCAGATGGTCGAAATTTCCGGAGTCCTTCACTACAGCGGCTCTCATAGTCTGAGTCGCTTTGGGACGTTAAATTCCACAAACCTACCAAACTAACCTTTCTTTTCAAGTGATCATTGCTTTCTATGCATGTCATGAAGGTGAGACCGACTGATAACGGCCGTGCGCACCTCTAGTTCCTCCATGTAAACAAGAGCCAACATTGCTCATGAATGCAAGATGGCCTCAACAATCCAGATCATATATGCCGTTAAGCGGGCTCTGGCAATTAGGTAATGTGTCATAATGCCGTTTATGTTTCTGGCCAGTAAGCGCTCTCCTTATGCGGCAGGCATAGCAGGCATACCTGTAGTCATTTTTTTTTTTACGCATAATGAATCGGCTCGCAAATATTGTTTTAAGCCTTCGCTTTGCCCAATTTCACAAGATGGTGATTTCATTTGTGCGCGCTATGGCGTTTCAGTCTTCATCATTTAAGAGCGATCGCACCTACCGAAAATAAGGACGCATAGTACTCGCCGTCCCGTTGGCAACGACATAGCCTCCTGTTTCTCTGTGAGGAGAAAAAAGAAACGGAATATGTTGTTACAAACGTCATATCTCTCAGTACAAGCAACTACAGGCAAGCGTAAAAATATTCTGAAAATGAAGGCTACGACCGTCCGAGTTGAAAGCCGTTTTCAGCTCTCTTGATCGGTCATGGGGTGGGAAATATTGAATGTTATTGCGTTTGAAAACGTGTTCACCTGCCTTTCCGGCACTTCACAACACAAGAACGCGTCTATCGTATTTTTTATCAGATATAGGCACAGTGATCTAAGTGATGGCGTAAAAGAACATTGTTTCGGCTGCATTATCATTCGTGTGATGCTTTAAAATATGCGTTGCGGAAAGTTCGTTCAAAAAGCGTGAAATGTGCGTGTGTGTTTTTTTTTTTTGCATTCGATACTTTCAAACACGCTGTCTTGAAGAAAATGTTTAACCGAGCCTTCCCGTGTATGATCACGGCATTCGATTCCACAATATAATGATAACCATTTAACAAATAATAATATTGTCACATTAGGCAGTGCATGCGCATAAGGAAAGAAGAAGGGGACTCTCGTGAGTTTTAGAGGAGACGACGTTAAACAGTGTCGGTTGGTGCCCGGTTGACGCTGCTGTGTTTCTGTGTGCCGTGTGCGGTGTCATCTTGGACTGATCTCTTGGCCTTATCTTGCCACGTATCAATATTAAAGATTAGTTTTTACATTCGTTTAATAATCTTTCTCTATCACATGCATGATGTTCATTTTCTTTTAATACTCATCTGTATCGACAGAGCCGACGTCTCCCTCGTAGTTCTTGTAATGCGAGTTTGTAGACAGTAAAAAGGGTATCCAATAGGAACTCTCTGTGTATTAAATGAAACTCCTTGGATTTAAGTGTGGAAAATGTGTACAGCATGTGAACATTCGCTTCACGATAAATCTGTTGAAGTCTACTCCCTTCTTAAAATTCTGGCACGTACTAATGGCGGAAATTTTCGTTTCCTAAATGAATATGTATATTGCACAAATAAAGTCTGACGTTCATAGCTGCACTGATGACCATAATAGGAGCAGTCGCCATTTGTCCAATCGTTTTTCAGCACTGGTTCTCGAATATGAATTGCTAACTGAGAAAGTTATGCCAGCTATATAGAAACAATTGTTCAAAATGGTAGTTCTAGTAAGCTAACTAGATAACGAAAGCGCGAAATCGTTTATTTAGTTGGTCATCATCATCAGCAGCAGCAGCCTGACTATACCCACTGCAGGGCGAACGCTGTTGTGCCTCTGGCCAAAGCCGCCCAGAAATTCAGCCGGACGCCAAACTTCTTCGGCGAATGCCTCCTTCACAAACTCTGGATGCTTCTCTGCAAAGCACCAATGCACTGGAGGCGAGCCGTGCCAAAGGGACAGAAGCGACGTGTTTTAACATGCGCTGAACGTCCAGACAGCACGGCGCGCCGTGGCCCTGACGGTGAACCCCTTCTCGCCCCGCGGCATATTTGAAGCGAGAGCGCAGCAAGCTCTCCCATTGGCCCTGCGAAAGTGCTGCCGTCGGATTGGACCATTTTGAGCGTCAACGGTTCTCGGCGACGGAGTCTCAAGTGCTTCCGTTCGAGACTCCGAGTGTGTGAGTTCGTCACGAGCGTCCATCGGGAGCAGTTCGCCCCCTGACAGTGCGGACGCGGCGGAATCTCCCCGGCCGTCGCTGCGCGAGAACAGTCGCGTACGGCTATGTTAGCTTTCGGTCCCAGAGCCGAAGTCGTTGTGTAAATGCATGTAAATAGTGTATAAAGCCTTTTCTTCATCTCACCAACGCCGACTCGGATTCATCGCTACCGCCCAGGAAGCTGACAGCCCTCGTTCACGAAACGGGTGACGAGCGCTGCGTTACCAGCTCCTTGGCACAACCCTGTTGACGGTGGGCTACTGTGTGATAACCCCACCGGCACAACATTGGTGGCAGTTGCAGGATCCACTGGCACAACCCTGTTGACGGTGGGCTACTGTGTGATAACCCCACCGGCACAACAACGCCTCTCCCAAATTTCTCCAATTAACCCGGTTCTGTGCTAGCTGCATCCACTTGGCCCCTGCGAATTTCTTAACCGATCCGCCCATCTAACTTTCTGCCGCCCCCTGCTACGCTTTCCTTCCTATGAAATCCAGTTTGTTACCCTAAGCGACCATCGGTTATCCTCTCTTCGCATGGCATGTCCTGCCCATGCCCATTTCTTCTTGATTTCCCCTAGAATATCAGTAACTTGAGTTATTTCTGTGATCCACTCTGCACGCTTTCTATCTCTTTATCTTAACCCTATCATTTTTCGTTCCATAGCCCTCTGAGTTGTCCTCAACTTAAGTAGAACCCTCTTGGTTAGCCTCCACGTTTCAGCCCCCATACTTGAGTACAGGTAAGATGCAATTTAGTGGGTAATCTGTTCAAATTCTCTAAGACATACGTTTGCTCTACACACAAATTATATAACAAACGTGATTCTAATAAAAGAGGTTGCCGACCCGAAGAACCATCACAAAAGCAAAAATATTTTAGAACCAGTTGTACACATCCGAAGGAAAATATCTCGCGCAGGAAACTGCAGTTGTCAACGCAAAATCAAGATGTGTGTTCCCCTTCGAAAATCTGAACGATTGTGCTTGTTCGCTCATCTTGCCTTTTTTGGGGTGTCTTCTTGAATTTCGCACGAATGAATAGCGCGCCGCAGCACTGCACGTCCTTTTTATACAGCCAAAATTTCTAAATTCTTAGAAAAACGAGAACTGCTCGAACACCTGTTGTACCTAGGAGCATAAGAGCAGCAGTGTGAGCTGTGCAACAAAAATGTGTATGAGTTTCAAATATTAATGACGTAACCGTAGTACTACATGTACCTCTCTCTTGCGTCAACAAAAAGCACGAAACGGTGGGACTGATAGCAATATGCTGGGAATATCACGTCACCACAGATGGCTAAGTATCCCGCTCTTGCGATGTCTACAGGGCTGTACTGCTGTCAAGATTGAAAATCGGCTTGCTTTGAAACAACCATAAATTGAACAATCCAAAACAATGAAGCGCCCGCAGCGTTACGGCACCGTTTCCCTCATGCATACGAATTCAATTTTTCTTTAAGGTGCTGGCTTTTTTGTTCTTCGGGCTTCTAAAAGTAAAGAATTTCGGCACATAACTCAAGCCGTTCTTCACCTGTATCTCGTGTCCACAGCAACATTCTGACTAAAGTTCAGTAACCATTTGACCCACATTTCAGCCACCGTCAGTATTTGATGAGACAGCAACACGGAATGCTGATCGGAAAGGATTGCCCAACTGTGTCTTGAAACAGCCACATTTTCAAATTTTCTTAGCATACATAGGGCGGGGGCCCTATTCTCGACAATTCGCCAATTTGTTCAAATTGTGACGTACGCATGACGTGTGCATCAGGGCAGTGCCAGGTTACGTAAGCACACGATCGGGTTGCGCATTCTGAAGAAAAAGAGAACTAAAGTGACAGACAAAAGCGCGCTGTCGTCTGCTACTATATATTGACGCCAAGTATGACAAAATGACGGTGCTCCTGCAGGAACCGATACTCTGCGCTGCATTCCGTGATTCGGAAGCCTTGGGTTGCAGTGAGGCGAGCGAAGTATATTGTGGCGTTGCGGTATCAGTGTGTCATGACATACTTGCGGTCGAACATTCGGCATCAGCTACGCCCGGCATCAGCTACGCATCAGCTACTCGCGAGTTTCAGCAGATGAGCAAGAACGACAATGGAATGGACAGTGGGTTGGTGCAAAATGGGAACTGAACGTAGCATTGCTGTTCATCAGCGCCGATGACCTCTCACGTTCACTTAGCGGCTTTTAAATGCAGAAACTAAAACGCTTAAGGACTTGGTCGTAAACAGAAGGAATCGACAGATTTCCAAAGTAGCTCCAGCACTGATGAAGAGGCGCCGGCGCAGCCGGTAATGTCCATCTCTGAGGACAACGCTCGCAGTCTCAAAGTATCAATTATACTGTTAGATACAGGCTGAGCTACCCACCTTTTTCGAAAAGCCGCGTTATGACCAGCTACCGTAAGGTCACCAAGTATGCTTAAGGTTCTAACATATGTGTAGAGCGTTGTGTTTAGTTGTGTAGAGCGCGGAAAGCAGCGCAGAGAGAGAAAGAGAGTGTTCCACACACACACACACGAAGTGGAAGGCATACGCTGGGCCTCACACCTAGTCGGTTAAATTTTCATGCACTGACATGCGCGAAGCTCTTGCGAAACGCGAAAGGTATTCGAGAAAGAGAACGAAACAGAAGAACAGAATATCAGGAAGGTTAATTAGGCGATTCTCAGCTTACCGTACACGTGCAGAGGGGGATAAACACACAATAAGGAAAGAAAGCGAAAGATGACTGAGGAAATCATGGTATGAAGCTAGGGCGGCACTGCGCGCGCGTATTCCTTACTGTCGAAACGGTAAAATGCAAATCAGTAGAGGGAGGTTATTTTCAGGCTGTATTGAAAAAAAAAGGAATTAACACAAAATGTCACTCAACTACATCATATGATTAGTGCGTACGGTCATAACGTGCTCCGGAGTACTTTTTTTTTCTAAAAAACAAGCAAATGGTGAGCCCGCGTGCATATCAAAAGAAATCTTTATATATGAAACACATGATATGTATCAAGCAAACATGGGCCATGTACATGAAGCATACATTCCTTTATTAAAATAGAAGCTGTGAGTATTTCTTCTTGGTTTGCCCATCGTGGAAAGGCTGTTCAATTCATTAACATTGCAGTGAGTGTATAGTGCAAGGAAAAACAGGCAGTATTTAGGGCCGACGTTTAGAAAGTCTTTGGTGATCCTTCACTGCCGGTCGCGCGAAATTCCTTCACAACCATCTAATCATATTACCCCTCACGTTGTACTCACGAACCGATCAGACAGATAATTAGAAAGCATCGCGGTGCTCTTTGAAATTCATGATGGTTTGGTGGACGCTGTTTAACACAGAGACAAAGAGAAGAAAACACAGAACCGGTGCCTTTATTTATTTATTTTTTTATCTCTGTGTTACAGAGCGCCCACGAAACCATCATGAACAACCTACAACTCGCCCAACTTCCCCTTCCGTTGCTCTCTAAAATGCCTCGTCTCGCGCTGATCAACCGCTTGAGTTAGCGGGCCGCATTGCTGCGCTTGGCAACGACGGCGCGCGGATCGATAGTTTCTCTATAAGAGCAAAGCATTTGCAACTAGAGGGTAGTTACGACCCTCGTGCGGCTTTAAATTTGCGTCTTCATTATTAATCCTCTAAAAGATGTCGCAGCTGATAAGTTCCCTTATAACGTCGTTTCAGTGCTTTCTGCAACTACAACAAGATGTGTCAGCTTCACCACCCACCAAACTCTGTACTAAACTGCGGTGAGCTAACAGCCGCCTACACTGCACGTCGAATTCGCCACGTTTTTTTCGCGGCCGCCTCAACTGGTTAGAAATGCGGCGCCCAACTTATGTCATTTACAGCAATGGCAGAACATCCTTTATGTAATGAAACGTCATTTTGACGTCATCATTAAATGTTTATGCATGACGTATTTCCCGCCACACAACGTCAGCCAATCAGATTTCAGGAGTCGGCTCTTGACGGTGGGCGGTTCAGTTCAGCCCATTCGTAATGCAAGCGTAAGTGCTTCCCTTTCTATCATATATACCTTTGTTTTCCCTCCACAGTTACTTATATATACCCTTCATGCATCATGAATACCGCTGCTAAAAATCCGTTTTCACGCTCACGTCATTTTTACGTCACCGCAAAAAGCCATTTCGACGCACGGAAATTTCGCTCCACAAATTTGAAACACGTGACTGTTCTGAGAACCAATCAGAGAAAAAAAATGGAGCCGCACGGCAGCCATGTGTGTCGAGTATAGGGCCCCAGGTGTGTTTTACAGTTTATATTTCATGGGCACAGAACTTTTTTCCCGCGTGTGATCAGATGCTCATAGGCTCTGCCGGCGCACTACGCTGACACACTCTGGTGACGGAAATCATTTCGCATTAAAAGATTGCATCTTCGCGGCTTCTACGATGATGCTTGTCAGAAGCGAAAAACACTGAGCTGTCGACTATCACTAGTTGGGGTGCTGAAGCGCGGGAATGTAAGAGAGAACAGAGGACAGGAAATGAAAGGCTGAACACGCGTTGTAGACCCTGCGCCAATCGACGCAACCTCAATTGCCGTCATACCGGCGCCTAGGTTTGATACGCAGCTGCGTTTCTGTTCTGGCGCACAAACAGCTGCGGGTCGCCCGAGACGCAAAAGCAGTATCTTCATTTCTCGCTAAACGGTAATGTATCACATCGTTAAGTCCGCTGTAGCAGCCGCGCTGGTCGACAAACAGACGGAAATAAAGGATCTCCAATTTCGGTGGCGAAATAGACACAGTTAACGAAACATTTGTGCCCAGTACATGAGGAACACCGATTCGTAAGGAGGAAACAAATGCGCAGTATATGTCGCTCCGAAGATGGGGACTTAGAACGCGAATCGGAGAAGAAATGAAAGGGATTATGAGAGAAGAAATGATCGCTTTAGTATAGTAGGAGGAGGAAGTATATTTATCATCTAGCAAAAGCCACTGGCGCAACTCAGGCCAAGTGGCATCTTTTACCGGGATTAACAATACACATTATCATGCTTTTACGAAAGGTGCCGAAGTAAATATGAAGGCTTCGCTATACTCTCTGCAAGATTCAACAAACACTTCAAAAGAAGAGCAACTCTAGTGCGTACTCTAGAATCGTTGGACAGCATTGGGTCACTCAATGCAGGAGCACTGCTCCAAGAGTGAGTTTGTACACTTATTTGGCAATCAACGACGATTGCAAACCGTTTACCAATTAAGGTTGAAGGGAACCACCAAGGGGATACACACAGTATATGCTACGAGTGTGACGGGACAATTGCGCTCCAGTAGCAGACTTCACTTTTGTTATAGCTTCTTGAGCCTGTGTGAATCTCCTTCAATCCCCTCTTTTTAATCAAACTTTAAAGTGTTGTTCAAAGCTCTGTAGGCATCAAGCAAAGCTAATGCCTCGGGGCTTTTGTTAAGGTCCTTTGAGGTGAGGTATTCGGATGGGTAGCGGTAGGGGTATACAGATGCATAGTACCTGTGTCCGCAGGGGAAAACCCCATCAGAACCGTGATCATCATAAAAAAAGTCGGGCAGCAAAAGTTATCCTTCGGGTTCCGCAATTCCGAAACCGTTCAAAGGAAGCGTTGATGTCTCTAGAGCTGATAATTACAACCTGACAAAGTTCTGACGTGAATCCACGCAGGGTGTCTTCGTGGTGAGATAGAGAAAAAATAAAAAATCGATGCTTTGGTATAAGGGATAACCTCTTGATACGTTTTATGTTTGTCATGCTCATTCTTGAGAAATGAAGTAAGACCACTACCTTTTCTGTGGCTAGAAAAGGGCGCTGTCGGGCTTTCAATCGAGCACACCTTACATTATAGCTTAAGTAGAACTCGCACACTATTCCTGGGCTGTTTATGTCACTAAATTTTACGGGTAGTGGGAACTTCGTTATAATGGCGAAAATGTTTCCCTTGTCACAAGACGCGTACATCACGATTGTTTGAGATGACCTAGAGTTTGAGGCAGCCATGGCACTAAGTAGCATTGTATAGTTGTCATGTAGAGTAGCAGAAAAGACAGAAATAACGGGCAGCAATTTAAAGATAGTGAAAACCACGCGCAGTATTTTTCGTGGGGCCATAACGTGACTTACGGAGAAGTGCCAAATTTTAGCAAGGCTTAACGATTCAAATGTAAATGTCTGACGGAGTTTCCTCTGACGTAAAGTTCCGTTTTCTAAGCGATAGCTGTAGTTCTGCCCGGTCTTAGCTGTGGCGTTGCGAATTCCGCGGCCTATGTTTACAACACAGTACACGGAAGAAACGCAGTCGCACTATGAGAACATTTCTGAGCGGTTGGTGTCACTGTGTTGACACGTGGGCTGGGACACCTGTGCTGCCGCCAGGACATGCATTTCAGAGCCGATTTTTGAAACAACTCACATCATTGGCAAGTGGCAGTCCATTCAAGGGTATGCTGGCGCGCGCACAAGCTGGAACCCTTTATAAGTCGATCGAAACCCGTGATAAAAATTTTCGCTCGCTCAATGGAATAAACGTGGCGTTCTGGAGCGCCTTTGCTGAATTCCCACTTGTACAGAGTGGGACTTCCCCTATGCGGCATAGGAAAATAAGGTCACAGTTGCTCCACTACACACCAGGTCGGTATTTGAAATAGTGGGTGAAAAATTGGTCATTGAAATTCTTGATAAGTGGTAGCTTTCATGAAGCAGGTGCTCTACAGTTCAGTTCAGGCGTTCAGTCGTGTCCGACTCTTCGTGACCCTACGGACCATGTCACGCCACGCTTTCCGGTCTTTCACTATCTTCTTAACATCACATAACTTCATCTGCAGTACCTCGAGGATGCCATCTAACCATCGCGTTCGCTGCCTACCCCTTCTCCGGCGACCCTCAACCTTTCCCAACATCAAATCTTTCTCCAGCGACTCCTCTCTTCTCATCAGATGACCAAAGTAGCGTCTACCTCCCTCGATTGGCGTTCCGGTAGAAAAGGTCAAAATATAAAAGTCCCCTTTGGTGGCCTTCATAGCCCCCTCTGGTGGCCGAAATGAACTAGAAAGTGGTATAAAAACTTCCCAGCACAATTACGATGCTCAGTGAGACGGGAAAACTGCACTGGGAGTCTGGGATAGTATCGCTACAGAGCAATGCTTTTTCCCCAGGATTGATTTCTAGTACCTACCTGAGCAGTTGGCGACATAAAATAGACAAGAAAGTGACAACTAGTTGATGCCGGGACAGAAAATGTTAGCTCAAAGTTTCAAATAACAGGCATTGATCGCGAGAGATGGCACCATTAGCAGTTTTTCGCAAATATTTCTTTTGCGAGGTGTATCAGGAGGAGGAGAGGAAGGCAAGCCTATATGTAGGTCAATTGCGACGCATGTTAAGTATTGATCGTTTTAATAGAAACGGAGCATGTCTTTGGGGAGGTCTTGACCTGCCTCCATATTTAAAATAGGGTGCATTTTGTGGTCCGGTGTTGAAAAAGCATTTTCTTCTAATGCAGGACGCGAATTTGCATCTGCCTGCTTGTATTTCCTCCGGACGCCCCCTTTGCACATTTCGCCATTCCATCGTTCTAACCCGATTCCACAGGTAGAATATCTAGGTGGTATTTGTGGCCCGAGATATGAATGGTGCATACATTCATATAAGGAACAATACTTTTTAAAGAAGGCTCCCACTGCGGTGGCTCTGCGGTGGCTCTGACCATGGCTCCAACCCTCTCGGCTCGGAAAATGAAACGCCTGACGCACCTGAAGACTAGTACAATGAGGATGATAGTCCCGGCGCTACTGGCAGCGCCTCACCTTTCGATGTGCACGACGAAGAGACGGTAACAACAGCGACGATCCGGCATCGCACGACGATGACGCTAATGAATACTTCTCGCGTTGTTCCAGAGAAACCCTGCCCACCCGATCAAAACGCGCGACAGGATTTTGTGTCGCGATTGTGTCGCGCGACAAATATTTGTGTCGCACGACAAGCTTCCGAGTCGTGCATTGTGTCGTGCGACAGAGCGTCGTGTCGTGAGTTCTGTCGCACGACAAAGATGCCTGAAGTAAGTTCTGTCGCAAGACTAGCATCTTTCTTCTCCTTTGTCTTGCGACAAAGGCGATTGTTGTGGGATGTGTCGCACGACAAAGGCGCCTGTAGTGGGTTCTGTCGCAAGACAGCCATCTTTCTTGTCCTTTATCGTGCGACAAAGGTGCTTTTCGTGCGTTGCGTTGCACGGCAGGAGTGTCTGTCTTGGTTTAGTCGCGCGACAGATTCATGCGAAGGACGCGTAGGGCGAGATTTCTGTCGCGAATTATTTACATGTCGTACGAGATTCCTTTCGCGGAATAATTGAACTGGTTCTCGCAACGCGCGCTGTCACTTCATTGTTTTATAGTGTGCATGGTATGTACTCAAATTCAATTTCATAATAATTAAGACTGATCGAATGTTAATAATGCATTTATTTTAATTTATATATGCTAGCTGGGCAACATGTAGCATGCCCACAAGATATATCCTTAATTTAAAGCTGCCACAGCAATTCAGAAGGCACGTTGGGTGCCTCCTGGGATCGAGCATTATTGTAATGACCTGGAAATGCAAACAGAATTATGGTACAGGGGCCCTGCATTAATTAATGTTAATATATATCAAGTATATTATATGCATCTCAATCGAATAATTAAGAACTATATATAATATAACAATTTAATTTACTACGTGCATGCTGACAAGCCAGGTCTTGTCTATAGGCAATTGATTCATAAATTTTGTTCAGTGCTAGGTGTTAATTGGTATACCAGCCTATATATCTATAGTGCTACTTGTATATTGTTTCAACTAGCTGTCAAAAAACTGGCACACTTAATTACATGCAATATATCATATATGTTCCTTGAAAACTTTTGCATCATTTATAAATAGTTAGGCTCATTGTATTAATCCTGTCTGCCATGAATGTTTTTTATTGCACCAAATATACTCATAGCAAAATATGTGCATTTCCACTAATTCCTGTAGTTTGACGTGTGATGCTTATAAGCCAAATGACACTGCATGAGTAGAAAATGCATAATTAAATCTATACTGGCAGAGTTGCCCACCTTTTCGAGCATTACTGCAGGTGGGCAGCGAGAAAGAGCGTCGGCGTCTTGGTGTTGGCGACCCGATTTATAAACGACGTCGAAATTGTATTCTTGCAGGCGTAGAATCCAGCGGCCGAGTCGGCCCGTCAAATTTTTCAGTGAAGACAACCAGCAAAGAGCATGGTGATCGGTCACAACTGTGAAGTGCCGACCATAGAGGTAGGGGCGAAACTTTTGAACAGCCCAGTCGACGGCAAGACATTCCTGTTCGGTAATGATGTAGTTTTTCTTAGCTGGAGTCAAGGTCCGACTGGCGAAGGCAATGACTTTCTCACGCGAAGTTGCATCGCGCTGCAGAAGGACAGCGCCAAGACCGTGACCACTGGCATCCGTGTGCAGGATGGTAGGAGCGCTGTCGCTGAAGTGGCCAAGAACGGGATCTGATGTGAGGGCGTGCTTTAGGCCGGTAAAAGCAGTGTTGCACTGTTCAGTCCACACGAAAGAGCTACGCGCTTTAAGTATTTCATGAAGTGGCGCAGCAATAGTTGCAAAATGCCTTATGAAACGCCGGAAATATGATGCCAGGCCGAGGAAACTGCGCAAATCTGCAGTCCGTTGCGGACGAGGAAAGTTTAAGACCGCGCTGATTTTATCTGGGTCTGGACGAATGCCATCACGGTTAACCAGATGTCCCAATATTTTAATTTCCTTCTGTGCAAAGTGGCACTTCTTGGTGTTGAGCTGAAGGCCCGCTGAAGAAAGACACGTCAGGACTTCATTCAGGCGCGTGAGATGGTCGTTAAATGTTGCCGAAAAGATAACAATGTCGTCCAAGTAACATAAACAGGTTCTCCATTTTAGGCCACGAAGTACCGTATTAATCATTCTTTCAAATGTAGCTGGTGCGTTACACAGGCCGAAGGGCATAACATTAAACTCGTAAAGTCCATCGGGAGTTGCGAAAGCGGTTTTCTCTTTGTCGCCCTCATGCATTGGTATTTGCCAATAACCTGAGCGGAGATCCAAGGTCGAGAAATATTCGGCGCCTTGGAGAGAGTCCAGGGCGCCATCTATTCGCGGCATCGGGTAGACATCTTTACGGATAAGTTTGTTTAGTGCGCGATAATCAACACAAAATCGTACTGATCCGTCCTTTTTCTAACTAATACTACTGGGGAAGACCATGGGCTTGTTGATGGACGAATAATATCGCGACGGAGCATGTCATTCACATTTTCTTCGATTACTTTTCGTTCCGAGAGAGAAACCCGATAAGGTCGTCGGCGTACGATCGAGTTACCTTCAGTAATGATGCGGTGGTGTGCAACACTAGTCCGTCCCAGTGGAGGGGAAGTGGCATCAAAAATGGCTTGATGGGCTTGAAGCAATGTCAGCAATTCTTTGCGTTGGTGCGGCGTGAGGTCCGGACTGATTGTCTTCGACAGCATCGGAAGAGAGACGTGCGATGAATCACGTTGCTGAGGTAGCGGGGCGGTGAGCACCATCATAGACTTGGTGAGCATCCACTATGCATGGCAGGGAAGTTCCTTCAGTCAGCACGATGGATTCACGGGATGTGTTCGTGGCAGCTACTATTGCTGAGCCGCTGCGGAATCGTACAAGACTTGATGGGAAGGCGATTCCACGTGCAAGATGACGATGAGATGGTGCGATAAGTACATCCGCGTCAGTGATCTGCTCCGAAACAACGGTAACAAGTTTTTCGCACTGTGGAGGCAATACAGTGTCAACTGCGGCAATGAGGGAATGACGTCCTTGAGACATGTCAGATGAAAAATCACTGTCTGTCATATGAATGATATGGTCGCCACAAGAAATTAACGCTGACGCGGTCGACAAAAAATATTTATAATTTTCCACGGCTGATCTCAATTATGCATAATTCGCCTTAATTAGTCGAGTACGAATTAGTCACCTTAAAGTAGGCACACCTATTCATAATTTTCTATGGCTGCCCTAAGTTAGGTTTATATTTAGTCTAAATTAGTCATAATCTAAACATAATCATGCATGTATGCCCCGATACCACTGTGTATTGCAATGCTATACATTTTTGCTGTCATGTGTTATGCTAGTTGCTCAAATTATAAATCACAGAAACTTCGGCAAAATCCAGGGGGTGGGTGGATATAGTTATGTTTCTGCATTAAAAATGTGCTATGTGGCACGCACACACTCCTGTACTGGGGTAGTCTAAACAGCACATATTACTCAACAGCATTTAGAACCTATTGTTGATCTACAAATGCAACTAGTTAACTATGAATGACAGCTTATCTATGTGATAAAACTTGACAAACCACAAACAGACAAGATCTAGCATGCAGCAAAATGCAATATGCATATGACAGCATGCTATAGTATACATTGCCAAAAATGCATATTTCAAAAATAACAAACTGTATACGTAGTACAGAGTACAAAATATCATTTACATAGAAAATCAAATCAGGGCAACCCAAACACATTTTCAGATAATAAATTGCAAAAACTGGGGGACAATTAGGTGTCACCATTACGATGCTACGATGTTAATGGCTCCCATCTGCTGGCACCCCTTGCAGATCCTCATTCATGTACATGTACATGCACTCTGCTACTTCCATATTACCAATCCTTAAATTTCGGCTTTTATTGTAGATATACTAATCAGCATACAGTTGTAAGCTACCAGAATCTGATGTAGATATAAAGCCCTGCTCTAACCAAGCTGTATGAGCGTGCTTGCCTAGCATAAAGGCAGCATGTCTAACTAGGGATCCAAGGGCCCTAGAAGGTTGGATTTCGTTCTCACCCTCCCACCTCAAAGGTGAAAAAGAGTTGGCAGCACCTGCCAAATTGGCCATGTCATCTCATGATCTCATCAGTGAACAAAACTCGGATCACCAGTTAGTGCACAGCTATATGTCCCAACCAACTACCATCTGCCAGAGGCATGCTCATGATTTTGTGATTCCTAGCTCACAAGCCCAATGCAGACAATGCCAACAACAGATTTTCTGGGGTATGAGGCCTTTAACTCTGTTGCTTTAAAACGTAATGACAGCAAGTCCTTACTAAGAATCAGCTGAAGTCAACAATGGTTTGCATGAAATATGAAAAAAGCCAGGAGGCTAATAGGCAGGCCACGGGGTCACGAAAGAGCATAAGAAATGTCCTTACATTATTAGTACTTCGGGCAAGGGGGACAACAAGGCATGAAGGAACTGGTGAGTCGCTGATACTGCTGTGCATGCTTACTAGTTCAGGGATGGGCATGCATATCACGCATATTGTGAGTAGGAAGAAATTGTCCTGCAAATATTTCGCTTCATGTTCACAGAGAAAAAGAAGGAAAGAAAGGAAAGCAGCTGGTAACTGCCTCCATAGCAGTGTTGCACATTATACCGAACATATCTCAATCACAAATACTGCATGCAGCCAATTAGCTGACATAATATGCTGTCAGGAGAATAGCTAGCTGCATCACTGAAGAGCATATTGATCTGCAAGAAGCTGCTCATTGATCGTTAGGAGGCCTATGGCACATTCTGCAAGGGCTGCTACACAGCTTCAAACAGCACACAGCCTTTATCCCTGAAAAGCTCTAACGGGGCTCAATTAAGGCACAAGAAAGTTGCATGGCATAGTGCAGAGTTGCATAAGCAACATATGCTGCAATGAAAACCACGCTGCAGAGTCTAAGCTTGTATAGTAGGATATACAACTTAAAAAAAAAAACAGGAGTTAACTAAGGGCAGTGGTACGCGGCATGTGTATTGTTTCGCTGAACAGTAAACCAAATCAATATTTTAATATTTGACTATACCTAAGAGGCCAGAGGCATTGAAATTCTTGAGCTTCTGATTTGGTCTGATGGTTAGCTATTTAGGTAATGAGAAAAGCCTGAATAGTGGGGACTGCTTTCTATCACGGAGGAATTGTGTGTGATGGTTACTGCGGACATGAGTTGCATCCGAATATAGTTATATGATTAATATTTATTCTGATCTTATATGATTAATGTTTATCTTGATTTAGAAGTCACACAAGATTACATAGGTTTACAAGGATTATGAAACTAAACAGCATATTTGAAACAGTATGTAAAATACATGTTCCCTTAAATGTTCACAATTATGCCACTATTAATAACAATATTTTAGCCCACCTTCCCCCTTGACAACTTGTAGTGCCAAGGTACTGAAATCTGTCTTTCACTCAACTCTATCTATCTTATAATTATTTGGGATGTCACAAACATAGGACACATTCTCCATTTCAAAGAGCACACATTGGCTAGAAACATCATCGGATGAGTATAGACAGAGGTTTCGGCCTGGCGGCGCACGCTTGCAGGGGTGGAGATAAGTGATACTTCGGAATGCTGGCTGGCACAGTACCAACTCTTGGCACAGAAGTGCAACCTTTCGGCCATTTACATTAAAAGAACAGATGTCCATGATAAGGCAGTAAATACCGTTATTCATTCTCACGCAGTGGGAAAATGTTTTTGTTGCCTATTGTACAGAAGACTATGAATAGCGATGCCGTTTATCTCTGCCCGAGCATAATGTGCCATGACAGGCATTTCCCCATACTGAGTTATGAACATTTCAGCAATGGCCTCCTCAAGGTGAACAGATCTTAATGGTGCTCCTAAGACATGGAGATCAATTCCTTGCTTGACACGAATCTTTATCATTTTGTTTTTTCTCTCCAAAAGAGTTGATGACATTTCCACAAACCTATTCGCATTTTTTAGCCATGTTCTCATGATAAAACGCTCAGCTACCTGCAGTGGCACACCTTTTGCAGCTGTGCCATGCCTTAACAGCTGCCCATTCCCATTCTCAAATGGAAATGTAGAAGTCCCCCACAAGGGCCCCAACATTTCGACACTTTTTGCAAGGTGCAGCAACTGGTGCACATTGAATGTGGCACTGCTTTCACCGTACAGAGAAGAAAACCTGTCAACAAATGACGAAAGAAGCTGGTCAGCCTCAATGACATCTGCGTAGCTCACAGAGGTCTGAATCAACAAAAACACTCCTTGACAGAGCATTGAAAAATGATTTAAGTACTTTTCAGGAATGAGATCCTTCAGGCAAGGGAGAGAATAATACAATAACCAGAACATCCACTCAGTGGCTTTCCAGTTTTTGCGCTCTGCTATAGCTCTAGGCAACCTGCAGAACATAATTGGAGGCTTCAGTTGCTTGATGCGGTTTTCAAGTTCGTGGATATTCCTGCCAATATGAAACGGCTTTCCAACACTGGTCAGCCACACCTCGGTTACTTGTTGTGTAACCCCTCAAGCACACAGTGCATGAAATCTGGCGGCAAACCCCAAACAAGATTAAAACCTTGAAATCTTGCAAGTGGGGAATATCCTTTCATCCCATGGACAGGCTGGCGCTGACTGTGGGCAGACCGCATATATTCAAGCACATTGGTGTGAGTGCCTTGGAGCTGCTCGCTCGTCTTGCTGAAGGTACCGAATGGTGCCTGAAAAAGACAGTCACTGGTATTAATGCCACTATATTGTGACCACAAAGGGGCAAAGGCAGTTGTCTCCTTTCCTTCCACTATGTCTGCATTCATTCCATGCTGTGCTTTATTATGAAAGCTTAACATCTACTTCAATTTCCACCTTTGAGCAGGCTATCATAAGCAATGAAATCACAGCAGCGACTAAAATGTAATACAGTCGTGCCTCGTTAATATGGACACTTTCGTCTCCGCACAAAACTGTCGAGCCTAAAGCGAGTCGTCCGTAATATTGAATCGAATTTTTTTTTTGTGAAAAACAAAAGACAACATAAATGCTAAGGATAAGGTCTGCTTTAGAGCATAATGTAGGCCAGCGAAGTTCACAGTAGGAGCTACAAGAACATTATCCGAGTCACCGTTATGCTTCAAACGCGATGCAATTAAGTGTTGTGATGCAATTGCATATTGTTCTCGATGGCATTTCATTAATAAATTATTTGACTTATACTTTTCATCTCCCAAGAACCCTTGCTACATATCAGCATTCAGTCAACTGAAAGTTGCCGAATCCAACTTTCTATAAGGCGCAAGCTGCTGTCAGAGTTTTGTTCAAGTGAATTCGTGCAATACAAAAAATAGAAACGTGCACTGACTGTGCAACTTTGCAGTGTAAAATATTAAACTACAAGCGAAAAAGGGCAATCAGTCATTGGCACTAAGTTCATATGGTGCCTGTCAACAATATCTAGAAGATAAATTAACTTTGAAGCAGATATGACGATTTGGTTTTCATGAATATGCATATTAACGCGATAAAAGTATGGACCCTAATGATATCTATGCATTTTCTCCTTGTCCATTGTCCGGACAGCGAGTTTCCATATTAACTAGAGGTAAATGGATGGAAAAAGTTTCGTCCCCAGAAAAACTGTCCATAATTCGAGTCGTCCGTATTACCGGGGGTTGTACATATTAACGAGGCATGGCTGTATACACCTTTAAGAAGTGAAACATTGAGTACATGATTAATAGAAGATTACCTGCTTGCACTGCAGAAAATGCTTATAATCATTTAAACAACAAAATTCCTCTGTCATGCAGTGTTTTTTTTTCTTCATCAACCTAACTATACCCACTGTAGGGTGAAGGCCTCTCCCATATTTCTGCAATTAGCCCGGTTCTGTGCTAGCTGCATCCACTTGACCCCTGCGAACTTCTTAACCTCAACCGCCCACCTAACTTTCTGCCACCCCCTGCTACGTTTTCCTTCCCTTGGAATCCAGTTTGTTACCCCTAAGCAACCATCGGTTATCCTCTCTTCGCACTACATGTCCTGCCCAGTGTGTTATAGCATGCCAAAGTTACAACACATATACATGAGGACCAAGTGCAGTAAACAAAGGTTTTCAAGGTATACCCTGAACTTAAAAGCAACACCATCAGTGCGAGACTGATCACAGTAACTATCCTTCATAGGGTGCCTGGATGCGCGCCCGCTCTCCGTTCAGGGTGGCGCCACTCTTTGAAGGGGTCGTCGCCGCCAAAACCGGTTATCGGGAGGCGCCGCCGCCATTTTCTTGCATTCCGCTCCCGCCGTCACACTGACTTCCACGCTGTCCCACGCTTGACACGGAAAGCGGCGTTCTTTACACAGTTTCTGCAGAATGCCTGGGTGCTGCGTTCCCCAGTGCACTAACAGCGCTAAAAATGGTTGGAGGATGTTTTCGTTTCCTAGAGACCAAAAACGACGTCGTCTGTGGACCGTGAAAGTGAAGCGGGACAAATGGCAGCCAACGAACTACTACTGCATATGCAGCGATCTCTGCGCTAAATTCATTCAGGCTTATGTCAGCTTGTCTATGTGTCTGTTGCTTATAATTAGACCTACGATTTTGTGTTCCTGGAGGTGTCATATCATGCTTTCGCAGCCCTCTGATATTTGATCACTGCACACGCACGTGTAGTCGCTTAGAGCTGGGAAGCGATATTAAACCTCCGGCGCATATGCACCTCCATTAATTTCACTAGCCATCACAAAATAAGACTCAGCTGTGTAAAAGTATTACAATCTTTCTTAGCCACGAAGCCTGAAAAGGAGTGAATCACGCTTACTTCACAAAAAGCCCTCGTTGCATTTTGACAGGCGCATAATGCAGCGAGGAAATTGAGTGAAACACGGAGTGAAAATTTCATGCGACACTTAGGCTTGTGTTTCTTTGCGTTGTATCAAATTGAAATCATTTATACTTTTGTTCTGTGTGAAAATTATGCTATTCAAGATATTTATTTTAGCTTCTCATATGTCACGGAAGTAGCGCATGGAAATGAAAAAAAAAACAATGTGAAGTATATTTTTTTTCTGCATGGTGTGCGGATGTGAACCCATATGCGGGCCAGTGTGTGTTTGTTTGATTTTCTTAATTTATAGTATTTTAATCATAATTTCAGGTAATAAGGCTTTTGTATAACAATTTCTCATGCAGGCTCACTTTGAACAATCTTGTTTTGAACAAAACCGGGCAGATGGATGGAAGAAGCTGAAGCCAAATGCTCTACCAACGATTTTCCCATTCAGGGGTAGGTACTTCCGTTTGATTCACTTCCCGATTCTGTATAAGCGCATACATTCTTTATAAAAAAAAAGTGGTGATCGCTCGGAAACATTTCAGTGGCATTTGAGCCTCTGGCCCGGCATGAGCCATTTATTTCGCCTTTAACAGGCTATGTGTACAAGTATGTATATCAAATCAGCTTCTCACGCTCCTATCAGAAGCCTAGCTTCCACTTGTTAAAATCTACTGTCGATCGGCTCACGCAACAACCTTCATCTCAAACAAAGGCTTAACACATTTCCACTTGAAAGGCAGAATTGGTCTCCTCCTTTAATTAATGCACATGTATATAATCAAACCGACATTGTAAGTAATACAGGGAGCGGGGAAAAAGTCAAGTATTTATGTGCATCTTTTTGTCCCTACGCTTAGATTTTTTTGCGGAAATTAAAAAAGAATTCAAAGCACTGGTCATGCCTTATTTTCGCTTTGCTTTCTGTCTTAGTTTTCCATTATCTGTGATTTCCGCATTTCTTTTTACTTTGTGGTCAATTTGATCATTGGTTTGTACATCTTTTTGATCCAGTTGCTCCGAGGAAGCGAAAGCCACCTGGAGACAGAATGCAGCATGTGCCCACATCCACCAATGAAGAGGTGAACAAACCCGCTGAAGGACTTCATACCGCATCAGAGGCAGATTTGCTCCCCGAGTCAACTCACATAGAATCACAAAATATGTCATCGGACAACCTCCAAGTCAACCGCTCAGATTTAGAATCTTTGAACGTCAGAAGTCCAAGCTCGACAGATGAAACACCCACAGCTAGTGAGACACAAAGGGAGTTTGCCGAGTTGAAAATGCAGTTGGAAGACATGAAAAGAAAATACGCCACGCTTCAAGAACATCACGCATTTGCTAAGAAGACAATCCAAAAGCTCAAAAAGCAAGTTCAGAACCATGAAAGCAAGGGTGATAATTTTGCAAAAAATACACGGTTCTTGAACGCAGACCAAATTTCCGCACTTTCGAAAAATAGCACGCAGGGTCACACGTGGTGTGCAGAGACAGTTAAGCAAGGGTTGCAAATTAAGTTTGCGTGCGGAACGACCGGATATGAGACATTGAGGAAGTTGGGTTACCCCCTTCCGTGTAGCAGTACTTTGGCAAGGAGGATCCAGGGACTGAGGTTCCTTCCAGGAATCCTTCAAGAAGTTTTTGACATCATGAAGTGCAAGGCTGAAACTATGGAAAACGTGGAGAAGGACTGCGTGCTGTTTCTAGACGAGATGGAAATTGCTACAGCGTTTGAACTCGATCGAGGTGAAGACATTCTCCTTGGAGGTACAACACTTCCTTCGACACCAGAGGAGCCCGCCAATCATGCTTTGGTATTCATGTTGGGAGGAATTAATCAGCGTTGGAAGCAAGTTATCGGGTATGAATTCACCGGGAAACACGTAGAAGGTGCCTTGCTTAAAGACTATGTGCTCGACATCGTCCGGCGCTGTAGCCAGATCTCCCTTCGAGTCCGTGCAGTCACATGCGACATGGGATCAGCAAATAGAGCGATGTGGCGCGAATTAGGGTTTTCGAGTCACAGAAATTCTACCACAGTGTGCTCAATACCGCATCCATGTTTGAACGGTAAAGAACTTTTCTTCACTGCTGATGCAGCACATGTGTTGAAACACCTACGAGGGCAACTTTCAAGTTCCAAAGTTTTTACACTGAGCGATGCCACCGTGCTCGACAACAACCTCCCGTCACCAAACGTGAAACTGGAGCACGTACAGGCAGTGGTAGACTACGATGCAGAGAGGGAACTTAAAGTAGCCCCTGCCCTGTCAGAGGTTCATGTCAGCTGCGGCCACCTTATAAAAATGAAGGTTGGAGTAGCACTTCAATTCTTCAGAGAAGCTGCACCGGCTATCCGATTTTTGGTGAAAGAAGGGCTGCTTGACCCGTCTGCCGAAACGACAGCATGGTTCTTGGATCTCGTGTCAAAGTGGTATGCGCTGATGTCATCACGCCATCCCACTTTAGCTTTAAGCCACCGAAACATGGAGAAATATTATGCTGCTCTGAAAACCCTGCGCCTTGCAGCAGAAACAATACACGGGATGAATATGGGCGCAACATCTCAATGGAAACCATCCCAAGCTGGGCTGCTCATTTCCACAACAGTTGTCCTTCGCCTTCAAGAAGTGTTCCTGGGCAATGAACGCTACGAGTTTTTTCTAACGAGCAGGCTACTTCAAGACTGCCTCGAAAATCTTTTTTCGGTAGTACGTCTAAGGAAGCCAGTGCCGACGGCATATGATTTAAAATGTGCTCTAAGGCTTGTGAGTGTGAGCCAGTTTCTACATACACCGCGAACGACGAGCTATGAGCTTGATGATCGAGAGTACCCAGTCGATCTTCTTTCTCAAGCAAAAAAGCAGTGCCAAGAAAATCTGCCTGAAGAAATAGATGACTCTGAGATTTTGTTCATTGAAGAACTGACGTCAACGGAATGTTCAATTCTTTACTACCTTGGAGGCTTCATCCTGAAAAGCGTCTTAAAGTCAGTATCTTGCTCCCAGTGCAAAGATGCTCTCATCGGAACAGCAAGTAACGAATATGCTTCGTTGAAAACTCTCAAGGAGTATGTGAGTGACGGACGGAACTTGATTTATCCAAGCAGGGAAGTGATCCGCACTCTCAAGAACTATGAGGAGTACTTCACAGGAGTTGTCGCGTGGTGCACCAACAATGTACACACGATGAAGTCGCCGCTGAAATCGCTCACAGAATATTTTGCGAAGGTAGACCGGCCATGCCTCAACACATGCGCAGATCACAAGGGCGCAATAGGCAAAATGCTGATAGCCACTTACACAAGACTGCGGCTACGCATCCATCTGCGTCAGCATCCAGCCATTCGTGCTGGTGGTCACGGAAGCAAAACTTGTGCTGGTGTTAGTCTTCCATAAAGACGCTGTAATCAGTGTGAACTTCTCGTGCACATGCACGTAAGCGTGAAAAAAATTAAGCGCAAGAATAATAAACTGTATTATACTTGCCGTGATCGTCGTTCGTATCATTTTGTAGATATTGTATTTTTAAATCAAGGTATTAAATCATTGTTCTTGCGTGCGCCCACATTTTTATGCTCTGATTGCATAGTATACGCATAACAGTTTGCCACCGTTGCATAATAGTGTACGTGTACGTAGGCATGCCATGCGTTCGTACTTGAATATGCAGCTGTTCAATTCACACACTTCATCTTTTCGCTACAACCATACGGAAGCGCAATGATAGCAAATTCACGGCGCCGATATGACAACGACGGCGAGCAGGTGCCCGCCCTGATCACCTATTGCGAAACAAAGAAAAACATTCGTTATACTTTCGCTAACTGCCTCGAAATACGAATGCATCACCGAACCTTTAATCTTACTTTTCATCTAAACTGAAAAATGAATAATAATCAAAGGTAAAGTCCAATTCAAGCTCCCACTGCTAGCCGGGCCACCTCAATAAATCGCCACGCAGCAAACGCGCGCCTCGCGAACAGCGGATGCAAGAGAATGGCGGTCGCGCTAGCAGACGACGCGGTTGTCCTCACCCTAAGCGGAGAGCGGGCGCGCATCGAGGCACCCTAATCCTTCAGCCTGCACCTCATGTCGAAGAGTACTGAATTTGGATCATCAGTGTTAGACTGAACACAACAAATAAACCATCAGTGCATGCCCTAAAACAATAAAAATTTGACATTCAAAGCGCTATGACAACATGCATATCAACTTGTATCAATATAAACATCTTCGATGCATTTTTCACTGCGCCATTTTAAGAGACATGACAACATAAAGTACAGAAATTGTATTTCCATATGCTATTTTCCTTGTTCAGTGGAATTCCTATCTCGTTCATCTGCCTTCCATGTACCCTGTTTTGTGATTTCTACTTTGGTCGCACCAATGATTTGGTAATTTGTAAATACACCTTTTTCAAGTAAAATACTTTCAGGCTCAACCAGCCAAGAGCCGTGATATTAACTGTCGTGAAAGTATCACAACACCCATCCAAGTTCACCAGGGCTACCAAATGGATTGCAAGTAATAACTGAATAGCTTGTCTTATGACACACATCTTGCAATTGAGCTTCATGATAGTAAATAGTTGGACATGACTCAAGAAAAAAAGAGGCAGATGACCAGAGGAAGCCCTTCAGCCAATGCTGTCATGATTCCGTGGGTAATTCGAAGAAACTGTAAAGCATCCCTTTTCATCTGCCACCACCTGTGATGTCAAGCTAGGAGGTTGAAGGAATTATTCACGACATCATCAGAATTGGTCGACACCAATGGTTGGACAGTCTCCTCCAACGGGACATTTGCCATCTTGTTTTGACAACTGTAAATATGAAGATATTTGTGTAAGAGCAGAGACCATGGTGTCGACCAATATGTGCATACAACAGATTTTGTTGCTAATGAGACTAACCTATAGGTGCCTACCTTGTATGTACTATACCTATGCCATGCACAAACTGTGCAAGAAAAAAAAATACTCGATTCCAGAATAAAGCAAATTAATCAGGAGGTGCAGATTAAGCAAAGCTGGTACTCAGAATTAACTTTCAAAGCATTTTGCCAGAGTAAATTGCAGCTACACACAAACAATACAAGCCCAATTCCTCATAAGAAATGGCTTACCATCGACAGAAGTTCCTTTGTGCAGGCACCAAGAGCAGTCGAAATATCTATTTAATTGCTTCATGTTAAGCAACGATGCCCTGGCTGGTGAATCAACGCAGCAGCTTGCCATGGTCACTTTTGACAGCACTGTTTCATTCATATGCGTCCACACTATGGCTCCAATGTCATTGAAAACCTTCACAAATGTCTTCATAAACAGATACTGAGGAGGATGGGTTTTCGCAAACCACAGTGGCCCCCACAATTAAATTTTGAAAGCGGATGTTGAAGGGCAGCTCATTGATTAGCAGCTGAACAGGCCACACACTCGCTTTGCTTGATTTGAAAACTGGAGACCCATCCGTGTGTATGGTCACTGTCAGATCACTCCAGTTGGCTTTCAGCTGGCGTCTCATACTTCGGTACAGCCGCCCATCTGTAATGTCTGCATACATGGAAGGTACAGTTGATGCCATCTGCTTCAAGTGGTCTAACAGTTGCCCGGAGTAATGTGAAACAATATCATACATCTGCTCTTTCAGATTGAAGATTAGAAAGAAATTGCCTCTGTCTATCAGCCATTTCACCGTTTTCGTGGTGTTGCACCGTTCGCATGTGTACGACGTCTGAGATGCTTCATTCCTACCGCTGCTGCCGAAGTAGCCAAAACAACTTTGACAAAAGAAGTGGAGCCGTAACGAGTCGATTTCTCTCTCCCACATCTTCCGAAACATGTGAGTAGTGTCGGGCACTATACGTCGCTCCCACAAAGTGTGTTGATAACTTTCAGGAGGCCTTCCACTTGGGACCAGGAAAGGCCCGCGTACACGACGTACGTCAGAATCAGTACAATAGCCTGTGCTTTGCTATTGCCTCGTTCGGCAGGGTTTCTTCGGAGCATTTTCGGAAGTAACGTCTGAACTCGTCGTCACGCTCGCTGAATGACGCTGACTCACCTCCGTTCGGAGGGCTATCTGCGCAACCCTCGTCACCTTCATTGCACGACTCATCTCCACTGGGAGGGTCGTCTTCAAATCCCTCGCCGGTCTCGGTGAACGACGTCTCGTCTTCGTTCGCAGCGCCGTCGCTCTCGCACATGTTCACCGGCTGCGAATCGGCGGGGTGTTGAAGATCGCCAATTGCCTCGTCTTGGCAGTCAACAAAAGCGTCATTCGCTTCGCTTTCATCGTCGGCCGAAAAGGTAGAACAGTCCGATGTTCTGTTATCGTGAGCAAGGTCGGACTCCGAGTTGGTTTGGCGAGCATCTTCAGGTCCAGCTGGTACTGCAGCGTTTGCCACAGAACATCTTGCGATTGCCCAGGCTCCAAGTAACGGCGGTAACGCTTAGCCCTAGAAGACTCATAGTTGTACGGCTCCACGACCAGCTAAGAATGCGGTGAGTGATCGGTTGTGGTTGTGCCATGGTTGTGCCGCTCACACGACCATTGACACGACTCGCGCAAAGTGGCGCTGCGGCGCTGTGGCCGCGTCGTCTGCTATTCGTCTGCTACGGCGGTTATATTTTCAGCGCACGCCTTCCTACGCAAATGGCTGAAAGCCTCAGTTCAGTTAGTCACTTGTTTCGCTGCAAGACAGATTAGTTATACTTGAGTAAGCCAACATTCCGAAAGAATTGTAAAGATATGGTCCGACGTGCGCGGACGTAGCCGCAGGCCCAATGCCGGCATTTCATACTGCTTGCTGCGCTTGCATGATGCTCAGTACAGTATGCAGAGGAGGTGAAATAAGAATTTCGCCCATTGTAACATCTCCGCATTCCCATAATGATGCAGACTGGCATGTGTCTCCACTCCCGGTTGCGCGCAGCGAGCTCCACTGCCACTCGCTCATGTTGCATGCAGACAACGCGACGTATGTATAGTACGTACACTTACCAGCTAGAGACACGATATAATCACTCGCTGCGTACGCTTCGTGCTCAGTTATTGGTCTCAGTCTGTCACTTCGATCTTTTCGCGTCGTACGATCGAGACTGGTAATTTTTCCTTGAACCATTTACACCAGTTGCGATTTAAGAAACTATATAAGCATTTTTCACTACCTGTGATCGAGCGCCCGGGACACACTCGCATCTCGTTCACTGCAAACGGAGGAAGAAGCATGTTCATCACTCAATGCCTACTTTAAATTATATCTCACAGCAACAGTAAAAGGCATGTCGAGTCTACTCAATTGAATCCTATTCGCGTACATCGGTGATGACAGCCGGCGAGCTTGCCGAAGCGAAGAGGTGCTGCACTGCAATTCAAGAGTGAACATCCGAAAGCGTGAACTATCCGCTTCTGTAGGGGACTGCAAGGCAAGCGCTCAGCCTGCAACTTTCTCTTGTGAAAGTTCAAACCCTTGTAGGTTCATTCGAGCTCAGCCGATCTAAAGGCCCCAATTGACTCAGCTGACGTACGTACGCTAGATATATACGTGGCGCCAGACTTCGGTACATTAGAATTAATGTACCTCATTTACATATCGGAATATAGCGCTTAAGTAGTTTATAACCAGCAACTTGAGTCAACCAGTGTACAATGGTGAAGCTTTAAACACCCATGTGTTACGCAATTCTTACTCGTGCACGTATATCAACACACATTATTCGCACCGTACATGCATGTAATCGCCCTATTCGGCAGTGGTTGACAAAACCAGTGGATTAAGCGCTATAGCCAACCACGACTCGCACTTGTGCAGTCTTGTCGATGTAAACGTAACGCACTGCCATACCAGTGCGAGAACGCCTTGAATATGCATTGGAAAGGCGTACAGGATCGGCGTCATGCAGGATCCGTGCCACAGCCTCAAAAGACAATGATCGGATATACGCATATCCGATATATGTACCCCCCCCCCCCCCCCAAGAAAAAAAAACAAGCATTATATTTACCGGGTTCGTCCATCGAGGTTAATAATAGTCACAGCATCTAAATTTTTCATATTGAACTTCAAATGCGTGAATATACTTCAACTTATATCCTTCGAATAATTTTTAATAATAGCCACAACATCTAAATTATTCATATTGAACTTCAAATGCGCGAATATACTTCAACTGATATCCTTCGAATAACAACATCTAAATTATTCATATTGAACTTCAAATGCGCGAATATACTTCAACTGATATCCTTCGAATAAAATTATTCGAAGGATATCAGTTGAAGTATATTCGCGCATTTGAAGTTCAATATGAATAATTTAGATGTTGTGGCTATTATTAACCTCGATGGACGGACACGGTAAATAATGCTTTTTTTTTCTTGGGAGGGGGGGGGGGGTACATATATCGGATATGCGTATATCCGATCATTGTCTTTTGAGGCTGTGGCACGTGAATCCTGCATGGCGCCGATCCTGTATGCCTTTCCGATGCATATTCAAGGCGTTCTCGCACTGGTATCGCAATGCGTTACGTTTACATCGACAAGACTGCACAAGTGCGAGTGGGTGGCTATAGCGCTTAATCCACTGGTTTTGTCAACAACTGCAACTGATATCCTTCGAAGCGCAATTAACATATGTTGACCGGGTTTCATTAATCTGTGCTATATATACCAGCTACATTTATCAACAGTTTTGAGCCCAAGCAGTTGCTTCTAGAGCCCTGTGTGGCATTGCATTCTCAGCGTAAAAAGATTTCTTGATATCTTGACTCCAACTTATTTCGCGAATACTAAAGGCACGCATGGCTTAGAATCAGACCCCTTGGGCTCCAAACTTTTGACAAAGGCTGTACATGCATCACCAGCGTTTAAAATATCTATATTGCTTTAATTCTCATCGCCCATCCGAAATCTCCCACGGACGTTTAATAGTGCGCGGCTGAAAAGCAAACCCATCGAGTCAATTATGTTTTGATACATATGATGGCTAGCTAACTACGTGTGCTGCCCCGGACGTGTTCTTCGACGAAAGGAGGCTGAGGCTGACCTAAATTTTGCATGCCAGCTTTTGTGTCGGTGCAATATATTTGCATTTCGATAACGTATATACGTGCATGCTGGCGCTTGTACGCATGCCTGCCAGCAGTTGAGCATGAATTATGCATATACGACTGCACAGCTGTTCACAGTCAGTGCGCCAGCATCTGGCACTATCTGAAGGACTGGCGTCTTCAAAAGCATTTATGCATCTATAAAAAGTACCAGCATTTATTTATTTATTATTTTTTTTACCTCGTGTTCTGTTCGTTGTGTGCAAAAGTTGCGGATCCTGAATGAAAAAAAGGAAAGTACTCCGACACCAATTCTTATTTGCTATGTCAGGGTTGTGAGAGAATAATGAAATTACAAAATAATTAGTCTTAAAGTGCAACTTAGCTCATCAATTAACACTGCAATAAATTAGTCCGATCGCGTTTGTAATTCACTATTTGCAACGCCCACATTTATGCATGTTACCATTTGCGCCAGCGAAAGACACAGGAATCGGTCCCGAGTACTTATTCTTTTCCTTGCGTTCCCGTGTTTTTCGCTGGTGTAATTCTATTTCTTGCATTCCTGTGTTTGCTAGTATACGTCTTTTTCTTGTGTTCCTGTGTCTCTAAAATATGCCCAAATTTTGTTTTATATATGTGTATTGATCTCAGCCAAAATGAAGACTTTTGTCAGAGGTACCCATTTCAGCTGTAAAAGTTCCAGCTGGGGTGAAGTATGCTTTCCATCTGGAACTGCATATGGGACTAACTCCAGCTGCCGAGCACCAAAACGCGGGTGCCGTGTCTAGTCGTCTATAGTTCGTTGCCCTAGCAGTAAACAAGGACTTGACACACAACAGCTTAACCGTGAGAAGTGATCATTAAACACGTTTAAGTGAATAATAAATGCTCATCGAGATCACTATGCTTGGCTTGAACGTACCCGACTGGTGCAAGAATGCAAGAGTGCAAAAACTAGCAGCCAAGAAAGGTAATGTCGAATCTTTTAAGCATGTCAGCGTTTTATGTTCTCATTAACATATTATCAATATTACCAGCTAATTTCACGTATCTCGCGTATTTCACGGCTAATTTCACGAGCATCTGCGGCAGACCAAAGTCTGGTTTGGTTTCCGGGGACGCCTTCCGGCCAGAATTATAGCCATAGCCATCTGTGGCTCCATGCGTGGCTCCACGTTTTTCTTTGTGTTGTGCGTGGTAGTCTGTGTACATGCATCGTATAGGGGTATTTTTGGTTATCTCGTGACGCTCGCGCTGGTGATAATGCACGTACTTATTCAATATGAAGGCGAGGAGAAGCGTTACGTCGTGTCGAGCGGCGACATCAGGAATTTTGAGCCGCACGAAATTGGCGACTTTGAACGAGGAAAGGCGTATGATGTGTTCTGGGAGGGTGACAACAATACCCGCGGGGGGGTATTATAAAGCGCGCATCATTCATGACAGGTGAGTGCTTTGATATTATTCTGCGTTGCCAAGCGTTGTGATGACGTCATTTTGTATTATTCTATGTTCCAAACCACAGATACACTAGACGAAATGAAGACTTGGCGAGCAAACCGCCGTATGGCGGCTCGGAAGAATTCGGGCAAAGAAAGGCCTGCCTCGAAAAAAGGTCCGACTTTTCTTTGCCTGCTGACTTTATGCTCTTAGTTTACAGAAGTCGCGACCGTCACCGAACCAATGCATTTTTTTTTGCTCCTGCAGTGTGGCCATATTTCCAATCAATTTCTTATTCATGTTTATGATGTGCATGTCAGCAAGGAAATATGCATGCACGTATTCCATGCTTTACCTGTTGCAACAATTCTTATGTTATTGGCTGCATTGAAGCAACAAGCATGTTGTGCAGCCGAGTTATATCTTACCGGGCAAAGCACGCAATATAACCGTCCCTAGGAAAAAGCGTATGCCGCTGCTGTACAGATGTGAGCAGGATTATCAGCAATCGAGCTGTGGCTGGGCGGGCATGAGATGCTGATATGCAGTAGTATCGCTGTGATTCTTGTTTATGTCAGTGTTGAACTAATACCTAATTTTGCATTCTCGGTTACAGCAGTATGTGGCTAACTAAAGTTAGTAAGAACTTTTAAAGTTATTGTAGTGTGTAAGCTGTACGAAGTGAAATGATCCGAGAGCTGGACCACTCTAGCTAGCAGAGCATCGCGATGCCGCGTTTGAAGTGAGGGAAGATAGGCAATAGGAGGAAATTGTTAGACAGGTTTGTACTGCTGAAATAGCTGAGCCTTCAGTTTTTCACTGGTTGCTTAGGTAAAAAGGACAGTGTGCTAGGTTTTTCTTATCACTGTTTTTTTTTCTAAGAAGGGTTTTTTATGTGTGCCATGATTATGTACTACCCGAATAGGGGCCTTGAAAGCAAAACAGAGCTTGCGAGTGCGCACAAACTGCTTTCCAAAGAATTTTAGCTGTATGGACCATTTTTCTGCTGTAGTTTTTTTTTTTTTGTCGGAAAAAGACTGAGCACATTGCACACACATTTTGGTGTCTCTTTCTAGTCATGGCGTATTATTGCAGTAGCGCAGAGAGTGCACAAATATAGCTGCACACAGTCAGTGCCCTGGCCTTTCGAATGAAGAGAAAATGAAGCATGCTCTAAATTGAAGCTTGGGGTACGACCCCATTATTGCTAATGAGCATTCAGACGTTGGCATCATACAACTTTTAGTAACACATATCAGCTCATTTCCCGCGGTAACTATGAAAACAATGCAATTTCCATGTGAGCAGCACCCTACCCGGCCAGTGTGCGCTGTTGTAGCAGATTATGCGGCGTATACACCGCCCCTCGAGTAGGGTGGCTACCCTACTTTGAGCGTCTGTGCTTGCACGAGCTGCCATACCTTGTAGCTTTGAGGTGTAATGCACTCAGAGTTTCCCTCTATGTGCGAATTAACCTGCACAACCAACCAATTCTTTAACAGCATCACATGAACATTGAGCAAGTTTGTTCATGTGATGCTGAACTGAACTGCTTCGCCACAGTGCTCTGTGGCGAAGCAGAGCACTGATGGATGCAGCTAGCTGCGACCACTTTATGTGCATATATGTACAGGGTCGCTCAGCATGAAACAGAACAAAGTTCGAGCATTCAGTAAATGATTACTCCATATTATGCGTGACAAGCTGACTTTTCCCTGTTTGCTAGCTATTGGGCGTGAGGACATATTGAGCCGCCACCTCTCGGCAACGGCCGCTTGATGCACTGGGTGGATTAACACGCGTTAAACTGCTGCTGCTGGATGATTTCCTAGGCATTTTAGTTGTGTGTTATCAATGCATTTATTTATTCATTATACACTTCTGTCAGGGCTTATTTAAGCTTAACTTGAGGTATTAGGCCCACGTATTTGGTAAGAAAGCACTTCACCGAGTGAGCGAGCTGTCAAAAAGTTATCCGGCGAGCTTTAACTAAACGATTATGTGCACTGGCTGCATGCAGCCTTGTTGCTGTTATGGAAAGTATAAAGCTGGCACACAACTAGTCATGGATGGGCTGTCGGTGAATCTCGGTGAGAGGAGCAGAACTGCCAGGTACCTGACAAATGCAGAGCGCCTTTGGAAAGTGCCAGTTGAAGCGGCGCTATTCGACTGTTCCCTTGAATGCAACAAAAAAGACAAGTTAGAGAATGGGGGCAACTTGGAGAAATATTTTAAATGCAGCTATGAAGATGTGTTCTACATAGCAAATGTTTGTGCACTTGCTGCAGTAATTGCCCCTTGGCCTTAGGGCCACTGTCTGTATTTTGCGCACAGAGTAGTTCTGTTAACCCTTACACTGTGTCGTGTCATTTATATCCGGCATTGAGGTGCAGAGCAGTAACAGAATATGGCAATAGTTGGAGTAAACTCCAGCAAACCTAACAGCAACGCAGAATGTAAGTGTACTATGCTGGCACTCGCTAAAAAGCAAAACTGCAACAGCGTTAATTTAGCTTTTAAAACACACAAATTGAACCGAGCACTTGCTTCAGAAGCAACAAGAGGAGTCACATGATCCTACTTGCTCCTCTAGGTCCACACTAATGTCATTTGCTCCAGTGATGAAGCTCACACCCAATATAGAATTTTTCTTGGCATGTAATATGCTTGTAATATGCTTTTAATTTCATATTAAGCTACTCTGCACATATTCATACCTGTTTTACTGCCTCATTTTATATGCATATGCATAAAAGTTTCTACATGTTCACGTGGCACTCATAAAAAATTGGCTGGGTGTATATGTATAATATCGAAACCATGTGCATCACATGTCTGATTTAATAGATAAAGAATACCCTTGCTTAGCCAATGCAGAGCAGCCTGGAGAACTTTTTTGGCTTTGAGCAGCATGTACCCAAATTGTTTGAGCACACTAAACAAATCGTTCTATTATTTCAGCCCAAGCAGAATGAAAGGCCAAAAGAATTCAAAAAGAGCGGCCGAGGAAGAGATGATGGAAGAGGCCGGCGGGGGCGAAAAAGAAGAAAGAGTCGCCTCGCTAACGAAAGTGGCAGAGCTGTCAAAGAAGGTTAAATACCTTGACACAGAAAACAAGAACCTCAAGGAGCGAAACGAGATGTTTGAGAGGGCATTGTGCTCAACAATTTTTGACATGGGTACATGAATTATTTGTGTTGCAAATGCTTGCATGCTAATGTCTCCTTGCAAGGTTTGCATTTCCTTTTGCTATATTTTTGTGCATCTCCTATTTTGCACATGCAATTGTTAGGGTCACTAAGTGCTCTTTAGAAGCAAAAGTTTCTGTGTAACCACTAAGCAAGCAGAGAAATGCCATTTCTTTCCTGTCTAAGCTGTTTATTATTGCTAAGATCTGCGCAGCATGCTGACTCGGCCACATCAACACCTAGCTATACAACTGCAGCATGCTCTATCATAATAGTTCATTCTATTCATTACTGCAAGCATGCGAAGACGACGAGAGCATTTGAAGAATTTAAAACTTTGCTGCATGGTTTTCATGAGGGCGACAGACAGCATCTTTTGCTCGTTAAGTCTGGTATGTCTACTAAACTGTTACTTTTTTTTGGATGCAATGCGCACTTGTTGGTGTGATGTCAGTGCATGTGAATGAACCTCACATGTTTGAAATTTTTCTGAGCCCTCCACTACCCATACAAAAATGGCTTATGGTCGTCTATAAAAAAATTTAGGGTTATCTATCACCTCTTATGGACGTTTATAGTTGGCTATAGATGGCAATAGGAGTGTCTATAGCTGGCTATTGACAATTCTATTGCCAGCGCAGCTAAAGACATGATAGCATTGAATTTTCTATAGCCAGCTACAGAAAAACATATGTACACAAACCTACAGACTTAAAACCTTCTGATTTTCTTTAGGTGGCTATAGACTTAAATATGTATTTAAAGCTATAGATCAGCACCCATCAAACCTTCTTTAGCTAGCTATAGAATAATTTATGTCTATGAGTCTAAAGAGCAGCAACTATATGATTCTCTTTAGATGGCTATAGACCAGTATCTATACTTAAAGCTATAGATCAGCACCCATCAAACTTCTTTAGCTAGCTATAGAATAATTTATGTCTATGAGTCTAAAGAGCAGCAACTATATGATTCTCTTTAGATGGTTATAGACCAGTGTCTATACTTAAAGCTATAGATCAGCACCCATCAAACTTTCTTTAGCTAGCTATAGAATAATGTATGTCTATGAGGCTAAAGAGCAGCAACTATATGATTCTCTTTAGATGGCTATAGACCAGTGTCTATACTTAAAGCTATAGATCAGCACCCATCAAAGCTTCTTTAGCTAGCTGTAGAATAATGTATGCCTATGAGTCTAAAGAGCAGCAACTATATGATTCTCTTTAGATGGCTATAGACCAGTGTCTATACTTAAAGCTATAGATCAGCACGCATCAAACTTTCTTTAGCTAGCTATAGAATAATTTGTCTATGAGTCTAAAGAGCAGCAACTATATGATTTTCTTTAGATGGCTATAGACCAGTATCTATACTTAAAGCTATAGATCAGCACGCATCAAACTTTCTTTAGCTAGCTATAGAATAATTTGTCTATGAGTCTAAAGAGCAGCAACTATATGATTTTCTTTAGATGGCTATAGACCAGTGTCTATGCTTAAAGCTATAAATCAGCACCCATCAAACTTTCTTTAGCTAGCTATATAATAACGTATGTCTAAGAGACTAAAGAGCAGCAACTATATGATTCTCTTTAGATGGCTATAGACCAGTATCTATACTTAAAGCTATAGATCAGCACCCATCAAACTTTCTTTACCTAGCTATAGAATAATTTATGTATATGAGTCTAAAGAGCATCAACTATATGATTCTCTTTAGATGGCTATAAACCAGTACCTATACTTAAAGCTATAGATCAGCCCCCATCAAACTTTCTTTAGCTAGCTATAGAATAATGCATGTCTAAGAGGCTAAAGAGCAGCAACTATATGATTCTCTTTAGATGGCTATAGACCAGTATCTATACTTAAAGCTAGAGATCAGCACCCATCAAACTTTTGTTTAGCTAGCTATAGAATAATTTATGTCTATGAGTCTAAAGAGTAGCAACTATATGATTCTCTTTAGATGGCTGTAAGCCAGTGTCTATACTTAAAGCTATAGATCAGCACCCATCAAACTTTCTTTAGCTAGCTATAGAATAATGCATGTCTAAGAGGCTAAAGAGCAGCAACTATATGATTCTCTTTAGATGGCTATAGACCAGTATCTATACTTAAAGCTATAGATCAGCACCCATCAAACTTTCTTTAGCTAGCTACAGAATAATGCATGTCTAAGAGGCTAAAGAGCAGCAACTATATGATTCTCTTTAGATGGCTATAGACCAGTATCTATACTTAAAGCTATAGATCAGCACCCATCAAACTTTCTTTAGCTAGCTATAGAATAATTTATGTCTATGAGTCTAAAGAGCAGCAACTATATGATTCTCTTTAGATGGCTATAAACCAGTGTCTATACTTAAAGCTATAGATCAGCACCCATCAAACTTTCTTTAGCTAGCTATAGAATAATGCATGTCTAAGAGGCTAAGGAGCAGCAACTATATGATTCTCTTTAGATGGCTATAGACCAGTGTCTATACTTAAAGCTATAGATCAGCACCCATCAAAGCTTCTTTAGCTAGCTGTAGAATAATGTATGCCTATGAGTCTAAAGAGCAGCAACTATATGATTCTCTTTAGATGGCTATAGACCAGTGTCTATACTTAAAGCTATAGATCAGCACGCATCAAACTTTCTTTAGCTAGCTATAGAATAATTTGTCTATGAGTCTAAAGAGCAGCAACTATATGATTTTCTTTAGATGGCTATAGACCAGTATCTATACTTAAAGCTATAGATCAGCACGCATCAAACTTTCTTTAGCTAGCTATAGAATAATTTGTCTATGAGTCTAAAGAGCAGCAACTATATGATTTTCTTCAGATGGCTATAGACCAGTGTCTATGCTTAAAGCTATAAATCAGCACCCATCAAACTTTCTTTAGCTAGCTATATAATAATGTATGTCTAAGAGACTAAAGAGCAGCAACTATATGATTCTCTTTAGATGGCTATAGACCAGTATCTATACTTAAAGCTATAGATCAGCACCCATCAAACTTTCTTTACCTAGCTATAGAATAATTTATGTATATGAGTCTAAAGAGCATCAACTATATGATTCTCTTTAGATGGCTATAAACCAGTACCTATACTTAAAGCTATAGATCAGCCCCCATCAAACTTTCTTTAGCTAGCTATAGAATAATGCATGTCTAAGAGGCTAAAGAGCAGCAACTATATGATTCTCTTTAGATGGCTATAGACCAGTATCTATACTTAAAGCTAGAGATCAGCACCCATCAAACTTTTGTTTAGCTAGCTATAGAATAATTTATGTCTATGAGTCTAAAGAGTAGCAACTATATGATTCTCTTTAGATGGCTGTAAGCCAGTGTCTATACTTAAAGCTATAGATCAGCACCCATCAAACTTTCTTTAGCTAGCTATAGAATAATGCATGTCTAAGAGGCTAAAGAGCAGCAACTATATGATTCTCTTTAGATGGCTATAGACCAGTATCTATACTTAAAGCTATAGATCAGCACCCATCAAACTTTCTTTAGCTAGCTATAGAATAATGCATGTCTAAGAGGCTAAAGAGCAGCAACTATATGATTCTCTTTAGATGGCTATAGACCAGTATCTATACTTAAAGCTATAGATCAGCACCCATCAAACTTTCTTTAGCTAGCTATAGAATAATTTATGTCTATGAGTCTAAAGAGCAGCAACTATATGATTCTCTTTAGATGGCTATAAACCAGTGTCTATACTTAAAGCTATAGATCAGCACCCATCAAACTTTCTTTAGCTAGCTATAGAATAATGCATGTCTAAGGGGCTAAAGAGCAGCAACTATATGATTCTCTTTAGATGGCTATAGACCAGTATCTATACTTAAAGCTATAGATCAGCATCCATCAAACTTTCTTTAGCTAGCTATAGAATAATTTATGTATATGAGTCTAAAGAGCATCCACTATATAATTCTCTTTAGATGGCTATAAACCAGTACCTATAGTTAAAGCTATAGATCAGCACCCATCAAACTTTCTTTAGCTAGCTATAGAATAATGTATGTCTAAGAGGCTAAAGAGCAGCAACTATATGATTCTCTTTAGATGGCTATAGACCAGTGTCTATATTTAAAGCTATAGATCAGCACCCATCAAAGCTTATTTAGCTAGCTATAGAATAATGTATGTCTATGAGGCTAAAGAGTGGCAACTATATGATTCTCTTTAGATGGCTATAGACCAGTATCTATACTTAAAGCTATAGATCAGCCCCCATCAAAGCTTCTTTAGCTATCTATAGGATAATGTATAAAAGGCTAAAGAGCCGCAACTATATGATTCTCTTTAGATGGCTATAGATCAGCCCCCATCAAATCCTCTTTACCTAGCTATAGAATAATGTGTTCCTCTGAGGCAAAAGGCTGGTAGCCATCTGACTTTATTTAGATGGCTATAGACTAGTATATCTGTTTAAAGCAATAGACTAGCTGCCAACAAACCTTGTTTAGCTGCTAGACTAAAGTTTGCCTCTAAGGCAAAAAGACTGGTAACCGTACGATTCTCTTTAGGTGGCTATATAGACTAGTATATATATTTAAAGCTATATATTAGCGCCCATCAATCCTTTTAGCTTGCTATAGACTAATATATGTCTATGAGGCAAAGAATGGTAGCTATAAGATTCTTTAGATCCATTAGGCTAAAGAGTGGCATCTATCTGATTATCTTTTATGGTTACAGACTAGTATGTCTATTTGAAGCTTAAACTAACTGTCATCAAATTGTATTCAGCTAGCTGTAGGCCATAATGTGTCTCTGAGCAGCCATCTCATTTTTTTAGATGGCTATACAAAGCCTATATTTAAGTATTGTGGAAAGCCTTAAGTGAAACGAGGCAGCAGTTCGAGCCACACTGCAAGTGGCGCCATATATTCATCCTCCTGCAATGACTGGAGTGATAAGCCTTGCAGAGATTTTGCCCATATGCCACTTCTTGACTGCATACCCCCTTCAGTACTCACTTATCAGTTTACATACTCAGCCTTGCGACAAGATCATAAACGCTTCATTTGAACAATAATCGGCAGGGTGAGTTCTGCAGCCATATTTTTCATTCAGTACATCGATTTCTAGTTAAACCTTGGCAGCCTGAGCGCATCAATTCTTGAGTGTCGACCAATTTGAGGCTTCAGCTTTGACAGCAAGTTAGAATTCCTCATGGAATTTTTCGAGATTTTTCAAATCATTCACAACAGCAGCACCATCTCCAAAAGGGTTTGGAGTGTGCATTCACATACAGAAGTGCCAGACTGAGTTTTTGAAACTTCCAGGAAAATTCTTCAAATAGGCTCCACATACCTATGTGCAACTTGATTACTGCTGCTGGTACATATCCATTGCCCCATGAGGAAGGCGTGCACAAGGAATGAGCAAAAACGAAAGTTAAGGTTCAAGTAAGCGTGTTGGCAGCATTCTGTGAAATATACTAGCACGGGTTCGGCCAGCGGCTTTTTTATGTCATCTACTTTTTCTTATCCTATATGGGCCATTCTAATAGAAAACTGTAGGGTGAATGGGTGTATCGTAGCTTCGCCCGCCCCATTATCCCTTGCAACCCTTTTGCACATCACACATTGTGCATGACAAAAATGGTAGCACTGCTGCTTGTACACATGCTAGCAAAATGACAATTTGCACTACAAGTATTTGATAACACGAACACTAAAATATTTTATTCCATTAAAGAGCCACTTAGAAAGCACAAATTTCAATATCACATCTCTAGTGACACATATAAGGAATGCAATACAAGAAAATTTCAGAACTACAAACGAACATGCTAAAGCACAGATGGAGGAAGGACTGTTCTATACCAAGCTCAAATAAAAATGCATTTGGCATTTCCTGGACACAGTGGCGTCACTAGGGGGATGCAGACCGCACCAGGAGCAGCTAGGGAGTGGGGGGTAAGTGAGCCGAGTAGGCAGGCACTTTTAACAAAGTCGAGGTTCTTTAGGAAGTGTAGCCAAGAGAAAATATATTGTGTTGGCACGGGATCAGTACGCATTTGTACCTTTTCAGTCCGGACGTAAAACAGAAATTGCACCATTCTGGCAGAAGGGTGTTGTGAGAAATCTTGTGTTGGGAATGTAAAGTAAATCACCTGTCGTTATCTGTCACAGTTCGTGACCAGTGAAATGCCCAGCGTGGCACTAATTGATTGAAAGTACTTAACAGGCTGAAGGGGCGTTTCTCTGTGGACTCCCGTTATGAGGCCATACATAACATTGCCACCCTTCTGATACCAATGCATGCAGCCTAATGCCCCAAGCTGCAGCATGATAATGAGTACTTCTGGTTGCGACATGTCGGAGCTAGCCAGCACTATTCAATCCACAATTGATGCAGTGGGGCAGCTGTTGCTAGGACTTTGGATCTTAACATGCGCTTTCTATTGTCTGCAGACCATCATAATGAGCCGAAACAGAAGCCTTGTACAACGGGTTTACTTTCACCCACGGGCATCAAAATGTGCAGCTCCAAGCACACATGAAATGCAATAGATGGAAACCTGAGAAACGCGCTAGCACTGTATGCCTGCCGAGTTTTCACGGAGGGGCTGTGATCACTTAGAGCAGCTGTCTGAATTACACGTCTGGTGCCCTTATGGGCCTCAAGATATGTTGAGTTAGACAGGCAGGTTTTTTCCATTTGAATAAGTACAGTAGGGGGTATGTTGCAAACATAATTAGAGAGATCATCCTCAAGAGGCTGACAAGGAACATAAGAACTTTTCCCAGTGTATCTGTGTAACACTTGAAACGCCACTGCTGTACCTCGCATGTAAGATAGCAATATTTGTTACTAAATAGACAAATAACAAGTGTGTGTGTGTGGGGGGGGGGGGACATGCCACTGCACTGGGTGGCGCTGACCCTAGTGATGCCACTCCCTAGGCTGAGTGGTACAAGTAGTCAGAAAGCACAGAGCACACAACATAAACTCCTAAGCTCCTACTGCACAAGATAATATACATACTTAGAAAAAAAATATATATACAAGTAGAATATCAAACACACAAGCAAAAAGCATACAGGCAGCCAAAGCAGATTAAAATGTAATAATCTCTAACTTTCACATGTGGTAACAAAGGGCTACTCAGAGAATGAATACCAAACTGGCTTGCACAATTTATTGCTTAGCATAAACAAAACAAGGCTGCAAGAGCAGACTCTCTCAGCAGTCATTTATTGATTAAGAGCTACTCTAAACATGTGACCCAAAATTCCTAACATTTGACAAGACAGAGGTATGAAAACAAAGGAAAACAACATACATATCAAAGAAGCCAGCCGACATTTAACAGGTAAAAGGGAATTGGCATTTTTTATAAGATAGTGCTGAAAAAGTCGCAAATGATTAAAATGAGTAGCCTTATTATCAGACAAAAGATTAGTACAGAAGAGAGCAGTAGGAGGTAGCCTTGTCCAGCTCAGGCCTGAGAGACCAGCAAAGCTGATTAACTGAGCCCGATAAGCAGCACAAGCTGTCGACATCTTGAACAGAAGGTGTACATGTCTCCCAAAATAATGCTTTCAACTCTGTGAAACCTCTATCTACAGAAATCAGAAGCAACCACATGCCACCAGTAGGAATTCAACCCTTGACCTCCTCGCAGTATTACACTATGTTCCAAATATACTCCTATGATTCAGACAGCACTTGTGAACAATCTCAATGTCCGAGTTACGTGTTACCATTTACTGTGTGTGTTCCAAACTGCCAGTGATGTCTCTGAACTGTGCGGTTCACACCAGGTGCAGACTTGGCAGCTTTGCAAGTATGGATTAAGGTAGTGGTACGAATTTGGATCATGACTATGTACTGCAGTTGTCCTTTTAGACTCATTCAGATTTGTTCTTTTCCTTTGTAAAGCATTCAATCACAAGACGGTCGAAATTCACTGTTTCCTTCTCAACAAACACTTCAATATACTTGCCGTCCCATCACTTCCAGTACTGAACTGCTAATGTGCGTTCAAGTCAAGACCTGTCTCAATCTACACATAAAAGGTTAGGTTTCTTTCGCTAGATTTTTGCCACGTAGAAGGGCCGCCCAAACAAATATGCACGGAATTTAGTCAATGCCCAAACAAGTCTGAGGCATTCTCTTTCAGTGATAGAATAGTTGCTCTCGGATGGAGATAACAGGTGGCTGGCATAGGCAATTACACGGGAGAGGTCATGTTGGGACTGGGCAAGAATAGGCCAATGCCGTGGCCACTGGCGTCGGTTCGAAGTTCCGTCAGTGCCAAAGGGTTAAAATGAGCCAGGACAGATTGAGCGGTATATTTGAAGAAAATAGCGCAGGAGATGAGACAAGGAAGTAGACAATACGAGCGCCACTAGCAACTGAATGTATTCAAAGCATGAGCATTTGAATACACTGAGCGACAGATGCTCAGGAAGGAAAAGAAGGGCCACAACGTCAACGCGAAAAAGTGGCATGCTTGTCATTAACAGTTAAGATAGGCAAGCTCGTAGCATGACAACAAAACAGAAGGTATGCTTGAGCATGATGCCCCTTTGCAGGCTATGACAAGAGCTTCAAAGATGCTCAAGCATACCTTCTGTTTCGTTGTCGTGCTTTTACGTGTTGACGTTATGGCCCTTCTTTTCCTTCCTGAGCATCTGTCGCTCAGTGTATTCAAATGCTCATGCTTTGAATACATTCAGTTGCTAGTGGCGCTCGTATTGTCTACTTCCTTGTCTCATCTCCTGCGCTATTTTCTTTAAGTATGCTCAGACAGAAACTCGCCCAGCAGCACACTTTGATGCAGGTGGAGCGATGAGGGCCGAAATCAAGGCTTGAAAGGCGAAAACTTCATCAGGGCCCCAAGAGAAAGATGCATTCTTCTCGAGGAAAGCGAACGGGCGACGTCGAAATTCTGAATGAAGTATCGAAAATAACAACATAAGCCAAGGAAGCTCCGTACATGAGTTGTGGAATGCGGAGTTGGGAAATCACGAACAGCACAAACTTTACCAGGGTCAGGCTTGACACCTGTGGTGTCAACCAAGTGTCCAAGGACCTTTATCTGGCATTGGCCGAAGGTACAGTTTTTTAAATTCAACTGGAGACCAGCATGGCGGAAGACGGACAGATGGATAGGATCGTAGAAAGACAGACAAGGTGTGTTTCAAATGTCGGGGAGAATACTACGTCATCGAGGTAACATAAGCACTTTGTCCATTTGAAACCACGCAGGAGAGTCTATCATGTGCTCGAAGGTCATGGGAGCGTTGCAGAGACCAAAAGGCATAACTGAATTGGTATAGGTCGTCAGGAGTAACAAAGGCGGTTTTCTCTCAATCACATTCGTCTACAGCTATTTGCCAAAATCCCGAACGTAGGTCAATTGATGAGAAACAACTGGCTCCGTGCAGGCAGTCCAGCGCATCGTCTATTCGAGGAAGAAGGTAAACGTCTTTCTTGGTGATCGCGTTTAGGTGGCGGTAATCAACACAGAATCGCCAACTGCCATTTTTCTTTTCAACTGAAAAGACAAGTGATGTCCATGGGGTGCTAGAAAGCTCGATGTTGTTCGCCAACATCTTGTCCACTTCAGTCTGTATGATTTTGCGCTCAGGAAGAGACAGTCGATACGGCCGGCGGTGGACCGGGCAGGCATCGCTGGTGGTAATGCGGTGGGTCACAACGAAGTTTGGCCAAGAGGACAGTTGCTGAAATCGAAGACGCCTTTATAGGAATACAAGAGTTGGGAGAGGGCGGAGGCGTGGTCTGGTGGCAGTTCTGTGCGATCATGGCAGAAGTAAGCTCGCAATGGGAAGGGGCTGAGAGGGGGAGGGGGGTGCACAGTGGGCAGGTTGGAGCTTAGGTGAGACAGCAGATAGTGTGCATTCGGTCAGTGGAAACAGATCTGCGAGTGCGATGCCTTGGTGCAAGACTTGGGCCGAGTGACTGAAGTTCAGAATTCAAAAGTAGGTGTGGTTTGCGGGGACGGTGACGATGAAGTGAGGAAGGATGACATTGCGCTGAAGAACAACGTCAAAGATAGGGCAAGTAACGTAGGTGCCATCAGGAACAGAGGGAAACTGAGACATGGGAACATAAATGGCAGCTTCGGGTGGCAGGCGAACAAATTCAGTAGCACGAAGGCGGGGCTTCTCAGAGGCGCTGTCGGAGCAGAGCGGGAGGCCCAAGCATAGAAGGCCAGTCGAGCAATCGATAATGACAGCATGATTGGTCAAGAAGTCTATGCCGAGAATTGCATGGTGAGGACAGCGGTCTATAACGGTGAACAGCACAGGAGTAGTACGGTCAGCAATACTAAACACAAACAGTGCACATTCCAACAATAGCAGCTGCACTGCCATCGGTGACAAGAACAGCGGAGGAAGCGGAGGGGGTCAAAACCGTTTTCAAACATCAATGAAAGGCCGAACTAAGGACAGAAACTTGGGTGCCAGTATCAATTAATGCGGTTACAGATACATCGTACACATAAATGTCAAGAAGGTTGCATCAACCAGCCATGGTCAGGAGAGGATTTGCGGGCCGAGTCAATGCAGCGTCACCTCCGGGCACCGCACTGATTAGTTTTCCGGAAGACAGCCAGAATAGTGGGGAGAGGACGGGCGGTGAGGTTGCGGCGATCGGGACAGGTGCGGCCGTGGATATGATGAGAGGCTATACCTGCGTGGTGGAAGAGTGTTGAAAGTGACGGGAGGGTCATCATGCGGCGATGGCTGGCGGGGTCCGTAGTCGTTGAGGTAATCATAAGAACGAGGTTAAGGAGACAAAAACCAGCGGCTGCGTGCGGCAATGGCGAGAAATGTGGCCAAACCGTGAGCAGTGGAAGCAGATGGGCCGTCCGTCTGAGGTGCGCCATTCTGAAGGATTCCGGAAGCGGTAGCGCACGGGGAAAGGCTGAGTGTAAGTGGGAGCAGCAGCAGCAACTATTGGCGTGGCGTGTGTGGAACAAGGTTGTTCAGAGGGTCTGGCGGAGGTCAGGCCCGCGTTCGCGAACGAGTGCTTTAATAAGAGCAATGGTGCTTTCGGTGGGCTCAGGAGTGAAGGCAATGGGGGTCGGAGCCTCTAGTTCCCTACGGACTATTCAGATTACATTTGCCGAGTGCGACGGCTGGTGCAGAATTGGTACGTCCTCCAACGAAGACATAGAAGCCCTGTTGGGAAGTCGCTCAAAACGGAGAGTAATTCGACAGTGTTTGGCTTGTTCAAACTGCCGGCAAACTGGAGGAAGGATTCAACAGTGGTGCAATATTTGCAGAGCAGGATATTGAATGCGTCATCCATGATCCCCTTCACAATATGGCCCACCTTGTCGGTCTCCGTCATGGCATGTCCACTTTATGGCACAGGGCTAGAACATCCTGAATATATGACATGTAAGACTCGGTAGTTGTCTGTGCTCGACAAGCAAGGTCTTTTGTTCCACTCAGTTTGCGTCCAATTACTTTTCCGACCAAATCTTTCAGCTTCTGCTTGAAAATATCCAGGATGTTGTATCTTCCTCGTGTATCTCGAACCAAACACACGCCATCCCTGCCGGGTAGAATATGACGTTGGCAAGCATGATAGTAGCGTCCCAGCAGTTGTGCTTGCTTACCCGCTCATATGTGGAGATCCAGTCATCAACATAAACTTCATCGGTGTCGCGAAAGGCGCCTGGTTCCCTAGGCTGTGCCATGACAACGGTCAGTGCTGTTGCCACTGTGGATGGGAATGTGTCGAGTGGCATTGTTAAAGAATCACCTAGCGGCCACTTCGAAGCTCCAAGTTGTGGGTCCGGGATAATTTGAACCTGCACACTCCACCAAACTGTTACGGGGTGTTCCCGAGCAAAAGTCTGCCTTAAAGTCAGGAGCACCTCAGAGGCACCAGTGCACAAACACACAACAGCTTCAGCCTCAGCATCGTCGTTCTCTCTTCTAGCGTTCAAAACATCTTCGTCCTGCGACATCATCGGCTAAACTCGTTACAATATATTCAGTTCGTTTTCTGTATTTTAGAGTGGGCCCCTTATAACACTCGCACCTTTCGTTAACCCTGATATTTCCTGCACTATCATTACACACATTCTTACATGCTCAAGCAGTACTTTCATCAAATGATTATTGTGGGGAAGGAATGGAATGAAAGGGGAGAGGGAATGGAAGGGTGTGACGCACCAGCCATGTCACCAGGTGCAGCTGGCCTAGTGACACACCACTGCTAGCAACACAAATACACCATAGAAGGTAGCACTGCGATTGATGTAACTCCGTTGGTACAGCACTATGAGTTTGACTCCCACCGCCAACATGTCGTTTGCATCTACTTTTTGTAAAATCACAAATTTGTTACTATCTTAAAAAAAAACATAGAAGGAAAACTAATATTCCTGCATGTCTTTCTTGGATGCTATGACTGCTGGCTTCTTTACCATACATAGCATTCTATTAATAAATCGCTAAGAATAGTTTGCTTGCAGCCAAATATACATATATATAACAAGGCCTGTCCAGACTAGTCCATATGACGTCACTATTTGAAACATTACTGTATCAACACACACAGTACAAGAAAACGTCAATTTTGAAAGCAGTGGTCATTTTTGACCCACAAGATGTCATTCAGAACATGTGAAGGCAAATACATATACACAAAACTGAAGGCACAAGAGGCATATATAAAAGGGCCTACATACAGTCCTGCCCATAATTATATGGAGCATGCCTAGGCGACAAAATATTTTATCACGCATAACCCAACATTTACCAGGAAGCACCATACACATATGTAAGCACCTACTACTCGTGCGGTCACGCACGGATCCCAGTGACAATCATATCCTCTCTACAGAAGGAGTTAGAAAATTTCAAACACCAGAGGCGTGCTCTGTAATATTATGGCCGCCCCTGTACAAGTAGCATACAAACAAGGGGCATAAAAAAATTCATCACATTTAATCTAACTGGAAACTGGAAAACGGAGAAAGTCACTGCAATTGTAGCTCTAAAGAAAAATACTTGTAATCAGCCACCACTGTGATGCCTCAGGTGGATGATGGTGAGAAAGCTAAGGGTTTGAGAACATTAGATGAATAAACAACTGGCAGGCATGCCTGTTTAATTTTGGTGGAGTTGTTACAAACTGATGCAGTCAGCTTTTTCTGGTCTGAACTTTCCCCATGTGGGCAAAATTTGTTGTCAAAGCCAACAAGCATGGTGGCATCCACCGTCTGATGTCAACAGTTCAGGTAAGCAAGGTACTCCTGAAGTGGTCAACATGGATGCATTTGTGGCATGTTTTTAACGACAGCAAGCTCATTCATGACGAGCTTACCACATTGAGCAAAAGAAATAAAATTCAAGACAAAGTCCTTTGAACTGTTTGTCCTAAAATTGAAGCATGCCTGCACAGTGCTTGAACATCTTGAACTTTGCTTTATGTAATAAAATGAAGCTTCTAGACAGAACACCATTGAATAATGCATCTCCTTTAGTAACTTTGGACGAACTTGATTAGCAAGTTTTAATGGCATGGGTTTGTGGTTTACCACAGGCCTCTCTGCCCTTAAAAAACGCACTTTAGGACTTGTTAATCTCATCAAAAGAAAGCATGAATGCAAATCTCTTGATGAAAACAACAAAGTTGAATGAGAGATTTTGCAGGCACACACATGCCAAAGGCCTTGCACCTGTATCGCACCAGCAACAGTTTGGGTGACCATTACTGCTTTCTTTGAATATACATAAAAGCTTATGCAGCACTTATGGTGGAAACATCTGAAGCGAGACATCTACAAATGACCCTGTTCTTTTCAAGGGCAACAGGCACCTGAATGCCATGATTATTTTAATGGCAGCAGGCCAGCAAAAAACAGTGGCAGCATGTGCGAACAGACAAGACAGCGGCAATTGTGATTACAATAGCAGCTACATTTCTGCACTAACAACCTTGCAAAGTTGTGGTTGGTAAGCACAACATGTTTTCAATGTTCATTATGGCTAAAATTTTGCAAGGCGGTCATAAATGGAACTCCACAAAGCCCTTCGACTGTCACTAGGAAATTGATGTAAAATGGTTTGAGAACTGCACTGCCACACCTCCTCACCATCTACAGTTCGGCTATGTGTAGAGCAGGACAAGGACCTATCCCATTAATCTCCAAATAACACTAGCTCTCCTGCACCAACTCTGGCAATCTCAACACTGGAAACTTTCTAATCTGCACATCTCTCTTAGCTGCCTCCTGCTAGGCTAGGAGGTCCCTTGGGACAGCCAGCGAGGCTGAAGCCCTTCCAGAATGAGAGTGGGAGTCCGCCACAATTCAAGGCATACAGAGAAGCCTATCTTTTCAATGTCCGGTATGGAAGAAGTTCAAAACAAACCCTGCGGGGCAAATTTATAGCTTCCGTTCAGCCAAAGATCCAACCTCTTTAAGCATTTACGTCATCCTCCCATACACCGCTCATCATCTCATGACTGCAAACATAAGCCAGAGGCTACGCTATGAGCATTTTGTGCTTTTCCCTCTTAGCTAGAGAGTGAGGGTGCAACTTCCTCTCTAAAAGCCAACATGCTTCCCAAAAACGCAGCTGTAACTGCAGCATTCCCTTCGCCCCTGCAGTCACTCCTCAGAGGAGCGGAATCCTGGAAAATCTTCTTTGAACCGAGCTGCCTGCATAGTGGCATGTGGGGCTCTCCAGCAGCTCACTCTGAATAATGTGCCATCACTAACTCAGCACCACCATTTTCTTTTTCAATCATTTCACTCTGTATAGGGAGTGTGCTCAGTCATGGAGCAGTTCATGATGGTTGCATAAGCATGTACAATGAAATTTCACTGCACCTTATCGTGGTGACTCAGTGTTTAGGGCGCTCGGCTGCTGAACCCAAGGACACTGGATCAAATTCCGGCCATGTGGCTGCTTTTCAATGGAGGCCAGAAGTAATGAGTCCATGCGATGTTCGATGTCAATGCACGTTAAAGAACCCCAGGTGTTCAAAATTTCCAGAGCCCTCCCACTATGGTCACTCTCATAGCCTGAATCGCTTTGGAACATTAAGCCCCATAAATGAAACCAAACCAATCAAGTCTCACTGCCCAACTGGGTAGACTGAGGTGTGTCATATATAGCAACTTTTTCACCCAAAGCCTCTAAATATGAAGGGCGAATCTGATAAAATGGAAAATATGGCTAGTCCAAAGGTTGCACAACCGATTAGTGGTCCATGTTCCAGAACAGAGGGCAGGCATACAACTAGTCATTTACAATGAAGGCCACACATTTGTTGCTCATAGCACCAACATTCACCAGTTTGTAATGCTGCTGAGTTTCAAGAAGGTACATGCGAGCAAAGTTACTGGTGAACTTTGACAGCTTTGCTCTTACGTCCTGCAGCAAAAAATACACGTCCTTTTCACACCCGCAGAGCATAGTGCACTTCGCACAAATTGAAAGCACACATTCAATGATGCCGAATGAACCATCATTTAAATAAACAACTGAATTATTCCGGCTGCTTTTGTTCAGCGAGCTCGAGATGAACTTGGTGCCCTTAACAAGTACTTTCTTGAACTTCATGACACATGAAGTAGAAAATCCCATTCTTTTGATGGAGTCAGCTTCAGTCATCGTCAGAGTTTTGGAGCCAGCACCAATTGCCATGGCATTTCTTTCCTTGTGAACATTAGATTTTCCTGTATCCCCTCGTTAAGTTTTGAAACTGGTGAAAAATTTCAGATTTTCCATCAAAAGACATATGTGTGCTTGCAAATGTGGGCAAAAATTGAGACAGAAGTAGTTGTCTGCAAATCTGCTGGGGGATATATTGAGTTCCGTGAAAACTTTTTTTCACAATCCCGTTCATGTTTTCAAATGGAAATGCAGAAAAACCCCAAAGTGGGCCCCATTGACGCACACTGTCACACAAGTGTGACAGCAGGTGAATGTTGAACGTCATATGTTGAAACCCTTACAGATGCTAATATTCAGACATGAATACAACAATTTCTGCCTCAACTGCTGCCAGGTTGTCGAGGGCAACTGTGTCTGCAAGAAGGACGTGCATGATGTTCGCAAGCCTGCACCAGTTTATGAAATACTGGAAAGGCAACAGGCCATTAAGAACAAATGGTGAATAATCTAGCAGCCATGCCCTCCACTCTGTTGCCTTCCAGAATTTGCGCTGGCATAGAGAGCGAGGGAGGCGTGCAAACTCATATGGTGGTGTGAGGCCCTTCAGCCAGTCGTTTAGGGCTGAAAGCTTTCTGCCCAAGTAGAAGCCCTTGCCAGAGTGCACACCTGTCAGCCACAGGTTTGTGGTGGTTCTTACTACACCTAAACACACAGCATGCATGTAGTCTACCACAGTGTTGTTGGTGATGCTAAAGAACCGCATCAGCGACAACACTGTGGTTCCAAGCACACCGTGCGAGAGTGACTTTGCATCTCTGATGAAGTCATTATCTGTTCTGTTTTTTACTTTCATTGCCTCATACACACGTGCATGCCCTCTGCCCTGCTTTACAACACGGCCAGGATGGAAGCACCAGGAGCACCCATATTCCCCATTAAATTGCTTCTGATTATGCAGCATGCATCTAGCTACTGTATCCACAGTGCATGGCCCAGAGTACACCTTCGTTAATGGCTGACATTATTCTTATCTGACCACGACAAACCAGTGCTGCTAAGTTCATTCATTTCTTGAACAAATGAAATCAGGAAGCACTGCATGTCTGGCTTCTTTGGCCCAAACCATAGGCCTGCCAGAAGCACATTGTTCACGCGTTCTTTCAATGGAAGCTCATTCACCATGAGCTCCAATGGCCATACACTATAATCGGAAGAATGAAAAATAGGAATGCCATCTGTATTCCAAGTTAGTGTAACATCGTCAGGGCAAAGGGGAAGTTGGCAGTATGCTGGGCTTTCTGTTATATCCCCAACATCAAACTTTAGGCCCGGCTTTTCTACCAGAGGGCCTCTGGCCTTCAATAGATTAGCAAGCTCCGACCTCCCATCCAAAGAAAGAAAGTACGAACCTTCCTTCAGCAATACTTTTGCTGAATGCTTTAAACCACATGCACAAAGGAGTTCACCACCCTCTGCCACACCAATATACTTGTGGCAAGTTCGGCAGTAAAAGTGGCTGCTAACTTCCTGTTCTTGGTCTTTGAAATACTTGTCAAACATATACTTGGTTGCAGGTAGGTGGCTGCCTTTAGGAAGGTGGCTGTGAAGTAAAGCCAAAAGGCTTTCTGTGGCTTTCTTTGAATTATGGTGCCACAGACAATGCGCCATAATCAATACAAGGCTCTCATGGTGATTCAATTGGGCACCAGGAAATAAGGGTTGAGCCTGTAAAGAAAAAAAAATTAAAAGCTTTTGGCACGTGTATGTTTTTTATAAAAACATGACATGTTGTGACAAACTTGCTGAAATATGTGAATTCCTAGAGCTACAGAGATTAATATAACACAGGATGTTTCTTAAAATGCAAGGGTTGCATTATTCATTCACATTTGTCATCTCTAACCATTTTCAGCTACCCTGTACTCAAAAATGAGGCATAAAAGTAACTATCTTGTGTAAGTCAAACATATCCAATTTTGTACTGTCGGTTCACAGGTAAATGCACTTTTTGTGTGACAAAATAAATATAAATGTGCACACACCATTGGGTCTTGTTCAATGGATTCCATTTCTGGTGGGTCTGGAACCCCAGCCTGTTGAGGTGGTGTGGCTGACGGGTTTTCCACGCTTGAAATAGTCCCAGCCAAAAATGCCGTATGTTGAATTTCTCCTCTTTGCATTTCTTGAAATTCGTATGAGGGGGAACATACTGCTGATATAAAGTTTTCAGCAGGCATTCCATCAGGCAAACAGCAAAAAACATCAAGATTTGTGCATATGTCGCTGAAACTGCCACGAGAAGTCAAACTGCAGCATGATTAAAGCTATGTGCACTTGCTACATTTTCCTTTTCCAGTACTACATGACCCCTTTTCCATTACAAAACAGAAAACCACAGCAAAAAGTCACACAAGTAGGTATTTCATCCATATGTGGCAAATGACAAGCTTGTCACACATGTGAAGGTCAGCAATAATTCGATATATAAACCTTTAAATCAGCAAATATGGTACAAGTTACCGCAACCTTGCTCTACACCATTCATGAACCATGTATTTTACTTACATGGCACTTTAAATTACAAAAACTAAAAGCCATGCTTTCTACATTACCCTTAATATGCATGCCTGTGTCAATTAGAATGCCAATAACTATTTTAGTCAGCTGTCACAGTGTAGTAGCGGAGTCTTCCAATAGCCCTTTATGGTCATGAAACTGCTCTGCATTTCTATGGGAAAGCTTGGTATGTGCACTGTCAAAAGCAGACATATGATGGTGCTATTGTCAATCATGGAGCATGTTACAGTGAGCAGCATAACCTGACCAAATAAAAAACAAAGTTTGCAGTAACAGTTCTTTGTTCTGGTATCCTATTAAGCACAGTGCCGAAGTTGCAAATGCTTACGCATTTATGAACACGCAAGCGATGTCTTCATCTTATGTGACAGGCTGCTGTAGCTAAAACTGCAACAAAAAGGTGGCACATTTTCTCTGCTTCACTGAATACCAAGAAAAGTAGAGTCTGCCACCTTCTAAAAAGAAATTGGTGGCTTCTTTTCTAGTGTGCCAAATGTGTGTGTGAGAAGCATTTATTCCCCAAAACAACATTCTACGTGGTTTTGTTGTGAACAGAATTTTTGTGTCACTGTAATCTGTGCTGTACAAGCTGAAGCCTTAAAAGGTTGGAAGCTGATCTTGGGAAAAAAATATATAGTGAAGCTACAGCTCCGAAGCCTTCAACAAACACGCATTTTTAAATTCTAGTTTCAAATAAGCCACTTAATTTCATGTAAAGAAGTTCATCTGCACTTATATAATACACTATGTAAGGTTTTTGTTGAAAGCTTCCAGAAAGTTTTGCTACAAAGAACTGGCGTCTATGAATGCAATAAGGGTAAAACTACCATTGTAAATTATTAAATTATCACACAAATAGTCAACTCTGACTATTTTAAACTTCAAGAAGACAGAACATTTATTCAATTTATGCTTAGGTAAAATTAATAGGACCCTTTTAGCATATATTTAGCTGTGCAGAGGTTTTTTCGACGCAGCGAATCCTTGCAAACCTACTGCGACATTTTTTCCACTCGGACTTCAGCCAAATGTTTGTCCCCCCCCCCCCCCCCCCTTCCACGCCATGCAGAAATTTTCTTGACCTCGACCTCAGCAAATTATAACCCACAAGTCACATGTTTGTTTTTTCGATTAGTTGGAATTACAATTTCAGCCCTGCCAAAGCTGCCTATTACAGTTTATCACTAGTGCATACCGCGGCCCGCAGCAGCAGAACCTTTTAGTCCATTCAGTGGAACTTTCCTTATAGGAACTTCACTTTGAAAAATTCAAACCTCCTGGCTTTTGGGTGATGCTACTTTGTTCTCGGAATGTATTGTTCTATGTAGAAGTCAGCACATTTTCCATCCTGCTAGCTATCGGTCTTCTTTAGCTCCACAAATGAAAACTGCGAGAATGTAAATGCATTCCGCACCTTTCGCCATTATTCCCCAAACCGTTTAGTACCAACTCCATAAACGAAACTTACTGACCAAACTTTCACACATTATTTTCTCGACATAAATTGAAGCTTACGTCAGGTTCTGTCATGTACATGCGGCAATAAGGTACTGTCTTTGTCAAAAGTGTAGAGCCCAGGGGATCTGCTTTTGAGCCACCTCGTGCAGCTTGTAATACATTTAGAGTGTTCCGAATCACTTGATGGTAAGATGATTTTTTGTCCTACCCTTTCTGATGGGAAGGACCTCCACTAATGCTAAATCAGCGCCAGTACACTGCTCAGAAGCATACCCCTGGGCTCTACACTTTTGACAAAGGCTGTACATGGCAGTAATGAACCATGACAACAGCTTAAATGAACTGCAGCAAACCTAGCAATGAAGCAAGATCAAAATGTACAATGCTGGCACTCACTGACAACTGGAAAATGATTGAAAAGAATATATAATGTTTAGCTTTTAAAATGCAACAATTAGTAGAGTATCTGCTTCCACTGCAGTAAGAGGGGTCCCACTCGCTCCTCTGGATCAAAACTGATGCTGTTTGCTCCAATATAATATCATTTAGAATGTTCAGAAAAGGCAAATGGGTGCAAAGAGTTGACCAAGCTTTATTTATTTATTTATTTATTTATTTATTTATTTGGAAATACTGCCAATCCCAATCGGGATTATCTCAACAATATGATAGCGGCTGTCTGTGTTTACTGACATGACGTAGCTACAAACATGACCACAGCAAATAAGTTACCTGGCAGCATACTGCTTCTTGTAGCGATGTGCTGAGCGTCTGGGAATGCCTGCCGCATCACAGTGGTGATACCGCTTGTATACACCTCCTGGCTTCATCTGAAAAATAAACATATTTTCATATATTACATGCTATATAGTAGTGACTTCCATGATCTGCTTGCTAAGAGCAAGATTTATGTTGCAGGCAGTGCCAGAGTGCATGCAATAGCAATCAAACATAGCTTCATCCATTTGGCAGCAATCAGAATTCTATCTAGCAATTAAGTGTACTGTTGCTATCACAATATTGTAGGATGTGGGAGTGTGGCAAAGCTGTATTCCATGCCATGCAACGGTGCATGGCCACTTTCTCGTCTACCGCAGGCAGCTCTGCATCTTCACCCCTATTTTACAAATACAGCCTACTGCACTTATAACAATCTTGACAACCACAGGGATTCAATTCCTTGTATCCAAAGTTTGTAGTAAGAGAACTGGTCCTGTTTCAGCCAAAAATGCAAAGTTCGAAGAAAGTGGCATTCACTTCTTTAAAGATTTGCGTGCAGACATCTGTTTCTTCAAAACTGGCACTATCAAGCTGCTTTCCAAGCTATCCAGCATGATTACTGTATTTTCGTGAATCTAAACACCCTTGTCTAATCCCTCCCCTACTCTCGCAAAAAGCTTTTTGATAGAATGTTTGCATGCAAATCTATGCACGCCCTTTTGTGCAAGAAGGTACTCATATCCAAGGCTACCAAAGCGTGCTTGCGAACCCTGTCATCGAGCAGGAACTGTCAGAGTTCCAAGGTGGCGTGATCTCCGGCTTTTTGTGTTGCTGTGTTCAAACAGTAAATGACATATGGAGGCACCAAATGTCAAAAACTGGCAGAAAGCCACCTTGCTATGTCTATCAGCACAGGGATCACAGACTCGCACTGTTTGGTGTGTCAGCTATTTGAGAGCCATAACGGAAATTGGAACAAGTTTGTAGAGGGCTGCCTGCAGCTTAAGATAAATGTAATCGCATTTGCCAACTTGTTTGCCAACTTTGTTTGCCAAATAAATTCCATTACTGCACTCGTCTCATTGAGATAGAGCGAGGGGAGCGGGTGGGGCTCCCTTTTAGATTTTCAAACCTAAGCACCCTCCCTTACTTTGGTCATTGCATTCATGGAAAAAAAAAAAGGCAGCTTAGAATCGAGCAAATATGTATACAGTCGTGCCTCGTTAATATGGACACTTTGGTTTCCGACCAAAACTGTCCATAAAGAGAGTCATCCATAATAACGAGTCATGAATAAGAACGAAAAGGATTTTATCGAGAAAACAGAATTGCAATTAATGACTGCTTTTGTAGACAACGGTGTGCACTGGACTCAAAATTTGACAGAACACCGGCAATTTTGTGTGCATTATCCTATCATTGTTGTCTTCGAAAAATTGTCGTGCAGTCTGAAGCGACTCGCCTACCATGACACGCGTGATGGTGAGCTTTGTGTTGGTCGAACTTTCGAGCACGAACTCCTCACTGGTCGATGAATCAGCATCCGATTCTCTACTCACCGCCACTTCCAAAATGGCGTCGTCACTGAGTAAATTAGCCTCTAAGTGGCTGCTTGAGATTCTTCTGAGGCGAGGAAACAGCCGAGCTGTCGATACTAGTCCCTCGCGGCTAAGATTGACTGAAATGGCTTTTGCCGCTTGTATTCACAGATTGCTTGCTTCGCGTCTACGTTCAGCTCTGTTCTTTTGCGTTTACTCCCGCCATGACAAAATCCAGACTGAAGTTGAGGGTATACAGGCTCCTGATGCTTAGCCCTTTCTTGCCTAGTTAACCTTTCTGCCTTTCCGTTCTTCTTATTCTCTCTTTTTTGCCTTGTACTGTTTCAGCGGGGAGTCAAGTTGGCAAGCTGCTACGCAGAAGGCTATTGAGCATCCCATCTTCTTGGCGCCATTTCTTTGTGTTCCTATAAAACAAACACTGCAAGCTTAAGTACAGTTTAGAACGACGGCTAGCCGACTACGAAGAGCTCAGACCTTGTCAAGGTCGCATCGTTGACTTAAAGCGAAGCCGACATGCGGACCGGACCGCCTGAGGTGCAAAATGTGGCAGTTCGGCAGCGCAACAGGGACGAAAACCAGGAGCATGAGAGGGAAGCGCGTCCAGGACGGGACGCCCGGTCTCGGTTGCGTGCTCGTACATCGCCTTTCTTTCGTCGCCCTACTTTGTGAGTGTGTCTTAACTCTCACCGAAAAGCGTTAACGGCTTCATGGAACACATACTAAAGAAAAGTTCAGTTCCTGCTGCCACTGTAGGCATTTGTCTTTCTTCCTTTCATTTCTTTCTTACGCTTTTACCGGCCTCTCTGTTCACGTTCAGCAGAATTTATTGCAACCACATGTTGCTGTTTTCCCGACAGCAGCGGCACTGCCGCTGCACCCAGAAAACTCCTGGTTCCCCCTTACGGATTCTTTCGCACACCGACCCTCGGTTTGCTGTGTACGTTCCTCTCCGCTCTTCCGCTCCCCCCTTCTAAAACGGCGACACGCCCGCTTTGGTTCTTCCAACGTACCCCACAGGACTCGTTCTGGCATCCGGCCGTATCGGCTGTCGCGTAGGTTCGCGGGCGACGTGCCCTTCTTTAACTTGCGTTCGGACTCTGCTTTTTTTCAAGCACTGTCCATATTACAGAGACAAAGATACATGGGCCCAAGTGGGCAGTGTGCATTCTTCCCCTGTCCATTGTCCAGAAAGCGAGTTTCCATATTAACGATGCATAATACACTGAAAAAGATTCGTCCCCAGAAAAACTGTTCATAATTCGGGTCGTCCATATTAACGGGGCACGACTGTATACACCTGGCTGAGCCACTTTTTTGGGACCAGCTGTTTTACAAATATGATAATATTGATAACAACTGAAGCATTCATGGCATCTGGTGGTAGGTCGCCATCCACCTTTCCGGTTCTTGAAGAAGCAGCGGTGCGCCTAGCATAGTGCACGCAGGCACAGTGCTGCTTCCATTTGACAGTCGCACAGTTGGCGGAGATCCGACTCAGCCGGCAAAGCATGACCTGGTCCTGCCGGGCCAGCAAGGCATACCTCAGAACTAGTTTCTGAACACAAACTGATCCCTATAGCTGATCCACAGCTGTGAACAGCAATTTCCCTTTCCATGCTGCCCCTTTCTTGCATTTATCGCTTTTCAACTTGAGTACACGCAGTCACCAATTGACCTTGTAGCCTGTTTTATTGAAGGATCAACACTTTCTTCGAGAGGTTGGGTGGGAGGGAGATGAGGCGGACCTGGGAACCGCTCTTCGGTCTCCGCATTGGCTGAACGTGCACATCTTTCGACTAGAGTGGCAAGACCGCAGGTCTCCCCATATTTTATATCGGAGTGGTACGGCTAGGGTTATTACTTTTTATCTGAGATGCAGTGCCACAGCCCTAATAATGCACAAGAGCTCCACCCTTGTTCGCAATAAGTGAGTGTTCATTGCAACTGCGACTGTTGTAAATGAACTCAACTGCAGAAACTGGCATCAAGTGTGACTGATAGCTCCCACACCAAGGCACACATCTACACCAGCAACTGTGATCACTGTCAGTGCAGTTTCACAAGACATTAGCAGTATACAACTTCTGTGTACGCTTTTGCTTGCGAGTGTTTTTCATCTGCTTGGCAAGACCTATGACCTGTACACATCCAACTTCTTCCTGCTTCCAGCATTACTTACAGGTAAAATAACATGCAGCATACTGCCTTTTCACGTGAGGTCGGCATATGGCCTACTCCCATTTACATCAAAGCACCTGCAACCAGTGAGTGCCATCAACTCAAAGCCAACTTCACGAATGCGACTGACAAACCTTTTGTCAAGCATTATTTTTGCTGTTCTGTTCACAAAAAAAATATAATTTGCACATTCTATTTGTTTCATGTCGCTTAGTACTCCAGCTGTCTTTACGATCTGAGCTGTTCATTGAAATTTGAAGCACCCTTTTCCTTTTGCGAAAATCGCGGCCCCATGAAAGGTGATAAGTGGTCTCCTTCAGAGATCACAACAGCTGACACAGATGCTCAGTGCTAGCAGTCTTGGCGCACAAGTTATCAAAGTGGCATCTGATGCCAGTTCCTATCTATAAATGGCTGGTGTAAGATACAAGTGAGGATCCAGAGCTGCCTGCAAGTGGCGAGAGAATGGGCATGTGCCATTAGATGACGTGGAATGCAGTTCTGCCAAGCACTCTCCATGTTCCACAATACTGTCATCCCAATAATACGCTGTGGCAGCTGTACTGCTACCAAGAGCAGAATAGGCAACAAACATACTTCTACACTGTACTGAAGTGCTGTCCAATTTATATCAACACTGATGCAAGGGCAATGTCAATGGCATTCTATAAGTAAGCATGCAATCTCGCAATGTCCATGTCCAGATTCACCTATCTCTATCTGATTCACTGAACCCTCGATGTGATACTTAGTGCACCATCACATACTACTTTCCTTTTTCATTCTATTCCAGGGTTGTAACGAGCACGGGCCGCCCGCTCGATCCTTAGCGAGAGTAGCATCTGCACTTCGCAAGTCGGTGCGCAATCAACATAATTGCCGTCCGCACAAATTCTGGTGAAAACTTGCTTAAATTATGCGCAAAATGAGGTGACAGGTTGGACGAGGGCAGAGAGCGAACACGCCTGCCGGCGTACGTCGCGTCGCTTAATTACCACTTGCGTGTAAGACCTGGTACGAGTGACGGTGGTCCCGTCGCGCACAGTCTGCGTGGACGTTTGGAATCTCTCAATACATATGAACGTAATCGCATGCATTTATGATCGCGGGTCCATCGTGCTCGTGGTTATCGTCGCGATGAGCGTACGTCGTCGCTACATCGATTGAACAGCAGCCGAAGATAAAAGAATGGGCGAACTTGTATATGCAGCACCTGAAAAGAAGGCGAATGCAGGTGCACAGAAGATCGCGTAGCACCGGCGCGCCGGCAGCATGACGCGCAAACGTTGAACGTGACTTTAGCCATAACCTAGAGCGACGTCTGCCATACCTTTATGAGAATGAACTGGGTCTGCCTGACGCATCTTCAGACATTTCGTAAATGTTTACGCAGATTACACGTGCATTATCAAACTCGCTCGTAAAACCAAAAAGCACTCACCTGTTGGGAGGCGCGATGCCGACAACTGCAGTGAAGCGAACCTTTCCAAACACTGGTAGAGCATACGGAGTGTTTAAGATGCTAAAAGCAGCGGTCGAACCGACGACTCCAATTATATGCGAAAGGTAGATTGAACTGGATTCCAAAAGGAAGTCTGGAAAATCACGATAGTCGCAACAGCAGCAATAGCGTGGTCGCAATCGAGCGATCAGCTGGATCCGGATTTGGATTCGTACGTTGTATATGTACAGGGGTGGGCAAAAGTTCCAACACAGAAACAATAAATAGACTAAGTCAACAATTAACATGACAACCAGGTGAATAAGGCGAATAGCCAATAAAAGGCGGAGGGTCGAAGAGAAAGATTTGTGCCGAATTGTTCAAGCTTTTATGATTAGCAGAATAGTGTACACCATCCCCTATTTCAAACGAGGGGTGGCAGAAAAAAAAATAATAAAAAGAAGACATCATATAAGACAGGCATAATTCAGCACTGGTGCAACTTCACATCACCCCTACAGAAAGACTTCTTAAACTGGGCGTCTACAATAACAGCACGGAACCATCACATCCACCTAGGACTGCCGACCGAAGTGAGGAACGCACTCACTAAAGCCGCTACCAAAAAACATGAACCCTGCCTTTCATGAAGGCAATTAAGAGAACAGCAAAAGGCCCTTGAGGCCAATTTAGAAGGCTATGAATACAATGTTTATAATAAAGAGGCAACTCTTTTGCGGTCGTGAGCGTGAACGACTCGGGTAAAACATTACTGGCAGGTTCTATGAAAACAAGGCTAACTCAGGGACGGCGGAGGATGGTCAGCACCATGTCTGTTGAAGGGCATGCATCTCCAAGGAGACAGAGCGAATTTTAAGACATCTAGACTGGAACCAAAAAGAGTTGGAAATAATATGGGTGCCGGCACACTCGGGGAACAAAGGAAGTTATATGTCAGCGGAACAGTGAGTCTATGTTGATTCCCCCAATGTCTAGATATGAAAGCGGCCAGCTCAGACCCGTTGACGCAGGTTCGGGCTACTTAAGGTCGCCGAGAGCCACGGAGCAGTGTAGTGCCCACATATCGTTTTTTCCCAATGTTTCCCAATCCAAAAAATCCCAGCCCAGTGTTGAATTAAGGCAGCTATGACAGCCTTGAATCTCAAAATATCTGTTTATTGCAAGAAACAGCCACTGAAGTCTGGAGTACATGCATCAGATGAATAACGTAATTGTTACCAGAAAATTCGATCATGCAACTCCAGTCATGCCGCGGTAAATCGCACATACGAATGGGTACGAAGCGATCTGCGAGGACAGACATATTGCAGTGTGAGTTTGTCATTGTAATACTGGTACATATATATCGTCACACACGCTTGTTGAATACGCGCCCGTTTATGGAGGCGAAACGCAAAAACCTAAGTGCAGGTGGTAATGCTGAACAGCTAGTGTAGTAAAGTTTTAGCATTCATGGAAGTTGTATCCATTTCAGAGTACATGTAGCTCATTTCTGTACTAGCTTCAAAACTGGCAATTATTAGCAAAAACCACTCGGCAGAACCAAGAACCTTCAAATCATCTGTACAGTGTTCTGCAACTTTATCGAAACCGGTCGAGGCGGGAAAATTTTCTAAGACGGTTCCGATAAAGTTGCAGAACGCTGTATATATCATCTGTGAGAAGTGTATATGCCATATTAATTAACCCAAGACATTTTCTTTGTTGTCGCCAGACTGTCGCCGTTTTATTTATCGCTCTTTTAAAAGCTTAATGTTATCGCTCGATCAATTTTCCCAATCCAAAAGTGCCGCGGAAGCGACACACAGTTAAGGATGCGTAATATTTATACCGGGAAAACGCATATGAGGCGATGATGGTGGAGGCAGTGGTAAAGTCGCAGTACAGTATTCTAGCCACTGTAACAGTGACGTAGGACGGAGTAGTAGTGGTAAACACATTTATCGCACTAATCCGGACTTTCAGAACCTAACAAAACCGTTCGCGTGGTGCTGTAATCAACGAGTTAATACGGCTGTCATAGTTATTAGCATTAATAAGCCTATGATAAGCCGTTCAAATCCAACGAATCCAACTCAAGCCAAGCACTCAAGAAGGACCCATCCCACCCAAGTCGGCCAAGGCCAAGACAAGACAAGACCTTGGCTACCACGCGCATTTGAGTTTGCACGTGTGGAGTCCCTAGAAGTAGCACGTGTTCTGCCTGTCATAGCCTCCTCGTGCTTGTAAGCTCATAAAAAGCGGCAAGAAAATGCTTTACGCCCTAGTCCAATGGGTAAAAACTGGCGGCGCCGCGGTTTTTGACGTTGTTTCTGTTCGCGATATAGTAGAAACGAAAATCACGGCGCAGATCATCCAAAATCCGAAAGACTCGGGTGTAGTGAACGCGAATGTCAACATCCGCTGGCGCGGGGAAAAACACGCCGCGAAGATAATCGCTGTCGGTAAGTTCGCTTCAATTTTTACAGAACTAGCTAGAGCAGTGCCTTGGATGCTGTAAGTTTGCGGTTTTTTTTTATTTTGTTTTGTTTTGGATAGGCACACACACTCAGATGGAGAAGTGCCGGCAGCAGTTAAAACGTGTTGAAACGTGTGATGGGTTGGCGGAGGCCAGCGACGAGGTAAATATGCCCTTTGTGTGCTCCGAACTTATTATTTTACTACAAGTTCAGAAGCGGCAGTGTGACGGGGATGGTCATGTCGGCCATGTGCACATCTTTATCTCTTTGCTGCTTTTGCGATGCATGTTGTCCATTTAAGCTGGAACGAACTCTTCAGCTTACAAAAAAGACGCTCCATCAGCTTTACATTTGGCAATGATGGCGCTAGAACGAAGGCACGTAGGCATACTATTTACGCTGACAACTGCACTGTACCATTTACAGAGCAGCCCAGCCAATATTTTACTTTGTTTGCTCTGCAGACAGCGCAGGACGCATTGCCGTGCTCAAGTTCATAAATTTTGGCTGCACACTTCCCCTCAGTAATCAATAATTCCATTTGCTGTCACAACTAGGCAGACATTTTATGGACCGCGTGCCCTCGATTCGATAGCCACATTTTGATGGAAGTGAAATAAAAACATACGTGTACTGTGCGATATCAGTGCACGTTAGAGGCCCTCATGTGGTCTAAATTAATCCGGTGCACCACAATGGCATTCCTCATATTCCATGTGTCACTTTGGAACCTGCTGAACCCTTTATATTTATATATCTCTTAGCTGAAACCTTTCATGTAGTCTGAAATTTCGTACAGTACTGTGACCCGCAGCAGTTTGTGGGATCTGCGATGTAAGGCTGACGGCACTTTTGCACAAGGCGCGTTTTGCGCATGTATATGCTTTCTTCCCTATCAGGCATATCACTTAGTTCACATCAACGGGATGTTTTTCAACAATCGCGGCAGGCGTTGAGAGCCCTGCGTTTTCCGCGCGTCTGATTCGCCTGCTGCGATGGGTGACGCAGCTGCTGAGCTTTATTATTGCGATGCACAAATGTTGCATGGATAACCGTAGCCTTCCAAGAGCTGTTGCATGTTGAATATGGACATATCAGCTTTTTCTGCATTTCTATTGGGTGCTTCTTGTTCACATTTGCAAATGCCTGGGTACAACTTTGTCTTCAAAATGGGAACTGTGTGCATAATATGAAACATTTAACATCTGGGGCCACAGTACAAGTTCGGGGCTGCATGCATTCTGCAGCTAAGCATTATCATGCAAAATAGAATGGCAGCAGTCGAAATGGTTTTATGTCGGAATGCGGAAAGGAGCCTTGTTTCATGCAGCAAAAGAAAATGGCAATTAGTAAATGAGGCATATCACTAGTTCTGTTTTTTTTTTTTTTGCGGTGATAAAAAGCTGCACTTGTTGTAAAAGGGCCACATGCTCTTGAGCTGAGTTGAAAAGAAGGGAGAATAAATTTCCTGCTTGGCCAGCTTCTCTCCTGAAAGATAACATATATTCAGAAGGGTGATGGATTGGGCTAGTTGGTGCTGGTGTGACATATTTTAAAGTGTTTAAAGTGCTAAAGCAACATAGACAGAGAAGTGAACATACTTGTTCTGGCACTTCGAAATATGTCATAACATATTCCGGCAACATTGCGCACCATGCAAAAGGCTGAGGGGAGCTTCATCGCACTAGCAAAAGCAGGTGCGTGGCAACGGTCACGAGCTGCATCAGCGGCTGCTGCAACTGTAAGCCACGGCGAAGCGAGTGACAAGACATAGGCATATCTTTTCGCTTGCTTCGCTGTGACTTTGACGCTATCAGGCGATAGCAAAGAAAGGACAGGCATGCGCAAAGGGCACTTGGCGCACAATTTCTGTGAGCCTTGACAGCAGATGGCACAGCAATGCAATTTTGCTTTGCTCTGACGTGCGCTGCAGATCCTGCAAACTGGTAGCAGTGCAAAGATTTTACTAACAGCAATATTAACTTTCTTTGAAGGGCTGCGAGAACTGTGCCTCATTGGGCATAGAAAATTCAGATCTCAAAGAGCAGGTGGCACTCCTGCAAGAGGAGAACAAGAGGCTGAAGACAACAATTGACTTCATTACGACACAAAAAGAAAGTATTGAAGGTGAGTAACTCTAGTAGTGTTATTGCATATAACAAAAAGCCGAGGGCTTGGAGAGTTTCTTAGGTTTAAGGTAGCTGGTTTTGTACTTATCAGGTGCGTTTCCTTGAACTGCAGGTAACATACTTTACATAGGCTAGAAATGGATTTGCAGTTCATGTGCACACTGCCAGCTAAAGGTTTATTCTTCTGCTGTTATAAAGAAAGGATGTCAAAGGAAGAAAACACTCGAAAAGAGGGGATTGGCATGATACCTCATGGAAAGGTAAAGAGCATTGGTAACCGCGCAATACACAGTGAAAGGAGGGGGATTTTTTTTTCCAGCTTTCCGAGTCCATTAATGCATGTATGTGGTTGCTCTGTGCTGTCTCAGAAGCTGTTGCGAAAGGCAGGGGTGTGACCTGGCCCAATCATGGTGCCACTCACTCCTGTATACTGTAATACATAGTTATGCTCCAAGGGGGGGGGGGGGGGGCAGAAGGCATGCAGGGGCATCATCGTGTATAAAGGCTGTAACCTTCGTAAATTTGACTTATTCGCTATTATGGTTTCTTCAAAGCTGTCCTCTGAACCAAATCGTGTGCAGTAAAGTATAAGGTTGCATTCTCTCTTTGCTCCTTGGTCACTTGTTCATGCAGCGGCCTACTGCCTGGTGTAGGACTTGCCTCCCAAAAACTGGTTTTAGGCAGTTTCTTTTTTTTTCTTCGATTTGCTGATCATTTGTTAGGAGCTGGTATGGCTGTTATCCCTTACTGAATGTTTACAATTTGTGTGCAGTACTATGCATGTAGGGTGAAACTATGGACTGGTTCCTTCTCTGTTGCGGTTGCTTGCCCACCCTTTTGGGACACAAGCATCAAGCAGCCGAAACCAGAGGGCCTGTTGGGTGCTTATACCTGTACAACCTTTCTGCAAACCTTTCTTGTATGGGTGAAAGCAGCTTGAAGAGACTGTATCCAGACATGAGTCAGTGGGCATTAAAGGAGCCGCGAAGCGCTTCGTAATGTGATGTCGGTTACGCATCAGGTCAATTCTTTACGTCACAGGGATGCTAGCTCAAAAAGAATTACAAGAATCGGTGCACAGGAACGGGAGTTATTCAATGAAGAAATTTAAAAATATAAGCAAACAAAAACTGCCCTCAACTCAAATTTTGCGGGGCTTCCCATTCCCATTTCGCTCTCCCATTGACGTCATTGGGTGCGACCAATCAAAAGAGGCAAACCGATGACGTCGCGGAAGTTATCAGTGCATGGTTGCCTGTTTACTTTAACTCGTTCCTGCCAAGGATGGCAGCGTCGTTTCTGTGGTTACAAGGAACACGTGGGCGTAAGCTGACAGCGTCGCTCCCATGGTGATAAACAGGTGGATGGTCAGCGACGCTTCACCATCCGATATCAGCACTGCTAGCACCTTAGGAGTGCATAAGAAGTCACCGTAAATGGACTTGCCAGACTAATCGGAACTCGAACGCGAGATATCGCGACGGAGCGACGATCTGCGCGTTATTCCATGCGGGGATACGCCGAAAGGGGACGAACAGCAGCCGACCAGCGTCGTCGCATCCACCGCGCGGTGTTGACGACGATCGCCCAGCAACGCTACCAGATCACCACCAAGCTGACGATGCGCACTGGTAAATATTAACCGCAGCACTTTTTTTGCATCCTTTCTTGGGACTGAAACGAATTCTTGTAGAATGCAGTGGCTCGATTAGATCGTTTCCGCCAAGTCGTTCTCGGTACGCAGGCACGCCTCGCGAACTTCGAAAAACAGCATACGTGTTATTGACGGAATTTGCCTTGTCCATATCGCGATTAAAAACGTGATGATAGAGCTACAGTGGTAACATTACGTTCAAGTTTAACCCCGAAAGTCACGCGAGCGGAGAGAACACCACACTGATGACTTGAAACTGTTGCTGCGTCCAGGTGTACGGAGCCTCTGTGCTGCAGAGATGTTGAGCCATGTGCAGCCAGGAACCGGGACTGCATATGTATATATCTATATATATTGTACTCTGCCTGGATACCGAGGTGTTGCAAATCGCTTACGGCGACCTCATCGAGAGGGGCCAGCTAGGAGCCTGAAATGGATATCCACAACAAGGCATTTCCGAGGTTGAATCCCCTGAAAAAAGCACTAATGGTGGCTCGCGCGTTGTGCACGTATTGCATTTCGTTTTCTTCTTTCGAATGAGGCCTTCTAAAAGCGTACCGCATGCCCTTCAAAAATGAGAAGGGTGCAGTGCACCAGAAACTGGCAGACTAGGTTTCCACATTAAGGACATTTGAACCTTTCCAACATGTGTGCATGCTGCAATAGCACAGTATTTCACTGGATTCACTAGTGCAGCTTAGTCATTTATTATCATTGCATATGTGTACAAAGCACTATCAGTAATGTAATGACTAATCTATTGCAGAACTTATTAGAATGTACAACCTTTTCTTTTATATTCTTTTATTCCATGAGGAGAGAGAACATAAAAAAAAAACACTACATAGGGTATTCTGTCTCAAGGTATGGAGGTGATTTGTGGTGGTACTCTTTTTGCAGTATGCTAGACATTTGAGTCAAACCAATGTGGACTGGAGCTTTGTAAATCCCGAGATTGCTCTTTCACAGATCTCTCTTCTTTTCATTCTAGAAAATATTATGTGGCCTACCACCAGTTTGCAAGATGGATTTGGGGGAGAGACTGAACTGGAGAACAAAGAGTGATCCCTTCAAGTGCGGTGACCATGATTAGGAAGATGTTTCCATCGGAACGCTACACAGGGTTAAATGTCCCAACTGAGAGGGGTAAAAAAAAATAAACCAGTTTTTTCAAGCTTCATTTGTTCATACAGTGCACAGCTTGCAGCACGGATTACAGCATGTGGTACTGTTAAGCCGAAAAGCAATTAGTATGCCAGGCAGAAAGAAAATGGCAACACAGATATACAACTTTTGAAACACTTTTTTTTTTTCAGGGCTCTTCATTTTTGGTCTTACACTTTCCGGAACCATGAGGCCAAACTACAACAGCATATTGCAACACCGGGAAGAACCAAGAAAAGCAAATGCTTCCCCTGTGGCCATGTTAATGGCCATTTTTTAAATTCTCCTTGGCAAAATAGTGCACAGGGTGACGGAACAGAGTCATGAAAACACTAACACAGAACTCTCTAGCAACTGAATAAATATACTGCTTGCAGGCAAGAAATACTGCATTCTGCTTCACAAAGAGACATGCACCAACTGGCCAAGCTACTTTCAGTGATGCATTTTGGAAAGGCTCTTGTGCCAATGGCACTTAGGATACAAATTTAGGAGTCTGTTCCAAGGCTCAGCCATAACAATACCTATATTCTGATAGTGAGGCAAAAGTTCTGGCATTGCATAACTTTGACCTGCAGCTATGTTGACACATGGAATATTGCAGCAAGGTATGAAGGTATGAAGAAGACCATGTTGAGCTTCCAATGTCGAGAGCATACCAAAAAAGAAAAAAGAGGTTCATATTCTTGATGTGCAAGATTCAACACATACTCCTTGCTGCCAAGTATATTAACCCGGATAGCACTTTTGGAGCCACATAGATGGTAGGCAGCACTAAATGCAAGCAATGGTCACTCCAAATGCAGCAAGGTGCCAGTGACCACTTCACTTGGATGTTGGATGAATGCAGGGGCAGGCCTACAGCAGAAGCTGAAGGATAATAGGAAGCATGGCTTCTATCACAGTCAACAATGGAAGTTTTTCACAAATAGGAATCTGTGTTCTTGTCACCCTGAGAGACAGAAATTTAAATCAACACATGTGATCTGAGGAGATGGGCACCAGTTACAAAGCTACAGTTGAAATTTTCTGTGGAAGCACATACAAAGAAACAACAGAAAGAGCTTGTGAGCAGATTTGTATCCTCACAGCCACTACTTTAATGACGTCCAACCAAAGATTGGTAATGTTATCAAAAGACACATGCGGAATTTCCTGGAGTATGTATAGCAGCGAGACTTGTATCAAAAAAACAGTTTACGTGGCAGTTTTTATCGGTCATATATCTAGACAGAGATCTTCCTTTTAGCAAAACAGTTTCAGAGAGGGCCACAATCTGGACCACAGGTTTTGTTCAAGAACATTTTCAGTTCAGGTTCGTCCCAGCGCAGCTGCACTGCATTACAACTGGCACAGTTCACTGGTTTTGAGTCCTGCAAAGTTCAACAGGGCCATATACAGCACACCAAGCATTGCTTTCTAAGTGCTAATCATTAGCTACAAGAAAAGCACAGCTGTAGGGAGTTGGTTAAGGTTCCAGGTAATATTGCTGGACATATGAACACAGGGCTTCGAACAAAATATAAAGGAAGGAAGGACAGATCTTCATTTCTAAGCTCCGTGATTTGTACACCATAATCCCTCATAACATCGAAAAAAGATGCTGACTGGGACACACTGGACCACAGCAGATTGTTTGCATGCCACTTATGACGTCTTGCAGTGGCTTGGTCCCTCAGGAACACGAACATCTTTTCTACAGCAGTTTGAACTTGTTTGCACTTAGGGGACAGTGGTGACTGGATCAAATGCAGTTGATCAAAAACATGGACACACTTTGCAGATGCAGAAAAACATCCATCTTCAACACACAGGTCATGCACACGGTCGACACGGCACGGTTAGATTTTGGGACTGGCAACAAGGAACTTTCAATGGTGTAATGGCAGCCAGTAGGAGCAGCTATCGAAACAAGCTGGATGATCACCACAGCTGGCATAAAGTCCATTTTGCAAGTTTTGAAGTCATGGATGAAACCACACAACATGCAGCAATGATTCTTGGTACAAAACTTTGCCTAAGACATTTTGCATCTAAGGCAACGGGAAAGCATTTCAGCAAGCTCGATGGCTGCATGCTCTTTGAACCCGCAGTCAAATTTTTTGTGGCATATGCTGTTATGGCAAATGTCAGGACAACACAGTAGAACAGTGCACAAAAACTTTGTAGCAGTCAGTGAGCAAGGTCATTCTTCATGTATCATGTCATAACACCTTGATAACACATCTCCTCTTATGTGGCTTGCAGAAACCAGGCTTTCACTGTGATGTTGGCAATATGGGATGAGAAGAATGCGACTTGCTCTTCTGTACGAACATTCATGTGCAAGCCCTTGCATTGAGAATCAGCTGCGAGTCGGTGCTGATCCCAGTACTAGTACTATGGGCTCATAAGGAACATGATGAAGCTTTGCCTTTTGAAAATGACGCCTTTCTCCGTTGGAATAAGTGTCACCGAAATCCACGCCATTCATTGCTTCAGACTCTTATTGTCCACATTGCTATACCAGCCACTATCTTGTCACTTCTCGTGATCGTTGAGTGATGTGGCCGCGCTGAATTGTTGCTCATTCTCATGGTCTGGCAGCTCCATTAACCCACGGCCGATTCCTCAGCAGTTAAAACATTGAATCCTTGATCATGAACTTCGACAGACTCGCTGACCAAAAACGTGGTCATTGGCACAACTTTCACTTCTCAGTCCGTCGCGATACTTACGTCTTCGACTGTTTTTCGCAGAGCGCCTGGCATCGTTGGCACCGCGTTGCTGCGTAGCTGCCGTTGCTTGTAGCCTACGGATGCATAAGCTACCGATGAACACTCGAAGGCGTCTGGAGTGAAGTGCGCCGAGCACACACGCCGATTCGGTTCTTTCTCAATGCCCAGAGCTTCTAACCACATTCTTTTTCGTTCATTATGGGAAGGAAATCTGTGGTATGACACTTCTCCAGCCTGGGACTGCGCAGAATTTCTTCATGACAGCACGAAATATAACCAGGCACCAGGCTTCACGAGCGAAGGATACGAAGAACCGCCTACAACAAACCACGAGGAATAGGCAAACGGCAAATCACATGTGTGTCACATGAGGCAAACACAGGGCAAACAGGAGCTACATGTGCAGCTATTTCTACTAGAGGGGCGCAAAATTCCTGGATTCGGGAAAATAGACAGAGCCTCTAGCGTTTTTTTTTTTGTAACATTTTATTTGAAGTGCTTTAATATAAAATAAATATGTCGGTTTTGTAAGTATATTAGAAAACGCAAGAACGTGACAGAGCGTATCATTAATCAAAAGTTCATTTAGCCGTGAATTTATTGTTCGTCCAATCATTAAATCGGATCCAATGTCGTCATATCCGCTGCCAAAAAATGGCCGCTGTGTGCCGTGCCGGCACCATCAGTGGTCCGAACTCGCATTCACGAACAAATTAAAATATTAAATACTGGATAATACACAAAACAACCACCGTTAATAGTGTCACTAAAACTCAATCTACGTAACCAAGAGGCAAAACAATGTGCTTAAAGATCGTTTCGGGGCTCCTTTAAGGGAAAAGAGGAAGGGCTCATCTATGGTATGCCATGCATGCATCTTATTTAAAGTAACTTGAAAAAAAAATAATAATGGTAAGGGATTTGACATAACCATCATGCTGTCAGATTCAAAGCACCTCATGAGACTATGAAGGAACATAAATGTGACTAGCAGACATGTTGAGCTTTGTGGAGTGCTCATTGGGGCTTGGCTACAATATTCACATTTTTTGCATGAACTTATGTGTCAGGCAGTTAGGGCATTGCAAAAATGATTGGCTAAAGGAGCAGAGAAATGCATGCCCGGTATTGCATGCTCCAGGTAACCTTCCATTGTCCTCGTCACAGTGTTCCAAGGCCAGCTTCGAATCTGTTGTTCTGGATAAAATATGCTACAACTTCTATTACAAGATAGAAATGTCTGTAGTTCCTGCACTGAGTCCTTGAAGGTCCATGATATAGGTTGAAAGGATAGGTTGCACGTGACTTCGAAAAAAAAAAAGCTGAGGTGATTAATTGGAACTCTCAATGTGATACAAAATTTTAGTCCAGAAACCACCTTGAAAGCAGCCTTTGGCAGAATAGTTTAGAAATGGTAGTTTTCCAAACAGTTGTGATCTTGTAAAAAGTACAAACTGAGAAAAATGAGTTCAGAACACACTCTTCAAGTTTAAGGCCTAAATTAATAGATCAGAGTGGCCTGGTACATACATTGGGCTGTCCTTTTGAACAGGACACCACTATGTAGTAATTGCGTTTAGTTGCTTCTTTTCCTCAGATTTATAGCTGTTCAGCGCCCTTGTCTGTGCTTGCTTGCTTGCTTGCTTGCGGGGCGTGCATCTTTATTTAGGCTCCCTATTGTATCATCGGCTTGATGAGCACTTCGGTTAGCCAGGCTCCCATTGGTTTGAGAACAGTTTTCGAGGGTTACATGCCTCGTTTTAGTTTAAAAAAAAGGGGGGGAGCTTCTATTTCGGTTTTTCAGCCAATCTGCTATTACCAAAGCCTAAAATATGCCTCCTCTCCCTGCTTTTTCTTTTAACTCTCTGCTTCATTCGCGATTACAGGTCAGTTTTGGCCCGAGAGCGCGAAGAATAATTCTAACTTGGCGATACACTCTGCGTTCAGCTCTTTGCCCGCTATGCGGCTGCGTCTTGAAATCAGTGCTCATAGGCCTTTTGGCGGTGAGTGCATCCCACCTCGCAAAAAAAAAATAATTTTATTTTTTTTCACTGCGCAGATGATAACCAAACTTAGGGAGAAGTTTCTTAATCCAAAACATCAAAAATCTAAAAACTTTTTTTTTGTGAAAATTATGATTTTAGCCCAGTGTCCCTCCTTAAGTTGGCGTCACTAACACCGAATATACTGGCGATCAAAAATTCATTCTTGCCTGAGCTGCCACATTATAGCCTGATGCAGCTAAAGTCTGCAGTGAAGCTCCATTCACATTCAGATCCATTGTAAAGAATTCTTCCATTAAGAACCTTAATGCAAAAAGAATGAAATGCTCTAAAATTTTAATGCCTTTAGCTAGTTTAATCAAATCAAACATTAAAAAGTTGATTTTGTTTACTATATGTTGCATAGATGAACTAACTTGCTCGAGTGAGTGAAGAAGGTAATGTGAATATAGCTTTTTTAATTATTATATTCTTGCTTTTGACGTAATCGGGTGATAAATTTAAGCAATTTCCTTCATTTTGTGGCTCGTATAGATGTCTGCAACAAAGCATAAAACAAATGTCACTGCCCACTGAGTTCCACAGAAAACCTAAGTTTTGGAGCTGCAGGCAATAAACAAGGGGCGGTAATACACATGAGCATTCATATCCAGTGTTGCTGTTACCCAGCAAGTGGGCAGGAAGATGAGATTCTTAACAAAAATTAGAGTGAACAATAGGAAAGAGATGCACAGTCTGTCAGCCACCGTTTCAACAAAAGGACTTGTTTTCATATTTGGGTGAAAGGAAATCATCATTGAAATGCTGGCTAGTGGATGGACACTCCGTTCACATCTTTTATTATGTGCTCATTGCTATGTCCTTTAGCAAAACATAAATTGGTAAAATTGGTAGTAACTAAGTGCACGAGCCTGCCACGCTGCTTTAATGCAGAATACACTTACTTTTTTTGGGTGTTTTACTTTCATATCCTTTTTTCGTTTCTCAGAATGCACAGAAGCCATCAGAGACATTCGGCTCCTGTATGGAGAGCTGCAGGCAGCTGGAACTCTAAGGTGTGGCGGAGGTGAAACACAGGTGCGTAATTGTTGTGCATTTGTAAAGCAATGGGGAGATCTGAAAAGTGTGTAAAGAAAATTTTTGCTTTGACTGAAGCAGCTGCAGGTGTGTTATGTAGCATTCATGCCACAAGCTTACTGCAGCAAGATTTTAACTGTTTGGCAGCATTTTGACCTGTGCACGGCAGTGTGTGTAATCAAATATATGTGGCTTTTCAGAAGTGGTGCAAAGTAAGGGTGGTATGTGTAGTTGCTCCATTCATTTAGTTGTATGGTAGTAGTGTGCCCAAGAGCCTGAACGCACAGTATACTTGATGACATTTTCTGGCAGTGGAGTGTAAGATGCGTAGCCAAAACATGCCCCTGGTTAATACATAGTGGAATATATACTCTCTTTGCAGTTCTTAGTTTTCTCCTATATTATGGTATGTTGACATCTGTTATTCGAGACATATTTTGAATATAACTGTCAACCTTAAATGCTAGAGAGTTGAGGACAGAAGCTTCCTTGATTACAAGGAATTTGCTAGGCGTATCTGGTTGCAAGAGCCTCCTATTGATGGTGCCAGCTACACCGGAGTGAGGCAGCTGTGAGGAGAACAGAATGCCTGGCAGCCAGATGCACTGTGGTGCAGCCAAACTGTTTGGCCAAATGATAGTTATGTAGTGCCAATATCAGCTTTTGCTGAGTATATTATCGCCAGTGTCATTTTTACTTGACTGCAAAGCGCTTTCTCGTAAAAATTGGAATATGTTGCTGTGTATTGCTGTGATTTACTTGGGTGGGGATCAGGACAAGTCGAGTAAGCCTGGTATGGTGCTACATGTGTTTAACGTTCCAAAGGTTATAAGGGTGTGCGGGTACAGTGCACTTCACTTATAATGATATTGAGAAAACCGGTAAATCCAATCGCTAACCAGTTATTATTATATCTGGACTGAAAAAAAAAAGCACACACCCACGTATCTATTTTCCCATGCATGTAGGCTTGCCTACTTACCAGCGATAAGCAAATCGGGTTGAACGACGCTAATCGTAAAAAGCACTGAACACTTTATTACAGGATATATCAATAGCCATAAAATAACTTGAGCATACTCAAAAAAGTAGGAATTGACAGTCACTTGAGCAGCAGCTGAAGCTTGACAATCGCTGTGAGCACTGCTTCCAGTAGCGCATACGCTGGCAGCAGTAGTTTTTGCGTGCATGAAGCCGATTAGCGACTGGATGAGTTGCAGGACATCGCCTGCCTTGATGGCTGTTAAAATCGTAGAGTGCGAATGCCCGTATTTTTTGAAGAGGCTTCCAATTTTGAAACCCTGTCAGAAATCGCAATGAATCTGCCGTTTCATGTTGTATCATGCTGTGAATGGGGTTGGCGCCATTTTCCACGGAGGCACAATCGGCGATGGCAATATGGCCACACCCTTTGCGCTGCAACAGGCAGCGTCTGCAATGATGATAGTGCCCATTTCCTAACCACACGCAGTTACGCTCGTGGATTTTTCCACGACAGTCCGATTTCGCCCCATATGTCGAGTTGTCACGTCATTCCCTCCCTAGTCCATTTTTTATTAAACATTCAGACAAATTTGCGTTGTAAACGTCACCTGGGCGGCGATAAAGCTGTCGCTGTATCCAGTGTACTGCCGATGATCGTTATATCTGGTTTATTTTTACATTGGACTAATGGGAAAATTGATAAATCTGAAGAATTTTATCGTTATAAGTGATATAGCGTTATAAGTGGATTGCACAGTATTACAAAGCTCTGAATCAATTTTAATTGCCAGGGTTCCTTATTGTTCTGACATTGCACAGTGCAAAGGTTTCTTTCATTTTGCCTTTATCGAAATGCAGCCATTGTGGTTAAGATTACATCCTGTGTCAGCAGTGTGCCAAGCGCTTTAACCATTGGGCACCTGCCTGCTTTGGGTCTGATTGGCAGTAATCATGTTTGCTCAGTCTTATGCTGGGTGCAGTGACATGTGCTATCAGCGGTTAAAGTAAATTGAATGCAAAAATTGCTTCGAGGTGTTTTCTGTGAATAACAAAGACCAATTTTAAGGACAATAGCATTAGATGTTTATTTGTAATCGAGGAATTAATTTTCATTAACATCCATCAAAGTGCAGCCATGCAGTCATTGAGGAAAGCTAACAGCTTGCACAAAAATTTCGTAGTCTGAAGAAAAATTTGTTATAGTCTACCACTTTAGTGGAGAAGTCACTTTGCCAAATGAGCTAACATATAATAGAGCGAGGCTAAATTAATCGACAACTTGATACTGGGACACTCCCAACAATTTGCCTGATGTCTCTCAATAAGCTGACTCTGCCCATGCATGAATGGTTTTTGTGAAACCTGCAGCTGCATAATCGCCCGTGTGACCATCACCTGCCACACTAGCACCGTCTGCATCATCGGCTCAAGCCAAAGTAGCTGTGTCTGGTTACATTTGTAGTGCAAAGTGTGAAGTTTAATTCTCATGTCTTTGAAGTCATGGTGCTATCGAAGCCTGAGAGGTACTTGCAGTCCTTGCAATCTTATGTCTGAATTTCTGTGCTTTATGACAGCAAGAAAAGGCAAACATTTTGCATTTAGCGCAGGGTGTGGAGATGCCAGCATGTCTCAAGGCAGCAAAGGTGATCGCAAATTGAAACTAGAGCTTAATTTTATTCATAAATGTGCAACACAACCCTCCAATAGCTGCTGCTGGAATGAAGGGCCATCAGTTTCGGAACATGTGTTGAGTGGAACTACTCTGACAGATTTTTTGAAACTAGCAGTCTGCTACTGCAACATCTGTGCAAAAGGACTCATTCGACACTGCCTGAAAGTTTAGCGAAACTTTCCTTCACCTTATGTTTGCAAGAATAAATTCTAAGGGTGCAAATAATCTTTATAATTCAATGATATAATTTTTTGCTTGTATCCTACTAGAGCTGCTTCTTCACACACATTTCCATCGCCTTGTCCTTTGACACTTTTGGTCATGGAGTCCATTGATTGGCTTTTTCTTTTCTACTGTCTTGTCAGTATTGCCTGCTTGAACAAAAATGCCGATCTAAGCTGTAGTTACGGCCTATTTATATTTACTCAAACGTCTTATGCCCCGCCGGGGTGGTGCAGTCGTTACGGCGCCCGACTACTGGATCGAATCCCGGCCTCGGCGTCCGCTTTTCAATAGAGACAAAAAGCAAGGCGCCCGTGTGCTGCGCAATGTCAGTGCACGTTAAAGAACCCCAGGTGGTCGAAATTTCCGGAGTTCTCCACTGCGGCGTCTCTCATAGCCTGAGTCGCTTTGTGACGTTATACCCCACGAACCCGTTGCAGGGCCCCTTTAATGCTGCTGTCAGCAATAGTTTGCCATTTTTAGCCTTTACCAATAGGGTAAACCATTACTGCTTTGCTAGGTTTCAAGAAGTACAGTCGAACCTTGATATAACGAACCGCACTGTAATGAAATTCGCAATGTGATGCATTTTTTATTTCCCAATCTCTGCTATATTGAAAACCATCTGTTTTCTTTTTTTTGCGATATTATGAAGTAATCTTATGCCGCACTTTTGACTGAACAAAGTCCTCGCGCATTGCATGCATCAGCAGTCACTTTGACAATCGGATGAGAACGTAAACTTTAGCTGAGATACATCACATTTTGCATTTCCCTGACATCGGCATCAGTTTGAGGGGTGGGTTCAATAGGTGAGAATAAGTAGACATTTTTTTACGACAGTTGTCTATCCTTCCACCCTTCATTCGTCAAAGAAAGCATGCAGTCAGCCACGATAATGATGCGGGCTTTTAGCATCATTCGCTTCAAATGCTTCAATGATTTTATGGCAGTGGACAGTGCCTACCCCAATCGCTGCGTGATAAAGGGAAGGCAAGGCCCATCCTGCATGGCGCAAGAAAGGGATGGACGCACTAACGATTAGCTTTTTTTTTTATTTGTTGGCAGCAAAAATTGCAGGCAAGTTCATTACATATGTAAATATGATACGCATACGTGAGGCCTGAACAATTGCCATGCAAAGGTTCTAGCATGGGTGATGCTTTCACTCTTTGCTCACATGAAAAAAAAAATAATGTGTTTGCATCAGTTTGCTACCACTCATTATCCTCTGGATGTACAAAACATCTGGTTAGCGCTATTATGGCTATAATCTCTTGCTTACTTCCTGAATTCGTAATTTAAAAGTTCCCACCTACTAGCAGTGTTCCACTAACCTGTTACTTTATTTGGGCAGCCAGAGCATGGGAACCTCGACGTAACAAAATTCGCAATTTAACGATATTTTCGGCTGCAAATAAGCCTTCGTTATATCAAGGTTCGACTGTACTGGAATTCACTTCAGTAGTCCATAAACTTTTCCAGCTGATGGTGCCTAATGTGCAGTGTTTTAAATGAGTATATTATTCAGCTATGCTTTTATAGTGCCCTTTTCTATGCATTTAAAATTCAATGAACTGCAATCAGTATACTTCAGAAAAGAAAATATTTGTTAGATGTTTAGGAAATTGGCTAAAGAGAAGCAAAATAAATATGAAGTCTGATCTCGTTGTTCAGAATGTTCAGGTGGGAGACTTCGAAGTTATGCACTCAAAAAGTTCAGGAAATTTTTTTATAAATGGTTTGTATACAAAATGCAGGACGAGAACACCGAAGACCTCGAAGATATTGGGGGATATATGATCTCCAGGTCGGTCCTGAAAATGCTGGATATGAGGCCATTGAAAACACCCAGCACCTATGCCCGTGACCTGCTGAGGCAGGTGTTTTCACCAGCAGAACTTGTGGGCAAGTCGATAAGCGGGAGACAGTCAAACGCCCACAGAGATAAAGAGGCGAAGCCGCAACTTGATCCGTTGCGCGTGAATGCCGTATTAAGTAAGTATGATGATGATGATGGATTTTAATGGCGCAAGGGCGACTCAGGCCAAAGAGCGCCAAACTCAAGGTTAAGGGTGTACTCAAGTTGATATAATAGAATAGTTGATTTTTCATGAAGGGATAAAAAACAGTGGTGTATAGGGCCTAAAAATGTATTCGCTCTGTAATATCGCTAAAAACAATGGTGTATAGGGCCTAAAATTCATTTGCGATATATAATGGATGCGCAATGTATAAGTAGATGTATTAAAAGATCTCATCCGTCCTCTCAAGGAGGAGCGGGCTGAGACCCACGTCGATAAGAAATTTCATGTAAAAAGCCTACTTGTAATAAAAATTTAAGCACCTGTTTTAAAGGAAACATTGGGTTGTCGCCAATAAAAATGGATGGGTGTGCAGGTATTTGATGAGTGAACAAGGAGGGAAAATGACGTCTTCTTTCTGGTTCCAGTTGTGCACATATGATTAAAACATGAATGACGGTGAGTCGATCACCACATCTCGAGCAGTGTGGTGCAGGAGAGTTCGTTAAAAGGTATGAGTGTGTAGTATGTGTATGACCTATTCTCAGCCTGCACAAGGCTACTTCTTTGAATCTGTCTCTTTTGTCTGTAGTGTACCTGCCTATGATAGGTTTTATAGTGTGTAGTTTATTTTCAGTCGCTGTGTCCCATTCCTCTTGCCACTGTTGTCGAATTTTGTTTTTAATGTGTGGCTTGAGGTCCTGGTATATTATTTTGTCGATGTCTGTAGTATTTCGACAGGCAGCTGACACAGCAAGCCTGTCAGCCGCCTCGTTACCCGGTATGCTACGGTGGCCTGGCACCCAGCAAAGTGTAATTTTAAGTTGTAATTTATGGGCGGTGATAAGGTTGTTAAATAGAGTATTCAGGACTGGGTTCTTATTGTGCCATTTCCAAGAAGTTAGGGAGGTTAAAACACTAAGGGAGTCTGTGTAGATGACCGATGACTGTATTTTGTTTTCTATAATGTGTCTCACAGCTAACAGGATACCGTGGGATTCTGCAGTAAATATACTTGTATGTCTGTTCAGTGTTTTTGTTAGTGAAAATTTGCGGCACATGAGACTTGAGTCGACTTTGAAGCATCAGTGTAATACTCATTACAAATGTATTTTGCCTGCAGAGACATGAAGTGCTGTTGTATGGCTATAGGAAGGGCATGTTTTCCGACTTGAAGGAATGTTAGGTCGCAATTAACAGCGTGCATTTCCCACGGAGCGATGAAGTCTTTTATGGAAGTTGTATGGAGGCTGCCAACCGGGATGTCCAGATATTCGATATGAGTGGCTAGTCTTATTGGGTATGGTGGTGTTAGTGACGGTTTTCTTGTGAAAAGTTCTGTGTTAGCTGTGTCAAGCAGGGGCCGGCGACAAGGATGGTCCAGTTGAGACAATATTTTGGTAGCATATCTTACAGCAGTAAATTGTCTTCTTCGCTGTAATGACCATCGGTTAGCCTCAACATAGAGGCTAGCAATTGGGCTAGTTCGAAAAGCACCTGTGGCAAGGCGAAGGCCAAGGTGGTGCACTGGATCGAGCATTTTTAGGGCAGAAGGTGATGCTGACCCGTAAACCATTGAGCCATAGTCAATACGAGACAAAACTACGCTATTCAGAAGGCTCAAGAGGCAGTCACGATCTGTGCCCCAGGACTGGTGGGACAGAATTTTTAGCAGGTTCATTGCCTTCAGACATTTTAATCTCAGCTGTTTTATGTGTGATATGAAGGAAAGCTTTTCATCAAAAACTACACCGAGAAATTTATGTTCTTTTTGAACTGCAAGGCTCTGACCACTCAGTGTAATGTTGGGCTCAGGTCTAATGCCACGCTGCTTAGTGAAAAGCACGCAGACGGTCTTTGCAGAGGTAAACTTACGCTGCTTAGTGAAAAGCACGCAGACGGTCTTTGCAGAGTTAAACTTAAACCCATTGTCGTTAGCCCATCTAGACAGTTTGTTGACGCCTAGTTGAATCTGGCGTTCACAGATGGCCAGGTTGCAAGATTTGAAACTTATCTGGACGTCATCGACATATAAAGAATAAGAGATGGTTCTTGGCAGCACGCCCTTTAGCGAGTTCATTTTGACAATAAAAAGCGTGCAGCTGAGGACACCGCCTTGAGGGACACCATTTTCCTGTATAAACAGCTTCGAGTATGTATTGCCAACACGAACTTTGAAGGTTCGTTCAGACAAGTAGCTTTTTAACGTGTTCAACATGTTCCCTGTGATACCGAGAGAGAAGAGGTCGCGGATAATACCATAGCACCATGTGGTATCATATGCCTTTTCAAGATCGAAAAAGACAGATAGACAGTGTTGTTTGTGTACAAAAGCATCCCTTGCATAGGACTCAAATGCAATGAGCTGATCGTCTGTTGATCGCCCAGCCCTAAAACCAGCTTGGTTTGTGTCAAGAAGGCCATTGTATTCTAGGAAGTGAACAAGACGACGGTTTACCATTTTTTCGAAAAGCTTGCATAAGCAACTGGTTAGGGCGATGGGCCGATAGCTCGCTGCAAGTGTGGGTTCTTTGCCAGATTTTAATATCGGGACAATGATTGCTTCCTTCCATGCTTGAGGAAAGCGTCCTGTGGCCCATATTTTATTATACAGGCAGAGTAGGGTTTCGAGGGTGTCCACATGGAGGTGCCTGAGCATTGCATATGTGATCCTGTCAGCACCAGCTGCTGTGTTCTTGCATGTGTCTAGTGCACTGTTCAGCTCCTGTAGTGTGAACGGGCTATTGTACCCTCCTGTGCATGGTCTCTTATCATGTATAGGTTTACTCTCTTCGGTCACCTTGTGCCGCAGAAAGGAATCTGTATAGTGTGCCGAGCTAAATATGTATTCAAAGTGTTTCCCTAGTGTGTCTGCTTGATGTTCTAGTGTGTCGCCACTAGTGCTGACAAGAGGTGTGAGAGTGTTATATCCTTTGAGTGCTCTTATTCTGTTGTAGACTTTGTGTGCGTCAGTATAAGAGTTCACAGACGAAAGGAACGAGGCCCAGCTTTCTCGCTTGGAGATGCGTCGAACACGCCTGCCATTTGCCTTTGCTCGCTTAAAGGCTATTAGGTTTTCGGCAGTGGGGTGTCGTCGCAAGTTCGACCATGCCTTGTTCTGAGCTTCACGAGCAGTCTTACATTCTGCATTCCACCAGGGTCTTCGTTTGTTTCGTGGCTTACTTGACGTTTGTGGGATGCATTTTTCTGCAGCTTCTATAATGTGCAGTGTGATCAAGTGCTGAGTTTCATCTACATCTAGACCACTAACGGATGAACAAGGCAGTGATATGAGTGTTCCCTGAACATCTTCCAGTTGGCTGCATTTTCTTTGAATTTTCTGGGATTCGACACATTTTCATTTCCGTTCCCAGTATATTTTATTAAGATCGGAAAATGGTCACTTCCGTATAGGTTGTTAATGACAGTCCACTCTGTAGCTGCCAGGAACATCGAGGAGCCAATGGCTAGATCTATGGATGTGTAAGAGTTATGTGCTATATTGTAGTAAGTTGGCTGTTTCGTGTTTAGTAAGCATGATCCCGAGGACAATAAGAATTTTTCGATAAGAACACCTCGGGAGTCCGTTCTTGTACATCCCCATAATGGGTGGTGAGCATTAAAGTCTCCGACCAGCAACCAAGGTTTCGGAAGTTGATCAATCAATTTTTCAAAACTTTCGCTACTTAGCTTATAAGTTGGAGCAATATACAGGGAACATACCGTTGTTATTTTACCATAAACTAAGCTTGATTGCCACTGCCTCTAGGTCTGTGTTGAGTGAGATGTTTCGAGAGGGGATTGATTTTTGTGTTACAATGGCAACGCCACCAGAGGAGTGAGAGCTGCCTTGCCTGTCGTTCCTGAATATATTATATTGCTTAAGGAAATTTGAGTCTGCTGGTTTTAAATGGGTTTCTTGCAGACAAAGTATGTTTGGTTGATAGTCCGCAAGAATTTCATATATATTGCCACCTGGTGTCTCCATGTTCTTGCTACACCTGGAAGAAGAGGACACTGAAGTTGACTCTCGCGTGCTGTGTGCCGAACTTCGCCTGCTGGTACAGCTTCGTCCCGGCGTTTTAGTCAAGTCTAGCCCTGTTGTCCGTGACATATTTTGGTGTCGGCGCAGGGTATCGATCCCAGTATATGTCCCGCACTCCTCCGCATACCCAGGATTCAGGTCCTGTGCCAATCGACACTCCTGTTCACCGCGCTAGCCGGAGGAACCTAGGCCTACCACCTGAGCACGGGCCGTTGGAATTCACCACCGCAGCCGCCCCTCGACCTGTCATGCAAACTCCAACGTACTACACTCTACAGAGCCCACGACTGCCTAAGGCTTTCCACGGCTGTCAGACGGAAGACGTCGAAGACTGGCTCACCCAGTTTGAACGGGTCGCCGCATTTAATCAGTGGGACGACGCCGCAAAGCTCAGGAACGTCTTCTTTAGCCTGGAAGATGGCGCTCGTACTTGGTACGAGAATCGTGAAGGCGTGCTAACATCGTGGCGCGAGTTCTGCCGCTGCATCCTGGACACCTACACCAGCCCGGATCGCCGAGAACGAGCGGAAAGGGCTTTACGTTCTCGCATACAGATGCCGAACGAGACCATAACCATGTACTTGGAGGACATGACTAGGCTGTTCCGACGATCTGACCCGGCCATGCCCGAAGAGAAAAAGGTGCGCCATCTCATGCACGGCGTTAAGGAACAACTGTTCGCTGGGCTCGTGCGCAACCCGCCGAGCACAGTTGCCGAGTTTGTTTCGGAAGCAATCACGATGGAAAGGATGCTCCAGCAGCGGTCTGCGACTGAGCCGCCTTCGGCCTTCGGGGCTAGTCCGGATCTTCTTCGCGACATCATCCGCTCCATTTTGCGCGAAGAGCTCCAGAAGCTTTTCGGTGCTCCCCAGCCGACGGTCAGCTCTGTCGCTAGTATTGTCCGAGAAGAACTCCAGCAAGCACTTCGGCCTTCGGTACCAGCTGCTAACCCGCCATCCTTTTCCACCGAGGCCTGTCGGCCAACGTATGCGGAAATCTTGCGACGTCACCCGACTGATTCCACGCAATTTCTGCCACCCGACCAAGGCTCACTTTATTCAGCCCACCCCGAGCCGTACATCGACAACCGCCGACCACCCCAGCGAAAGGCAGACCTGTGGCGTGCCCCAAATCGGCAGCGCCTGTGCTTCCACTGCGGAGAAGCTGGTCACCTGTATCGACAGTGCCCATATCGACAACTGGGACTGAAGGGTTTCCCCATCGACATGCGTAACCCTCCTTTAGGCCAACGACCCCGGGATATTGAGGACTACGTAGCCCAGCAGCGCATGACGCCAACTTTTAGACGACAGTCACGATCTCCGTCTCCACACCGACTATCCTCGCAGCCCAGCTCATCCGGGATGGCGCAGCGACGGTCGCCAAGTCCGAGCCGGGAAAACTAAAGACAGCGACCTCAGAGGGCGAGGCCGCTTCAAATCGACGCGACGAAGACCCCCCGACAACGCGACCTGTGAGTGACCGCGACTTGACGGCCCCGACGACAGTTCGTACACGTGAAGACAGACTCTCGCTGGATATACCCGTGCTCCTCGACGGCTATAAGGTTAGCGCATTGGTAGACACTGGTGCTGATTTTTCGATTTTAAGCGGGAAGCTAGCGGCGCTTCTAAAAAAAGTGATGACGCCATGGTCTGGCACGCAGATTCGAACCGCTGGCGGGCATGTCGTAACTCCGAGCGGTCAGTGCACGGCGAGACTCCAAATTCGCAACTCCACGTTTGTTGTAAGTTGCCTTGTAATACCTGACTGCTCCCGTGACTGTATCCTTGGTGTCGATTTTCTTCGGGAGTATGGGGCCATTATCGATCTCCGGAAGCATACCGTGACCTTTTCAACTGAGAAAGCGGATGATACTGACACCGCAGACCGCCAAAGCCACGCCCCTCTTCGAATTACCGCCGAGAGCGTTTCTATTCCGCCACGTTCCAGTGTTTTTGTGACCGTTAACTGCGATGAACTGCGTGACGGAACAGCGGTCGCTGAGGGCAACCAGTCCCTTTTGCTCACCCACGGCATCACCTCGGCGCGGAGTCTCATCCATCTCCGTAACGGCCAATCTGAGCTCCTGGTGACTAACTTCACGAACGAGCCCCGCCATCTTTTCCGCGCTACCGCTATCGCATTCGCCGACGCCTTAGCGGACGTTTCTGAATGTTTTACGTTCGGAGAAGTTGAAAATGTGCCCCCATCCCTTGATCGTCTGGATATTAGTGCAGATCTCTCGGAAACACAGCAGCACGACCTACGTTCTCTCCTTTTAAAATACAGTGCTTGTTTCGCGACATCATCGAAAATTCGGCAGACGCCTCTTGTGAAGCACCGTATAATTACTCCCGACGATGCCCGCCCTATACGCCAGCAGCCGTACCGCATCTCAACGACGGAACGTGAAGCGATTCACACACAGGTTCAGGAGATGCTTCGTGATGGTGTCATCCAGCCCTCCAACAGTCCGTGGTCGTCCCCTGTCGTGCTTGTGAAAAAAAGGGATGGCACCCTTCGCTTCTGTGTTGACTATAGAAAGTTGAACATCACTAAAAAAGACGTCTACCCGCTGCCCCGTATCGACGATTCGCTCGACAAGCTTCGTCGCGCCCAGTACTTCTCCTCCATTGACTTGAAGAGCGGGTACTGGCAGATTGAGGTTGATGAGCGGGACCGCGAAAAAACAGCTTTTGTTACCCCAGACGGACTGTATGAGTTTAAAGTGCTGCCATTCGGCCTATGTTCAGCGCCGGCTACTTTTCAGCGCATGATGGACACCGTTCTCGCTGGCCTCAAATGGCAAATCTGTTTAGTTTATCTCGACGACGTTGTCGTGTTCTCTGAAACCTTTGGAGAACACCTTGAACGCCTTCGAGCAGTATTAGATGCCCTCCGGTCAGCTGACTTGACGCTCAAGCCCGAAAATTGCCACTTTGGCTACAAAGAGTTGAAGTTTTTTGGTCATCTTGTGAGTGCCGCAGGCGTTAGGCCAGACCCCGACAAAACTGCCGCTGTCGCAAAATGTCCCGTTCCTACCACGAACAAGAGTTTAAAACGTTTCCTGGGTTTGTGTGCGTACTACCGCCGCTTCATCGCCGACTTTTCCAAGGTAGCCGCACCCCTGACCCGCCTCACACGGGATGATACACAGTTCGTGTGGGCCGCCGAGCAACAGGAGGCTTTTGCGGAGCTACGCAGACGACTGCAAACTACTCCTGTTCTTGCGCACTTTGATGAAGACGCTACCACCGAAATCCACACCGACGCCAGCAACATCGGCCTTGGCGCTGTACTCGTACAACACCAAGCTGGCGTGGAAAGGGTCATTGCGTATGCCAGCCGCACGCTCTCCCGCGCTGAAACAAATTATTCCACTACTGAAAAGGAATGCCTCGCAGTTGTGTGGGCAACTATGAAATTTAGGCCTTACCTCTATGGACGCGCGTTTAAAGTCGTTACTGACCACCATTCTCTGTGCTGGCTGGCCAATCTCCGTGATCCATCAGGGCGCCTAGCACGATGGAGCCTTCGCCTTCAAGAATTTGATTACTCCATTGTGTACAAATCTGGTCAGAAGCACGAAGATGCTGACGCGCTGTCGCGGGCACCCGTTGGATTTGTCGATAACGCCACGGATGACAGAAGTTTTCTTGGACTACTGAATGCCTCAGATATAATGACCCGACAGCGAGCTGACCCAGACCTTCGACCTGTCATTGACCATCTGGAGGGTCGCGCTGCTGACGTCCCCCACCAGTTTGGAAGGCACCTTTCTGCATTCTGTCTTCGGAATGGCGTTTTATTCAAGAAAAACTCCAGCACTATTGATCGAGCGCACCTCCTTGTCGTGCCGGCCGACCTTCGCGACGACATCCTTTTTGCTTGCCACGATGAGCCCACCTCCGGCCACTTAGGCTTTGCACGCACACTCGCTCGAGTTCGTCAAGCCTATTATTGGCCTAAACTTTCTGACGCCGTCCATCGCTACGTCAGAGGCTGCCGCGAGTGTCAACGTCGGAAGGTACCACCTCTCAAACCCGCGGGTTTGCTCCAACCTATTATTCCACCTCGGACGCCGTTTGACCAAGTCGGCATCGACCTACTGGGCCCATTTCCGCTGTCATCGACGGGTAACAAATGGATTATAGTCGCGACCGACTATCTCACACGTTATGCGGAAACCAAGGCAGTGCAGCGGGGCACATCAATTGAGATCGCTCAATTCTTCATGCAGCAAATCGTGTTGCGTCATGGCGCACCGTCCCTAGTCGTAACCGATCGAGGCACCGCCTTTACGGCACAGCTCATGCACGACGTGCTCGAGCTTAGTCATACCAGCCACCGAAAAACTACTGCATATCACCCGCAGACGAATGGCCTCACGGAGAGACTCAACAAAACCATCGCCGACATGATCGCAATGTACATAGACTCGCAGCACAAAAACTGGGATAAAATTCTCCCCTACATCACTTATGCCTACAACACGGCCACCCAAGAGACGACGCGTTTTACACCATCTCGCCTAGTCTACGGACGTGACGTTCAGACGATGTTGGATGCCATGCTTCCGAGCTGCACAGATGATCATCCACTCACGCCAGACGCCCAGCAGTTTTCTCAGCGCGCTGAGGAAGCACGTCAACTTGCCCGCATTCACATTCAACAACAGCAGGGCACGGATGCACGCCGCTACAACCTCCGTCATCGACACGTCGCATACCATCCTGGAGAGAAAGTTTGGGTGTGGACCCCGGTGCGTCGGCCCGGATTGTGTGATAAACTGATTTCCCGTTACTTCGGACCTTACGAAGTTCTGCGCCGAGTCACGGAAGTAACATACGAAGTTCTCCCAGTGGGTACTGTGCAGCCCTCGCGTCGGCAACCACGCTCCGAGGTCGTGCACGTCGTCCGCATGAAGCCCTATTTCACGCGGTAGTGCGCTATGCACTTGTTTCGTTGTCGCGTAGGACACCTTACCTCGCACTCCGTCCCTTATTTCTCTTTTTTTTAAGAGGGGGAGTAATGCCACCTGGTGTCTCCATGTTCTTGCTACACCTGGAAGAAGAGGACACTGAAGTTGACTCTCGCGTGCTGTGTGCCGAACTTCGCCTGCTGGTACAGCTTCGTCCCGGCGTTTTAGTCAAGTCTAGCCCTGTTGTCCGTGAGAATATCATCTAAATTTTTAAAGAGTCCTCGACAGTTCCAATAAATGAGGAGCGCCATAATTAAAAGTTATTTAGGGGACAAGTTTAAACTTAGGTTTTTAGGTCCTTGGGACCTGTTATTGGGATTTTTCCCCTTCTTTTTCGCTCCAGTGAGCTTTGCCGCCTAGGCAGCTGGGGTGAAGAAGTTGTGTCCATCGCATCTTCAGATGCGGTGGACGACTGTGCAGAGAGCACAGGATTGTCAGTTTTAGGCCTCGACTCATGGGTCGAGGCCTTTGGGCCGGCTGACCTGGGGGTCCGCGCAGCCAGCTTTGCGGGTGGTGGTGGAGTAGCGCTAGCTGACTCCACCGAGGGCGCAGGTGGCGCTGCTCTGGAAGAACTGTGTGCTTCCTGGGCAGGTGCCGACGACCGCTGTGATGCCGCGCCCTGCTGCGTCACAACGGAGTAGTGTGGCTTTTAAGGAAGAGAAAGCCGCTTTCGTGCCTCTCCGTAAGATATGTTTTCGGTGACTTTCAGTGTAATTATTTCTTTTTCTTTTTTCCAGCACGGGCATGAGCGTGAATAAGCTGGGTGGTTACCTTCACAGTTTGAGCAGAGAAGCGGCTGTTCTTCGCAGTTGTCTGTAGAGTGTTCGTGCGAGGCACACTTTGCACATGTGAGTTGGCCACGGCAACTCTGACAGCCATGGCCATATTTCTGACATTTGAAGCAACAGCGTGGGTTAGGGATGTAGGGCCTCAGTTTTATCTTTGTGTAGCCTACTTCGACAGATTCTGGGAGAGTGCTTGCAGCAAAGGTGAGTACAATGTGCTTTGTTTCTATCTCTTTGTTATCTCGTCTGATTTTTATCCGGTAAACATCTGTTAGATTTTGTTCCTTCAGGCCTTCAAGATGTTCTTGTTCACTCACGTACCTAAGATCGTCATCAGAGATGACTCCTCGGGCAGTGTTTAGTGATCGGTGCGGGCTAATCTGTACCGGTATTTCTCCAAATGATTCGACTGCACTTAGCTTCTGATACTGATGGTTGTATATTAATTCTAGTAGCAGGTCACCGTTTCCAAGTTTCTTTATCTTATAGCCCTGGCCAATGGCCTCAGTCAACGTTCGGGAAACAACAAATGGGGACACAAGTCGCGCAGTGATTTCCTCGTGGTCACTGTGGACCACGTGGAAACGAGGAAAGTTGTTTATGTTCTTTGAGAAGAACATGGTGGTCTCGGTGCGCCCCCTTTTAGAAGGAGGACGATCGGGGTTAAGGAGTTTAGATGCCATAAAAAAGTGTATTGTTCGGCTGCAGTGCCAGCCACCCGCCATGGAGCCCAACGAGGGGACGGGACAGAAATTGTCAATTCCTGCCCATGCCAGCTGTACACCGTAACTATAACCCAATATGGCGTAACTCAGGGTAGCTAGCCACACAAGGTTAACCCTCGCCGCCTGGAAGTAGGAAGAAATGAAGAAGGTAAGAGAGGACAGGACAGTTCTAAGAAAGAAAATAGGAAAGTGAAAGATGGAGGGGAGAACAGGAAAAGGCGACTGCCGATTTCCCCCGGGTGGGTCAGCCCGGAGGTGCCGTCTATGGGAAGCGTGGGCCAAAGTGGTGTGTTGCCTTCGCCGAGGGCCTTAAAGGTCCAAACACTCGGCATCGGCTCAACCACCAGGATCCCCTTTTCCCCAGACACGACGATGCCACGCACGGCTAAGCGTGGGTGCTCGGGGTCCGTGGTGTCGCACAAAACACACAAACACCTGCTTTAACAGGTACCCCCTGCGGGGCGTATTAAGTAAGTATTTGTGCAACTTTCCACAGTATAAAGCTTGAGGTTTAAATGCAAGAGATGTGGTAAGAATCTCGAGCATTGTGACCAGTGTAGATGGGAGGGGTCAGTGGATAGTGCTGGTGGCATGATTTTGTTGAGCCATGCCAGAATGCCCCATCTAGCTGCAAAAGTGTACAGTCTCGGTCGATTTGGCGGAAAATAAGAGCTGCATTGTCAACCTGCAATTTTGCCAATGGCCCATCCAGTCACTGATAAGCAACTCCAATCCTATTTCGCAATGCGTTTATACAACCTTTGAGTACTGTCCGACAGCACAGTAGCGAGTGTACTGCAACTGCAGCCTTGTCCCGTTATTGCAGTATCGTGTTTGGTATGTTAAGTGGGGTGCGGAAAAGGCATGGCTCTAGCTGCGCCGTGACGTCAGACAAGTTCAGATTGCCTGCAACACCAGATGCTGTGAGCTTACTACAACGACCAGTGTAAAAGTGAGGGCAGTGGACGACAGAGCTCTGGCTGAGTGCCACATCCTGGTCATAGCTAGTGATATTTTTTGCATTGAAGCCACTAGCCGATGAAATTGTGGAATTTATCAGCGCTGTAGTAAACGGTCTGCTTTAGAACTGCTTTACTGTCAATCTCATTGTCTCATAATTAGAAAAGATTAATTGTGGTGCCGCCTTAGCAGAGCAACTAACAAGTACAAGACCGGGACTCGCCTTGCTTGTATTACATTTATCATTCCTTTCAACTTCTTAGAATGGGTCAGCAATCCTCTAAGGGTTAATTGCTTGCATTTTGTTTTCTTACAGCTCTCTTCCTTATCTGCTTTCGTAATTTGCCCCCTTTATTTTCGGCTTTTTTTTCATTTCTCTCATTTTTTGTGTTCGCATTGAAGTTTCTTGCTGCAGACTTGCTAGCTTGCGCGCTGTAACTGAGATGCCTTTAATTCCTTTGGCCTGTAACTCACTTTTTCTCATGTCTGATTTTAAACTTAATGTTTACTTTGCGTTTTGTTTTTTTACTGTGTTTGCTTTTGTGGACAGGTTGATTGCTGTCACAGCTTCGAAATGGGCTTATTTGAACTGCCCTCCTGCGAAGAAAGCAGTGAATTTTGCAGGCAATATAAGATTTCTTATGAGTATTGTGTGCAAGATAATGTCCTGTGATTAAGGTTGACAGCCGCGCTAAATACAAAAGAAGTGTATATTCTTAGCTTCTATATTCTTTATTTACTGCCCGAGTTTCAAAGTTAGCCACTTTGGTTCTATGGTTCACACTCTCTTTTATTGCAATCACATGGCCTGCTGTGTAAAATGGTTATTCACAGTCGAACCCGGATATATCGAACTAGAAGGGGATCACGAAATAGTTCGATATATCGATAATTCGGTATACAGAAATTGTCTTGAGACGCCGCTTGCAATCGTGGAAAATGGTACCGTATTTGTCACGTAATCAACCCACTCCCAGTCCTCTACTTTTACCCCGAGAATTTGAAAGAAGAAAAAAAAGCGTTAGTCGGTGGCACGTCCCTGCATTTTGGCTGGCAGCGTGCCAAGGTGCTCTTCAGGAATAACGACACAGCGTGTTTATCTTTTGACTATACTTATGGTGCTAGCTCCAGTGGTGGCTGGAAGCGAACTTGGGGAAGTGCCCGTGATGGCTTGATTGCACAAACGTGGTTCCTTTATCACGCTGCGCTTGGGGCGGGGCATAGTCCACTGCCACAAAATCATTGGAAAGTGTGATAGCTGCAAATGCCAACGATGCTGCTGACCGCGTACGCCTGTTGATTCATAGCTGCATGAATGGACGACTTGCAAAAAAAGAATGCACTTAACGCCTGCAGCCACCATAACTTAAGCTACGGCGCTCGTTCACCACGACTACAGAGATGGACGATTCTGGCAAAAAAAAAAAAATACCTGCCGTTTCTTAACGCCCACAGCCGCCATTATGCTGCACTTTCAGAACGACGACACAAGACTTTCATCGCACATCACCCGCCGCATGGAGGGCTAGTCGGGCGCACACTGTAGGCGCCCAATATTCTGTCTGCCACGGGCTGAGCTGGCTTGTGGGCGCATGTGTAGCGTGTGCTGCTGCAAATGAAGACCAAGAAAGAGGAAGGGGAGAAAGTTCGGAACAAGAATGGGCATACCCTTGCATTTCATTTTATCGTGTTGTTTCCCTTCTTCCGAACACCACGGCTGCATCTGCTCCGTACCGGCATTTTGCCAAACCGGTTCCCTCTGGTTCCTTCACACACATGCTGGCGCGCAGCAAACAATAACCACAGATGCGCACGCCTGTGGGGAAAGGGTGCAGCGTTGCTCTAGATCAGTCGTCTCTTTCCTTCCGCGCGTGGCTTGGAAAACGGGCAAGTGTAATGGGATCGTCTCTTAGGGAGGCGCACCTTCTGGCGCGGAGTTGGATATACGACGCAACTTTCCTATGCTTTCACATGGGAATTTCAAGGAGATATTCCGTGAGTTCGATATAACCAAAACTCAAATTATCTGGGTTCGATATATCCAGGTTCGACTGTATATGTAGGGGCCAAATTCCCAAAAGAATTCTAGCCAGAGCCGGTGAATGTGACCTTCGCTAGGTTTCCTTTGGCCCACATTCATATATATGGTCTGCTATTCACATCTTTGCATTTTTATGCTGAAAGTAATGTTTTTTGCTGATAAAGTACTCTAGATTTGGATTTGACTTTTCCTGAACTGGAGATTTTCATGATTCAAAAAGTTGTCCAAATTCCACTTCAGATGTCTGAGTGGGTGTTTTCTTTGTGATGATGCATAAGGCATTATTATACATGGATTATCATGTCATATTCCTCTACGACATCTTCTTAATTTTTTATAAAACTTCTTTCTCGTGCTGTTTAGATTCCAGCTTCAACAGCCTATGACTGATGTCAACGAGTACATGCTAAAGCCAGCCCGTTTCGTTTTAAGAGATGGAATGACAACAAATGTAGAAGCAATGATTATATACAGCTTTTTCATGCCTCTTGTAGCCTACAAGTGCACAATGATGTAGTCATCATTGGGCTGTTGAAACAAACTGTACAACAGAAGAACTCAATTATAAATGATTTAGCGGTCATGGTGCATATTACTTGGTAATTCATGCACTGCAGTGCCTTCCGCATCCTCACAGAGAAGAAAAGCCTAAATTAGGTGTTTATACTCCTTTAAAGGGCCACTGTCCAAGGAAGAACCTTTTAAGCGAAGGAGCCCAGTGTTTTGATCAGGTACCGGAGATAGTCTGTGCAAAATGCTACAGTGACACGTACGCCGCACAGCAATGAAAATACAAATCAAAGCTCTCTCATACTCTCCTTCGGGAAGCCAGCTTTCCCGTTCCCTGGGCTGGCCCGCCGAGCCGCAGCTATGATGTATTTGTCGAGAACGACGTCTATTGGTCCGTCTCGCTGTCTGAGGGTGAAGGATGGGTGTCTACCGCTCGCTGCACGCTTTTCCCTCACCACGCCCGGACTAAATCCATTGTGCGCGCTCCCTCGCCCGTTTTTCTTTTTTTCTTTTTTTTTTTTCGCGCGCGCGGAATGCCACGCCGCACCTCTCGCCAAACGCAGAGGAGGAAGGGGAATTTGTCTTGCGGAGGCTAGACGACCTCGGTCAGGAGAGTGAAAAACCTTTGCGAGGGAACGGAAGGAGAGAAGCACGACAGAATCGGGTGATTGCGGTGGCTGTAACTGTGTTATTAGTTACTTTTTTCAAACACATTTTGCGGCCTTGCGTTCTGGGGGCAAAGTCTCACAGTCACCGGGGAAGAAAATATTTTCGACCGGAGGGTGGACAGTGGGTTTTTAACTAAACCTTGTACTCTACAAGGAAGGAGTTTTATATGAACATAATGTTACAGTGCCAGCTGGATCATTGCAACAGAATATGACAGTGTGGGATTCAGATAATACTGGGGATGAAATCTGTCTACTTGCATAATGAGAAAAATGCTTCAATAACCCCCCCCCCCCCCCTGTAGTGCTGCAATGATATGGATTAGTTATGAAATCTTAACATTTTTGTGCAAATTACAAGCATTTTTTTGTTTTCAGAGTACACGTGCAAGAAGTATGGGCTAATAAAAGAGGCGCCCATTCGCCAGTCGCTGTCATCCATGCTGAACAAGCAGAAGCTCGAGACAGAAACAGCATGAACTCCTTTGATGAATCGTTTTGATTAAATAAAGTTTTGATTTACATCTTCCAATAGCCATTGTACCTTTAACATCAGCCCTAATGCTCTTGTGAAAAAGCAAGCCATCATACCTTAAAACTGCGGTTGTTCAGTCATATAGTCTATAGCCTGGCTACGAAAGAAATGCATAGGCTCAGCCATAGGAAAGTCCTTAGAAAGCCATACCGTTGCCTGTAGACGGCCAAAAAAATGAAAAATAAGCTATAGCCTGCAATTGAAACAAATGCAGGCTATCTCTATAGAGAAAAAGGCAGAAAATATTGATTAACTGGCTATAGAAAATGCTTTAGGAGGCATATGACATAACCATACAAAAAGCTAAAGACACCCATTGCTGTGACTATAGCAAAGGCTAGGCAGCCATAAAAAAACCTTTAGCTATTTGGGTGAGTCCTCTATAGCCAACCATAAGGAAAAGTTCATAGCTGACCATAGAAAATGCTAAAGACTGCTGTACATAAAAAACCATAAGTCCATAGAAAAGGTTAAAGACTTCCATAGCAAGGACTATAGAAAAAGCTAAAGACTGGCTTAGAAATGGCTATAGATATTTGGGCAGATTTTCTTAGCCGACCATACAAAATATTCTATAGCTGACCTTAAAAAAAGCTATAGCTGACCATAAAAAATGCTAAAGACTGCAGTGCATAGAAAACCATAAGTCCATTGAAAAGGTTAAAGACTTCCATAACAAGGACTATAGAAAAAGCTAAAGATGGCCATAGGAACGGCTATATATATTTTAGCCAATTTTCTATAGCCGACCATACAAAGAATATTCTATAGCTGACCTTAAAAAAAGCTATAGCTGACCATAAAAAATGCTAAAGACTGCAGTGCATAGAAAACCATAAGTCCATTGAAAAGGTTAAAGACTTCCATAACAAGGACTATAGAAAAAGCTAAAGATGGCCATAGGAACGGCTATATATATTTTAGCCAATTTTCTATAGCCGACCATACAAAGAATATTCTATAGCTGACCTTAAAAAAAGCTATAGCTGACCATAAAAAATGCTAAAGACTGCAGTGCATAGAAAACCATAAGTCCATTGAAAAGGTTAAAGACTTCCATAACAAGGACTATAGAAAAAGCTAAAGATGGCCATAGGAACGGCTATATATATTTTAGCCAATTTTCTATAGCCGACCATACAAAGAATATTCTATAGCTGACCTTAAAAAAAGCTATAGCTGACCATAAAAAATGATAAAGACTGCAGTGCATAGAAAACCATAAGTCCATTGAAAAGGTTAAAGACTTCCATAACAAGGACTATAGAAAAAGCTAAAGATGGCCATAGGAACGGCTATATATATTTTAGCCAATTTTCTATAGCCGACCATACAAAGAATATTCTATAGCTGACCTTAAAAAAAGCTATAGCTGACCATAAAAAATGATAAAGACTGCAGTGCATAGAAAACCATAAGTCCATTGAAAAGGTTAAAGACTTCCATAACAAGGACTATAGAAAAAGCTAAAGATGGCCATAGGAACGGCTATATATATTTTAGCCAATTTTCTATAGCCGACCATACAAAGAATATTCTATAGCTGACCATAAAAAATGATAAAGACTGCAGTGCATAGAAAACCATAAGTCCATTGAAAAGGTTAAAGACTTCCATAACAAGGACTATAGAAAAAGCTAAAGATGGCCATAGGAACGGCTATATATATTTTAGCCAATTTTCTATAGCCGACCATAGAAAATATTCTATAGCTGACCTTAAAAAAAGCTATAGCTGACCATAAAAAATGCTAAAGACTGCAGTGCATAGAAAACCATAAGTCCATTGAAAAGGTTAAAGACTTCCATAACAAGGACTATAGAAAAAGCTAAAGATGGCCATAGGAACGGCTATATATATTTTAGCCAATTTTCTATAGCCGACCATACAAAGAATATTCTATAGCTGACCTTAAAAAAGCTATAGCTGACCATAAAAAATGCTAAAGACTGCAGTGCATAGAAAACCATAAGTCCATTGAAAAGGTTAAAGACTTCCATAACAAGGACTATAGAAAAAGCTAAAGATGGCCATAGGAACGGCTATATATATTTTAGCCAATTTTCTATAGCCGACCATACAAAGAATATTCTATAGCTGACCTTAAAAAAAGCTATAGCTGACCATAAAAAATGATAAAGACTGCAGTACATAGAAAACCATAAGTCCATTGAAAAGGTTAAAGACTTCCATAGCAAGGACTATAGAAAAAGCTAAAGACTGGCATAGAAATGGCTATAGATGTTTGGGCAGATTTTCTATAGCCGACCAAAGAATATTCTATAGCTGACCATAGAAAATGCTAAAGAGTGCAGTACATAGAAAACCATAAGTCCATTGAAAAGGTTAAAGACTTCCATAACAAGGACTATAGAAAAAGCTAAAGATGGCCATAGGAACGGCTATAGATATTTGAGCCAATTTTCTATAGCCGACCATACAAAGAATATTCTATAGTTGACCTTAAAAAAAGCTATAGCTGACCATAAAAAATGCTAAAGACTGCAGTACATAGAAAACCATAAGTCCATTGAAAAGGTTAAAGACTTCCATAACAAGGACTATAGAAAAAGCTAAAGATGGCCATAGGAACGGCTATAGATATTTGAGCCAATTTTCTATAGCCGACCATACAAAGAATATTCTATAGCTGACCTTAAAAAAAGCTATAGCTGACCATAAAAAATGCTAAAGACTGCAGTACATAGAAAACCATAAGTCCATTGAAAAGGTTAAAGACTTCCATAACAAGGACTATAGAAAAAGCTAAAGACTGGCATAGAAATGGCTATAGATGTTTGGGCAGATTTTCTATAGCCGACCATACAAAGAATATTCTATAGCTGACCTTAAAAAAAGCTATAGCTGACCATAAAAAATGCTAAAGACTGCAGTGCATAGAAAACCATAAGTCCATTGAAAAGGTTAAAGACTTCCATAACAAGGACTATAGAAAAAGCTAAAGATGGCCATAGGAACGGCTATAGATATTTGAGCCAATTTTCTATAGCCGACCATACAAAGAATATTCTATAGCTGACCTTAAAAAAAGCTATAGCTGACCATAAAAAATGCTAAAGACTGCAGTACATAGAAAACCATAAGTCCATTGAAAAGGTTAAAGACTTCCATAACAAGGACTATAGAAAAAGCTAAAGATGGCCATAGGAACGGCTATAGATATTTGAGCCAATTTTCTATAGCCGACCATACAAAGAATATTCTATAGCTGACCTTAAAAAAAGCTATAGCTGACCATAAAAAATGCTAAAGACTGCAGTACATAGAAAATCATAAGTCCATTGAAAAGGTTAAAGACTTCCATAACAAGGACTATAGAAAAAGCTAAAGACTGGCATAGAAATGGCTATAGATGTTTGGGCAGATTTTCTATAGCCGACCATACAAAGAATATTCTATAGCTGACCTTAAAAAAAGCTATAGCTGACCATAAAAAATGCTAAAGACTGCAGTGCATAGAAAACCATAAGTCCATTGAAAAGGTTACAGACTTCCATAACAAGGACTATAGAAAAAGCTAAAGATGGCCATAGGAACGGCTATAGATATTTGAGCCAATTTTCTATAGCCGACCATACAAAGAATATTCTATAGCTGACCTTAAAAAAAAGCTATAGCTGACCATAAAAAATGCTAAAGACTGCAGTACATAGAAAACCATAAGTCCATTGAAAAGGTTAAAGACTTCCATAACAAGGACTATAGAAAAAGCTAAAGATGGCCATAGGAACGGCTATATATATTTTAGCCAATTTTCTATAGCCGACCATACAAAGAATATTCTATAGCTGACCTTAAAAAAAGCTATAGCTGACCATAAAAAATGATAAAGACTGCAGTACATAGAAAACCATAAGTCCATTGAAAAGGTTAAAGACTTCCATAGCAAGGACTATAGAAAAAGCTAAAGACTGGCATAGAAATGGCTATAGATGTTTGGGCAGATTTTCTATAGCCGACCAAAGAATATTCTATAGCTGACCATAGAAAATGCTAAAGAGTGCAGTACATAGAAAACCATAAGTCCATTGAAAAGGTTAAAGACTTCCATAACAAGGACTATAGAAAAAGCTAAAGATGGCCATAGGAACGGCTATAGATATAGCCAATTTTCTATAGCCGACCATACAAAGAATATTCTATAGCTGACCTTAAAAAAAGCTATAGCTGACCATAAAAAATGCTAAAGACTGCAGTACATAGAAAACCATAAGTCCATTGAAAAGGTTAAAGACTTCCATAGCAAGGACTATAGAAAAAGCTAAAGACTGGCATAGAAATGGCTATAGATATTTGGGCAGATTTTCTATAGCCGACCAAAGAATATTCTATAGCTGACCATAGAAAATGCTAAAGAGTGCAGTACATAAAAAACCATAAGTCCATAGAAAAGGCTAAAGACTTCCATAACTAGGACTATAGAAAAAGCTAGACAGCCATAGAAACGGCTATAGATATTTGGGCCAATTTTCTATAGCCGACCATACAAAGAATTTTCTATAGCTGACCATAGGAAATTTTTGTATGGGTACAGTCTTCCTCTCTCCTTTTTCCTTCCCTTGAAGCACGGTTCAGGTATCAATCGATGAGGAAAATGGTCACTCGGACACTGCACTTTTCTTTTCCTGAAAACTGATGTACTTCTTTTTTCCCCGTTTTCGACTTCTCTTTAGATGCCTGAATACCAGGACGTGCCTTGGGAAATGAAGAAAGGGAAAACATTCTGCTACCGTGGAAAGTTGCATCACCTGAGCCAAAAAGTCTTGGCTGCCCCAGAACGGGTGAGCAGATGTTTCTGAGAATTAAATTGCTGGCTCATTCCTTGCCAAGCAAAAAATTTGTGCTCAACCCGCTCAAGATTCTAAACCAAAAATATTTGGCTTTTTATTGAATTGTCAAAAGCAATCTGTTTTATTATCACCACTTGGAAAAAAGAATTTGCCATCATGTGGCGATACTGTGAATGTTCCCGACTGGTGGAAAAACTAGGTGTCCGTAAACAATTTGAAAAAGTATACCATTACATTTTTGCGCTCGAAATTTGTCATCAACAATGTACATGGGTTGTATACTTAAAATCATGCATCAAGAAATTGCCATTGTACAGTTTCTATGCTTTTAGTTCGTTTTTCAGCTCAAGATGAATCATTTTTGAGCATTGTTTAAAATTCATGAGCATTATGAAACTTGTATCCACTCATCTTAACATGTACTACATTGAAAAAAATGTTACACTAAATTTTAACGGCTTCATGTGGCTCAGTGGCTAGGGCTCTCAACTAATCCAAGGACGCAGAATAAACTCTGCCATGACTGCTACTTTTCGAACAAGGTGAAAAGCCCATGCTCTGCTTAGAAAAAGTACCATATGGTAAAATTTTCGCGGCCTTCCATTACGATGTAACACGGCTGTGCCAACTGCAGGCACTGTGCCTCTGCCGCAGCCACCAGGTGCCAAATTTTTATACTTTTCAGACCTTTTCATACATAGAAAAATTTAGAAACTGTCAGAGATATTTGCTGAGAATGAAATAATCATGTGCTCATTCAACTTTCAGTCCCAAGCCAGGCGTCGGTGCAGGCTGCAAGCACTGGGCCTCCGCCGCAGCCACCAGGTGCCAAATTTTTATGCTTTTCAAATGTTCTCATGTTCACAGAGGTGCAGAATTCTCCTTTAAACTCCTCATTCCCCTTCCCCAGTGCAGGGTAGCAAACCGGAAGCTGGTTAACCTCTCTGCCTTCTCTCTCTTTCTCTCTCTCTCCATTACGATGTCTGTCATAACCAGAGTCACTTCTATCAAACTAAATTTGAACTGAATAACATCACGGAACAAAATGCCAGCAGTCTTCGCAGTTATCTTAAAGTTGTCACTGAGCTGTGAGTTGCCGGTAAAGCTGTGGAAGCGTGATCTAGACTGCCACATTGAAATGCTCTCCTGTCCAGGCTCCACTCCCTCATCTGCCGCATGTCAGAGCACATTACGCAATGTAAGACACTTTTTTTGTGAGTTTCAGGAACTCGGCATCAGCAGTCTGCCAGGCGTAACTACAAGAAGATCCCGGCTGCGGCGGGTATGTTTTGATGGAGGCAAAACACAAGGGACCGCATTCTAGCGCATGGCAGGCGGTTTCCTTGGCTTAGGCCGTTTCCGATGAGCAAAGGCCGATGGAGTTTTTTTTTTTTCAATCATTTCGATTGCTGAAGTCAGCCCAGCCAATTCTATGCTGCCAAGCCTTTCTCTGCACCACATCTCGACTCGCAGATGGCATATCGAGTGGCCCCTTGCCGCCACTTTCACATGTGGCACGACATAGCGAACGAGGAGCTGTGGTAGAAAGATCACGAAAGAGTTGCGGAACGTAGTGAAACGTAAAACTTTCAGTCCCAAGCCAGGCGTCGGCTTGTGCAAGCAGGGACACTGCTGTGCCGACTGAAGGCACTATGCCTCCGCCGCAGCCACCAGGTGCCAAATTTTTATGCTTTTCAGACCTTTTCATACGTAGAAAAATTTAGAAACTGTCAGAGATATTTGCTGAGAATGAAATATTTTGTGCTCATTCAACCTTCAGTCCCAAGCCAGGCGTCGGCTTGTGCAAGCAGTAACACGGCTGTGCCAACTGCAGGCACTGTGCCTCTGCCGCAGCCACCAGGTGCCACATTTTTATGCTTTTCAGACCTTTTCATACATAGAAAATTTTAGAAACTGTCACATATTTGCTGAGAATGAAATAATCATGTGCTCATTTAACTTTCAGTCCCAAGCCAGGCGTCAGCGCCGGCTGCAAGCACTGCGCCTCCGCCGCAGCCACCAGGTGCCAAATTTTTATGCTTTTCAAATGTTCTCATGTTCACAGAGGTGCAGAATTTTTTAAAGCTACAGCCTTGCTTCAGCCTAAAAAATTCAAATGCTTAAACGTTGTGCATTCTAAGCAGCGTGGCATGTACTGTCGGCTGGAAAAGTAAATGGACCACAGCTTAGGACAGCAGAGCATCTGCAGAGCTGTACCGTGGTGCTGTCATGAAGCGCCGCTTGATTGCGGCCAGAGTGCCGCGAGCAATGAAGAACTTCGCCTTTGCTGTCGCATAGGTGCATGTCACGCATGATAAATTTCTAGTGTAGCATTCGGCTACTTTGCTGTTAGTGTTTGCGGTGCAGGTGAGCGTGCATCACACTGTGGCAGAGCAGTCGGACGGCTGTGCTGCTAGAGCAATGAGGTACTTACTGCTACCGGATTTTGGGTAACGCTGCCCAAGGTGCAGCATTCGCATACGTACGATACGCAGCAAGAGACTGCGCATCATACCATTCAAATAAAACTATCTTTAGGAGGCTCACTGAAAACAATATCAAACCTATTATAGAAACAATGCTGAAAGTATCGAAAGAGAAGCAGTGCCCACCGCAAGGTTCAAGATCTCCGTTACTTACCACGCTAGAGTGAAAGAGCATCACAGTAGCAGCCGATGCAGGGCCTTAGGCCACATTGCCCAAAATCCAGCAACAGAAGATGCCTGTTACAGGCAATATTATTTAATATAAGGGCATTAAAAAAAGGACAACAAAAACAAAACCACCTCATTCCTTCACACTGTAGCGGTTTGGTGTACTGCGGTCGTCCGATTGCTCTGCGACAGCATGTGCTCGACGACTGGCGATATGTGCCCCCTTCATCGCTACCATCAATATCAGGGCAGCTGAACACTACAAAAAAAAATTTCAAGCTTGACAAACACTCGTACGAGAGTTAAGGCAAAGTTTATTGTCGCTTGAGGCATTCTGTCTGCAAGCCAGCGGTGCGAGGTAACAGTGCTGCGGTGCGGTCCCACAGCTTTCAGCTGTAATCCATTTACTTTTCCGTACATTGTTTCACTAATAGGCTTTCTTATTTGGATCAGGTGCTGCTCTTCTGGACAGTCAAGCTACAACAAAAAAATATTTAGCAAAATAAATGAAGCTTTAAAGAGATATGCACGAAATTACTCTGTAGCCCTCCACTGCGACTCCCCTTTCTCTCTTTGACTTGCACTCCCACCTTCCTCTCTTCCCTTATGGGGGGGGGTGCAAGTGTCCACAGAGCAAGTGTGGCAGATACTGTGCCTTTCTCTTCCTGTGGACCAATTAAAAAATACATTTGTTATTAAGCATGGCTAGTTTTTATTGTGAAACTATTTCTTACATTGTATCATCCTTATTAGCATGACAGGCCGTGAATATTTTCTTTCAAGTTGGTACCAGCGATGTGAGCTGTTCTCTCACTGCCAAAATTCTCATTTTACTTTTGCAAAAAGAAAACGTTTTGTGTAGGAGTGCTGTGCTCTGTTCCACATTCGAAAATTATTTTTGTGGGTAAAATGTTTTGCCGCAACAGGCTAATTTTCATTTTATTCCATTACAGGTGACCGTGAGTGCCAGGCCCCTTTGGGTGACACCTCCATCCCACAACAGGGAGAACAGCGGTCAAAAGGTGCGTTTTTACTCCTCATACTGTGCTGAAAAAAAAAAAAGCTTGAAGAGGATTTCTAAATGCGCTTATAAGCTAATCTTGTATAGCTGTCAACACTTTTCGTCATCAGTACAGTCGAGCGCCTTTATAACAAAGTGCTAATTGGGACCTAAACCTTATCAATGCAGTGATCTTTCGCATTACACCGGTGATGACGCCAACATGGCCAACGGTGGCCTATCACCATAGTATGAGGTTTTCGGCACTGCGACGTCGACGAAACTGATCAGCAGACGGTCGTCGGAATTGTTTTGGTCGGATTGGAGGTCGAGCAAGAACTTAACACCCGATGAGTGAACGGCCTGAACAGCTGCGCTTGTCTGTAGCTTAACCATGCTAGAAAAAGGAAAACAAGAAGCTACTCTTTATATGTTCTCCCTTGCCATCAGCAATGACCTTGGCCAGAAATGTTAGTCGGCGCTGAACTGTCGGCTCGTTCAGTAACCAGTAGGCCTAGTGCCAGTATGCGGGGTTTGGGTTTAGAGTTTCGGCGATAACGGAGTGCACATTCACAAGCTTTAGCAGTTGAATGTGACCGCCGAGTGTAGTTCAGGCAGTAGCGACCCCAAATCGACGACTGCTTACATCACAAAGCAAGTGCACAGCGTCGATATGTGACCCTGTCTAGCGAGCGCAGCCGGCAGCTGTCGGTGCCGCTAATTGTGTGTATACCCGGCGCAGGCAGGGGACGTAGCATCCACGGCGCTTCATGCAGCGCAGTTGTAGTTTATGAACAACTAAAGGTGCAACCGGTGCGAAAAGAAGCGGGTAATTTTAGTATTGCTAGCTCAGCTTGCATTTTATGCCGTGCGAATGAGCAGCATACATCAGTCATTGCAAAAGCTGTGTAAACAAACACACTGGGGGCGCAGTCGTAATCCATGTAGAACTGCAATGTGCTGCCATGTTGAACTGCAAGAAATCTGTTTTGTAGTGGAAACAAATGCCTGCAGCCTGCAAAAGATGAAATAAGATAGCACTCTTAACATTGATGCCTTTCCAGCCCATCGTAAAACCATATTTCTTGGATGTTAATTTTGTGGCTGTTTTTGTGCAACCGGCTGCACAAGAAGTTGATGTCACGGTTGGGACCATCAATGACGCAGGAGAGGTCAGTAGTATTTTGCCAGTTTCATTGTATTTTATTTTGCAGTGAAGCAAAAGAATATTTCGTTGCGGCTTGGCAGATGCCATGCACAGATGTTTCCTGTCATAATCAGTGTTCAAGGCTTATGATCTAAAGAAATTGTTGTTTCTTTCTGGGTGCGCCCGCTCATTAGGCACCCTCAAATGACACTAGTGGGATGGGGCGTGATCGTGTTGTGCTGTTGAGAGGGAATAAAAGGAGCATCCTTTTCGATCACCGATATCCTTGATGTTAGTGAAGCTAGCTTAAAAAGTTTTGTAGAGATGTCTGATAGAATACTGACTGTTCCTGCATGTTTTCTAGTCTTAGTAAATAGCTTTTCATGGTCCCTTTAGGGGTATGCCGCAACAGTGTTAATGGCTCCCACCTGTTCGCTCCCTTTGCAGATAGCTGTTCATGTACATGCACTTTACTATTCGCCTAATCCACTAAGCCCTTTTGTGCCTCTGCTATCTCCACCACCATACACAGATATAAAGCCCATTTTAACCAATGCCCTATGTTGCGTAGGGTTAGCAGTTCTTATTCAAGATTCAAGGGTCAACATTGTAGGTTGATTCCCATATCTCACCTTCCCAAATGAACTACTCGCAGCTCCTGCTCAGTGTTGTGGTCAGGTGACGTCACACAACCCGCTGACGAACCAGTGCCAGGTCACCTGCAAACTACAGCTGTCGAAAGATATGCTTCTAATTTTTGCTCCCAAAGCCGACCAGGCTGAATGTTCCAGTGAAGAGGGCCTTTAATGCTCCCGTGTTCTAGTTTGCTGGTCTTACAAGGGACATTTAATGTCACATGGTTACTTTTAGCTAGACAAATAAGGCTTGAGGGTGTATTTTGCTTATCCTTTGTCTAATACCACTGCCACATGGGCATTTCGAAGGTCCTCGATCCAACTGTCTATCGACTCGAAGGCCTTCGAAAGCTGCCACACGGGTGTTTTCAATGGCTATCTAGAGTCAACGGAACAGCTCAGAACACTATCGAGATCTCAAAGGCCTTCGAACGTCGCGCAAGGTTGCTAGCGTTGACCCGAGAAGCGTCACGCACACATGCACAGCGCATTTACGATACAAAAACGTGAAACATTACATTTTATACCTTTAATTTACGAGGTAAAAATATTAATGTCCATGATGATTTTAAAATAGCATCGCTCTTCTTTAAGGCGCATGTATGTATTCTCTACCACTGTAACATGCGCCGCCGAGAAAAGCAAACAATCAAAAGCACAGCCATATGAGCCTCAACGCGTTAAGAAAAAAAAGTCCTTGAATAACAACTGAACACTGAAATTATTTTGCATTTATAGAGAGATTTTAGTTCTTTAAGCAAAACCGTAAGCAACGATAGTGGCGGCACAAAAGTTTGGCTCCAAACACCAGAACTATTTTAATAGCCTTCGAGTTTTGCCGTTGTTGTGCCGGTGGGGTTATCACACAGTAGCCCACCGTCAACAGGGTTGTGCCAAGGAGTTGGTAACGCAGCGCTCGTCACTCGTTTCGTGAACGAGGGCTGTCAGCTCCCTGGGCGGTAGCGATGAATCCGAGTCGGCGTTGGTGAGATGAAGAAAAGGCTTTATACACTATTTACAAGCATTTACACAACAAGATCGGCTCTGGGGCCGAAAGCTAACATCGCCATACGCGACTGTTCTCGCGCAGCGACGGCCGGGGAGATTCCGCCGCGTCCGCACTGTCAGGGGGCGAACTGCTCCCGATGGACGCTCGTGACGAACTCACACTCGAGTCTCGAACGAAAGCACTTGAGACTCCGTCGCCGAAAACCGTTGACGCTCAAAATGGTCCAATCCGACGGCAGCACTTCCGCAGGGCCAATGGGAGAGCTCGCTGCGCTCTCGCTTGAAATATGCCGCGGGGCGAGAAGGGGTTCACCGTCAGGGCCACGGCGCGCCGTGCTGTCTGGACGTTCAGCTCATGTTGAAACACGTCGCTTCTCTCCCTTTGGTACGGCTCGCCTCGAGTGCAATGGTGCTTTGCAGAGAAGTATCCAGAGTTTGTGAAGGAGGCGTTCGCCGAAGAAGTTTGGCGTCCGGCTGAATTTCTAGGCGGCTTTGGCCAGGCACAACAGCACCCCCGCCATCAGACAATGCGCCGGGAAGACGAGCTGCTCGCATGTGGCTCGGATGCCGGGCGCGCTCGTTCGCCAGGTTCCTCCAAGCTCACGTCCAGTGTCCGGGCGCCAGGTAACCTCACGTTCCTCGGGTTCCACTCGCCAGGTCAGGATCTCTGCCGACAGCCTTGTTGCCGGGGCACGCCGATCAACTTCACTCGGGTCGTTCCGATGCCCTTGCAACTCGCCACTGGTAACGGTAGACTGTTCTGCTGCTTGCAAAACCGACCGACAACAGGCAACACCCAACACAAGCAAGTACCCTCGGTCACCCGTCACACACCAGACAGAGGCAAATTTCAAATTCAATTAGCTAAATTGTTGTCCCCTTTTTGCTCCCACTACAACAAGAGACAAGTGTATAGGATGCAGTACACAAGGTTCAAACAACAATTTTGAGCCTTAAGGATACATTAAATAGCAAATATTAATAATCAGTAATAGAAATGAGTCTCCTTGAAATCACTTGGACCGTAGACCACAACTGAGGAAGTAAGGAGGTCCTTTAATTTTTCCCAGTCTGCCTACAACATTACCATTAGCGACGAAATGGTCGTCGAAGGTAGCTATGTCTCGAATGCACGACTGAAAGCATCAGAGTTCGCATTGTGCTGCTCTTTTCCGCAAGCGGCAGAATGCGTAGCAGTATTCGGGCGGTTTGGCTCTCCTCCCTCCGCAACAGCCTCGGCTGTCCATTTCTCTACGAGACCTTTCTTTCCACTTTGGGTGTGAAAGAACAGACGTGCACAATTTGCTCGCTTTGTTGAACGATCTGTCTCGTTCCTTACGCTTTGCGCACCAATCGCGCATTTTCTCAGCACGGGTGCATTTGTGCCACTGGGATCGCCGCTTCTTTTCCTTTCGCGATCGTTTGCGTTTTCTCACCTTTCGGTGACAGCATTCTTTCACGCACCTGCCTTTCCGCTCTTTTCGGCGGCAGCACTTGAATTTTTTCTTTCTTTCTTTTGGTGCCAGCTCTTTCAAGCTGCTGGTAACCGGAGCTAATATGACGCCGACATCGTCGAAGTGCGGCGCCGCGCCTGCATCGCGGCCAGCAGCGCATGACTCACTGCCAGTCGAGTCCGAACCAGGGCAAGGCTCTCTCACGCCAGCCCCCGAGCTAGGCATATCCTATGCAGGCTCGCCACTCAAGTTACTTTGATCCGCCGGTGTGCCGCATCGCTCAGCGCTAACCGGCGCACGATCAAGTTCGTCCGACAGCTGCGGCGCTTCGGATCGCGTGAGGTCCATGTTCGCACCAAGGTTGTTTTCGCCAATACAATTGAGCGCGTCAGGACAGGAAGATTCATGGCTCCTGTCTAGCCGCTCGCTGTGGACTTCACAAATGTGATTCTCGACAGCGTCCGCGTCATGGGCCTGCCTTAGCTCGCTGTGGACTTCACAAGTGTGATTCTCGACAGCGTCCGCGTCATGGGCCTGCCTTAGCTGTTCAACACTTGTGAGCTGCGCAATTTCCATGAGCGCAACTTCGTTTTCCTGTGTGTCATGATCTACGTCGACTCTGACTACATTTCCGTCACGCTTGACAAATGCTGCTTCTGATGAAATCGCCAATGTGTCGTCTACTAGCCTGACTACATCTCCGCCATGCTGTACAACTGCTGCTTCTGAGTTGTCAGGCGGTTGATTTACTGCCAGGTCGCCACTCTGAATTGGTGGAATCGGATTGCTTACAGCAACGTGGGGCGGCGTGCAGGACGGTGTCACTGCGGATTTCTCGCCTATGGAGTCGGCTCCAACCGTCTCAGCTGACAGTGGCTCGACCAAGGTAACCCCAGATACTTCTGTTCGAGGCTCGATCGGCTCACTGCTGCGGTCGCGTTGCTCGGCCGCTTCCCCAAGCTTTGTCTCATTCTCTGGTGCAAGTGCAATTTGCTCCGAGACTTCCTGACTGTCTAGCCATTCGGTTATATCGGCTTTCAACTGATACGCCAAATCAAAGTACGACTTGTAACAATGTTTCTCGCTCTCATATCTTTTCCGAAGATCATGAGGCGTTATCTGATATCGTATCAGCAATGACTCTTTTAGTTCATCGTAATTTTTCAAGCGGTCGCCAACCAATCGCTTGATTTCTTCCGACGCTTCAGCGGAGAGAAGAGCTACCAATTTTTGTGCCCAAGTATTTCGCTCGAAGCGCTTACTTTTGCAGACACGCTCAAAATCTTCCAAGTACTCTGCCATATCCTCGGCGATGAGGAACGGTTGCAGACCCTCCCGCGACTTCGAACTGTTACCTTGAATGGCAATTGAAGCTTTATGCCTTTTAACACTTTTTCCGTGTGCCGAAAGCTCGAGCTGCATAAGCTTCTTTAAGCGTGAAAACCGCTTTTCGCGTTCTAGCCTTTTGGCTTCCTCCTCCCCTTTTCTTTCTTGAATATCATCCCAGGCCTCTGCGGCCTCCTCAACCGTCACTTCTTCTGCCTGCATGATCTCAAGAATATCCTTTTTTCTTTTCGCTGAGCCCAAATCGATTCCCAACTCATCACAAATTTGGAGAAGTTCTTTGACCTTGTAACTCTCCATCTTTTACCGGCCTCTTGTTTGCCTTTTTAGAATAGTGTACTACACGTTCGCTATCTCGCTCCTAGCAAGAGATGCGCAAGCCTTTCTCACACTGATTCCCCTCTCAGCATCCCCTAGTTTTCAAAACACTTCCTGTGGGCTTGAAACACGCAAGGTTAACACAATGCTAGGCTCAGCCTTTCTCTAAGCTACCCTGTGTGTTAAAGAAGTCTGGCGTTTGAGGGAAACTTCAGGTACTCACCGCGCCGAGGTGCCTGACGCCGGTCGATCCCGCAGCTGCCATCCAATGTTGTGCCAGTGGATCCCACCGCTGCCACCAATGTTGTGCCGGTGGGGTTATCACACAGTAGCCCACCGTCAACAGGGTTGTGCCAGTGGATACCGCAACTGCCACCAATGTTGTGCCGGTGGGGTTATCACACAGTAGCCCACCGTCAACAGGGTTGTGCCAAGGAGTTGGTAACGCAGCGCTCGTCACCCGTTTCGTGAACGAGGGCTGTCAGCTCCCTGGGCGGTAGCGATGAATCCGAGTCGGCGTTGGTGAGATGAAGAAAAGGCTTTATACACTATTTACATGCATTTACACAACAAGATCGGCTCTGGGGCCAAAAGCTAACATAGCCATACGCGACTGTTCTCGCGCAGCGACGGCCGGGGAGATTCCGCCGCGTCCGCACTGTCAGGGGGCGAACTGCTCCCGATGGACGCTCGTGACGAACTCACACTCGAGTCTCGAACGAAAGCACTTGAGACTCTGTCGCCGAGAACCGTTGACGCTCAAAATGGTCCAATCCGACGGCAGCACTTTCGCAGGGCCAATGGGAGAGCTCGCTGCGCTCTCGCTTGAAATATGCCGCGGGGCGAGAAGGGGTTCACCGTCAGGGCCACGGCGCGCCGTGCTGTCTGGACGTTCAGCTCATGTTGAAACACGTCGCTTCTCTCCCTTTGGTACGGCTCGCCTCCAGTGCACTGGTGCTTTGCAGAGAAGTATCCAGAGTTTGTGAAGGAGGCGTTCGTTGAAGAAGTTTGGCGTCCGGCTGAATTTCTAGGCGGCTTTGGCCAGGCACAACACCGTGTAGCAGTGGCACAACTCCTTCGAGTTCGATTACGATTGAAAACCTTGAAGGCTATCGACTAAATCGCATTTGAATATGACGTGTGACGGGGGTATAAAATTGTGCTTTCTATCTTTATGATCTTTTTGTGTGCACTTTTGTGTGCAAAACAAATTCAGCAGGTGTGCTCATTTTTCAAATTTAAGCTCAATTGAGCTGTGCTTTTAAAACAGCATTATAAACCACTTTTAATTCTGCGCATATAATTTTTCTTCGGGTCCATGTTGGCCATGGCAATTACATAAGCAGCACTTCTTGGGAGCGGCTGCTGGCTACCAACATCGAATCAACATTTTGCAAGCAGCTGGCAGTGTGCCTGTGGGGCAATGAGGTCCTGGCACAGAGGAGCCTCACAGGCACCCTGTCCAACAACGCAATATCAAAAGGCCTGACAAAGACATACCCCCACTTTCCCCCGAGAAAGTGGCGTCGGTGTCAGGTACGCCAAAAACCATTCATCTAACCTGCGATGCATCTTGCATTTAGCTGCATGCATTTAGCCATCGGTTCTCACGAAGTTTCTTTGTTTTTTTTTTGTTTACAATGTAGCCTATTCCGCAGATTTCCGAACAGTTTTCGAACTATTTTGTACTGTGTCAACATTTTCACTACAGTGATCAAGACCAATCAATAAGATGAAGGGGAGCATCGGTAAAAAAGTTGTGTGATGGATGGTTCCCTGATAATCTGGTGGCAGCTAGCATACAGACAGGAGACCATGAATGCAGCAGTGACGTAGGAGGGCAGGTCTTACAACCACTGCCCTCTGTCTTAAAAGAAGTTGGTTTGTGAGTGGCCAAAACTAACTGTGAGGAAATTATGGCTCACTGCTGCGGTATTAGCATTGGTTTACAATGAGACGTGGTGATCTGGTAGGGCTAGTAGATGGGATCCAACATTCCAGAGAGACGTGCTATGAGAGAGACCATCGATGGCTCTGGAGCATTATTGTATGTGAGTGTCTTGCGTTTTGCCTCTACCAAAATGCTGCTGCCGTTACCAGGATCAAACCTGCATGTAACTATGGTAGCCCAACTACACCAACTGCAGGGCGTTTCTTATATGCATCGTCCACGTTGTAATGTGATGATGATGATGATGGATTTTAATGGCGCAAAGGCGACTCACGTTGTAATGTCATTCGCACAAAAGGATAACATGGAGTCACAATGTGCAGCCTGCTTCAGAAAGTGATTTTATCTGCCATGTGTATCTGCCTTAAAAATGAGCTAGAACTGAACAGAAGCCTCTTACTGACCTGCAATTACCCGCGTCCTTTGCCAGCTGATGTCACTCCGCAAATAATCTAATCTTACCTAACTACCATTCTGATATATTCATGTACTCTTGCAATCCACTCAGGTTTTGCAGTGGAGTATTGCACTTGCCTGCTCTGCTCTCTTGCGCCAGTTAAAGAGGTACAGTCGTAAAATTTTGAAGGCTAACAGTCTTGTTTATTTCATGCGCATAAGCAGATGCACTCTAGCAAGTTTCAGTTAGAGGTGTTAGGTGTATCATGGGTTTGCAGTAAACATGAGTGAATGTGTTGCCTGAAATCAAGAGAAATGGGCATGGCCACAACATGCCGTCGTAATACCCTAGTTACATGGCCGGCTTAACCGAGGTTACCGAACTTAACCTTGGTAGGGTGGCTATAATGGGGAGGTGTGAAGACCGCGGCGCTTTCCTTCGGTCACGCGTGACCCCCTTGCGAACTGATGCCGCCAGGGGAAATGTGGCCGCGGTAAGCTTCAGCCGCATCGACCCATGCGTCGGGCCTCAGCTGCGCCATAGTAGTTGTCAGTAGCCCCGTAGCTGCATTTCATTTCGTTGGTTTTCTTGCTTGTTTCGAGGTGTTTATCGCAGTGTTTTTTTTCTTGTGAGAACAATATGCACTCCTTGGATGCCTTCAGCAGGCATCCAGTGCGATTTTGGGGGCCTTTTATATCAGTCGGTATTGTTTTACATGGTCAAGGCCCTTGAAAACACTCATGCAGTCAGTCTGCTGCGCTTGCATGCAAAAGTTGTGGCAGAGATTCTGCAGTCAATTGGCGATGTGCCACAGATTAGTTTATCACCATAGCGCAAAGGGAAAAGAAGTTTTAGCTTACTAACCGTTCGTGCTTAGATAACTTGTATGTACTTCATTGTGCAGGATAAGACAAATTGCGGGTTGTTCACGACATTGTTGTAAAAATGTGAGCGTTTTATAAAGGAACATTTTTTTCTGTTGTCACTGCATGTCGCGTACTTAATTTTTAGAGGCGCTGGCAGCACATAACGATGGCAGCACATAATCGACCACCGTAAACACCGCCACGTTGGCCCCTCTTCCTGCAAACCCTATGCTGATGACACGGCGGCTCGCTAGCGCCGACGTCAGAAATAAAGCGTGCTAAATTTATTTGCGTCTGAAATATTGAGCCGAATATCGGGATCGAATTACTCTTGAGGATCGCTGACCAGCGGAAAATTGCTGGTAAGACCGACCGATAACTGCGATACAAGCAAGTTTCTGCTCAAGCCAGCTGCTGCGCTGGTGCATTGTGGCTCACCGCTCTGCTTATACTAGCTCTGCGATTTATGCGTCGCAAAGTTAATCATATCATTATTGTACGATGGCAGAATAGCATTCACAATAAGGAAGTTTCATGAGTACACCATTTACGACAGCGTTGATTAGTTCCAAAGCGCCGACCGCTGCGGCTTCGAAGAGATAATTTAGGCCTATCGACGACTAGGGGGTTACACACCCTGCTGTTGTTCACCGCGCTTGCGCGCTTCACTGCCGTGGTAAGTGTGACGTATCTCAGCCTGCTCGCAGTATCCTGTGCTGCAAGCGTTGCGAACTTGTGTACTTTCATGATAAAGCTAAGACTGCGCATTTTTTGACGTTCCGCTCAGCAACAAGCCACGCAAACGATGTTGCAGACACAGGACGGGGTTTCAGTATGCAGACGCTTGGCTGCAGGCCATAACCAAAGACGTCGGGCGGCACAGTAGACACCGCCTATTCAATACGGGCAAACGAGTACACTGTTGAAGCAGACACGCTCATACGCTTTTGCGCACTCGGATGCCGACAAGCAGCCTCCGTCAACAGATGCCGCCATAACCTCGGTTAAAGACACAAACCGAGGTCACCAACCTTGTAAGGAAATACAAAACTGCGCAAAAAAAGACGGGACAAGAACAGAGAGGCACACACGAAGCGCAGAACTTCCAACTGAATTTATTTTTAAGAATCAAGGCACTTATAAAGGCGCTAAACAAGATAATACAAGGATCAAGACACAAAAAACTACGTAGGTCAGGAACACCGCGTACACGAGTGGTTTAGGGCTGATGAGAAGGAATGATATGGCCATCTAAGAACTGTATCTCCTTGTTTGAAAGTGATAAAGAAGGTGAGCTGACGCAACTCCCGCCCTTTTTGGAAATTAAAAAGGCCTCGATAACTTCTCTTTCTGTTTTTGTTCTAGCTTTTGATAGGAATTTTGTCCGCTCGAGGTAAGGCACACAGCTTTTGCTGTCGCAGCTCTTGCAATGTATGGGTAGGTTACTGCCCGTGCCTGTACGCAGGGATCGTCTGTGCTCCAGGGCGCGCTCATTGAAACAACGTCCAGTTTGTCCTATGTAGGACCGCCCGCACGATAGTGGTATCTCATAGGTGACACCTGAGATGCATTTGGTGAACTTGTACTGGTGGTTGATCTTGCATGTGTTCGGATCCCTTTTTTCTTTTTGTTTTGTCAACAGTGGACAGACTTTTTTCAGTTTGCAGGGCGCCGAAAAAATAACACGGATCCCATACCTTTGTGCTATCTTCTTGATGTTATGAGAAAGGCAATGAATATATGGCATAACAAAAGGCGGTTTGTCAACGGAGCGTTGCTCTTTTTTCCCCGAAGTTTTTAGCCTTTGCAGCAGGCTTTCGCAAGTGCTGAGAATAAAATGATGAGGGTAGCCAGCAGACAAAAGTCGCTCAATCTGACATTGAAAACTAGATGACATGGAATGTTCACAAGACTTCTGCAGAGCAGCAAGACAACTAGACATAATGATGCCACGTTTCACTAGTTTTGAGTGTGCACTCTTGTAAGGCAATAAACTTTTGTTAGATCTTGGGTTATACGCCCAACAAACGTGGTTATCAGAGAACTGTAAGTTTAGGTCTAAAAACTGGATGTGGTTGTCCGTTTTCAATTCGTGAGTGAAATTCAAACCTTGCCCCTCAGAGGAAAAGGTGTTAAGAATATTAGTGACGACACTGTCAGGGTCATTATTTAAAGACTTATCTAAAATCAATAAAAAGTCGTCGACATAGCGGAACACATGTAAAACAGGTTGATTTGAAAGCTGTTTCTGCAAGCGTCTGTCTAAAAAAGCCATAAAAATGTCACACAACACAGGCGCAACAGAGGAGCCGATGCAAATCCCAGATTTCTGAACGCAAAAGCGCCCATCGTGAAAGGTGGCTGTTTATCCTAAATAAAACATCAAAAGTTCCAAAAAAATGCTCTGTGCTAATGCCAGCTGTATTAATAAAAGCAATTTCGCCGTGCTCCTCAACACTTTCTCTTACAGCCCTAAACAACCCTTCATGTGGAATCGAATAGAAAAGGTCCACTATGTCCACAGAAAAAGCCGTAGAAGCAGAGGGCATTCCTTTCTCCAGAGCCCGCACCAGGTCCTTAGAGCTGCGGATAAGGTACGGATCGTGTCCCAAAACATGGTTTAGGTGGTTCTTCAGGAAAGAACCTATGGCATGCTGCCAGGTGTTTCGCTCTGAAATAATGGCACGAAGCGGGCAATCCAGCTTGTGTGTTTTGCCAGTAAAGAAAATTTGCAAGGAATCTCTATCGGCTTTGGAGACCGAATTTGCAACCGCGTCTAGATTCATCTTCTTCAGCAGCTTGACAGCTTTTTTCCTTTGGACTTTGGCGCGGAAATCAACCGGTTTGAAGTTCTTGGCAACAGCTTCTCGGGCCTTTTCTTCAAACATGCCTTGCGGCATGACAACGAAGCCGCCCTCTTTGTCCGCCTCTATAATGGAGAGTCCGTTTTTCTTAAGATAGGAAGCTGTTTCCTTGACCGGGGCCTTCACAGAAGAAAGGTGACTTACATTCCGTAGAAGGCAGTCCACACTGTCACTCACGGCGCGTTCCCTGGACTGATCAGAGGCGAGCGACCCAACGCGTCGCACAGTAGCAAGAAGCTCCGAACGGCCAGTCGGGGGTTCGAAGCAGAACTTCGGCCCCTTTTGCAGCGTCTCTTTAACAGCCCGCGGGAGGTTCACATCTCCAAGGACTGTTACAGCACTCCCCGACGTGGACGTTCGTTGTGTGGCCGGAAGGGTGAGCAGCGTTCTTCGCCAAAGAAACTCCGTGGTTTGCGCTGAAAGCCGTTGGAAGTCTTGCAGACGCCTCGCCGCGAGCCATTCATCGGCGCCTTCAGAGACGACAACCTTCAGCCAGTCCGTGTAGTGTCTCACTCTCCTCCAAGCTTCCGATTTCATTATTTTACAAATTCTGCGAGCATGCCCCCAAGAGGGGCCCGGGACGCCAAAAAGCCTCTGGATGTCAGGAGGTACAAGCTTTCGCTTGAGGCAGTAGCTCAAGAATCTTGACTGGCACGTTGACAGGGCGATCTGGTTCACGTAGGCGATTGCAGCTTGTTCCTTGTTCTTGATACATAAAGTAGGGCCCAGGGTAGAAGAGATGTACTGAAGTAAAATGTGATGTTGGGCTAGTCGGTTCATGTCGAAAAGGGATCCGAACACATGCAAGATCAACCACCAGTACAAGTTCACCAAATGCATCTCAGGTGTCATCTATGAGATACCACTATCGTGCGGGCGGTCCTACATAGGACAAACTGGACGTTGTTTCAATGAGCGCGCCCTGGAGCACAGACGATCCCTGCGTACAGGCACGGGCAGTAACCTACCCATACATTGCAAGAGCTGCGACAGCAAAAGCTGTGTGCCTTACCTCGAGCGGACAAAATTCCTATCAAAAGCTAGAACAAAAACAGAAAGAGAAGTTATCGAGACCTTTTTAATTTCCAAAAAGGGCGGGAGTTGCGTCAGCTCACCTTCTTTATCACTTTCAAACAAGGAGATACAGTTCTTAGATGGCCATATCATTCCTTCTCATCAGCCCTAAACCTATCGTGTACGCGGTGTTCCTGACCTACGCAGTTTTTTGCGTCTTGATCCTTGTATTATCTTGTTTAGCGCCTTTATAAGTGCCTTGATTCTTAAAAATAAATTCAGTTGGAAGTTCTGCGCTTCGTGTGTGCCTCTCTGTTCTTCTTGTCCCGTCTTTTTTGCGCAGTTTTGTATTTCCTTACGACATGAACCGACTAGCCCAACATTACATTTTACTTCAGCACCAACCTTGGTTTGCGATAACGGCGTTTAGGTGTGTAACTATGATTTGGTCTGCCGTGTAATCTGGGCTAACCACAGTTTCACGTTACTGCAGTTACACTAACCGTGGTTAACTCTGCCCGTGTAAAGAGGGTATATACCTCTGTTACACGGGCATTGGATGCAAATCAAGCTTAGCGACCTCGGTTTGCATCGTTAACGGAGATTTTGATGTCGTCTGTTGACGGAGGCAGCTTGTCGCCGCCCAATTGCGTGAAGCGTACGAGCAGGTCTGCTTCAACAATGTACTCATTTGCCTACTATAGTTTAAAGACCGACGTATGGAGTAGCCGTTGCTTACTGTGCCACCCGACGTCTTCAGTTACGGCCGACAGCGTAACAAGTGCCTGCCGAAGCTCCGTCCTGTCTTCGCAGAAATGTTTGCGGGGCTTGTCGCTGAGTGGAACATAAAACAAAATGCGGGGTCTTAGCTGTATTCTATAAGTACAGAACTTCGCAACGCTTGCAGCGCTGGATGCTGCAAGCAGCCCGAGCTTCATATTACCGCGGCGATGGAGCGCGATAGCGCGGCGAACGACGACGCCATGCATATCCCCGTGGTCATCACTTGGCCTAAATTGTTTTGCTTTGAAGCCGCGGCAGTCGGTGCTTTGGAACTGAGCGACGCTTTCGTAATTGGTCTACTCTTGAAACTACCTTTGTGAACTCTAATCTGCCGTAGTAAAAGAATATGGTTAACTTTGGCGAAGCATTAATCGCAGAGCTAGTTCAAGCAGGGCGTTGAGCCCAATTTGCACCGGCGGCAGCTGGCTTCGCTTGAGCAGAAACTTGCTTGTGTCGCGGTTATCGCCCTTACCAGCAATTCGCCACTGGTCAGCGATTCTCAAGAGTAATTCATTTTTCTTAATCTGCTCAGTATTTTAGACACCAACAAATTTTGCTCGCTTTATTTCTGACATTGGCACTAGTGATATGCCGTGTTGTTCGCGTACGGTTTGCGGGAGGAGGGGCCACCGCGGTGATGTTTACGGCGATCGAGGTGCTGCCATTGTGCGGAGCTTGACCATGCTGTTGACGCCTCGTCGGACGACACTCCCATTTATAAATGAGATATTTGTAAATGCAGCTTCATTCCGCCGATCACTGCTTCGCTTCGGCTGTTGTACTTAATGGGCAATGGCCACCGTAACCGAGAACGGCGGTGAGCTGTGTAACAACAGCAAACCGCGATTGGCGGTTAACCATGGTTAAGTTCGGTAACCGTGGCTGAGTCGGCTGTGTAACTAGGGTATAAGAGAAGCTAATGGTCAGTTTAAGAAGCAGAGCAGTTTCAGAGAAGAGGACATTGCAAGCTGTGGATAGAAAAGAATTTGGTAGGGAGATATGGTTAGTGATGGCTGCAGGTAGAGCAAAACAGTGATAACTGAAAATCAGTGGGGCAGTACTTTGTCCTACAGTGGAAGTAACCAGCCTTATGATGTTGATAATTGATGCAAACTTACCTTGCAACCCATATTGTACTAGGCTCTGTAGTATATAGTGCAAACAGTGCCACAATTTCTAATTACATTAAATTTTTTGTTGTCCACATGGTTATATTTCCCATCCCCTTAAAGTAATTGTGCAAATAGTCGTATCGGTCATTGATGCTGCATGCATTGTTCTTGCTTTCGTTTTGTTCCTATATTGCTTTATCTGCACTGTAGTATTATGCATGAGTGTTTGTAGCTTTGTACCAAGTCAGTTTGTAATATTTATATTTAACTGCACTGATATTACCTACAATTAAACCTCTATGTAATGAACCTCCATGTAGTGATTTCCTCGATATTACGGAGTTTTTCAATTCCCCAACTCCACCCCCATTGAGGTGAATGTATTTGAAAACTCCATGTAGCAAACATGTCGCGGCGGTTGACCTTGACATAGCGAACTCGAGGCGCCGATCGTCTCTTAGCTAGTGCCAAATTAGGGGAAATTTGCCAGAACCCCGCAAGTTTCAGGATGATAGATACAATGCGCCGTGTTTCAGCGCCGATGCCGCATCTCCGCGGCAGACGCAGCAGTCTCTGCTGCTTTCGCTGTTGGAACATGGCACTACAATAGTTCATGCATAAAAGCTGCCAAAAATAACAGAAAAAAGACACAGGGTGAGCAGCGTGCGTCCATCGCTGACACGCGGCTGCTCGCGGGCTCCTGCGCATCGGCAGCGGGGGCACTGAAGCGCGCTTTCAAGGCGAGGCAAACGCGGGGAAGGGAGGGAGGGGGGCCAACGCACGCGTTCTCGCCCACACTGATTCCTCCTCCACTCTCTTTCCCTGCTCCCTCGTGGACACGTTGCGCGAGACTCGGAGGCGGAGGCTGCTGCCACAGTCGTGCCACGGTATCAGCGCAATCGCGAAACATCCTCTTCTATGACTTCAAATAATTCTAATTTACTGTAAACACTTTCAAGGTGCTTTCTCTTACATCAATTCTTCATCTGGTTTTCGTTCTACATTGTCCTGTTGGGCCTTCATGCGAAAACTGCATGTAGCGAAAACCTGTGTGTAACTAAAAATCGCTGACATTTTACAATTTCGTTATACCCAGGTTTAACTGTATTACCTAATTTTGCAGATTCCTTGTGGCATTATCTAAAGGTGAAAGGCTGCCCTGCCGATGAGCTGCCGAAGCGCCACAAAAAGGTGTCAAGGTACCTGGCGCGGAAGTGCTGTGACCTGCGGCGGTACATATCTTCACAGATTCACGTTTGATTATTTTGTTCAGTTTAGGCAGAATTAAGTGGTTGGCTGTTATAATTTGTTCAGTGTCATAGTAGCAGCTAATGATTGTCATCATGGGTGTGGTGTTTGTCGTCTCTGTCGAGCTCTTCTGATATGTTGCCAGTGAGAGGCGAGCAAAAAGAACATCGCCTGTTGCAATGCAGTCAGCAAACTGTAAGCCAGTAGGCAGGAAAAAACTAACACCTCTCATCCATCTCGTGCACCACTGATCTGCCAAGCATTGCATAGCTCAAAGCTAGGAGTTGCGAATGCCTCAGGTCTATTAATTGGTGCACAAATAAGTGCCTCCGACCAACAAGCATTGGAACTATGCATGCTTTTGCTAGGCCCGTACAGAGTCCAAGTTAACCAAATTGCCCAGTTAACAAGATCAAGATAGGTGCGAGTTCACTACCTGTTATCAAGGATGGATATTGTGCTAATAAATATAGTGGTTTTCTTCATAATTGGTCATTCGAGCTATGCAGTGCATGCGAAAAATGTTCTCACAGTCCAAAGATGTCTCCCAAATTCTGGAGTGGTCTGCACAGCTAGGTGACATTTTGGTTGACACATTGCATACTTATTAGTTCTTCCAAGTTAACGTGTATTTCTTATGGGCATGCAGTCTCACAGTCCTTTTTTTTTAGCTAGGGCATGCTGAACTCACAAGCAGAAAAGGAACGTCATCAGCCAGGAGTACTGTGTTAATTGTTTTGCCCCAAGTAAGGTGTTTTTGATGTGCATGGCCATACTTAAGAATGCATGGAATGCACAGAGCTGGATTGCTGCTCTGCAGCTGCATGTTAATTTAACAATAGCAAATACTTGACGAGGCAGACTACAGAAATGCGCCACACTACACAAATACTACAAGCCAGGAGACAGACTACAGAAGGACAACACTACAAAAGACAGACTGACTACAGAACTGCTACACAATGCAGACTACAGAAATACTACACAAGACAGACAACATAATTACTGCATGCCGAAAATATGACAAACTACAGACTACAGGTTGTTTTTTTTGTAGTATTTCTGTAGTACTTTTTGACTGGGCAATAATAACATCAATAAAGCCCAGACCATTTTGCCCATTGTCTCGTACGTCGTTTATGCGGGCCTTTCGTGGTCCCAGGTTGAGGGTCTTCTCAAGTTGATTAATAATCTTTGTGGAGCCTATGTTGTGCCAGACACGAAGTATCTTCATGAATTCTCAAGTCCGCTATTTCTGTGAAATTTGCTTTAAATATTTCGGTTCCAAGGACAGGAAGGAAATGTCACACACCTCCATGTGCGACAACTGCCAAGTTACACCAACCGTGCGATCTTTAATGACGAAAGGGTGCTTTTTCCTGATTTTCAATTTGAAGGATCAACTGCACAGCATCATTTCAGGCTGCTCGCAAGCATTGTATGCAAGGCTGAAGGAAGCTACTGCTGCTGTACATGGTGCATACTATATTGCCTATACCGAAGTATCAGACGTCGCACACTATAAACAACGACAGCTCACCGGTATTCAGATGTAGCAAATCGAGTGTGTGGCCAATTCAACTCCTTATTAATGAACTGCCCTTCAATGTCCGTTTTCAAAATGTGATCATAGGAGTTCTGTGGTTCGCAAAGAAGCATCCGCCTCAGCACTTGATGAAAACATTTGTGCATGCCTTCAACAACATCGTGTCGATAGCGTGGTGGCATGCCGAAGAAACTGTGCTTTCAAAGGTGTTTTTGATGTGCTGCTCAGTGGACTAACCAGCAAGAGCTGCATTCCTGAACATGAAACAGTTTAATGGCTATTTCGGTCGCTCCTGGTGCCTCGAGGAAGGAACTGTTGTCGAACGTAAGTTAGCTATATTATATCTTTGGAATGGAAAACAAATTTCAATGTTGAGCATTTTTCCAAAAAAAAGATTCAAATAATCCTATGGAAAACCAGATTTATTTGTGAGAAGCTTGGTAAATTTCTAACCATGCCACAATGAGCAGTTATTGTCTTATAAAGTACAGAGAGAGCAGCATATATTATTTTCTAGACACTTTGTCAATATTTCATGAAATTGCAGCTTTGTGTCGCTGCTGTAGGTGCCCCCTTGCAAGCAAACATTGCAATTATTGAAATTTTTCAACACTGTTTTAAACAGGCATATACTGCCTTAGCCTTTTGTGTTAAATATCTTTGGAATGCAGTATTAGTCATTGTTTTGCAGTGCCTGTTGATGCAGTAAGCTCACTTTGTGTATTAAAAATAGGGGGCATAATAACTATATTTAAATGCCCTCAGGTATATAAAAAGTTTATTTGTAATCCCTGAATTGGTTGTTGCACTAATTGCTCATATTCAGTATCTACACATTTTATTTGAACAGATCTCAGCTGCTGCAAGCATATAAAGCATGGTATTGCAGACTGCCAGCAGCCAATTTTACTCTTCCTAATGCCCCTCTGTATGCCTACACATCACTGTTTAACTGCTCTAAATGCATCTCTTGAATTTATTTGTGCACTGGTATTGTGAAATATAGAATAGGGCTTGGGCTAGCTAGAACGGGGTGTGGTTCTGGCTAGAAGTGAACTAGGGGCTTTCCTAAAATCTATAGCTCGCTTTTGATGTATCGCGTCTGCTGTAGTTTGAGCATCTTCTAGTGCTGAACGTTGGTATTTTTCATTTTTATCTCAGAAACCCTGCAGTACATTATTGGAGAAAGGCCAGCAGCTCTGCGCATACACAGCAGTATGCTGCAGAATATGCGGGCTGCCTACGAGCAAGACTTGCCAGTTTATGGGGTCAAAGGGCCTTCGTCACTGAATCAGTTGCAAGGCTTCAATCTTTTCTGGTGCTTGCCACCAGACCTTATGCATTGTGTGCTTGAGGGCGTTACGCAGCAGATAACTGAGTTATGGCTCAGTGCTGTAGGGAAGGCTTTCTACACAGGGTGGAATTTCCATGAACTGGAAAGGCACATTAGGTTATTGAGGCCACCAATATAATTTTGTCGCCTGCCACAGCCAGCCTCGGGGCGCAAGAACTGAAAAGCCACTAAATGGCTACTCTGGCTTCTGTACTATTCTCTACCATGTTTATTGGGTTTGATTCCTTCAAGATATGTCACCCATTTTTCTTTACTTTGTCAAGGCATTTTTTTTATTCTTCAGACATCTGTAAGCCTTGCTGACCTTCAGGAAGCGGACCAGCTTCTGTCATGATTTGTAAACAGAATTTGTTCACTGTATGGAGAAAGCAGTGCTACATTTAATGTGCACCAGCATTTACATCTGGCAAAGAGTGTGGAGATGGGCCCTTTGTGGGGCACATCTAAATTCTCATTTGAAAATGGAAATGATCAACCTATGAAACTTGTGTCAGCTGCGCCGGATGTCGTGCTACAAACTGCAGAACGCTGTGTAATGAAACCTTGGCTCAAACCTTCCACCAGGTTGGTTGAGCTTTCATCATCTTTAGCTCAAAGACAGAACCAAATTATCAACTTGCATGCCAGAGAAATAACTGATACGCATGTATCGGGAGCCCCTCTGAGACCTGCTCATTTGGAATAAGCTGTAGCAGGAATGTTTTTAAGAATATAGAGTGGTGCCAAGCATTACACATTATGGTCGAGCCGAAGATAAAGATTTTCATACTTACAGCACTCGGTATAGTCGGGCACTGAAAACTTGTTCGTACTGTTTGAAAATGGTTGATGGAGAGTACTGCATAGTAAATCTGTACATTCATTATGAATGTCCAAAAAGTTTCTCTGGTGTGCCACAAATTGGTAATTTCTGGGCCTCCATTCAGAAATATCACATACATAGCAGCAAACTTCCACCTCCATGTCGCAACATGTCCCTTTACTAGCTTGAAGATGTTGCTTTACAGTGCATTTCGCTTGACATTGGAGAGGCGTCATATGTCTGTGACATACCAAATAATTATATGATTGAAGGCTTGCAGAAACTTCATTCACATCTGATTGTCTGTTGTAAAAGGCTTGTTTGTTCTTGAAGTTTACATCCTGAAGTGACTCAGAGGTTCTCCTTGAGAGGTATGAAATAATTTTAATAGTTTACTTTTACGTCATCTTGAAAATGCTCGTGTCTCAGTGCCATATAGCAGCATATATTACTATCATATTCATTTATAGAAGCTGCAGAGCACTCGTTATGAAATTTGAACACTTCCTCAGAACTTCAGCTTGGAAAGTACTAGTGAGCTCTAGACACGTGGACAGCTGTTCCAGGCTTGAGGAAAAACTTGAAGTAAACTATTTTGCTGTCTTTTGTTATGACATACTAGGTGGGTGAAGTATTTGAGAAAATGATGCTCTCCACGTAAAGAAGTGCTCATCCTGTCCCTGTGTACATCCGAGTAGTTTTTTGCGCTTCTGTCTTCCTGGAAAGAACTATCCCAGGCAAAAATTTATGTATTTTCATCAAATTTTGGGAACTGCATCTGTTAATATTTATCTTAGGAGTTTTTCATTGAAATTGCTCTGTGTGTAAACAAATTTATTAGTCTCAAAAACTTGCATTATTGGATTAAGTTGTGTTTAGATATGTGGTTATTGATGCAGCAGTGCCAACCTTCAGTGAGGCGTTTGTTATGTGTCTGTTGGTATGTGTCAGTGACGCAGCATACATAGCAGCCCCACTGGTTTATATCTACAGAGCTAGGAAGCCAAATGTTCAGACTGACATGGGGCATACACAAGTAGCGAGTGTGCCGTGCACTGCTGGTAGACGCAGGCATCGTGGGTAGGAGCCGAACCTGGTTGAAAGACGAGTTCTTCCTTTCAACACACCCTATATAAAGGCTCCATGACTACAGTGCCAAGCACCTCGACATATACAGCCAAACTATTTCACAGTTCTTCAATAAAGCTAACATTATAACATATGACAGATATTTTATGTGCATCAAAGTAGGCACCTCACCAAGGCCTTTGTAATGCTACCTGTTCTTACTCTGGTTAGCTTTTTGGCCCAGGTTAAGCAACTTTTTTATCTAAAAAAGCATTTCATGCTCCTCTGGGTTCAACTTTTTTTTTATTACGCAAGCTTGCCATAAGGAACATTATAAAAACTCGTGCAAATTATTTTCCGTAAGGAACCGGAGAAGGCTCCTGCTCTTATTGTTGTTGGTGATCCATTGCTCAGTTAGGTCTTTTATCAAAGCACATGGTTTCATTGAGTGATAATGGAAATGAATCGCCCCTCTCATACCACATGAATATTACCTCAAGTCATACACTGCAAGCTGGCAGTTGACTCAGCAACATGGAAGTCCTTTACAATGACCCTCATTAGCTTTCCTCAGTTATAACCTTCGATGGCGTGCATTTGCCAAGAACGTCGAGAGTTCTCATGGTCAAAGTGACAGGTTGGATACGTTCTGACATCTGACTGTACTTTATTCTCTTATCCAGATTCCATGTCTCTTGCCACGGCCGGTTTCGAGGGAGAGAGCACTTCTCTTCTCTTACAGCCTCTCCAATGGGTTATTAATATAAACAGCGGGAACACGAAGACAAAGGACAAGATAAAAGAAAACCACAGTACAAGTGCTGACTCACAACTAAGCCTAAGCCCTTTACTCCAAGGCCCAGAAAAAACAAACATGAAGAAAACGAAAGTCACGTGAAACAACCCCTGGGTTCACCTGCTGCATAAAAAATTACTTTAAAAAATCACTTAAAAAAAAGACACCTCTTTGCTTGAAAGAGCAAGAGAAGTCTTGCTGACACACTTATTGTCCGTTGAAATAAAATATGATTCCACTATCTCTCTCGTTATCTTCTCTTTGTGGCAATATAAAATCCTAACACTGTCAAACTTAGGAGTGCACTTCTCCTTCTTCATTATTTCCCATGAATGGCAATGTGATACCAGAAAAGTTTTGTCCTTTCCACTTTCCAAGTTGTTCCGGTGTTCCTGTAGTCTCTTATTAATACATCGTCCTGTTTGTCCTATATAACTGGCTCCACAAGAGAGTGGAAGCCTATACACAACACCTGTCTTGCATCCAACATATGTGTTTCTATGTTTCATCCCACATTCTTGCTTCTTCGCTTCTCTTGCCCTTTGAATAGCCGGGCAGATCCTCTTCATCTTGAGCGGGGCGGTCAATGCGACGTTAACATTATACCCCTTGCCAACATTTTTGAGGCCATGCGAAATTCTGTGCACATACGGTACCACTGCAACCTTCCTCTTCCTCTCACCCATGCTGGGCAGGGATTTCAGTCTGTGCGTTCTTTTAAAGCTCTTCAGTACCCGGCAACTGGCCTCAATAATAACTGACTTCCGATAACCGGCCTTTGCAATTCTTGTCACTTGTCTTTCAAAACTCTTGCCCATGCCGTGGTAACAAGATTTCTTCAACGCATTTAATAAGCATGTGTTGATCATCCCATTCTTCACTAATTTGGAATGTCCCGAATTGGAGCTCAGCAACGGCTTCATCGATCTCGGGTTGTATTCCCAACAAACATGATCATCACCGAATTGAATCAATAGATCTAAATACTGTAACCGATCGTCCACTGGTTCTTCAACAGTAAATTCCAGCCTGGATCCACACTCAGTAAAAACATCCATAATGTCCTTCATACGTTGATTGAATCCTTCATGGTCTGCGAATACTAAAACGTCGTCCACGTACCTGAAGGTGGAATAATGTAAGCCCTCCAAGTTATCCTTCAGGTGTCTGTCCACGTACATTAAGAAAATGTCACTCAATACCGGTGCAACACTCGACCCAATGCATACTCCAGCCTTCTGCATATACAGCTTGTTCTTCCAGCCTATGAAGGTGGACTCCAGGTAGAACCTCAAAAGTTCAAGGAAACTTTCAACACTTACACCTGAGGCGTCAATGAAGTCACATTCATTATTGTCTTCTGTAATGCACATTTGTACACGCTTAAGGAGGCAGTCATGGGGGAGGCTATAATACAAATCCTTGACATCCATGCTGAAGCCAACACATTTTCTTGGGTTGTGTTCTTTGTGGAATGCAACAAGGGCTTCAGAGTTAGGTAGCCTTAGGGGGTCTGATAAAGTCAACGAGGAAAGATGTTTCTGCATATATTTGGACACCAGGTGCTGCCACGTGCTCTTCTCAGATACGATGGCTCTGAACGGAGTGGAGTGCCCTGAGTGAAAGACTGACGGAATTCCTTTGGAAGGTGGTTCTACCGCGGCTTCCACGGAAAAAGAAGATGAACAAAGATCAGCAAGGCAAGGTATTGTTTAGGCGATCAGTTTTTACAGTAGAAGAAGCCATGTAATATGTGTGTTGTTCGGCCAAGGTGCCAGCCGCCCACCATGGAGCCCAACAAGGGGGCAGGACAGGAACTTGCAACCAAGTCCAGTCCATGCCAGCTGTACACCCCAGCTATAACCAAATATGGCGGTACTCAGGGTGGTACGCCACACAAGGTTAACCCTAGCCGCCTGGAAAAAGAAAAACCAAGAAGAGAGGAGAGGACAGGACAGTCGTAGGAAAGGAGATAGGAAAGTGAAAGATGGAGGGGAGGACAGGAAAAGACGACTGCCGATTTCCCCCGGGTGGGTCAGCCCGGAGGTGCCGTCTACGTGAAGCTGGGGCCAAAGTGGTGTGTTGCCTCCGCCGAGGGGCCTTAAAAGTCCGAACACTCGGCGTCAGCTCAACCACCAGGATCCCCTTTTCCCCGGACACGGCGATGCCACGCACGGCTAAGCGTGGGTGCTGGGGTCCGCGGTGTCGCACAGTACACGCAAGCACCTGCTTTAACAGGTGCCCCCTGCGGGGCTCTTGTCAATTCCTTTCAGGCAACTCAGTGTTGAATTCTGAAATGCTGACTGAATCAGGATTTTAAGTACTTCAAGAACATTTGCGTGTAGTAGGTGCACGGCTGCTTTTTCTAAAAAAAAAAAGCTTGTCCAATAGGGCAACAAGCTCTGGTTTTGGAGCATGCAGCCCACTAGAATATTGTCCTCGTAGAAGAGCGTACTACATGGGGCTGATTCTTTCGCTAGTTTCAAGAAGAATAGCGCAAGCGTCACACCCGAAGTTGCTTAACTAAATGGTATATCCAGCGACGTAAGGTAAACCAGAATACGTATGTGACAGAAGGAAATGGGATGGTAGGAGATGCCATCAGTTCCTTCAGCGCCTTGATTTTGCTCTCGGATGAAACGTCCGTCTTGACAATGTAGTCCGCTAGCTGTTATGGCCCTCGCATCTAGCATGTCATTCCCTTCCACACATTAACCTTACTTTCCCGAAGGGAGCCTCAATGGGTCTCTATATAAGGCTTGAAATGAGCCTTCAGTGAGAGTGTCCTTTAACGCTTTAGAAGTTTCTTGCATACTTTCGATATAGCAGGTGAACTCATTTGTAAGTCACTGCATCAAGTATCACCTTCATCATTTATTGGCCTCTTTTTACCACTTCGAGCACAAGTGGTGTCATGAATATCAAACCATTTTTTATTGTTTTCATAAGCTTAATATCATGTAAAAATTTCATTAAAACAAGTTTTATTTTCAAACTTAAAATAATGTTTACAATACCACACATTGGCTAATATATGAATTGTAATAACATTTAAAACTCAACCCTAGAACATTTATTTTGACTGTTATATTAATACTTTATATCATGCAAGCAGTTTGCAATTTACATTACATTTTTATGAAATTATTTTCATCTTCAGTGCTACATGAATGGTTTCGCACTTAGCGCTGAAAGACGGTTTTACTGTTGCCGACGAGTTGCTGTCATGTTAGCCTTCAAGAAGCTTCGATGTGATCACTGGTCATTGTTTTTTTTTGTTCCTATTCTTGTACAGGCTTGGGGAAAATTCAGACTAAAATGGACAAAAGTGGCTACCATATGCTGCAATGCATGTCATATAATTGTCGAACGTTTGCTGAGCAACAGTGTAAATATAATAGACTCCGTTCACTTGTGTAGTAAATGACGACATGCCGCTGCAGCATCTACCTTCTGTGTCCTTTCATTTCGGGGCTGTACTCACCACGAAACCCGCGAGCGACAGCGCGAAACCAGGCAAAAGCCACCCGCCGCCGCTGAAGCAGACGCGGAGCGAACAGTGAGCAGGTCGCGCCCCTTGCGGCGGCGGAGAGCGCAACTCAAGGAGAAACTTTCCCATTGTTCCCGCGGCAATTGAGAAGGCCGTAAGAAAGGGCGCGCGCTCTCCCTCGAGACCGGCCGTGCTCTTGCATAGGGCATGCATTGTTACCCATCCTTCCTAACTCAGCTAGGGCTGTGCTATGCTCAGGAATGTGGCAATTTCAGTGCGTGACATTTTCCTTTTCTTGGGCCAAACTGTACACTGCCACCTCGAAAATGTACTAGGCCCGATCGAAACGCGATAGATTCATGATAGTTTTCTGTCGTTTTTGTGTCGCGCAAGACATTTGTTTGTCGTGCGACAAAAGTTGTAGTGCGTTGTGTCGCGCGACAGAAGGTTCTATCGCGAGCTCTGTCGCGCGACAATGACACTTCTGGAGGGTTGTGTCGCACAACAGATATATAAACTCTCCTTTGTCGTGTTGCTAAGGCGCCTGTCGCAGGCTTTGTCGCGCGACCGACTTTTGTCGGAAGTACTGTCGTGCGACAGAGAGCACATGCCTCGACAAGTTGTCTGTCGTGGGTTCAGTCACGCGACAGAGGTACCTGTCGTCGTTTTGTCGCGCGAGATTTCTGTCGAAGGTACTGTCCTGCGCCAGTCGTGCCGCTCAGCTGCCTGTCGCGAAGTTCAGTCATGCGCCTGCACAACAGAAGCTTTTCGTGGGTGCTGTCATGCGACAGATTTCTCGTGTGCGTTCTGTCGCGGTGCGGCAGATTCCTTTCACCTCAACACGACTGCGCGATATAGCTGAAATTCATCAATAAATTGTCGCAGTTTAAAAACTATATGAAAAAATGGTCCTAAAGTTTGTGCACAAAGCTAACAATCAACAATTAAGAGCCAATCGATGACATACTGTTTACAATTGGTAGTGAGATCAGTGAAAGTCATAAAGAAAGGCAGGGGAGGTAATGACTGAAGATCTGGGCCATAACTAGAATAAGAAGGCGGCATTTGACAGGTTTTCTGAGATCATATATGAATATCACAATATATACGTACCCCTCTATACCAGTGTTCCCCGGCGGCAGCTTTTCGATGGAGGCGAAAAGCAAGGCGCCCGTGTGCTGTGCGATGTCAGTGCACGTTAAAGAACCCCAGGTGGTCGAAATTTCCGGAGTCCTCCACTACGGCGTCTCTCATAGCCTGAGTTGCTTTGGGACGTTAAACCCCACAAACCAAACCAAACCAGAAACCCATGGAGGTGGTTAATGAAGAGAGTTACTGAGAAGTGCAAAATTATTCCACAGGAAGAGAGCAGGGAGTTTTTGAGAACAAATGGTAATTATTGACACAATATTTTGACACAATTAATAGTCAAACTGATGAATAATCAGGCCTGTGGTTTGTAATGCAAAAGCAAGATAACAGATGCCATAAGTATAATGGACAGTTGCAATAAGAGAAGGCAAGTGTTACAGGGTGCAGAAGAAATGTGTTGTGTTTAATGGCGCATAAGCAGGTCAGGCTATCATGTGCCAAGCACAAGGTTGTAAGTGGCATACACTATTTATTCTAGTTTCCGTAAAACATTTGCTTCCTTTAAAAAGCTAAAAACACGATAGATCGACAAGTCCGCTTTCACCTAAAATCAAAGCTGGATGGAATGTGTTCATCGTAAAATCAAGTAAAATACTTTTTCCTTAGCATTTCAAATCTTGTACATGAAAGTAAAACGTGGTTTATGGTGAGTTCCTGTCCGCATTCTTCACACAGAGGTTTTTCTTTTCTCAACAAAAAATTGTGTCATGTGTGTGGCCAATGCGGAGACGGCATAAAATCACTTCTATAAAACGTTCTTGATTGCGACATGATTTCCATTCCCCTAAAGTGGGCTTCACCAACTGCAGTTTATTTACCTCCCTACTCCATGATGACTGTCAGTCGTCCTACAGTTTGTTGTGCACCAGCATCATACAGTCTCTGTATGGCATGTCTAAGTTCTTTATTCGTTTTCCATGGGCCTGGGCAGTGCAAAAGTCTGCTCTCTCATTGCCTCCAACGCCGACATGACTCGGGACCCAACAAAACGTTATTTTATGTCCTCGAGCAGAGGTTGTTGATATGTTGTGTATGATTTCCCCGAGTAGTGGTACAACTGCATTTTTGTGGTGAAGGGCTGTGAGAACACTTAAGGAGTCTGTGTATATAATACTGTTTGTAATGTTCTCGTTGACTATTTTGCTCACAGCCACTGCCAGAGCATAACATTCAGCTGTAAAAATACTTGCACACTGAGGTAATCTCACAGTTTTTTCCCATTTTCCATGCACTATTGCACTTCCTACATGTTTTGTTGTCTTGGATCCATCCGTGTAAAATTGTGTGCAATTGTCATACTTTCCTTTAAGAGCTACAAATTCTTGCAAGATGTGTTCAGGTGGTGTTTTATGTTTAGAAAACTTAATTAGTGTGAAATCGCACACAACAGGAAGGCTGTACCATGGTGGCAGTGAATTTTGTCGATGCAATATTGGGGATAGCGTTTAGTATTCCTAATTCTTTGCATTTATCCTCAAATCGCAGTAACAAGGGTTTGATAGAATGCGGCCTATTTTTGGACAATATTCTGGAGGCACATTTAGTGACAATGGGGTAGCATATATGTTTTGGTAGGGAGCGTATTTTCAGGATATATGAAAATGTGAGCATGGTCCTTCTAAGTTCTAGGGATGGTTCATCGGTGTCTACATAAAGGATTGCGATAGGTGATGTCCTATAAGCGCCAGTAGAAAGATGCAAACTTGAATTATGTACAGGGTCCAAGTGCTTCAAATATGAAGGTCTTGCTGATCCGTATACAATGCAGCTAGTCTAGGCAAGAGCGAATGACTGTGCGGTAGATGTGCAAAAGGCACGTGCGGTCAGACCCCCAGTGTTTGCGTGAGAAGACTGAGTATATTCAGAGATTTGGAAGCTTTCTTTTTCAGGACGTTTATGTGAGGAAGAAAAGAGAGCTTCCTATCAAATGTTAAACCTAGAAATTTGTGTTCGTGTTTTACTGGTTGTGTGATTTCATTTAGGTAGATGGTGGGGTCAGTGTGCAGTCCTCGTCTAAGAGAAAAGAGAACAGCCACAGACTTTTGCGTGGAAAACGTGAAACCATTTTTATCTGCCCATAATGCCAGCTTATTTACAGTTAGCTGAATCTGCCTCTCACATGTTGCTACGTTGCAAGTCGTCTACATAAACTGAGTACATAATGGATTTCGGTATTACTTTAGCTATAGAGTTCATTTTTACTATGAAAAGCGTGGTACTTAAAATGCACCCTTGGGGCACACCAGTTTCTTGTGTGAAGCTTTTAGAAAGCACGGAACCAAGACGTACTTGAAAGGATCGATTATGTAGAAAGTCAGCTAGACATTTTAGCATCCTGCTGCGAATTCCAAGCTCTCCCGAGGGTGCAGAAGAAATATCGAGGGCCAGATGCAATAAGTGTGTAGGGACAAGGTGGCTGTGCCTAGCACCTGATGGCGTTACATTCAGGATAACATGCAATAACAAAGGTTGTACGTTGGCATATATATTTCTGTCAGATTTCTTTTTGCTTACTTAATTTGTGAGCTTCTAGATAGCTAGCTAAAGAAAATTAAAGCAGCCTACATGCTTTATGTGCAGTCTTGAGCAAAAGTGGTATACACTCAGCCGGTGGGGGAGCTCGATAAATCTATAAATCTACCTTGCAATGCCATATTACAATAGCCATCTGGGATAGAGACAATCGTGGCACTGCCCCATTTCATCGACATGCATGTGTCATTTTCTCTGTGCCTGTCGGTGTCGCTAGGTGGCTTTTCGATGGAGGTTTCCAGAGCTCCGCCACTGGAAGTCAAGAGAAAGCAGGTCAGTTTGCATGAACTAGCCTCCCCATTATCAGACCCATGTCACCATGGCATTCTATGCTTTTCAATGAGAAGCTTAACTGTGAAGTAATGAGAAGCATAGAAGTAGGCACAGAAATTATTTATTGGGGCTATTCAGTAAGACGCTAAAATGAAAGCATGCACTGCAGCCCAATTGAGTAGTACAAAATTGAGTAATACAGTAATACAAACTACAGCCCAAGTGCAAAAAAAAAAGGAATAGTGTTGAGCATGTAATAAAAGCGCTGGGTGATTATAATTCGAGGCAATTGAAGTAACATGTACAGTAAGGCAAGGTTACATGCCATGATCTAGCAGTGTATCCCTGTACTGGGATACACTGCTAGATCACAGCATTGTAGACATGTTGATCAGCAAATAACTCTAGTTAACAACAGATGACAAGCTCACATAATTAAAACTGCAAAACCAAAGTCATACATACTCAACAAAAGCACAAACAAAAGGCACAAGAGGTTAGCAATAAGTAAACATTGTAAAGCACTCATATTTCAAAATAAACTATAAAGAAGCAGTACAAAATGTCAGTTACATATGAAGATAAATGAGATAAGAATTTACTGCAGTCAACAATTTGCAAGTCTGGAGAAAAGCTAGGAAGTCAACCGACATACACAAGGAAACAAAAAAGAGGATAGGTCCTTTAACATGGACACTTGATGTGGTACTGCTGGGCATAAATGAACAGGTGAGCTGCTCATACCCCTCTGCATGCTTCCAAGTTCAGAGAAAAGTATGCATGATTTTGCATTTCAGAATCTTCAGCAACACCGAACATTGGACAGTCAATAATCCATTGCTAAACAGCAAACAGGACCAAACAACAGCACATTTGCATGAAGCAGTTTATCTGTAAACCGGAATATAGTTTGATGCAGCAGAAGTTATAAAGAGCTCTAAAAAAAGTTAATCATTCAGGTTAAAGTACTTGTTTACTGATGTATTAGCCTTTAACCTAAGGTAATGTTTAACAGCCTCGGGAAGGAACAGCAGTTTACGTTAGGTAGCGAAGCAACACTAATCCAGAGGAACTTTAAACTGCAACGATGTGCTCATGAAACGACCAAAGGCCAACACTGAATGCCAGCATTCTTTTGTAACTAAATACTTCAATGCCCTTCCAAACAAACAATATTCTGTGGAAATACCATCCCACATACTAATGTGTAATGAACGCCTGAAGAAAATATTTCCAGAGGCACCAATGGTAACATACAAACATAACGCAAACCTCAGAGATATTCTAGTACATTCCAAACTCGACAACAAGCATTCAACACAACCACACCCTTGCTCTCGACCTAGATGTAAGACGTGCAGTCACATACAAAAAGACACATGGTTAAAAGTAATGCAAGTGATTTCACTCCACATAAAATCAGGCTTTAACTGCGCATCTTCAAACGTTAGCTACCTTCTAGTATGCTCCTTCTGTCATAAACAGTACATCGGAGAGACAGGGCAACCAATGAACATAAGGCTTAATGAACATTGAGCAGACACAGGCAAAAACCTCCCGAAAGCAGTTTTCAAGCATTTCAATCAAAAAGACCATCAGTTCGAAGAAATTACATTTAATATTCTCCAGTCAGGCTTTAAATCTGCAAGGGACATAAAATATAGAGAGGCCTATCAAATTGATTAATTCAGAACACTGAAACCAGCAGGAATAAATATATCTAAGGGAACGTTAGATTCTCTTAGGTATATTCCCTCTGCATCCTAACTATTCGGGAAAACAATCACATATAGTGTTATTTGTAGTTCATTCACAAAACATGTACACTCTATCCCCTTCCACTATAGCATAAGCTGTACATGTTTCTCCTAACACATTTCCTCATCACTTGTTGCTTGAGTTTGTCCTCGAACTTTTTTTTTCATGTCAGGTGTATCTGCACCAAACCAACTTAAGTGATGACTAGTCATCTACCCGGTATTGTAGTTTTTCCTGGTACTACCGCTTTTAATTTGTTTGCAGGCCACAGGATCCCTGGTTCCAGGCTGAGAAATACATACTGAAGAATTTGTTTTTGTTCACTCCATGGCCTACTTTCTTCTTACCCATCATCCCCTCCCCACTCCTTCACCAACTTTCTTCTCACCCACTTTTTCCCCTCCCTAGCTTTTCTTCTTTGGAAGAAAAAGCATATTTAAACCCCTGCCAGTGATGATCGCTTTGTCCAGACGAAGACAAGTCCACTTGTCAAGACGTTGACTTGATCTGAGAACTGAGGCATACACCCTTTACCCTTGTTCAGTGCTCCTTCTTACCGTGTAAACCATCCTCTTCCTCTCGTTCTACCTGAATTGAAGTAGTAGGCGAACATGTCCACTTAGGATAGGTAGTAACAATTATGTGGATGCAGCTAGCACAGGACCGAGTGAATTGGAGGAGTGTGGGAGAGGCCTTCACCCTACAGTGGGTATAGTTTGGCTGATGATAACAGGAATTTAAGTAGTCAAGGGTTTGATGAAGGTTCGTCTGGTCAGGCATGGTAGTAGAGTAAAAGGAACTGCAGTCACTGACCAAGTCAGCATGAAAAAAGACGTTTTGGAGCCCCTACGGGTTCCTTAATCACAATGAGGCGGACAAGGCGAGGGAATGAAAAAAAAATTTCCATTCCCTCACCTTTCCGCCTCATTGAGATCAAAGAACCCGCACAGGTTTCCGAAACATCTTTTTTTTTCATGTTCGCTAGGTCAGTGACTGCAACTCCTTTTACTCTAGAAATTTTTAAGTTCTACTTTCCCCTTTAGGCTGTCATTAATTACCACGGCACTGAAATCCATCTGGCATCCAATCTATTTTATAATTATTTGCAATATCACAAACATGAAACATTCTCTATCTGAAGGAACACACTGGGTGATGACATCATCAGGTGAGAATAGATGATTTCAATTTGGAGGATGCTTACAAAGGTGAATGTACTTGACATTTTGGAACACTGGCTCACAGATCAATAATTCTTGGCAAACAAGTAAAACCTTTCGGACATCTACAGTGAAGGAACATATGTCTATTACAAGGCAATAAACACCATTCTGCATCTTCAGACAATGAGAGGAAGTTTTCTGTGCTCTACTGTATTGAGCGCTGTGAATTGTAATGCCATTAATTTCCACTTGTGCATAATGTATCATAGCAGGTACTTGTTCATATTCAGAGACAAACATCTTAGCCACAGTCTCTTCTAGAGGAACTGACCTCAATGGAGCTCCGAACACATGGGTACCAGTCCCTCTTATGGCACGGGTCTTTATCATTCTATTTTTTCTTTCTAAAAGATGTAATGAGAGCTCCACAAATCTGTTTGTATTCCTCAGCCAAGTCTTCATTATACAACGCTCTGCAACCTGCAGAGGCACACCTTGTGCAGCAGTCACATGCTTCAATAGCTGCCCATTTCCATTCTCAAATGAAAATGTGGAGATCCCCCATAAAGGCCCCAACGTTTCAACACTTTTTGAAAGATGTAACAGCTGATGCATATTGAATGTTGCACTGCTTTGTCCATACAGTACCACTACTCTATTAACAAACAATGAAAGAAGCTGGTCTGCTTCAATTAAATCTACATTGCTGACACATGTCTGAATCAGAAGGAAAATGCCTTGGCACAATAAACAAAAATGATGCAGATACTTGTCAGGAATCAAATCCTTTAAACAAGGAAGAGTATAATACAGCATCCAATAAAGCCATTCGGTCGCCTTCCAATCCTTGCGTTCACCAATTAGCCTAAGCAAGCGGCAGAACATAATTGGAGGCTTAAGTTCCTGAATTCGGCTCTCAAGCACCTGAATACGTCTACCAATGTAAAAAAGTTTGCCAACAGCAGTTAGCCACACCTCAGTCAGCTGCTGTACAACTCCCTCTAGCACACAATGCATATAGTCAGGTGGCAAACTCCACATAAGGTTAAATCCTTGGAAGCCCATGAGAGGAGAAGGCCCTTTAACCCCATGCACAGGCTGGCGCTCACTGTGGGCATCCTGCAGGTCTTGAACCATGTTGGTGTGGGTGCGTGGCGATGCCGACTGGCTGCCTGGAAGGTACCGAATAGTTCCTGCGAAAGATAAAGCATGAGTATTTTACAAGTTATATTATGCTGAAAAAATAGTGAAGATAACCACAAAGAAATAAAGGCAAATTAGCTTTCATTTTTATATGTCCATGTTCACTCCGTGCTACACTTAAATGCACAGCAACCAGTCCAACCTTAGCCAGGTTATATTTAGGTATAAAAGTTGCTAAAGTGAAATATGCACATTCAAACATCCAAATAAATGCACTAACAGCGATTAATAGATGATTTTCTATATGAAGCAACCTTAAAGTCCTGTAGTGCCCTACACGTGTTTTGTAAAGTACACACAGTGGGATATCAGAACACGAACTCCGAGCAGCCACTGTCTGTGAGGGTTTAATGTAATGAAGCTGTACCATATGTAGCACATGAGACTTCGGTAATCTTCGACATGAAAACAAAAACACTATGGGCAAAACTGATATTGCAGTAACAGCAATGTCGTACAGCACTGTATCGGGATTCAAAATGCTATACTTGTACAATTTCGATGTCAACTGTGAACATTAAGGTGCCAGGATGAGATAAATGTAGTTACTGTTGACAGAGGCTTAGCTACTTCATCCCACTCCTGGATTGCCATGCTGGTCAGTGCCAGCATTTTTTTGCATGACGAAATAAGGTAGGATATCCAAAAGCCATGACATGAATAATGGTGTGCTTCTTAGAGCAGCCATTCACACTTCCAGGCTACTAAGAAAGTTTATCAGATGACACATTCCATACAGCCAAATGCAGGCTCATGACACTACCAATATAGGTGGTGAAAATAACAGTACAAAATCAGGTGCCACGGTCTCAAACAGTGTATCCGTAGTAACAGAAATGGCTGCCAATGATATTATTGCAGATGTCCGACTTCCATGCATTATACCTGTCACATTTATACACTGTATTAATAAAAAATGTTATCCATATGTGCACCGAACAAAACAATTAGGTTGTGTAGAGGATTTTGCAAATAAATCACAATGCAAAGTGAACATCATGCAAAAATGGCTTACCATCAACAGCTCTTCCCTTGTGAATGCACCAGGAGCACCTGAAATATCCATTAAACTGCTTCATGTTCAGCAGTGTTGCTTTGGCAGGCGAGTCGACGCAGCAGCATGCCACAGCCACCCTAGACTGCACAGTTTTGTTGGCATGCCTCCACACTATGGTGCCAATTTCGTTGAATGCCTTCAAAAATGCCTTCATAAATAAATATTGAGGAGGATGAGTTTTGGCAACCACAGTGCTCCTACAATTACATTCTGAAAGCGAATGTTATATGGCAGTTCATTAATAAGCAGCTGAACTGGTCACATGTTTGCTTTACTTGATTTGAACACTGGTGATCCATCGGTATTTATGGTGACTGTCAAGTCACTCCACTTCGCTTTTAATCTGTTTCTTATGCTCCGGTAAAGCCGCCCATCTGTAATGTCTGCAAACATTCCAGGTACAGTTGAGGCCATCCCTTTCAAGCGTTCGAATAGTGACATGGAGCAGTTTGACACAGCATTGTAGATTTGCTCCTTCAGGTCGAAAATAAGAAACTGCCTTTCGCTATCAGCCACCGCACCGTTCTTGTGACACTGCAGCGCTTGCATGTGAATGTGTCAGTTCTTTCTTTTCTACTTTTTCTGCCAAAGTACTCGAAGCAACCCTGGCAAAAGAAGTGCACCTGAAGTGAGTCCAGTTCGGTCTCCCACAGCTTCCGAACATGTGCGTGGAGTCGGGCACATCACACCCACACAGTGTGTTGATCAGCTTCAATAGCCCTTCGACCTGTGCCCAGGAAATCTGCATGCAGGACGTAGTTCAAAACCAGAATGGCCTGTGCTTTATTGATGGTGAGGTTCAACAAGGATTCTCTTGAATATTTTTCGAAGTACTCTTTCAATTCCTTATCACGCTTGCTGAATAATGCTGACGCGTCTTCGCAGGGACGGTTGTCTTTGTTCCCGTGTCATGCTTAACGAATGACGATTCGTATCGGTTTGGATGCCCGTCTTCGTCTTCGCCTACCTCAGAAAACGACCTCGACTCATGTTTGTTCGTCTTGCCTTGGCAGTCGAAATAATCTTCGTCGTGCTCACTGAAAGGTGCTGACTTGCTGCCGTTCGGAGGGCCATCGTCGCCACACTCGTTGTGTGGCGCAGACTCGTCTCCGCTCGAAAGGCCGTCGTCGCCATCCTCGCCGTCTGGCGCAGACTCGTCTCCGCTCGAAGGGCCGTCGTCGCCATCCTTGCCGGGTGGAGCAGACTCGTCTCCGCTCGGAGGACCGTGTTCACCGCCCTCACTCAGCGAGGTTAACTTGTGAACATTTGCTGGGCTGTTCGAACTTCTGCTAGCATGAGCAACGTCCGGCTCGTCGTCTCCTGACACACTACCACTCAGATCGCTAGCTTCAGCTCGCTTTAGCGCTTGGTACCGCAGCGTCTGCCTGGGTACATCTTCCAGCTGCCCAGGCTCCAGGTAGCGGCGGCAACGTTTAGCTCGAGGACTCATCACTGCACTTCATCAATGAAGCCGATGACTTCAGAAAACACGTTAAAATATATTGTACACTAAATTCCCAGCACCTCAGGCTCCGCTCGGAACAAGGAAAAAAACTGGGAAGTTAGAAGTCAGTAGAGGCTCGAGCAGAGAAAGGAAGGTAAAAAAAGTGTTCGTTATGCATAGCGGATAGAAGGAGCCAAAAGCATTTTTGCAAATGGCCTCAACTTGCTAGGTTGGAACATATTTTGGACAAATTTGTTTTGCTGGAATAGAACATTTTCAGTGTTTAACTTTTTGCACTGTTTGGATATTTGGGGCATTTCGTGAACTGCTTGAGTGCACACTGCTGATTATCTGCAGCATGTTTTTTGTATTGTTTGCAAGGCAGCAAACTAAAATGCCAAACAAAAACATGTCAAATGTCCAACGCATTACTTGAGAGTGCTTGAGAAGCATGGAATAAGTTTGTCTCCATAGTGTTTTGTTTTCCCTCCAGGTAGGGAGGTTTTCCTTGTTTTGGCTTTCTGCCATAACCAAGCCGTAACTAGCCACAGATATATCCGTAGCTGAATCCGTCTTTGTGTTTTACATTTTTACCGCCTCGGGGTGCTTCTGGCACTGCCATAGTCTCGCTGCTGTTTCATTGTCGCGCTAGACCAGTTTTGCCAAGGAAATGCTAGTGTTAATCCAGTACGATGGAGAAGATAAAAAGTATGTCGTCTCAGACGACAATGTCAGAGGCTTTAAACCTCACGATATTGATGATTTCGAGCGTGGAAAGCTCTATGACGTATTTTGGGATGGCGATCAACACACTCGAGGAGGATTCTACAAAGTGCGGATCATTCACATGATGGGTAAGTGTACGATGCTTTGAAGTGTTCCTGAACATTGTCTTGGCATCCCTTAGTTGTTATCGTATGTTGAAAATCGCAGACACGGAGGAAGAAATGAAAACATGGCGCGCTAACCACCACATGGCAGCGCGGAAGAGTTCAGGAAGCGTGGGCCCACTACAAAAGGTCTGATATTTTTTTTGTGTGGAGCTTCATGCCTTTAGCTTGCAGGAGTCAATTAAATCAATTATCACCGAACCTGTGGAATTTTAAAGTTATAGTGGGGTCATATTTCACAGGTCATAATTAAATTTTGAGGTGTGCATCCTGTTGCAAGGAAATATGCCTGCGCGTAGTCCACGCCTTGTCCGTTGATACTTTACATGTAATATTGGCCGTAGTGAATAAAACTGTTCTACTAGCAAGCATATATCGAACCGGGCAAAAAGCACGGGTTAACCATCCTTTGAAAACACGGCTAACACCCTTCCTATGAAAATTTATGCGATAAGAAAATTCAAGCAGCGCAGTTCAATGCAGTGTGCAGCTGAGTAATTGTGAGACTCCTTTTGTTCTTAGCATTGAAGGCACAGTATTGTATTTCCAACTGTAGCACATGACAAAACAAATGCTAGGAGGAACATATTAAGCTTTTTAAGCACATGAAGTGAACCAGTACGAGCGTTGTACCTCACTAGCCAGTACAACATCATGCTGTTAAGTATGGAAGCAAGGGAAGGAAATTGTGGTCATATTTTGACTATGAATGATAGAAACATATAGAGCAGCAGTGGGACTGCCACATGAAGACGTGAGGTGGAAAAACTACTAATTTTGCTCCCATGCTGCCAAGCATTTTAAATTGCAGAAAGGTCGACCTATAGCAATTACTTGGTGTTATCGTCTTCCCATTATTTCACTTTTTCACCTCTGGGTACCTTCACTCACACTGGTTAAACTAAACAGGTGAGTTGATGATACATTTTAGAGGCAACAGCATGAGATGTGAACAGAAAAAGAGGAAACGCAGGATAAGGGCTCATCCTGTGTTTCTTCTTTCATCAATGTCTTTCACACTGTTGCCCTTAAAATTTCATAACAGCATCATGTGGATGCCGAGCAACTGGCGATACAGCACTCTGTGGCAAAGCAGAGTATGGAAAGAGGCAGCAATCACTTTGCATGCATATGCAGTCATGAACGAAAATTTACGGGATGCAGATTTACAGAAACAAAATTAATTCGCTTCTATGTTGCTTCACCAGCCGGTCAGATCGCATTACTCAAGAAGACGTAAAATGCATGTCTGTGCATCTCATTCATATGCTGTGCCTGACAGCACTGCTATAACTTTTTCTCCACACGTCATCTCACAAACTTCTGTCCATCACTGCGCAATGTCAAAAGCAGGTGAGATAGGTATCTTATTTAATGGCTAAAGAACATCATTGCTTAGCCAACAGACAGGCAGCCACCTACCCTTCTCATTTTGCATCGCCTTGAGAATAACTTTGTTTCGAGAAGCATACTACTGAAACAGCGGGACAAATCCAACAGACCCCATTTCAGGGGACCACTGACATCTGATTTGCAAGCTTCTTTCTATTTCAGCCGAAACTAAATTCCAAACATAAAGTTTCTGCAAAAAGAGCAGCCGAGGACGATGTGCTCCAAGGAGCAATGTCGGAGAGAAGTGTGGGTGGCGGCGAGGCCAGCACGGTCACCAGGCATCAAGTGGAGATGCAGAAACTTCAGACTGAAGTTGAATCACTTCAGCAGGAGAACAAGCGTCTCTCAAGCCTGAACGAAGACTTGCAAAGAAAATTTTTGACAAAGGTATAACAATAATTTAGGCTGCAAATGCTTGCATGTTGTAGCGTCCTATCAGTCTTTGATTACTTTTCCTCTAGTTCCTATGTCTGCTGCTTCACGTGTGCTATCATTAGGGTCACTAAGTGCTCTGTAGAAGCAAAAGAGGGGAAATTAAAAGGGAAATGGAATTGATTTTCTGCCTCAACTGCTTATCATTGCTAGGATCTGCACAATGCAAGAACTGCATTCAAAAGCTGCTTGCAAGGTGTATCTAGGTCACATGAAAATTTGCTGTGCTACATTAGATTGTGCTATCATAGCCATTTATTCTGTTCAGTACTGCAAAACTGAGAAAAGCAAGAATTGTTTCATAGTTTTGGAGGTCAACAGATAGCATCTCTTGCTTGATAGGCCTAGTATGTTCTGTAAACGTGCTTCCCTTTGAGTTACCCGTGTCTGTGATGTCAGTGCACTTTAATCTTCTTTTGCTAGCTCCCTCCTTCCTCCTCCATAGCATGATCAATGTATTGGCCAAAGAGTAAAACATTTGCTGCACCTTTCATTTTCTGAAAACCACTATTCTTTTTTCCTCCGTTTTAACTTCTTGTTGAGTGCCTTCATATCAGAACGTTGCCGAGAAAGTGTTCTCAGCACTCATCTGCAGTCTAAGGATGCACCACCATGTAGCATACATGGAGCCATCAGAGCAAGTGAGCAGATGCATCTGAGCAATTGTTGGTAATACAGATATGGCATAACTGTTACGTACAATGCATTGGCTTGTCCCTTGAGCTGAGCTTGGTTACACATTGCTGTCATTGGCCGGGTGAGGCCAAAGCTATACTGCCAAAACTGTGCAACAGTGGTGTCATATAGTGCATGTTTTGGATGAAAGTAGCCAGTTGTTGATCATGTTCACAGTAATTCGATCAGGCTTTTTTAATTTCAATGCAAGGCACCCACATTGACCAAAAGTGTTTAAAAAAATCCTGGCAGTAATGAAAATTTCTCATGCTGTAAAAAATAAACACTACAGTGTCAACAAAACAAACATTTATAATTTTAATTTGTTATAGAAAGCATAAAATAAACAGAGGTGCTATGTATTCATGAAGCCTTAGCATTATTGTATGAAGAAGTGAACAAGGGTAAATGGGGTATGCCTCAGTTCGCAGATGAACCAACGCTTCGACAAGTGGACTTGTCTTCATCCGGGCAAATCCATCATCATTGGCAGGGGTTTAAATATGGTTTTGCTTCCGAAGAAAAGCTGGGGAGGGGAAAGTAGGTGGGAAGAGGACGGGATGGGTGAGAAAAAAAGTGGGTCATGAAGTGAAAGAAAAAAGAAAAAAATCTTCAGTATGTATTTATCAGCCTGGAACCAGTGATTACGTGGCCTGCAAAAGTAAAAGCAGCAGTAACAGGAAACACTACAATACCAAGTAGATGATTAGTCACCACTTAAGCAGGTTTGGTGCAGATATACCTCACAAAGGGACAGGCTATGCAAAGGGCCCTGATAAGGCATATATATAGGGGGACAATTATTAAAGCGCGCATTTCACCAGAGTTACCAGCGCCGGGTGTAGATGACGCTTTCGTGGCCAGGACAGGACGTGGGCTCTGGCGGTGAGGGCGATGAAATACTTGGGCCTTTCAGTCGGTGTTGTCAGTAAGCCTATTGTCGGTGCGGTGGAGGCCAAGGATAATAGATACTTTTCCAGTTCTCAAACTCTGGCGCACCGCTTGACGCTTCTTCGCTGTGCTCCGCACGGGGGCACGCGCGACGCAGTTTGCCTAAAGTGCCTAAAGCCCCTCAATAAGTTTGCCCGGACACGGCTGGATGAATGCAGCGGCGCGCGCTTTTCAAAGCGTGCGTGTGTGCATCCAGACGGGCCTTGGCCCGGCGAATAGCAGCACAACGTTCTTTTTGACACTAACGTGTTACTAGGTGCAGCGAACATAGCGAACAGCAGGCTGTGGTGGGTGCCGGGCTTGTCCTGCGGCAGCGTGCACGTCTGGAAACGTTTGCTGTTGTATGCGTGGTTGTCACACAGTGTGACAGTGAATCTGCCACGCTGTTTCGTGCCAGGTTGTAAAAACGGCTACGGCTCTGTGCAATCTGTTGGAGAGAAGAGAAATTTTTTCAGGCTGCCCTGTAACGCTGAACGCCTGCAGCTATAGGAGCGTGCAGTACCAAGGCAGGACAAAAAGATTTTGAGCTCGTGTTCAATTTGCGACCTCCATTTCCACGATGAAGATATTTCGAAAGTTTTCGAGCACAAAATTTGTGGGAATTTGGTGACGATACCACGTGAAAAATGGACACTGAAAGACGATGCCATACCTAGCCTCTTCCCAAATTGTTCGAAGTACCTTTCGAAACCTTTCGAACACGACTGAGAAAAACTCAGTCGAAAAGGGCACGAAGCTGCTTGCCTCGCAAATGACAACGGAGTCCATACGTGTCACGTTGTCATCGACGCTAGACATTATCAGTTACCTATTCGACAAGGGTGCAATTTACATATTGACCGTCAAGCTTAATCACGACCCACTGGGGTAACAGAATGGCTTTGTTTCAGTTTGCCTTTAAACTTACAGATGCGCACGTTACTATATAATGCTTGTTTTCGTTTTTAGCAGCACTTTGGCCTGGCACGTTCACTTGAGGTGATGAATCCCATCTTACTGTCGTGATGAACACAGCTACTACTGAGGTTCTGTAGAGGACAGTGTTGTATACTGCTTAGCTCGATATGTAGTATATAAAGTCGGCAAGCGTGCAGACTGCCAGTTTTGGCAGCAGGACAGAAGTGCAGAAGCTCCAGTAGTAGGTACCGATGCATATATTTCCCCACATATCGGCGCTTCAAAAAAGGAAGCCTGAGGCAACCCAGCAGGAAGATGCTGCACTTTATAATAGTTGCAAATGAGTCAATTTCGCTTTCACTTGATGAGGAAGGTCTCTGTGGCGACCTATTTTGGAAGGTCCTGGATGACTGTCGTCTAACGCGGCTGGGTTGAGATCAGCACAAGTACACGTTCACGTGCTAACTCTTGTACTTTTGTTATCGTAACGCGCATTCACTTTTATGCTAGGGATAGAGCATCATGGCAAGGAAGGGCAAAGGCTCCGCCGGCAGCACTGCAGAGGGAGGTCCAAACATACACTGCGATGCCTGTGGAAGGTGAGTCTACTAGGATGAAACACCGTTCGATGACCTGGAATCTGCAGCTGAGGGAGAGGCCTTCACGTGCAGGCTCTGCAAGCGATTGGACACCCTTGAGGCTCGCCTGATGGATCATTCATGCCCGCTATGCACAGACCTAGATACCAGAGTGGTGTTGCTGGAGAAATTGGTGCAGGCTTGCAGAGCAAGTACGACTCCTCGACTAAAGATACGGACGAAGCGAACAGTCGAGGGATGAACCATATCTACCAATCGTCGGAGGGAGCTCCAGAACAGTGCCTCTAGGCATTAGAGTCGGTGACAGAAGCGATTCAAACTGTCGGGGAGGTACCACCGGAGGTTACAACTGAGGGTTCGCAAGTACAGCCCCTTCAAACGTCGGTGTAGGTGCCCACACACAGGCCTGAGGAGGTCTAATCAGAATAGAGCCTGCACCAAAAGGGAAATGCAGCCGATGCAGTCGATATGTCCCAAAGCTTCTTTGATGGCCCGGGAAATGCAGAGGAAAACAACCCCAGCGAAAGGCCCCCAGAACAGTTGGCCGCCGGAACGCAACAGAGCTCCCGCAAGAAGCGTCCCAAGAGGGATAAGCGGGTACTCAGTGGAGGGGCTCCTCAAGTACGGGCTTCTGAGTGCGGCGCCCAAACGCAGAATGCCAAGAAGACAGAAGGCAACGGTGGGCGGCGTGAGACCAGCAGCCCTCATTCGTATCGAAACGCACAAATCCCCCCCCCCCATGGGAACACAGTGGGAAGTAGTGGTAGTCAGCGACAGGAATGTGGGTCTTGTGGCGGATTCTGTGGTGGCCGAGCTGGCAGCTCTGGAATTGCTTGAATTCATACACGGAGCCCGAGTGACAATGGCCGACACAATCACCTACGTAATGAAGTACAAGCAGGGTGCTCGCCTGGTCCCGCGAAAATACATCCTGCATGCAGGGATTCGTGACGTACTGAATGCTAACCCGGAGGCAGCAGTCGATGCACATGAGTAGCGGTGGATGGGGCAGCCTGGGAGCCTAATCGTCTGCTCCATTCCGGAGATACAGAGGAGAGGCGGAGAAACAAGGGCTGCAGTTGTCCTCACGAATTCCAAGGTCAAGAAGTGGTGCCGTAAGACAAGCAACCGTTTTCTGGATTTGAACAAAGTGGATCTCCGACTGGAGATGGCTACTAGATCCAACAAAGACGGCCTACATTATAATGCAGCGGCGGCGCAGAGTCAGCCGCAGCATTGGCACGGCAGCAGCGGTTTTTTTAGGCTTGGGCAAACCACGAGCACACGCCCAGCGGGCGACATGGAAGTTCAGCACGAGACCAGTCCCATTTGGGCTCTACAGCACGCGAACCCAGGGCACATCTGAATGGCCAAGAAGTCCACCGACGGGAGACCCAGCCTACTCACACCCAGAGGGATCTGGTTCAGCTTATTCAGGAAGCTCTGGAGAACGTCCTGGCCAAGAAGTGGCCAGCATTGTGAAGAACGGGTGCAGCCCCAGCGGGGAATCGCGCCGGCACCGTAACATCAAGATGCGGGAGGCACATGCCACACACGACCCAGAGGCCCTCGTCGCAAATGGCAAAGCAGCGACTTGAGGATCGGTTTTTTTAATATGGAAGGGGCAAGAAGGTAGCAGAAGTGGGCAGAGTTGGCGAAGGAAATGCAGGACGAGTTCACGTTTTTCGCTGTGGGAGAAACCTACCTTAGGGATGCGGAAACACCTCCCACGGAGCCAGGTTTGCGATGGGAAGGCTGCAACCGAGAAGCAAACGAAAGGCGAGGGGTGCCTGTGGATGGATTCCCAAAAGTGGACTCAGGAAAGACCGTCGTGCCGAGAGCATACAGTAGAATCTCGATGATACGATTACGGTATCCGAATTTTGCGATGATACGAATTTCAAAAGTGTTTTGGATGGTCTATGTTATATAGAACACGCTATGATTTGGGATTATACGAAGTTTCTGAAGCCTTCGCGGATGATACGAACGCGCCAATAGCCGGCGCACGCGAGCGGGGCGACGCGGCTGGTCTCGGAGGGGGAGAGTAGCCACCATGGCTAATGCGCGGTAGCTGGCCCTTTTTACGCCCGCTTCCCTTGACCTCCAGTCTCCGCTTTATAAGCGGCCACTGGCCCTCCTCTCCACACCGGTCTCCCTTCGCCTCCACGTCTTTTCAAGCCCGCTTCCCTTCACCCTCTGCCGGCCGAGCAGCAGCGGCCACAGGCCCTCTTCTCCACATGCCTCCCTTCACCTCCACGTCGCTGCCGCCGCCCATGCCGCCGCGCTCGGCACATGGCTCGGCACGAAACCTGCCTAGCCAGGGCGAGCCACGTGCCTGACAGCTCTGCGTCGCGCATTTCCTGGCAGCCATCGGCGTACGCTAGTTTTTTTTTCTTTCTTTTTTCGCTACACCGCGCTTTCGCGCAAGGGCGACCCGATCTGAAAGGAAAAGCCGAATCGCCATCGCCATCACAGGAAGCTGCGCGCTGCTGCTAGCTCAGTCATACTGGTGCAAGCATGTCCAGCCACCACCACAAATGCTTCGTCCGTGGCTGCCCCAACACCGGCCGAAACAGCACCTTGAGGTTCTTCAGAGTGCCCAAAGACGACAGGTAAGCGTTATATTCATTTACTGGTTCTTATTCCATTTATCAAACAATTAGCGCACCGTATCGATATGCAGACAGCCAGGCATTCAATTTTAAACACTAGAAAGTAGCATATATCTGTTTTGAAAGGTGTAAGATTGCCGTGAAAGCTGCAAAGTTCGTCTGCACCTGTGCCTACGATGATTACATGTAATCTTGTGTCCTGCAGGCCCTCGTTTCATACGTGCAGTGACGCAAAGCCATAAATATAGTGCGGAGTTTTTTTTTTTACCTAAATAAAGAAGTATTCTTTTTTATAGGCGATTGTAGGAAAGTACTGTACGTATTTTTGTATCTGCAGTTCGTGATGAAGCAGCTTTTAAGCGGCAGAATAGGGAGCCGTTAATGCTAAAAACTCATCGCAAGTCGTTCTGTAGTCTTCAGTCAGTCGCGAAAAATCGTAGAAACTTCAAATGTAGTTATTTCATCGAAGCAAACTTGTATATAGCAAAGTATAGTATATAGGGTGCAGAGGGATTTTTTTTTTTAAATAATGTTATTGCCTCGAGGCGTAAAGGAATGTGCAAAAAGAAAATTAAAATGGGTAGAAAAAATGCATTGTTCTGCATAAAATTCATTTTCATGTCTGGCTTTATTCGGGAAGACAAAAATGGTATTGTAAGTAATGCCAGCATTAATCTTTGGAGTCGTTAATGCTAAAAGCTGTGTCGCAAGTTGTCCTGTTGTCTTCAGTCCGTCGCAAAAAATCGCAAATATTTAAAATGTAGTTATTTCACCAAAGTAAACTTGTATATACCAAAATATAGTATATAAGGTGCAGAGGGAATTTTTTTTTAATGATGCTTTTGCTGGGGTAAAGGAATGTGTAATAAGAAAATACAAAGGGGTGTAAAAAATGCATTCTGTTGTGTAAAATGAAGGATGTCTGGCTTCATTCAAGGAGATAAAAATGGTATTGTTAGTAATGCCAGTATTTTTCTTTCCACAGGTTCGAAGCATACATCGACTTTGCTGACTGGCATGAGTTGGCGGGCATGCCAAAGCAGAAGATCAACGAGTCTCGCCGCATTTGCGCGGCGCATTTTAGGGCGGCAGACTACGCAGACCCCGGTCAAACCAAGCTGACCATCTGCAGTGCCATCTGTGGGAGTTGAAGCTGCCCATGCAGAGAGCCCGGCAGAGCAAAGTAAGTGTGCGAATGTAGGATATGCATACGCAATTCAGGTTTTGAGAGCAGAAACCTAGAATATTTGGGATTTGTTTCATTGCTGCAAATTACATTGCACAACCTGTGAGGGAACTTGGTGCATCTTTGCCGCTTTATGTTGCCCATAGAATATGAGCAAAGGGCACCCCTGTTATGATTTATATCTTATGCAATGAATTTTGCAGGTGCTCCTGTCAGCCCTCAGCAGGCCTCAGGACAAGGATCACCTGGAGCACTTGCAAGTATGTTTGCCTTTCCTTTTCCCACTAGACATGTTTATGGAGCTCTAGTGTTACTACAGTTAGTATAGGCCTTTATTGTGCTCTGGAAAGGCAATTTTGTTTTCAGCAAACTGTGTCCATTAGTAATAACCTTGAGCAGATATTTGAATTCATCACTCAGTATTTTATGCAATGGCTATGTTTAGGTTGTTGAAACTTTTCATGGAAGTCTAATGCAGTGGTGGGAATTTTTGATTTCCTACCCTTAGTTTAGTTCCAGTTTAACAAACATTCTCTGGAGTGTGATAAACCAGTGGTCCACTCATACACACCCTTTACCTTCTGCTATGCCTAAGTGAACAGTACTAAGGCATATTTTAACATGATGGGAACTAATGTTACCCTCCCATGTCCAGGTACACCCCCACATCCAGAGGTGCCAGCTGATGGGGGCCCAACATCTCTTCCAGGACCCTCTGGACTGTGCCAAAGTAAGGAATGCCTAATAGCAATTGTGCCCTGATGCTTTCTGTTTGTGGAACTTGATATACTTAACAGTTACTCTGAGAAACTCAAAAACAATTTGTTGATTGTCTGTTGTTCACTTACAAGAATTGTTATCTGCTGGGACTTTCACAATAAACTATGAAGACCAATTTTCAGTTACGCTGATTGTTATCTCATTTTGCTGAGGCCCAAAAACATTCTCTGCTGCACTATGCTTAATTCCTAGAGGTTTTTATGTCTGTTAATTGCACTTGCTTGAATTGCTGCACTTGAACGTAGCAGTAACTTGGAATGCACAACATAGATGTAAGCGCAGTTTTCCAAAAGAAAAAGGGTTAATCTCACTTTTGCTGCCTAGGCTGGATTTGGCATGCATTATCGTATGATACACCTAAAATAAAAAGTGTTTTGAGACAGCTGTTCGAAGTGTACTTTTTTTTCTCACAGGGACGCCTACCTCGACCAAAATCGGTGGCCGACAGCTTCAGTGCAAGTTCACTTTCTTCCTCATTTCAATGACAACGAATAACTGCACATACACAGCACACGAACGGCATGGGTGCTCGTTTGTTGTTTTTTTTGTCTGGTGTATGGATGGGCTGTTATTGGCTGCCTTGTTTGACAACTTGCCTATATTACTACCTTTTAGAAAATGATCAGTGTAACAATTTTATATGACCTAGACACACAGGATTCAGTATAATTGACAACTTTTACAATGACGTGACCTGTATAGCAAAGAATTGTGGAGGTGCTAGGTGGTTCACTATAAAGGCACTAGACTGTCTAATATTTTGACTGCATGACCTCTGTGTTATACAATAGGAAAGATGTTATGATCAGTGATGCAGTTGCAAAATAATTGAAGCCTTTGGCATATAAATGCCATACTTTATCATCACACAGTGAATGGCAATTCGTGCAGTTCTAATTTCGCACTTACTCCACTTGTAACTGAGTGCAAATTGTTTCTTTTTCCAGCTACCACACCTCTTCGCCGCGGAAAGAAGCGAAAGGTGTTCACATCATCGACAGCGCGGGTCATGTCGAAGCTGCGGTCAGACACAGTCAGGTAGCGGAAGGCTTTGTTGAGATCGCGAATGCAAAAGAGTCTTCCAAAGAAGGTTAACAAGAGGGACGCCCTGGAAACATTAAGGTCATACCTGACTCCAGAGTTCTACCAGCTCTTGGACAGTCAGGTTCTGCTCCAAGGTCGCAAAAGGAAAGGGAGGAGGTGGCCACAGCTTATGAAAGAATTTGCTTTAAGCACTTTCTTTCATAGCCCAGCGGCCTATCGACGCTTTTCAAAAGTGCTTGCTTTGCCATCCTCGAAGTCCCTTCGCATTTGGTTGTCTGAGGTGCCAATGACACCCGGAATTATTCCAAAAGTTATTGAGGAACTCAAAGACGCAACTTCACATTGGCTTTTGAAGGATCGGGCTTGTGTAATCATGTTTGATGAAATGTGTGTTCGGCAAAATTTACTGACCAAAACAAGGACGCAGTCATTGACTTTTCAGACAACAGCACAGAGAGGGCACCGAGTGTTGCAAACACAGCATTTGTCGCCCTCCTTTCTGGAATTTCAAAACCATGGGTGCAGCCCTTGGCGTTTGCAGTGGCTAAAACAAAGCTGCATGCTGTCGAGATCAAACAGATGCTGTTTGCATTGATTGTAGCTCCATGATGCTGAGCTGTATGTCAAGGCAATAATCTGTGATCAGGGGACAAGTAATGTCACACTGTCAGAGTTATTAAATGTGTCTCCAGAAAGGCCATTATTTTTGTGCAGGGACGCAAGGTTTATTTCTTGTTTGACACACCGCATTTAATCAAGTGCACAAGAAATAACCTTCGTGCCCCTCATAATCTTCACATTGGAAGTGATGTTGTACAATGGAGACACATTGTGGACTTGTATCAAAGCTCTGACGCGATTGGAATGAGATTGGCACGGAAACTTACTGACAACCACATTTATAAGAGGCCTTTAACAGCATGAAGGTTAAGCTCGCTACACAAGTTCTGAGCGAATCTGTGGCAGTGGCACTGCTAACCATGATTGCTTTGGGTAAACTGCCTGGGACCGCCAAATCTACAGCAGAATTCATTGATCGCATTGACAAGCTATTTGACTGTCTCAACAGCAAGAGCACCACCGCCAGACCTGGCAAGATGGACTTTGCCATCAGTGCTGGCTCTGGGCATGTGGAGTTCTTGCGTGAGGCAATCCAATGGCTTCAGAGCTGGAGATTTGACAGCCCCAGACAGCCTCACACAATCCGTGGCTGGCTTCTCACAGTGCAGGCTGTCCTCATGCTGTGGGAAGACCTCTCTCAAAATTTTGACTTTACTTGCCTCCTGACTTGTCGCCTGCAGCAGGACCCACTTGAGAACCTTTTTGGCTCTGTGAGAAGGAGGCATGGCTGTAATGAACATCCTAATGAGTTTCAGTTCATTGCTGCTCTGAAACACATTGCCCTTGGGAAATTGATTAATCTGGCTTCTCGTGGGAACTGCGAGGTCCGGGGCACATACATGCTAGTACGCCTATCATGTGCTGGTACTGGCCCAGATTTGAGCCCTGCTGATGAAGCAGAGGTGCCCAGTTCCTGTGAGACGTCAAGTGGCGACCTCCTAGACGCTGCGGAGCAGAATGCTCTTTACTGCTTCGCAGCCCCTCTTCTGCAGCAATTCCTCAAGAACCGGCCTTCGGACTGCGTCTGTAACCGGTTCCTGAGGAGTTAGGATGAGGCGCTAACAGGTTCCCATAAGTAGCTAGCAATGCTCCAAGCTCATAGTGAGCAAGGAAGGCTCTTTGGTGACTTGCCAGTGCCTTCCGAGTCATTTTTTGAAGCCGTGAAGGGAATGGAGGAAGATTTCATAGAGAATATAGGTGTTTTAGCACATCTGCGTGGTGTGACACACACACTTGGTGAGGTGCTTGGCAACAGGCTTCCTGCACAAATGTTCTGTTCAGAATCCTGCCATAGTGCTCTACTGCAGCAGTTCTGTCGTTCGAGACTGCTGCTGCACATACGGCAGGTAAATCAAGTGCTGCGAAAGCAGCGTGACAGGAAGTCTGCAGCAAAAAAAATATATAGAAGGTGGCACCTTGAGGAATTTTCCTCACCATCTCATCTGACAGTAATGAAATGCATGTAATTTTGTCTCAAAATATTAGGCATAGAGGTCATAATAGGGATGGTCTGGAATGTGGCTTATGGGATGCAGTACCACAGAAATTCATCAAATAAATTTAGGTAACTTGTAGATGAAGTGCTGCGCACTCATGTCACAAAGGAAAAACTGTCATTTCTTCACTATTAAAATGTTGCAATCCTGACAAAATTTTGAGCAGGCATTTTTGTGCTCAGCCACTTGGTAACAAAGCCACTAAGCTGAAAGAAGGGCTCCAGATGATTTCAACCCCCTGAGGTTCTTTAACGCACACTGACATCGCATAACGCACGGGCCTCTAGCATTTTGCCAAAATGCAACAACCACTTCAGCAGGGCTGAAACTCTTTTTTCGAGCCAGCAGCTGACAACCATAGCTACTAAATCACCACAGCAGCTTGGGTGTATTGTGACATATTTGGTGCAACATACATATGAAATTTTTCTCTATGCCCTTCATGTCGTGCCGGCAGCATTTTGCCTACTCAGTCGTGAGCGCTGTTATTTGTCATCTTCTGACCCGTGCTGCCAGGTTTTTTATGCTTTGTGGTGTGCATTGCACCAGTTACTTTCAGTGCTGGCACAGCAAGCTTTGGTAGATGCTGAAGCATGTCCGTTCCTGCACTTTTGATCCAAGTGAGTCCTTCACAGTTCGTTTTCTTCATTGACGTTTCATTTTCTGTGATGTGATGGCTACTGAAGTTACAGGTGCCAGTAGCTTGATCTATGTAATCTTTCTTACTAGCCTTGTGAGAACCACCGAGCTGTTGTTCTGTACGTAACTCGTTTTATGTGAGGTGCCTTTTTTTAAGGTTCCTTATGTGAGGAAATATCATTTGGAGCATTTTTGTGCTTGGTCACTGCTAATACTTCCGCTGACGAGTATTATCTGTTGCCTTGAAATGCTGTTTATCACATTTTTGCCTTGCGCTGTTTATTAGAACATCCGATTTGTAGTGGTTGTGCTACAATGTGCTGCTTGGTCAGAGGTTGAGCTGTCTGTCTTGTAATGAGGCTTTGATGATTTCTGCAGCTGAAAAGGCAGTCTGCAGAAAATATTTTCTTGCATAACAGCTTCCACTTGGGGCTGGGGAGGGGAAACTAGGGGGAAACACTGGAAAATTCCAAACCTTTTGATCTCCCCTCCCCCTGAGTTGAATAAAATGGAGAAATCTTCCTCATTCTTCACTTTTCGTAAGCTGGCAAAAAATTACTTTCGAGAAAATGCATAAGTGTTCCTTTTTTTTTTCGTTCAAGCAATTGAATGTTCATTTTTTTTCCTCTTTATTTACTGTTAATTTCTGTACATATAGTTCATAAGCCTTTTCTATTGCACTCCATTGTTGTGTGATCACTTTCGGCCTGTTTACCGCGAAATTATTGCCCAAATTGGAAACTTTTGTACCAGAAACATTTGCATTGTTTTTTATATTGTTTCTGTTCTTTAGTGTAACGATTCCCTGCTGTTGTGTACGAGTGGTGCTTAGGGCCTATTCAGGCGGATTTTTTTTTCACCTTTTTCCCTCTGCACCAAGGCACTCGGTTGTCTTAATTTTCATGAATAAAAAAAAATGAAAGTGCATTGAATTTTATTTATTTTATGTGAACGAAACTGCTGTGACAATGTGACAGTCCTGCCTTATCCTGTAAGAGATTTCAAGTGCTTTCTGTGCCTTTAGAACACAAGGTCAAGGTTGCATTGTAAGCCAGGAAGGGTATTGTAAATCTTTATGCATGTATTTTGGTCATAAATATCACTGTCCTTACCTGCTTCAATTGCCAAGCGTCAGATAATGAGAACACATGCATTTACTCTGCTTTCCTGCATGTTTTGCAGACATGAAATGTTGGGGTATGCGTGTCATTCATTAAATTTCATGTCAACCGTGGAAATATGGACCCCACCAGAGCTGTACGATTTGCCGCAAAACAGTCAGCAAAGCTTGAATGCTGAATAGAGGGAATGAAAGTGGATATTTTTGCATATGAGGAACATAAAATTGTATCAAAAGTGTTTCAACCTAGGGCTCCAGAACTTCATTTCAATGCTCCAAACGTTTTACAGTATGGGTTTATTACTGCTCTCTGAGCTGTTCCAAAATGCAGCCTGCTTCTACCCTTTTTTTATTTACACCAGTGGTGTCTGTCATTTCTGCAGGCTGTGATTGCATTTTTGGTGCTGATTACGCTTTTTCAATATCAGTCTGCTTTAACGCCATGTATTTGGGTATATAGATGACTCTTGTAGGGCAGAAGTGTTTATCCTTAATTTATAGAAAATCGATAACTGCACAGGCATATTAAATCCTGCAAATATCGATGAAAAACATATACCCTGCTGCCTGAGAACTGATCAAACGAACCTGCACATAATTAAAACATTTTTCTGTTATAGTTTTGAATAGTCCTTCGTTAACAGGGGAAGTCTGCATGCACCTAATGGTACCTTGTTTTAACAAAGCAGAAGTACTTGTCCCATAAAAACAGATTTGCTTCACAAACATATGACAATTTTTCATAGCTAAACATGTGGAGGTCTGCATACACATTACGGTATCTATGTTCTAACAAAGCGGAGCCACCTGTCTCTGCAAAACAAGTTCACCTAATAAAAACAGTAGGATGTAAATTTTATTTCAATCACACTGCAAACTGATTACAGTATTTCAATTATAAATTATTTGTCCCCTAAAAACAAACTTATTTTAATAAATTATAAGACGGAACTTCTCATTACCAAGGAAACAAAGATTGTCATACGGAGTCTCCGATGGTTACATTTGGTCGTAATGTATGGCACGGAAAAGTCTTCGGCAACCCAGCGGGTTTTTATGTAAAGTAGAGCTTTTTTTTTACAGAGCACATCGGCGCTCGATACGTTTTTACAGCCAAGAAACACCTCGCATCATATTTCTCTACCACGGGAGAAATTTCAGAGTTGAGCTAGTATAGTTGAACGCCCTTTTTTCCTTCCTCCATGACGAGGCAAGAAGGGCGTGAATAATTCAGCGTGTCTGCTTTGTGGCGTGGAAACAGTCCAAAAATTTTTGTTGGGGCACTGGTCATCCTGCAGATTGTAGCTGGTACGGGAAACACTAACATGGCAAGCACTCAAAAGAAATGACCTTTTGCAGGCGTGAAAAGAAGGCCAATTTGCCAACAGCGCAAACTATGCAACAAGGTCAGAGCCCGCTGTGGCCCTCTACATTGCCTGGACCTTGTAGCGCTCCATCGGTTACGAACAGTTATGCCCCATCTGACTGCCTGACTCAGTAGGTGATGAAGAAGCACCTCTATTTTCGGACGGCGTAGCAGACAGCACCGCATATGAACAGCTTCAGCGAAGAATTGCTGGGAGCAGCGTTCGCTGCATTTAGCTCCGAAAAGGTGCCTACCCTCAGCACATTGAAGGCAGGGGCAATTGCAATGGCCATGTCATTTGCAGTGCATTGGGGACCTCTGCGTGCTTATTAACAATATCACAGGAACCGACGTTTTGCCCCGCAACAAATACGAATTCAGGAAGCTGTGGTCCGCGGAAAAAAAGGACCTTGTTCAGACGTGGTATCTTTGCAGTGTATGCAAAGTGGTTGTGACTACATGTGGTGGCGAAACAATATGTTCTCATTGTGGAATGAGAGAACTGGTGTCAAAAACACAGGCCCAAGGTTCGTACTTTGTTACATTGAACCCAGGAAAACAGTTAACTTCACTTATTGAAAGAACTAAACAAAGCCTTAAAGAAGGATTGCACATGAAGAGCAAAAGGTCAGATGCAGTAACTGACATCACAACTGGATTGTGTTTTGAAGAATTGTGCAATGACGATGTGCTACATGATGACTTGACACTGACAATGAACACAGATGGGAAGTCCAGTGTTCAAATCATCCATTGCAGTGGCCATTGCAGTTTGTGCTGAATGAACTGTCGCCGGCAGTTCATTTCAGAATCCTGTTTTAGCTGGACAGTGGTTCGGCAACGCACACCCTGACATGCAGAAGTTCTTGAACAAATTAGTCAGTGGGCTCAATTCAATGAAACCAATCATTTGGAAAAATGGAACTTCGGTGCACCGCTCCAAAGCTTTCGTGTTGTGATGCGCAGTTGATGTACCAGCCAGCGCGTGCTGCTGTTTTGAACATGGTGCTGTTCAATAGCATTTAAAGCTGTCCCTGGTGCCTTACCACAGCAACAAATCACGAAGATAGGCGTGAACTGTTTTGCTGCACTAATATGATGGAAATGCCAGCACGTATCTGTGATTGAATTTTTATAGAAACAATAATTATAAGCAAGTCACTTTTAGTTCGTGCTATGGAATAGCCCTGGAGGGCTGAAAAAATTTCACTGTGACCAATTTCAAGCACCTCAAAACAGTCTTTCTCATTGTGTAGTGCTGAGGTCTGGAAAAAAGACAAGTTCATCTTTTTTTTTTTTTTAATGTGAAGAGCGAGCACCTGCTGTGTTACTGGACGCATTGGGTGCCTTCTTTTTATGGAAGTTGGGCTTGACTTCAATCTCCTTAGTGCAGTGCTTGATCTGGAGCTCTCATGTTATCAGGCCAGGTAAAATGAGACCCTACAATTGCGATTCACAGGAGCCGACCCTGACATCTGCCAAAAAAAGTGCCCGCCATGTAACTCAATCCCAACTTTTGCATAAAGTAGGCACCCAATGAGCCAGTTGCCACAATCCTTCCATCCTGATAGAAATATACTGCTGTAAAATTAGCTGAACTTATCTTGTGCTTCCTTTTTGGTCACATCTGGCTTTTTTTACAAAGTATGAGAAGTTCATTCATATTTAACTTCTTTTTAGGTCACATCTGGCTGTTACTCTCTTCAATGAAAATTCTGCGAGGCTCCAGGCCCAGAAAAAAAGGAGAGGACCGCTGGCAAGTGAAAATGGCAAAATCAAGAAAAGGACATTTCAGTGCTGCTCCAGTGAAAATGGAGCCTACTTTTTGTAAGTTAAAACTTTGTTCTACTTATAATATTACACGAAAAACTAAGTGAACTGTTGTAATCTCGATGACTGTTTCACGCAGCATATGTCCACAGGCTCCTCCAAGATGCGGAGAAATGGTCTGAGGGCTCTTCACACGCAGAGCAAGCATAGCTTTAGAGCGCCACTTCATGACTGATGCCTATGAAAGACCGTCAAAAGAACTAATTACTGCACACAGGCACAGATTTGCGCTTCATCACGACTATTCAATTGCACAGTACAACTGTCAGTATACTTGACCCAAATGCTCAACAAACGTATTTGATGGAAGACTCAGTTGCCCAAAATTGCAGCTGGGTGGGCAATAAAGGGAAGTCAAAATTTCGAGACCTGAATGTGACAGCTGTCATAAAGGGTATGTTGTTCATCAAAGTTGTTTTGACAGTGCAGCCGAAAATTAGCATTAAACTTTGGTAGGCAAAGTGAGTGTATTCAACAATTGATAACTCACTGTAGCTTTGCATATAATCTTGAAATTAAAGGGAACAAATTAATTGTATACTGCAGAAGCAATGTGCAAGTTCACTCTACGTGCAAGTTTTCATTAACCATTTTTAATACAGGAGAAAGTTTTGTAGCAAGCAAGGTGCGTTCTTTCCTTGGTGTAAGTGGATATACTGTCCACCAGATTAAGTTGGCGTACAGCATGAGGACACAGGCGAGAAAAGAATGATATAGACTGGCACTGCTTTATTTATAAGATTTAGTAATTAGTTGGAGGGTGGGCTTTAAAAAGGCCTCTCCGCGCCCATCCCTTACCATCTGTGTTTCTTTACACTCCACCTGTCTATTACATCAACTGACGCAACAAGCTATAATGCAGTATCAATCGTTCTGTGCCCTTTTTTTACAAGTGTTCCATCATGCTAAATTTGTTCTTTCATTCTGCACAGATGCTGTTCGCTCAAACAAAATATTTTCAGCGACCCAAGATGAAATAGAGGATGTGATCAAAAAGTGGCTGCAACATGCGCCTTGCAGGCTGAAGCAGCTGCAGGAGAGGATTACGAAGAAAGCTGAGGCAAGCCGATTCTTTTATTTTTGTCAGAATGGGAGCATTTTTCGTGTATGGTTATGGTAGTAGAACTGATGTCAACTTTTTCTCACAATTTCTTGTTTAACAAGTATCTGAAATGTTTTTTCGCTCCCGCAGGCAGTCTGTGACCGAGAAGCTTGTTAGTATAAATAATGTATTGCGTCGTATTCACAAGCTGCTCGCCTGTCTGGCTTGCGTCTACCTTTCGACGAAGTACTTCCAACCCAGTTACAGGGTAAAAAAAAAAGAAAAAAAGGCGCCAAGAAAATAGATAAAAAGGCAGACAGGAAAGTAAATGGTATCTCACCCATTACTTTCTACCTGGCCAGGTTTCAAGGGAGCATGGCACCGCTGTTGTAGGATGGGTGGCAAGAGAGTTCTTTATATTTATTTTTCATTTTTTTGGCACCAGCTTCAGAGTTTGAAACTTTCTGGTTACATGATATATATCCTGTTCTCTAGAGACTGCAAAGTACCACTAGGAAGATATTTCAGATCAAGAAATCCTGTTAGAGAAAGAATATGCTTCTGCATATTTTCAGGGCTAATAACTCGAGCATGGTACAAGAAGAGGCACTTGCCCTTTCTTTAGGGTCGTTGACCTTCTTTACTAGACTGGAACAGCATGATTATTATTTTTATCGTGTTGTTTTAAACACGTTTTTTAAGATGTTACATCTTTGGTAACAGAACTGCATCATTTTGTTTCTTAAATTTCAGTTGCTAACTTCTTTTTGAATTATTCTATTTGTACGCTGTTTGCAGACTTTCTTCCCCATAATTTTATTTTTATACAATTTCTATGAACCACAGTACTCTTTTATTTACTGCTAGTATTTTTCATTCTTCTGATTGTGTTTTTTAACAATGCAGCTGAAAAGGCCTGAAGACCACATCAACTTACTTCACTGAAGTTTCCAAGGCTAAAGATCTTCAGCAGAAAGCTGTGAGAGGACCGGCGGAGGCGTGTGTGTGGAACATGCGGCACTCAGGCCGACAGGAAAAGTCGAGTATATGGCACTGAACATTCTCTTCAGTACTCAGATATAAAAAGGATTGCTTCACTGCAATTATTGCACATACCATCATTACCAGAAACAAGGCTTGCTTCTCAGCCTCCTAGTGTATCCAAATAACACCCCTAAAGACTAGAGCATCTTATAATTTGAGGAAAAAGGCGCTCTTTACTTTGTAGAAGTTTAGAGCTTGGAGCTAGCATGGTGCTGTATTGCACGACTATTTTACAAACTATGCACCTGCAGTCTGTGCAAACACAATTCATGCAAAATTCTCATCAGACATTCATTGCTTACTCGAATCTTAAAAGTAAACCTATCTGTAATCTAGCCAGGATTGCTTGAACACCAAGGGAAAATTTTGTATTATTTTCATGCAAAAATGGCTAGATAAGAACACTGCGTTGAAATCAGGTTACTCCAGTTTCCTATCTCTGGGTGCTGTGCCCATGAACTGGTAAATTGATTTCAATTATGGATCACTTGAATGGTAGGTAGGTGACACAACTCGCCTGAACGCCATTTAAAAGTCAGCTTTGTCTTTCGCAGTGATGATTATTGTATCTTGTGTCAATATATTCTATGACAGTGCTGCATTCTAGGCACCTAAAGATGCGTTTGTAAAAGTGTACTGAGCACAAATTATCAGAGTTCTTTACAAAAGCTGTCAGGCATTTATTCGGGCATCTAACTGTTAGACTGCCAAACTAGCTTCTCTAAAGCTCAGTATTGTGCTTATCTGTGTTTGTAAATACTTCATAATTTTGTACATTAAAGCCCCACTCCACATAAGGTTTAAATCTGTGGGTCATGCAGTGACAATTTTTCAGTTAAACACTTTCTAGTACCTCATGTACCCCACACATTGTAGCTGATGGTTTTAAGCTTGGTTTCTTGACTTAAAGATGATTTATGGTGACCAGCAGGCTTCATGCGTCTTCATACAAGCCCATCAGTTTTTGCCACCCTCTTCCACATTTCATATATCGTTCAGATAACTGGGCAACCAGACTTAAACACAGTAAAATTAGACCCACTGGAAAACAATTGCTCGGCATCTTCTCTCCCCCATTCCGATGCACGCCATTCATTTCTTTGCGAGACAACTCCAACACAGAAAAAAAGGCAGGCGGTAGCGAGGCTGAAAGAAAAAAGCAAGGTGTTGCCTCAATAGTGGGAAAAGTCCTGGTTCCAAGGCGGGCATGCATCTACGAAGTATGGTACCTAAAAAGGTACCAATGCGACAGCCGAAAGCAGTCGGGCGCATCGGGCGTGCTCTGCAGCTGAGCCGCGATGTCTGGACTCCGGCGTCGGCTTCTGCTACCTGCAATGGTAGGCTTTCAGCTCTGCGATATGAACGCGGCCGCCGGTGCACCCCGTTTTGAGGCTCCACCAGCTAGTACACAAGGGGAGAAAAACTGTTTCCCAACTCGGTAAAGCCACAGCCACTTGGGAGCCAAAGCAGCAGAAAATCCTTTGCTAGGATCACTGAGGGCATGGTTGCATTTGAGCACTAAGTCACCCGTCTGAAAGAGGACGCTTCAGTGGCTTTTATCATACTGAGCCTTCTGCTGGGCTCTCCATCCCCCAGGCTTTTCCATGCCCTACTCAGAGCTTGCATAAACCTGGTGCGAAGTTGCGCCGCATATAAAGACCACTCTCTCAACGTATCCTCAGCCCCTTCCTGGCGCCGCACAAGAATAGTCAGTGGGTTAGCCAACTCTCTCCCAAACGTGAGAAAAACGGAGGAGTAACAAGTAGAACGGTTCTCAGAAGTTCGAATCACGAACGCAAGCTCGTTCAGGTTAATCTACCCAGTCTTTCTGGCTCCTGCCGAAGGTCGTGAGCATCGTCTTTACGGTGCGATTGCAGTGTTCTGTCGGATTAGACTGAGGGTGGTAGGGTGAAGTGGGATGGTGCTCGATCTGAAGGGAGGAACATGTTTCTCGAAACATCCGGGCCAAGAAATATGATGTGTTATCCGCAATCAGGCACTCCGAGAAGCCAAAACGCATAAATTTCAATCAGCTTGTCTAACACAGCCCGAGCTGTCACCCTGCAAAGTGGAGAAAGCTCCACCTACTTGGTAAAGTGGTCAACCACTACCAAGAGGTGCTGAAACCCCTGCTTACTTCTCGGGAAAGATCCCATTAAGTCACGGGCAGCGTATTGCCATGGCCACTCAATGTCAATCGGTTCCATCTATTCCGGCGGTCGGCCACCGCGAGATTTCACCGTCTGACAAATATGGCAGGTTCTACAATAGTGGAAAATATTCCGCTTCATGCCGGGCCAGGTGACCGTGCAGCTAAGTTTTGCAAAGACCTTTGAGCTGCTCAAATGTCCGGCCTGTGGCTCGTTGTGAGTGTACCGCAAATGCCCACCTCACTCTTGGGTACAACCAACTTAAACGGATCAATGGACTCGTCATCAGTAGCAATATACCTCAGCATGAGCCCGTCGGCGTCCAGCAGGAATGAATCTTCAGGGCTACCGGCAATGCAAGCTGGCTCCGGCTCATCGGCGGCCGTTGCACTATCGGCAGTAGTACGACGATCTATCTCCTGCAAACGACTTACGATCGCCCTACAGAATGAATCGGCCTGCTGGGCCCTAAGGAGCTCTTCACGGCTGAATATGATTGCGGCATCTCCGACGGGGAGCCGCTTGACTCCTTCAGGCTGGCTGGAGACGCAGCAAAGGCATATTTCCCCTCCGTCGCGGTGCGGGGCTGGCCTGCAGTGGGAGACTCCTGTGGCACTCGCAAGACCCGGCACATGTTATTAAAAATCTTAGGGCTCAGCTTTTGTGGGTAAGCTGTTTCTACTTGAGCGATGAGACTGAACCGGCAGGGCAAGGTCAACACCAAAGACGTCGAGGCAGTACTTGAACATGACTCCGTAAATGACCTTAAGATAGCAAACGGCTTGTCCGCTGTCCACGTGAGCACTGGACATTTTAGAAAAATGAAAATCAGTGTTGCTGTCTAGCTTTTTCGTGAAGCCCCTGCTGAAATTCGCTACCTAATCCAGAAAGGAAAACATCCAGCAGAGGCTGAGGCAATGGCTTGGTTTTTCGAGCTGCTTTGGAGATGGTATAGTCTTATATCATCCCGTGCTTGCTCTGAGCAAGATAGACATTGCCAAGTAACAAAAGCTATGCTAGCATACGCTACGACATGTGAAGATTGGAACTACGCACTGGAAGCCATCACAGGCAGGCCTTGATTTCCACAGCTGTTGTGTTTAGGTTTCCTCCAGCAAGACGTGTGCTGAAGTAAACCTTCCTTAGCTCAAGCAAAACATCAATAAAATGCCTCCTTGTAGCCTGCTGTTCTTAGTTCTAAACGAAGTGGCTAAAAAAACAGTGGTGTATAGACCTTTTCAAAATTGGCCAAAGGGCGCTGCCATACTGGAGACTGGGCTGTGCTCATAGCACAGGAAAATGCTGCGGATTCTCCGCCCACGTCTGCTTCACAGCCCAGTCAAACCGGTTTCTCCCGGGATCGTGAAAAGGTCTATAGGAGCTAAAATTTAATTCACTCAGTAAAATCACTAAAAACAGTGGTGTATAGGGCCTATAATTCATTCGAGATGTATGATGAGCTGTGAAAAAAAAAAGGATATGTACAGTAGAATCTCGATAAACGGAAATCGGTTAAACGGAACTACCGCTTAAACGAAACAAACGCCTCGCGATTGGTTGGTTTTGTATTAAACCAATGTAAAAAAAAATCTCGTTAATTGGAACTCAAATTTTGCGACCACCGCGTTAACGGAACCGAAAAACTCGAAACCGCAACTAGTCGGACAAGCACAGTGCCATCGCGGTACGCATCAATGCTCCCCTCCTTCTCCTCCCCGCGTCACCACTCCGGTTTCCGTCTCCGGCGGTTTCCGGTTTGCTCGTACACTGCCCTCCGCATCGCTTGCTCGCGTTCACGGCGGTTGTGTTCAGTTAGGCCTAAGCCCTAGAGCCCTAGAGCTTTTGTTCGGTCCGATGGCAGCGCAAAAACGACCGCACAATGCACTTGCGTTGGAAAGGAAGATGGAGATCATCAACGACTTCGAGAGTGGTGGCTTCACGAAAACGGCGCTAGTGACGAAGTACGCCGTCCCCAAAAGCAGCCTAACAAGAATTCTTCAAGACAAGGACAAGCTTCGGGAGGCGTTTCTTCCAACGAGAAGAAGGTTCGGAAGTGTTTCTGCACAGCCTGTCAAGTATGGGTGATGCCATTAACAAAAAACAGCTGCGAGAGCTCAAACAAGCAAATATAAAATCCTTTTTCACTAGCCAATAAGTGATAATTCCCACTCTTGACATTTTTTTTTAAATTTCAGTACTGGTACTACTGGAACAAAAATTCGCTGCTTATTTTTCTCTAATAAAGTTTGTTCTCATAGTGTACCGTTCTTATTACCTAGATTTCGCAAATTGAGATCCGCTGAGACTGCCAACGGTTCACGTGGAAGCGGATTGCGCAATGCTGAACCTATTCTCTCTTTAAACGAAACTCCTGATAAACGGAACATATTTTCCTGGTCCCTTGAGGTTCCGTTTATCGAGATTCTACTGTAGATGCTTTAAAAGACGTCATCCGTCCTCTCAAGGAGGATCGGGCTGAGACCCGCGTCGATAAGAAATTTCATGTAAAAAGCCTACTTTCGATAAGAATATGAGCACATGGTTTAAAGGAAACATTGGGTTGTCAAAAATAAAAAAGGATGGGTGGGCAGGTATTTAATATGTATACAAGGAGGGAAAATGATGTCTCCTTTCTGGTTCCAGTTGTGCACATATAATTAAAACATGAATTACAGTAAGCCGATAAGCACATCTCAAACAGTGTGGTGAAGGAGAGTTTGTTAAAAGATTTGTATGTGTTGTGTATGTGTGAACAATTCTCAGCCTACTCAAAGCTACTTCTTTAAATCTGTCTCGTTTTTCCGTGGTATACCTGCCTATCGTTGGCTTTATTGTGTGCAGTTTATTTCTGTTAATGTATTCCATTCCTCTTACCAATGCTGCGTAATTATGTTTTTTATGTGCGGCTTGAGGTCGTGATAAGTTATCTTGTCAATGTCTGTGTCATTTTGAAAGGCAGCCGACGCAGCAAGCCTATCAGCAACCTCGTTGCCTGGTATACAACGGTGGTAGCGGCCGCTTTTAGCTGACGGCGGCTTTCCGCCAGATTTAGCTGCAGCCTGCGACACTATCGTCAGAGATGTCACCATCCTAAAAAAAAACGGTTATGTAGGCTCCCTACCGTGGACACTTGTACAGCGCCATAAAGCAACGGAGCAAGATAGGAGTGAAAAAAGAGATAGAGGTGCCGTTGTGGAGGGCCCCGATTCACCGCGCTACAATGGCTTTCGCCTCACTGCACTTTAGTGGTCCAAAGTGCCCTTTACATTTATTATTATACCAATTTATTAGATGGCACCCAGTAAGGACGCATGTGCGCTGTGCTGTCGCCCATTCTTTGGCAAGCAGCAGTTTTTACGCTGTGCTGTGAGAAACGTGTACACTCTAAGTGCGTCACTTGGGCGGATGATGAGCTGCAACTCTTGAAGTCCGGCTCACGGCCATTCATGTGCAATTTGTGTGCGTCGTCTGACGGTGCTAGGCTTAGCGACGGTGGTGCGCCGGCAGCTACGTTCCTTTCTCCCGTCACCCTGTTCCTGTACAACCACCCGACCGGTTTTCCTCTTTCAACCCTGACCGGCGAACATGGCAGTGAATTTGCCTCGTTACGGGCTCTCCTCCTCGACGCGCTTGAGGGAATCTTTTCTGAGCGATGAGATTGCCCAGCTGCGGGAGAACGAGCGCCTTCGTGGGGAGACCTCACGGGCCTTCGCACAACAAACCGAGGTCATTGCCTCTCTACGTGCCGAAGTTCGCGGCCTATGCCAGGAGCTTGTGCGACGCACTGCTTCAGTGTGAGCGTCCTCTCGTCGAGTCCGTTTTCTTGGGAAATCCTACCCATGATGAGTGGCAGCCTATGGACTACTCTGCCGCTCTTCATCGAGGGATGACTCCCGGAAATGTTGCCTGTCCATCTTCAGCCACTGCACCTCCCCATGCGGTTAACCCACCTAGTGTAATAAAGAAGCACCGAAGTCCAGCCATCACTGGTGCATCGAGCTCATCCGTACTGAATGTCGCTAACCAAAAGAAGCGTCCGAAGTCTATTTTCGCCTCTAAGCTCAGTCCCGAAACAACATCACCAGACCTTTTTAACCATCTGAAGTCAATGAATGTTGCCCCATTTCCTGCCGGCAGCTGAAAACAAGGTACGACTCCTACTAGTCCTTCCACATGGCAGTTAATGAAGAATCGTACAGTAAGCTTATCGAGCCTCCGATGTGGCAGATGGGCTGCATTTACAAGGGCTTTTGTGGGAAGCTCACGACATGCTGCACTCCTCAGAACTGACGCTAAATTGCAGTGGCCCCAAACATTTGTTATCAAAATGCCCAAAATGTTCGGACTAAGGGATTTGAATTTTTTTCTGGCCTGTTGTTACAATGCTGTCGTAGTTACTCGAAACCTGGTTGTCAATCGATATCCCTTCCAGTGATTTCTTTCCTAATAATTACTCTGTTCTTCGAGGTGAGCACCCTGAAACAGGACCCAAAAATGAGGGGGAGTGCTCATTGCTATTGACAGTTCTCTGTAGTATTCGATGCTCCGATCTGGAAACTGTTGAAGAATGCGTGTGGCTTGAGCTCTCTTTAAATCGACATGAAAATCTTAACAGCTTTCTACATTCCTCCTAACCTTACTCCTCCAGCCTATGATGATGTTTTGCTCTCAATCGAACGTTATAACTTCTCATAGCAAGCACAGACTAGTCATTTCAGGCGACTTTAATACTCCAGGTATTAAGAACACATAATGGACTCCAGGTATACACTGGAACCCAATTAATTCTCACAATCATTATATATTAAAGGGAAGCTGCACCGGTTTTAGAATTTGATGCGCTTCAGAGGGTCGAATCTGCAGGGTTTGTATGTTAAGTATACGAAATATTTTGGCTTTAGCTTTTGAAATAGTGACGTAATCATCGATTATAGTTGCTACCGCGTTCAGGCTTCTCCGCAGTGCACAGCGCTGGAGGGGGGGATGTCAGTAGCAGACGACAGGAGTACGAAAGGCGGTAGTGACGTCAAGGACGGCGTCTACCTCTCTTCCGCTTCTATTGCCCGAGCAGGCCGTGCACCACCTGTCGCTTGCAGGCTACGCAGTGCAACCTTTTTCTTGTCTCGCACTTGTTTTCTTCTTGCGAACGTTACCGCAAGCTTTTTCAGTGCATCTTGCACCGTTCTTCACGAAAAGAACATGCATGCCGTGGTTCTGCGCAGCCTATGGCTGCAACACTGGCGGCCGAGAGGATGTCGCGTTTCATAAATTCCCAAAGGAGCGCAAGCTATCGGCGTAATGGGTTGCCGCGGTCAAGAGGAAGGATTTCACGCCTACAAAATCGTCGGTGATCTGCTCAGATCATTTTCGCGACAGTGACTATCACCAAAACTTGTCGTTGATGCGATCTTTTGGGATACCGATCAAATCTGCGCGATTGAAAACCGGTGCTGTGCCTTCTGTCTTCGCACACAAGAGCACCTCTCCGCCGCCAAGAGCTGCTTTCGCAAAAAGAAGAAAACTCGAAGTAAGAGGTCCAATACATAATATTGCTCTTCTGTTCTGTTTACGTTTTTGTTCTGTGGGGCAGATGGGTGGCCGGGCAGATGAAGGCACAGGTGAAAGTAAAACTATTCAGCATTGGCACCCGCTGACGCGGCTGGAAAACTGTGAGAAGTAATGTCAGAGAGTAGGACTTCTTTTATTTTGGAGAGAGTGGGATGTGAAGAGCGCAATACCTTCTCCACACGCTCATGCATAGCCAGGAACCCCAACGCCGCACCCAGTGCACGAAGTGCGCGCCGTGGTTCGTAACTTGAACCAGGAGAACTCGAACGACCGCGCTGGACTGGGGCGCGTTATATATCTCTGTCAGTGGAACAAGGACACACGCTAGACTTTCAAATGAATTTTACTCCGAAGAGGATGCGTTTATGCATTTTTTTTTATCTTCCTTGGTTGCACCTGGATAAAGATAAAAAAATGCGTATAAACTCGTTCTTTCCGGAGTAAAATTCAGTCGCAAGTCTATAGTGTGTGTCTTGTCTGTGGTCATCTTTTGAACTACCCACTGTCAGGTGCATTTCAACAACTATCGCAATTAAGAAAAGAAATCGGGGCAGCTTGATGTCTGTGGTCGAAGTCGCGATGTTAGGCGCAGCTAAATGAAGTGCGCTAAACTCGCGACATGGCAGAGCGTGGCTGCCGATAGCTGTCCTAGCGTTTCGGTATTTTTACCGGTGTTCTAATTGGGATTACGCGCGCGCAGCAAGGCAGTGGCCTGGCTTCTCGTCGATACCGCACTCCCGCGTTAATTTGCTAAATCCCGCCAGAATAAAATGTATACGTACTCGAGGTTGCGGGAGCTGAGAGCATGACTTTTGCTGCTCTTGCTGACATATAAATGACTAAATTCACGCAACAAAACTGGGGCGACAGCTCGTCTGGATGAATTCATTTGTTTACAATCGGCACATCAATCGCATGACGTGACACTGCTTCGTTCGAGTCAGGCAGGAGATTTAGGGCACGAGTAACGCAGATATGTTCAATTGAGAGCGGATCACAGGCGCATACAGCAGTGCGGCGCAGCGGTACGTACCGGTGTGAATTTCCCATGCGGGAAAAGGTTAGCGCTGTCTCCTCGCTCGTCATGTCGCCGCTGCCCCCAGTGTCACCTTGTTCCGAAGCCACCGCTGGTTCTAACAAGTACGGCTCAATATCATATTGCCCTGAGCAGCGTGATCGTTGCATGTTCAGCGGCATACATCCACAGAAAAGCACGTGCGTGCATGTACAATCGCTTGGACCGCCGCTACCACTGAATGGCACGCCGTCATTGACGTCATGGCGCGCTTGACCAATCAGAGGCAAGAGTGCCACTTTCAAAACGCTCCACGGCGTTGGTGCACGTTTTTCTGATTAAAAAGTAGTTTGCGGTCACTTATGACTACATTTAACATTGTATTCGTGTTCAGGGGGTCGTAAACTATATATCTGTATTCCGAACTCTTTTTTTAAAAAAAGTGATGCAGCTGCCCTTTAAGTGTAACATGCTACTTGATTTTATAGCCTTTACCTCTACAGCAATACAATTTCATTGAAAACTGCTGTGGTAATATTCTTGATATCTATCGAATTTTGAGTGATCGAGTCTCTAGTTCCGACATACCACTGACTCGCTGTGACAAATTTCACCCTCCACTTCTAGCTACTATTTCTGTCTCTACCTCACCTTCTACTAATTCAGATCGGGCGAGGAATTCGCCCCGTTTCGCGTATGCACGTGGTGATTATGTTGGTCGCAGCAGTCCTTCAGGGGTCAGGTTGACACTGTGTACTGTGAGTTGAGCAAAGCTTTCGACGTTGTTACTCATTACTTCTTGAAAAGCTTCTACTCTCTGGCATCGAAGTCTCAATAGTAGCCCTCCTACGTAGCTATCTTCTTGATCGCTCCTGCTTTGTCAGTGTCAATAGACAGACCTTCGTTTGCCCTGCAACCAGTGGAGTTGCTCAAAGTTCTGTATTAGGCTCGCTTCTCTTCTCCGTTTTTATTATTGACGTCTCCGTGACCAAGAACTTGTTTCTTCTTTATGCTGATGGTATAAAATATTTAAGGCCATACATTCTTTTCAAGATTGCTTGTTGTTGCAATCGTACATATCTGCTTTCTCTGATTCGTTTGTGAAGAACTTACCCTCAATTCGTCTAAAACTAGGGTTGTCTCATTCGCAAAACGCACAGCTTTGTCTACCATTATTCTGTGAATTCTGTGCTGTTGGACAGGGTTGATGAAATTAATGACCTTTGTGTACTTTTTGACCGCACCTTCAGCCTCTCCTCTTACTAAACACATTGCTCAGCGGGCTATGCGCATGCTCGAATTTGCAGACTTCGAAGAGTTCTGTATTCCACTTCCATTCCTAAAGCTGTACCTGTATACGCTTGCTGCTTTTGGAGTACCCGTCGGTTGTTTGGAATGACAGAGTACAGCAAAATTTTCCGGATATTTCGATATTGCTTCCTTGCACAACTTCCTCCTCTCCCTCCGCCAAGAGTACCCCACTGAATCTTCCTTCTCTTAACTGCTGTCGTGTCAGGGTAGACATAATTTTTCTGTACAAACTCCTCCATGGCCACATTGTGTGCCCTCAGCTCTTAAGAGCTTCCAGCTTTTTAGAGTTCCTTCTCCACGTTCAGTAAAATAGCATGAAGGGAATTCAGACCATTTCAAGTTTCTCAGTTTCTTCATTCCCATTCCCCTCTGGACAGAATGCAGAGGTTGTTTAACTCTTTTCATCTGCACTTTGACATCTTCCGAAACTCGCTCTTATATATATTGGATGTCATTTATATTGGATTCGTTGGATGTTCTAGATACAACACACTTGTTGCGCCTCGAGTGGTTGTTTATTTTATGTATATTTCTATATTACTATAGTTAATGAGTTACTTTTTTTCTCTACCTTTTTTTCTGTGACGTGCTCTACAATTCTCTCACCGTGTATACAAGACATGCTACTACTCACCAATTTCTTTGTGTGTTGTGGCCCAAGGTTTCTTTTTTGAAGGCAAAGAAAGAGCTGTTGGTTCCACTGTTTGGAGATTTGTGATATCTGCATAATTTCTATGTAAACGAAGCGTTGGCATTGAAAACAGCATCTGAGGTTAGGGATTTAAGGATGGACTTTTCAATTCAGGTAGGCAGCGTGGATGGGTTTCAGGCAGAATTGTACTGTTGAAAGTTAGAACTATATGTTTGGTTTTGATTTCGGTATTGTTTCTTCAGATGGTTGTTCGGCGGGCTGCAATGATTCCTTGTTCGGCTAGCTCTTGTTCAAATTCTCCGTCAGTCCTCTGCAGCAGTTCATACTTGGATATCACTCCCTTTGTTTGGTTAAGAGTGTGAGTGACTTGGAGGCTCATCTCACCAAGCTTTTTCATGCCCAATAGCTTCTCACATTGCTCTTCAGTGTCAATTTCGACTAGGAGGTCACCATTTCTTTCTTTCTTGGACTTGTAAGTTGGCAACTAATTTATCTCAAAAAACTTGGGAAATGCTTCACTCTTCCGTGGCACAATCTTTTTCACTTCGGTGCAACCCCTTTTCAGGCAGCCGATCATGTACTTTTGAAGTATATTTACCCATATGGCATGTATGGAATAAGGGTTCCCAATATTCTGTCGCCTCTGGTTCACCCTCATAAACAGAGGAAGGCCCCAGAGCCCCTTGCCTGGTAGACAGGCGAAGAGCCCGTCGGCCGAGACTTGACCACGACCTCGACCGCCACCGTTTGATTTCTACTCTCCACCTCTCAACTTATAGCCACGGTACGAATGGCAGCTTCAGTGTGGAGCCAGGGGTCTGTGGTGGCGCCAAGCACCAACACCTATTTACACAAGATGCCCCTGCGGGGAACCTTCCAGTGTGACATCCCTTATAGCACGAGATTTTGGGATATTAACACCATAAACCATACAGCATGCAAAGCCAGTATCATAGCTCAAAAGACTGCAACTTGAAACTAGTTAATCTTTTGTGTATGTGATATTGTGACTTGAATTTATCAGATTTATGTGGCTCTTGGATACCAGCAACTTATCTTTTTCTCATGCACTGTTCTGCATTTTACTTTCAGGTGAATCTTGGAAATCGATTCAAGATTCCAGAAAAAAAGTTTTCTTTCATAATGAAAACAAAAAATGAAGCGAAAGTGGCACGAGAAATGGCACGGTATTTGTAGACAGCAAAAGAAATCAAAGAGCGGTGCCTAACTGGGCAGCGCTGCTACCGTATGCCAGATAATGCTGCAAAGCTTCGGGCAACGCCTGAGAAAGTGGCGCTCGAATGCACCAGTCACATGATATTTGGTATTTCATAGGCTTTCTTTAGAGCTTGAAAAAAAGATACACATGAGGCTTTCTTTATCGAAAATAAATGAAATGAGGGTTTCAGAAGGTGCTTTCCATCTTTGCAAATGACATTTGTTGTCTACATGCAATAGTTACTAATTTACAGTTAGTTACTTGCAAAATTAAAAAAAATTGCCCATCGTGATATGCAAGGTGGATAGCACCTGTCTGCAACTGGTTTTCCTGAATACCTCAAATATTCTATTTTTAACCCTTGACAGAAGTTAGCTTGGACACCCTGCATATTAAAGCAGGCAGTTAAAAAAATGCAGCAATTATAGAAATTGTCTGCATTGCTGTCTTCAGAAGTTTTAACGGGCATATGCTTTTTATTTCAGGTGTTGTTGACAAAGCCATCGAAGATTTCGAGTGAGAAGCTGCCAGCAAAACGAAAGTATTGTGCACGCAAAGCTGTCCACGACCTTTTAGCGAAGGTAGTAAGACAAGGAAAGAGGAATAAAGTTGCCGAGTGAATAAACTGGTGCAACAAATCAGAAATTGCCATCTTTTGAGCACCCAGTCCTGCCATATGCATGTCCTCCATAATCACATTCTAGCTTGGATTGCTCATCCCAGCATGCCAGTGCCAGTGTCCAGTATTTGTCACTGGGCCCATAATCAGGTAAGCACCTGGGCACTGGGTCCAGTGGCACTGGTTTTCACAATAGGGCGTGGATGTTACATATAGAAAACAAGACATAGCTTAGGAAGCACTCAATGTCTATATCTCTTTTTACTTCGTGGCTGCACACCAAGTTGCAAAAAGAAAATTGAAAAAGCCATGCTTATGACAGATTCTAGAAGCAGGCCAGTAATTTTGCATGAAAACATGTCTGGCACGAGTTTTTTTATTGGACATGACTCCAGACAAGTATTTCACAGCCAAAGGTAATTGCCTCCTGTCTGTACGCTGTTTAGATATGCCAAATTTATACTTTTCTTCTGAGTGTCTTGTTTTCAACACACTTATAAAACATTGTGGCTGGTCAACATCTTCTGAATGTGTTTCCTTGCTTTAAGCATTGCCCCTAAGCGGTGGTCCTTTGCACTGTTATCATATCTTACATATGACTGCATTTCACAAGTCAAGCCTACGCTGTCGCCGTGCCACACGTGGAGTCCTTCAGATGAAGACTGATTGATGTGCAACAAACTATAAGCCAGCTTAAACCCCTAAGGGTACTGGGCGAGTTCTTGCCTATTAGTAGCAGTGAGCAAAAGGAGATGTATAATTATGGCATTTTTTGTGCTTGTTTCTTTTTTATGTAGAATGACATTGAAGGTTGAAAAGACAAGCTTTTTTTTCTTGCAGGCTACATCTGCAGCCGATTCCCTACTGCAACAATGATCTCAACGACAGCCTCTCTTCAATGCTGAGTTGGGAGATTAAACAGGTGGCAACTGAGTATGTGAGTGCCCATGTCTCCCAGCCAGTTTTTGTTTCAAAGGGCTTGGACTGGCTTTACCAGCCCCATGGCTGGTAATTCTCCCCTGCTGTGCCAGAAGTACTGGCTGCACTAGCCGTCAGACAAGGCCAATAAATCCTCTTTTCACTATAATTTTCAGAGCATATTCATAAGGAGGCTATCAGTAGCTCGAAAAGTGGAGATGCACAGGAGGATGAAATGCAGCACTTGCAACTTTTCTATGTCTGCTCCAGCAGTCACACAAGAGAATACTGTTGCTGAGCTAGAGGTTAGTTCTAATACACAATTCTGATGCCATATAATTAGGCACATTATACTTCATATTCGCTTCTTATCGCAACTTGTTTCAGGCCTTGAAATTATCTGTTGACCTGACTAAAGTGGCACTCGACGCACAAAGAAAACGAGGCCTGCTTGATATCACATACGAGGACCATTGTAAATGTCATGATGAACCCTGCCCCAGTATTTCTTGCTAGAAAATATTGCAAGTGAACATTGCAAGAATACAAGAATTGAGCATTGCCATATACCCTGCTGCACAAAATAGCAGACAGCTGAGTTTTAAAAAATTAGGGTTTGTGAAGAATTGAGGTCTTATGATGCGTTAAAACATTATTGAATTTACTGAATTTGTGCCGGGCGGTCTCCTTGCCATTGCAAACGGTTGGACAAAGACGACGACTATCAAGCTCCCTAACAAAGTGCATCTGATTGCGTATACCGAAGGAACAAAATCCGAATGCTTTGGCGAGCAAGAAGGTGAGCCTATAAGATAAAAAAAAAATACTATGCGTTGTGCAAGAGTGTCAAGTGCGTCATATGCTCCGAGCGGCAAAAACACAGATACTACACATACGTATGCATCTAAAGGAAATATGAATGATAAAAAGTACCTACTGGAGTTTGCACCCAGCCTGTAACCGCTGCGATGAGGGTTTCTTCTGTGCGTGTTTGCTTTAGTTGCGCCGGGGCCTGATGACGATGTATTTTGTCGTTTTTCTTTATGTGCGAAAGGGCTAGGTAGCTTAGATATCACAGGCGGCTGTGTGCGCTAGGCCGTAATATTTAGCATGTTTTATCGTGACTGCCACCTGACTAACAAGAAAAAGATAATATGTTTGTGTAATTCACTGCCATTCGCGAGCCTCATGACCAGATCAACCACTCGGCTCGCGAACGGCGGTGCATCACAACAAACACCCAATTTTTTTTTTACCCAGGCGGCAGTCGCGATAAAACATGCTAAATATTACGGTCAAGTACCGGCCCCTTTGCACATAAAGAAAACAAACGACAAAATAGATTGCCATCAAGCTCTGTCGTACATGAAGCAAACACGCACCGAACAATGCTCATTGCGGCTATCACTGGTGGGTTACAGGCTTGGTGCAAACTCCAGTAGATACTTTTCATCATTTCCTTTAGATGCATACATACCTGTAACGAAGTGTTTTTCACACAGTCGAGAGTAAGCAGTCGGTTGCTAAGGTCGGCCATTCACATCTTGATGATTGGTGGCCCTAATTCAAGCTTCAGGTCGTTGCTGGTCGCGACTCGCCAAAGAAAACCTGAAAAACCGCGTCTTGCATCCCGGCACGAGTGACAACTGTACACGGAAGATGTGGTTGGCATCGCTTTGCCAAGCCTGTGACGGTCACCGTGCCGCCAGGTGCCGCCAGCCCCCATGCACTGGCGGCGCCGAGAAACGCCATCGACGCCCTCCAATGTGTTTTCATTGGTCGCTGCTATGACTTCGCGCATGTGCAGAAAACTCGTGCAAAAAGGCGGAGTAGCAGCTTCCTTCTCGCTATGGAGCTCTCCCGATCCCAGGACAAGATGGAGGCCATGCTCCTTAACACCAGGTTGGGAGCCTGCCCCATTACCACCTTCCTGTACATCGGCGGCCGCCAACTCCCCTGGAGCAGGAAGGTGAAGTACCTCGGCCTCCACATCCTCCAATTAGAGCAGCAAGACAGTACAAGATATCAGTCAAATGATGAGCAAAACTATGTTACTTTGATGGTGGATGAAATTTACCTAAAGCCCTTTTTCGACCACAAGGAAGGCATCGTTGGAATCTCATTGAACGCAGAAGCAGCAAATAATGCACTTGTATTTATGGTGCATAGCTTCACTGTAAGTTTAAGCTGGGAGCACACATTGTACCTGTACATAAGGCTAATGGGAATTTTCGCACAAGGTTTTTGAAGACGTCATTCGTGGCTTAGAAAAAATTGGGTACAAAGCCATGTGCATTGTGACTGACAATGCCATAAATCAAAGCACAACGCCTTTTAAGTAGTCTGTGACCAAGGCTCCCAAAGCCACCCAAAATGAACGATTCCACGTTTTCGCACCCAACTGATCTCCCTCAGCCATAGTTCTTGGTCATTAAACAATTGTTGCTGGCTCACTTCAGTAAGGGCACTGGGTCAAAGCAACACAGCACAGGCAGCGAAGAATTCTTAGCAAGATTTTGGTGTTTCCATATGTTCCATCCCCCTATGATGGGTTTCACCATGTGTAGCTTATTTTTTCCTCAATTATTCCATTTACTCTGCCATTTATATCTCAGCTGTCTTTGTGCAAAGCCCCCTAAGGACTGGAAGTTTAATGCACCAGAGACAGAAGACACTGAAGTGGACTCCATCGAGAACATCCACACAGCGGACACCTAAGAGGATACATAACATCTGGAGATGCAGTGCCATCACCCGAGTGTGCTGCACACACCCTTCAGTTCGCCGTTAATACGAACGTGTGAATGTGAGGCACCAGACAGGTTGGCACTATGGTATGTGATAATGATAAGAAAGTTCTATTAAGACGAAGTCGAATACACGAGATGATGCTTCACCTCTCATGAGCGTCATGGTGAATAGAACGAAAATTTGACATCAAATTTGTCAGTTTGCCACCACAAGAAATCTATCAAGTTATTGGTGAGATGGCAGAGACTCTTCTTCAAAAAAATGAAAGGCAAAAGAAGGGTTGCAGCAAAGTTGGGAAATAAATGTCCACAAGTAGTTCCTTACATTCATAGAGTGGCGCATGACCTGAACAAGGTGGCAAGTAGGTATGATGTTCGGGTTGTGTTTTCTGCGCCAAAGAAACTGGGTGGTTTGTCTGCGAGAATAGGGAAGAGTAAGAAAGCACAATGTGATAAGAGGCATGTTAAGCATTTTGTAGGCTGCGTGGTGAGAGTGGTTTATGAGATTCTACTAATGTATATAGGCCAGACTGGGAGGTGTATTAATGATAGAACAAGGGAGCATGAGAAATCTCTAGAGAATGGGAAGGGGTCAAATTTACCCTTTCATTGTCAAAAGTGCAAGTGTGAGCCATTGCTGGGTAGGCTCAAAATTTTTGGTAAGAGTCGGGACGATTGCCCGGGAAATTTTAGAGGCATTTTGGAGGAGGAGCAACAAGGATGGCACATGTGTTAGTGAAGCCTCACTGCCATTACGCAGAAAGGAAATTTCCTTTCTTGAGGAATGCTCCTGAGTTGTTGCGAGGGATTTGTGTTCATTAGAGGTGCTTTTCGGGTGGATTTGATATCTTACCAAGGATGTTTCGAAGATAGGCCTATATGAAGAGAAGGCGACCCAGGTATTTAAGAAAGGTTTTGTGTCTGTGAAGAAGAAAGCCATCGTGGCATGTAATGAAGAGATGCTGGCCAGATTGGCCAAGGTTTCCAGTGTTTGAATGAAGGGTTCCCTTGATGTGTTTGGCCATTAAAATCTCAAGAACTGAACTCATTTAGATGTTCTAGGAGTGAATGTGAACGTTATACGTGGCAGCTGCAGATGTCTACCGCACCATAATAATTGGCAGGGGAAAGACTAAGCAGGAACGTGAGCTTCTCGAGGCATATCTAATCAAAAAGAATGACCTGACATGCATTAATGATCCATTTGTAGTTATTACCAAGAGTGCCGGTTTTTATCAAGCATTTGAATTATGTCAACTTATATTTCTTGTGGTTTTAATTTTGCCCGTGCACTTGCACAGGAAGTTGATAAGTATGTGGTTGTGGCAATAGCAAACCAGTTGTAAGTCCGGCGACTGAATGTGTGTTTCCTCTTGTCCTGCGCCTTTATTTTCGTTGGTTTTTTTCTAGTAGACATGAAACAACTGGCCCAGCAATTCACTCTTCTGAACTATGTATGTGCCCTTCCACGGACGTTCTATCTTGCGTCAGCGCAATTGCCTTCACCACGTGTAGGGCATACGTTTCCCATTGCATAAAAAGTGGCAATCCGCCGTTGGAAATATACCAGCTGTTTGGCTCTTTGACACCTTTTACCGGACACTGGAAACGCACCTGCAAGCTTCTGAAGTCGGAGCTGTATCGTCAAGTCAGACACCTGCAGGAATGGCTATGGCATCTTTGCCTCTAGGTGAATCACCCCCGAGCGGCTTCAAGCAACCTACGATGGCATCGGCGCCTGGCTGCTACTTTGACTGAGGTGTACTGGAACCGTCTTCGGCACAACCTACCCAAGAAATCCAGAAAAGATGAAGCAAGCACTCCGGTCGCATACTTGGACGAAGCCACCCTTCCGTCAGCCTTGGCCCTCGGACACAGAAGCATGAGCTTCTGGCAGCCATGCACAGAGTGGCCAGGAAGGCACCTTCATAAGAAAGGTCCCACTGTGTCTCGGAAGGTGTTGACTGCCTAATGAGGACCTGGGGGAGCAACATCAGGAAAAGTAGACCCAAGACTTTTGGTAGCCCCCTTTGAACAAAATAACCTCAAGCTTTTTCACGCTGATAAGCAAGGTGGGTTCGTCGTGCTTCCGTCTTACTTTTGGGGCAAAGACAGCCGAGGCAATCCAGAAGAATTTTAAGCCGTCGGATTTAAAACCTCCCAAAGCGAAGGCGCATGGCCCTTTGTCTAAACCACCAGCTGAATTTGTATAGACTGAAGGAGGAGATCCGCAAGTGTGAGCAAAATGTGTTGCGAGTCTTCTTCACTGCAAAGACGTACAAGCCCGGCAGCCCATTTAGGGCCATAGTCACCGAGCACGGCTCATGGCAGAAATTGGTGTCCAGTAATTTGCAACGTGCATTTAATGGCCTTGTGCTATCGAATCCTTGTGAAGTACAGAGCTTTGGCAGTGGTTTTCCAACAGCGAATGCCGCTTTTTCGATTGATATTAAGGACTTGTTTTATTTTATATCCCAGGATGGAGCTCTTAGAAGCAGAGCATGAATTAATTGAAAATCATGGGACTATTGTTTCCATAACAAGTGTGGAGTTGTTCTTGAATCCTTCCTAGAACATCTAAGTGTTTATCTTAGGTCCATCATTATAAAGCATGGTCACAATTATGTGGTACAAAAACAAGACATTTGTATTGGTTCGGGTGTTGCACCCTTCTTATGTAATGTGTTTTTAGTTGTTTGATTCTATGCTTTGGGACGCGCTTCATGACATGTGTTACCAGAATTTTTAAATATGTTGACTTTTTGATCATTTTAAACTTATCAAATGACCAGCTCAACCGTGTGGCGGACCAGATTTTAACAGTTTTTAGCACCTGTTCCAAAACATAATTTTCACAGAGGATCTGCCATCTGACAAGACCATTAGGTTTCTTGATTTAGAACTAAGTTTTCATGTGGCAGGCACGTGTGTTGAAAGTATACTCCCAAGTCTTAAAAGGCACTTTTACCTTACGAATCCACCCATTTAAATATGTTGACTTTTTGATCATTTTAAACTTATCAAATGACCAGCTCAACCGTGTGGCGGACCAGATTTTAACAGTTTTTAGCACCTGTTCCAAAACAAAATTTTCACAGAGGATCTGCCATCTGACAAGACCATTATGTTTCTTGATTTAGAACTAAGTTTTCATGTGGCAGGCACGTGTGTTGAAAGTATACTCCCAAGTCTTAAAAGGCACTTTTACCTTACGAATCCACCCATTCGAAATTGGTAAAGCGCAGCATTGCAAACCTTTGCTCTACAAATGCTCTTAAAAAGAGTTGTCCGCACATTATGCACGAAAGCCTTTCTGAGCAGGTGAACCGACTAACAGCTTCTGGCTTTCCATCCTCCCTGCTGGTAGCGGTAGGTGAAAGCTTGAAAAGAAAATTGAAGGTGTCGGCCAAAAGTCCTATAGAAGTAAAGAATGTTGAGGTGATTCATTACCTTCACAAAATTTCCCATGGGCTGAAAAGAGTGTTGAAAAAATTTGGAGTAAATATGGTGTTCTCAGCCCCCTACAAGCTTTCTGGCCTTTGCGCCCGAATTTGTGACCGGGAAAAACCTCAAGCCTGCAAAACCAAGCTCCGAAAGAGGTTCACGAAGTGTGCTGTTGGCGTGGTGCACTCTATCTCATCCTGTGGAAAAGTTTACATCGGGCAAACTGGCCAATGCTTGAATGAACGACTCAAGGAGCACAGCAACTGCTATCGATCAGGTACAGGAAGCAACCTCGCCTTGCATGTAAAAAAATGCAAAAACTGTTCACCTTTGTTTCACCGCACCATAATAATTGGCAGGGGAAAGACTATGCACGAATGTGAGCTTCTCAGGGCATTTGTAATCGAAAAGAATGAGCTGACTTGCACTAGCGATCCATCTGTAGTTATCCCCGAGAAAGAGTACCAATTTTTATCAGGTATTTAAATTATGTCAACTTATATTTCTTGTGGTTTTATTTTTGCATGTGTGCTTGCGCAGGTAGTTGATTATAAGTAAACCAGTTGTAAGTTCGGCAATTGTGTGTGAGTTTGTTTTCTCTTGTCCTGCGTGTTTTTTTTTTTTTTTGCTGTTTTTTTCCCTAGCAGGCATGAACCAACTGGACCAGCAATTCACTCTTCTGAGCTGTAGATGTGTAGTCGTTTTTCTAGTTTGTATCTATGTGGTGGAAGTTGTGGCTGTTATGCTTGGACAATGTGAGTGATAGACTGAGATGATTGTACTGCTAACATTTACTGTTGGCTAGACAATCTGCTTGGGAAAAAAAGAGGTGTGTGAGTGTGATGTACTTGGGAGTAGAAGAGGAAGTTGTGGCTGAATGTTGAAGAGCAAGTTCAAGTTCTGTTCCATATTACAGTTGGTACTGTGTGCCTGTGTTGTGCATCTTTCCACGTGTTCGTGTACATTGAGCTACGGTTCTGGGACTACAGTTTAATTTAGCCAAGAAGTGATAAACCCAGGCCTGACCTGGAGTTCGAACCCCCCATGGATATTTACACAAGTGGCGCCACTTATGGCCTGATGCAGAAATGGCACCATACAAAGCGCGTTTCGGCTTCAGCACGGGTAGTATGGTTTGCTGGCTGGCAGCTCGTTCTGTGGGCAGTGTCTATAAATACCTCTTAAATCATGCAGCACATTTGAGCCACGTGCAACGACACAACATGCACGTGGCACCCAATGCTCCAAAGAAGGACAGGCAGCAGCAGGAAAAACAAAACTGAGTGCCTTACTTTACAGTGGCCACCACTCTTGCCAGGCAGCGCGCAGGAACCGGGGAAAATTAGTCGGTCCGATTTTGCAATTGTAATTGTCCTACCCTAAAAAAGGAGTCACTGTGCTGGTCTCAGAGGTAGTGCAGTAACCAGGCCGAGCCAATCGAAAAGCAAGGAAAAGTTCTGCTCACATCATCTGGTCTGAGTCAACGAGTCAGTGCCTGGCATCCACTGAAGAACGTGACACATTTGCCATCACGACTGTACATGCAGCTCGCCAAATACTATCAGGGCCAAAGCGTGAATAAGGCCATGCTAAATACCCATCAGGCTTTGCAAACGTCAACTTGCTACGGCATGGTACCACAGCTGAATTGGATGTCACAGACATGCAGGAATGAATGCAGCTTTCCACTTCATCTGGACACAAGCCTCTACCGCTAGTTCACTCCGCCTGAATTTTCAAAATTTATTTTACCCTCAGAACAGGAAGGAAGGGGGGGGGGGGGTTACAAGCCTGCAGAAGTCACTAGTGAAGGAAGATTTGCAGCCATGAGCAGGTAATGCTCTGCTTTTCAGGAACCTGGTGAGTTCTGTACATCAATGCTGTGCTAGAGTAATATATAACTGCTATCATGACGACCTCAAATAAAACCCATTTGTTGGTCGTTAGAGATGTATGCCGGCTTCACACAAACACTGGAACGGATGCACAACACAGCAAGAAAGAACTGTGCTTATTGGTCATTATAAAGGAAGTTACAGCTCAGATTACCAAATTAACAAGTAGCAGTGCCATATATGGCATTGTCATGCATGATGCAAGTCACGTCAGGCGGTCATAATGCATAGCTGTGTGCGAAGTTCAAGCCCAAATCATGTGATGCACCCAGACCCAGGTGCGGCGGCTCTCATTGCATTTTCAACTAGACCATATGGACGTACCCTCATGGCCACACAATGTATCACTGTGGTGGTCACGGCAGCTGCTCGAACTTCATGCCTTAAGTGCCCGTGCATGCACATAAGCTAGGTGCTATTTCTGAAGACGTTGTGTAGGACTTACCATCAGTTGACCTAGACTAATTGAATGTTCATCGAGATGAAAAATGTGTAAGGCCAAGTATCATACAGTAGCAGAGCCAATGAATCAGCATCAAAAGTGTAGAGGTTCGAAAGGAAGAATGCCTAAAGGAAAATATGCCTGAGGTCAGTTTAAATTGTTACACGGTCTGGTCATGTTCACTTTTGCATATATGTCTGAATCCACTGCCGCGCGCATCTTTGACAAGCGACTTCATGTAGCTACTGCCACTTGAAGTCCCAAGTTCTGTGGCCCGAACAAAGTGCACTGCAGCGCAACATGCCGCAAACATTCTGATTCCTTCGGCAGTGATGTGGTCGCCACCATATATTGTTTTGAGATCAAGATTGAGAGGCCATCGTCATGCTTGCCGAGGAGTGAAACATGGTTGGCTTATAAGGGCAGCGACACTGCAAAGTTCTTGATAGAGATTGCCCCACAGTGTATTGTCACATTCATCTCGGAGGGCTGGGGAGGCCGAGCAAGTGACGAACATATTACGGAACACTTCGGGCTCCTAGCCAACTTACTTCCTGGAGATGTTATAGCACATTGCGAATTCAATATCACAGACAGTGTTGGTTTCTACTGTGCCCGCCTACATCTGCCAGGATACACAAAAAGCAAGAAACAGCTGTCAGCTGCAGAAGTGGAAAGCACAAGGAAGCTTTCTGATGTACGGATTCATGTGCATGTGGAAAGAGTAATTGGACTCATCACGAACAAACCCCCCCCCCCCTCCAGAAAGAAAAGCCAGGCCCAGGGATGGCTGACGCCTAACCCCTCCAGCAAAGACCAGTCCTCGGATTCCCCTCTCACCTCTCCCCTCCCCTTCCTACCTGTGACCTTCACCTTTCCAAGTCCACTAGAAGACCCCCTACACCTCCTTCTAAGCGAGGACCCCCCCACACACCAAATGGCCTCTGGCCACATCTTTTCCACTGGGCTCTCGGCAGCCTGGCTGACAAGGCAGCTCCTGTCTCCCATTGTGACCCCACTCAGGGAGATTCCCCTGCCCAGGACCGGCTCTGATGCCCGATTTGGCTGCCCCCAACTCGTCCCCTTCTGAACAGCAGGTGCTGGCCTCACCTAGCGATGCCACCCGGGAGCTTCTCGTGGTTTTTGGAGGTGCGACTCCTGACCAGGGAGCAATGACCCCTCCTGACGACTTGGTGGCCTCGACCTCTGGCCCTCCTGACCGTGTTCTGGACAGTCAGGGGACCCTGCCCCCTGCTGTTGGACTGTCCCAGGGGTCCCTGTCCGGACAGTATGCCCGAGCTGATGGGGGCTCGTCCCACCTGCCGGAGGAGGCTATATGGCGGGTCCAGGGCCCCCAAGATGGCGCCGAGGGCCTCGCCAGCACCTCCGGAGCAGCCTCCTGGTCGGGTGGGCAAGGCCCTGTCCAGGCCAACGCAGAAAAGGGCCACCTTCCTCAGCCGCTCAAGGGTGGATATTGCTATGGGCCTGGCCACTACACCTAGGGTCCTGGCTGTGAGGGTCAACCCTTCACACAGCCACTGAGGAACCCTTAGGACGCTGCTGGAGATTCAGACCCTGGCCGGGGTGGTCACAAAACGGGGCCCACCCCACCTCTGAAATGGGCACCTCCATGGACTATGTTTATGGAGTCTTGGCAAACATCACGGCCGAGAACCTGCCAGCAGCCTTGGAGTCCACTGTCCCTGTCTTGGAGATCCATCGGGCACGAGGCACTGCGCTCCGCGTGCTGTTTGGGGCCCCGGTTCCTCCTGCATGGGTGGCAGTCTACCAGCTGCAACTCCCAGTCTGGCCAACTCTGCCGCGACCAATGAGACCACCACCTGCGATGCTGCGGTGCCTCGCTGCTCAAATTGCGGGGGACTGCACCCGGCTGATACCCCCCCTGCCACTGCTGGCATGTGGTGACGGCAATGACATCCCTGGAGCCCGTCTCCTAGAGGGACGTGAGGGCATCTCTGTGGGGGGGGGGCACTTGTACACCCAAGCACTGACGTCCGTTCCTGAGTCCCCAATGGCCGAGATCCATCACCCAGCTTCGCCCTCAACACTAGCAAGCGGGACCTCGGCCATGCCGCTGTCCTCAGCAGCCGAGCGGGAGGTTAGAGTTGTCCCGAACCATGGACAACACACTCCGAGCCATCTCTTCCCTCCTACCTGCAGCCATTCTCCAGCAGTTCGGTCTGCCAAGTGGGGCTTACCATCAAGAACGGCGTGGCTAGGGCCCCATCGGAGACCCCCCCGTCCACGGATCCTCCAGTGGAACTGCCGGGCCCTCTGTCCTTGTAAAGCGGAAGCCATAAGCCAGCTCCAGGAGGAAACTCGTCCCCCAGGTATCCTGTCTCTCCAGGAAGCAAACATCCACCCTGGGGATGTTGGGGAAGCTGGTCAAGAATGCGTAAGAACGACTACAGGCAACGAAGAGAGATTGCATTTCGTCAGTAACTGTGACGACTGCCCACTTCAAAACACCGAGAGCAGTATGGACAATACTGTGTTCACTGTTGTGAATTTAGAATCTTTCAACGAGTTGTTGGGTGCCGTCAAATGCAAGGTGTGTGATGAGAATGTGAGTTTCTAAAGGAGATCGTGAATATGGTTTAGCCACAAAGCTCGCTTTCTAGTGCACAAACAGTGCTGACATTTCATTGGCATGGAGTTCGTAATGCGCTAAATACAGGAATGCAGTACCTACAAAGGCAACGCAGGACAGGACCAAAAAGGGAATTACACAGTGTTAAAAATCCACAGAAATGGTTTATTATCTCACACCTGCATTCATTCACACTCTGGTCACGGCAATCACCTGTCTGTTTCTTTTTTCTCTCTCCCTCTAAGCAGCTGCTTCTCTGTTCAAAATTCCTGGGATTCAGGTTTCAGGCAGCGCTGCTCAGCGCAATATCTAGGTCCAACTCCGCAGAGTTGTGGAGCCTTCCATTACTGACACAAAACACTAGAAAATGTAAGGTTGTTCTTTTCTTTTTCTTTCTGATTGCATATCTGCAAACCTGTCAAAACCTGCGATCGTTTGCGGTCGTCCGCACTTTGATGCACGGCTAAAGCAATGGTATACAAGCACTATTCATCAAATAAAGGCTGTTGAGTTAGTGCTTGTCCAGTTCCCCTACCATGCCCATGTACCTTTCTAGCGCTCCCGTGTCTTTCCTGAATATGCACCAATAGAGTGGACAATGCCTATCCACTTTGAATATTTTGCATAGTCCTATGGAGGTGCACACCTTATAAATGCTCAGCAAAAGCTTCCATAAAATGATGCTGTAAATATATAAGGACCATGCCTGTGCACTATCGCCACTTTTCATAAAGCCATATAAGAGTGCACAACATGTAACTGCTGAGCAAAAACTTCAATGCAGTTATGAGCAGTTCTGTATTTGCTGCGTCCTTTACCACTGCTTCTTTGTGAAATACCATGAAACAATTAACTTAACTGTATGTTCTATTTCAGAGGGCTGACTGACATGAACTGCTAGGCTGCATTCTGCTTTCACAGCTGTGGCAATGTTAACCCTTTAACCAGCAGATCAACAATATTGTTGACCCACTATAAGCAGCCACAAAATGCCTCTCCCTAAAATTTAGAACGTGTTCGTCTAAATTTAGCCTTTTTATGAAGTAGGCTCTGAAATGAAGTTGTGTGAGTCGTCAATAGATGGCGCGTAATGACAGTGTTGACCCCCCAAGTGCAGTCGTCGTCTTCTTCCCGCGCGCGCCACGTTGGCAGAGTTCTGGCCTCAACAGGAGCCGATATTCGAAGGTAAGGGTGGCGACAATTTTATTTCCTTGTAGAGGCGTCTCTAAACGTGGCCCTTGCAGAATAGTATAACCTATTTGGCAACAGAAGCGGCAGTGCAGGACAAAATACATTGTCTACAAAATTGTTGAGCTGCCAGAATAAGGTAGAAAATTGCCGTCAATGATGTGCAGTCGGCTGTTTGTTTTCATATCCACAATTGGTTTGAACGTGATGCCGGACACGTAAAGGTAAACAGAAAACACTGTTTAGAACTAGCTCTGCGTTACTACTTGTATCTGAGCTGCTCAAGGTCACTTTTTTTTTTCTTTTTGTAGGGAAGGGTTTATGGCAGGAATCCGAGTGCTCGTGTTTATATAAAGGTGAAATGAGCACCGCGGAACGTTAGCTTTTCATCACTCCATATTTTTGTTTCCTGTTGCCTACATGTAACATACTTATCTTGCAGCCATGGAAACAACGCTGTTTTATGGAGCACGGAGGAAGGATAAAGGCGTCGCGCTTGTGCCGCTACATCCGAGCGATTCGGAGCTGGACTCCAGCGATGACGACGCTTCTGATGAATACGGACGAGGTGAACCACGGCAGCAAAGTCTGAACGTGCAATGCAGTCCTTCAGATGACCTTGAGAGTACTCCAAGTTGTAATACAGACCGGAGGCGCCACTCAGTTACCTGCTCTGGCCTTCCTACAAAGAAAGCAAAGAAAGGTACACGTGTCCTCGTCCCTGTACACGACGAAGAAGACGATACAGAGGTTCGCAAACCAAAGAGAAGCCGCGAGAAGCCAAGAGCTTGGAAAAAAGTGGACATCCCCAGCCTACAGGTTCCTGAAAGACTTCATGTATCGCCGCAAAATGTGTGCACTCCGTACACATACTTCAAGTCGTTATTCACGGATGAGCTGGTGGAGTACATAACTTACCAAACAAATCTGTACTCCACTCAACAGCAAGGAAAGAGCCTGAACACATCACCAGAAGAGATTCGGCGCTTCCTTGGCATTCTTGTGCTCATGGGAGTATATAAATTTCCATCGCTTGAAGATTACTGGTCGTTGGAGGGGCGATTTCCGCCTGTCGCTGATGTCATGCCATTGAAGAGGTTCCAAGCGCTCAGGCGGTATGTCCACTTCGTGGATAACCTCAGTTATGTTCCGGATGGCGATCGGTTCTTCAAAGTCAGACCGCTCTTCGAAAAGCTTAGAGAGCAGTTCTTAAAAATTCCAGCAGATAGCAAGCAAAGCATCGACGAGGTCATGGTTGCTTATAAGGGGACACGTGCCGGGAGCCTGCGGCAGTATGTCGCGAACAAGCCTGATAAGTGGGGCTTCAAGCTGTTCTGTCGGTCAAGCTCAAATGGAATCATTCACGACCTCATCATGTATCAAGGATCAAGCACATTCTACAACACACCAGCAGGCTCGGCTGATGAAGGACTCCTTTTGGGTGCAAAAGTCGTCGTGACTCTCTCCAAGACCATTGAGGAGCCTCACACCAAAGTAGTGTTTTTTGACAATTTTTTCACTAACTACGATCTAATACACCTAATGAAGACCAAATTTGGGATTCACTGCATCGGCACAGTTCACGGAAATAGAACAGGTGGAGCGAACGGTGTCCTAAAAAGTGACAAGGAACTTTCAAAGGAAGAACGTGGGTCTGTTGACTTCTGCTCATCGGACGGGATAATAGCTGTGAAATGGCACAACAAATGCGTGACCCTTCTAAGCAACGCCCATGGTGTGGAACCAGTGTGCACAGTACAGAGATACAGTAGCGCACACAAGTCAAAAGTGCCTGTGAGTTGCACAGCAGTAGTGAAAGAATACAACCAGCACATGGGTGGCATTGACCTTTCTGATATGCTGGTTCACCTATACAAAACCCCGGCCAAATCTCACAGATGGCATCTTCCGCTTTTTGGATATGCCATTGACGTTTGCATCGCTAATGCTTGGCTCGTCTACAAGATTGACTGCGAAGCATTAGGAGAAAAAGCGATGCCATTGAAGACTTTCCGTGTGTCTGTGGGAAATGCACTGAAGTCGGCTCTGCAGCTGGTGAGCCCTCGACTTGTTGGAAGACCCCCTTTGCGCAGCCTCCAGACAGGGACTACGGTGCGAAAGCATGCCCTTCCCACAGATGACGCCAGGTACGACAATATAAGTCACTGGCCAGTGGCCGCTAGCGAGCACCACCCGAAGTCGCAGTCAACACAGCAGGTCAGGGGTCGCTGTGCTTTATGCCATAAAGGTGTGTCAGGCTTCAAGTGCGCCAAATGTGACGTCTTTTTGTGCCTGAAAAGCGGCAACAACTGTTTCCTTCAATTCCACCTCAAGTAGAACATGACTGACGCATGTCAGTTTGCCAGCTTTGTGCTCCCTATCTTGGCAGATCAACAAAATTGTTGACGTTCTGTATTTTTCGAAATCGTTGTTCAAACGCATTCCCATTTTTTTTCATGCACATTTAGACTAATAAAAACGAATACAAACCAAGGAAAAAATTATAGCATCATTCTATCTGGTCTTGCCAGTTAAAGGGTTAAGCCAGCCACTGAGATGCAATCCCAGAACCTGAGCGTGCCTGAACCTGCCTTTTTTCAGCACTGCCAGATATTAACCAACGACAATGCCCTTATTAACTGTCACAACAAATCCATTTGCAGTTGCATCTTTTGAACAGGAAGTCAGTATGCTGACTGGCTCACTGCTCAGAGCGAACAAGTGCAATGATTAATCTGAACTGACGAGAAGGGCCGTAAATTTCTCTTATCCACTCAAGAACATTGAGAAGACTAGGCCTAATCACCACCACAGCTGCCATTCAGTGCGCCGAGGCTCTGAGGCACTCTGTGAGTGCACCCGTTGTTGGGCGACCGGTCCAGAAGCCTTGTGCCCGGATGGAGCATGGATAAGCACTGATCAACACCCAATGAAGCAATGACCAAATATGGTGTGTGACCTATCTGTGCACACCAGTGCAGACTCGGGCAACGAGGGCAATTTATTCTTAGCTAGAAAAGGTGTCGACGTCGTAAGCAGCGTGCATAGAGGCTACACCGCACATGTAAAAAGGAAGATGCCTGTGCTAGCAAGCTATGCTGTTCACTTCATCTGTAACACCATCCCATAGTCATGTAGATGTATTTATTATTTTGCTCAGTTCTAGTACCCAACTCAGAGGCAGACAGCCTGAGCGCCATGCATCTGAGGTTCAGGAAACACTTGCCGGGGGCGGAACCAGCGCTGACTGGTGGTCCTGCCCATATTCACCAACTCTGGAAGCCCCAGAAAGCTCTATCAGGCAGGACTAGGCTTGTCCGATTATCTAACATTGGGCAGCCCGCTGGCTGCCAAAAAGTTCACTTCCGACAGCAAGTGGCCGCCACCGGAACCCAACATACAGCAGAGACAATGGCCTCGGGGTCAGCGTGCACTCAGTAACCTTCGTATGGCCCTGGCGGTAGCCGACAATCAAGCAAAACTTCTAACCTCCAGCTCAATCATCACCAATTCGGCCATAGAGGCAGAAGAGGCAGCCATCGCGCTTGTTCTGACCTCTCCATCTGCCAACATAATTATCTCTGACTCCAAATCTGCCATTCAAAACTATGCCAATGGCTACATATCTCGCACCGCTGCTCACTTACTACGCTTCTGGCAGCCCCGGCACCCTGTAACCCTTATCTGGACGCCAGCACATGCCGGCCTCCCTGGCAACGAAGAGGCTCATTCTCTAGCCCGAGGTCTCACATTCCGGGCAGGAGGAGATGAGCCCCTTCTACAGGCCGAGGAGCGTCTGCTCTCCTTCCGTGATATTCTCTCATATTACCGGGACAAACGAAGAGAATACGCACCCCCAGCCCCGGCCCTTACCATAGCGCAGGCCGCACACTGGCGACGACTACAAACTCGCACTGCTCCATACCCCATACTACTACATGCCAGATACCCAGACCAATTTCCCTCCTCATGCAAACTTTGTGGCAAACCAGGAGATTTCCTACACACCCTCCTCACATGCCCCACCTTCCCTCATCGCCCATCACCGACCATGGCGGAGTCTTACTAGGAAACTCTACTGACCGGTACTTCTGCTCAAGACCAGCGCCGGATCATCTCCAGTGCTATGAGAAGGATAGCGCTCCAAGGGCTATCCTTCGCTTTGTAAGGGTGCCCTCCTCCCAGTGAGGGAGCACCCACGTGCCACTAGGGGGCTTCTCCCTCACTATTCATATCATTGGCATTAAATGTTTTTTACCACCACCAGTAACCTTCGTGGCAAAAAACTTTTTTCGAAAACTGACAAGTGTGTGCAGTTCAATTCCTTATCACCCAGACCGTGATGCCGATGCCAGGATCTACAAGAGCACGCCCAGAGGTCACGCTCTGCTGCCAGCCTGAGCCTTAAAGGGCAACTACAGTGATTTTTCAACCGTGCTGAGTTAAGTGAAGGCTTGGTCCATCACAGTACGTGATTACACTTTTTACAATATGCAAGCAATAATTTTAAATGAGCAAAAAACTTTAATCAAAATTTAAACACTCACGCGAGGCTTAGAGAGCCCTGCCTTGTGTAATGTCACGTGGTGACGACACAGGCGTGCAGCCACAGCGCACGTACCCGCTGCCGTTCTGCCGAGGTGCGCGAACGTCAATCGCTGTCACGTACAGAACCATGTGAAACATTATGTGATGCCGGTGAGTCACCCTTGATGTCATCGAACAGGGACAGCCAGGACTATAGTCATCCAAATGCAATTAAACAAGCAATATTTGGCATCCATGGCCAATGAGGACAGAACAAGTAAATGGCTCTCAGTAAAGGAAATATGGGTGAAGATATATAGACTCGACCTCCCTTTCGGCACGAGCAACGGAATGGAATCAAAAAACAGGGAGCTCAAGGGCCTACTTAGCTGGAAATAGTGGTCGTCATAGCCTGCAGGGGCTTTTGAGAGTTCTGGTTGAAAATTTTTTTCCAGAGAAAGAGATGCAATTCCTGCAGGCAAATCTGAGTTTTTCACCTTCTTACCGCCAGTATCATCATGCTATGCCCGAGTTCCTCCACGGCCTCCTGTTGTAGCAAAACACATTATGGAACGGCTCGAACGAGCATCTGATTAAAGATCGCAGGGCGTGCAAGTTGGCAGTGAAGAAGGAACTTTTCTCATTCGTTCCGTCAGCCAGAGTAGAGGCTTTCATGAAGTTAACTTCAGCACCCCAAGCTGTACATGCTTCGACTTCAATAAGTCGAAATTACCGTGCAAGCACTTTGCCGCTGTTTTTTTGCCTGTTGATGAGTGGGGCTTCTCACGTCTGCCTGAGGGATATAGGGAAGGGCCGAACTTGGCTGCCCATGCTGTCTGCACATCTGTTGATACAGAAGACACTGAAGTCCCAGCTGATGTAGACACTGAACAGCGTCAATGTGGTTTGCAGAAAGCATCTGAACAGAGCAGGCACCATTTCAAATCGAGCAATTATCTGGTAAGTTACACGAAGCAAAAGTCTTTGAAGAAAATGTGAGCACGAGCAATGGAATTGCTGTCAGAGGCTCACTAACAAAAGGATGCTCTGGAGTTAAAGCAAAAAAAGGAACATCGGGATCACTAGCAACTGGAATTGCAGTGAAAAAACTGCGGTTGCGCAAGGATTATCTGCCGCAAAAGGAACACTGGGTCTCGCGAGGAAGGGTGGGCAGAAAGGCCGAAATTATGAGGGAAAGTTACAAATCCCCGCTATTGTGATTTGCAAGCCGAAAAAAAATGTTTGGTGCTCTTCGTTCTTTGTATGGCAAAGTTTATTTCTTTGCTACACCTTTTGTCTAATATTCTTTGCTGTAATTAAGTTCATGTGATATTCTTTATTGGTTCGCACTGTTAGAGTTAGTAGAAGTCGTTATACTGGCAGACAGCAAGCCTTGGCATGTGTATGTTTATTCTCTCTCATGCTCCATTCACAATGTTCACCTGCATCTGTCACACCATTTGATTTCTTGTTTTTGTTTTTCTTGACCTTCTGTGCAATATTTTTTGTGACAAATAACTTGTGTAATAACATTCTTTGTTGGCTATACAGCTAGAGTTTCTGAAAGACTGCGTGCTGGCAGGACTCCTTGACATGACAGAGACACGCCTTTGTTTCTTTCCTTCGCACTTCATTAACAGTGTTTCATGATGTTGCTCTTCTGCACTGTCTTCACTAGCATCTCTCACACATACCAGTGTTTTTTACTTGTTCTTTTGTGTTATGAGTTGCTGTAATTTTGTTTGTGTAATATTATTCCATGACTCATAATATATTTCTGTGCTTCCAATACATATGCATATTATTCATTGCTTTTGAATTTATTTTTGAGGCTGATTTAAGAATTCGGGACACCAATTTGTAACACTGAAAAAAAAATGTAAACTGCCTCTAATGTAGTTTTCTTGTGCAACATTCTTCTTCCTAGTTGATAATTCCTACAATAAGCCCTTAAAATAAATGACCTTTTTCTGTGCTCTGTATAATTACCAAGTATCAGTAAAAAAAAACTATATCTCATTTTGATACCCCATGTTCAGCAGTCTGCACTCTGATTCTTGCAAACATTACTGCGATAAAAAACAATGCACACAGCCAAAGCATACGTGCGCATAGACTTGGCAGGGAAACGGGCTAAATTGCGTTGTATCCGCCAGCCTTCATAATTTACCAGCGCGGCTGCAAGTGTTGTCTTTCTTTTTTGAAGGGGGGAGGGCGGGGGGGGCGACGTGCCTTGCTTGTTCATGCATGTCTGTCTTGCATGGTTAGCATTTAAGGCTCATACACATGCCGCGCAATACATCCGTCTACAGCCGTTGTGGTAGCCCACAATAGCTCGGCTGCTGACCCAAAAGACGAGGTTCGATCCTGGCCGTAGTGGTCGAATTTTGATGGAGGCGAAATGCCAGGGACCCGTGTACTGTGTGTTGACATGCAGTACACGTTAACTCTTTCGGGACCGCGCCATAGGCCATCGTGTAAAAATGCACGATCAAATCGCGCGCGCTCTCAAGCTCAAATATCCGCTCATTGGAACACATGTCGCCATCTAGTGAGTAGTCTAGTATCTAAACTTTCGGTTTTGGTGTAGTTTGCCTTTTTCACGGCAGGCGGCGACGCGGGAGAGATTTTAATCTTTGGCGCGGCGGCGGCGCAGATTGAGAACCATGGCGTCAACCTCGCGTCAGGCCGCGCAAAGAAAAAAGCGTCAGTCGCGCGATTCAGCCGCTTCTACTGCGGATTTCTTTGAGGAATCAAGCAGCGAAGAGTCAGAAGATGACTTTTCAAGCTGTGATTTCAGCTCGGAGAGCGACTCTGGACAACCTGGACCGTCAACTAGTAGCCGAAGGTGAGCATAGTTTTGCTTTCCACTTGCTGTTGAGTAGGTATGCGTGATCGCTGCATGTTCTATTTTATCTCTGTTTTGTAGGGTTTCCACAACTTACGGGAATGATCTCCTGCCGCCGGCGCAGAAACGTATAGAGTTTTCGCCCAGGAGAGAACCTGGTGTGTACTTGACTGAAGATGTCGGCATGGCACTGAGAAGCGCACAAAAGAAATTTCTGACTGCCTTGGTCTTTTTTTTTCTTTTTTTCTCGGCTGAGGTCATTCAGACTATTTGTGACAATAGTAATAAATATGCCTGGACAAAGATTTTGGAGAAGCCGACGCATGCCCGTCCCGACTCTTGGGAAGAAGTCGCTCCAAGTGAGATGCTCAAGTTTATTGGCCTCGTTATCTACACGGGGATCGTGAAAGCGCCGCGACTGAAGCTTTACTGGAACGTGGGAAACATGTACAGCGGTCTTCTTCCGCCATGGATTATGCCACGGCGCCGCTTTATCGCACTGCTTGCGATGCTGCATGTCGCAGACTTGGACGACGTCAGTCAGCTCTCAAAAGGAAAGCTTCGGTTCGTCTATTGGCTGATTCAACACGTAAACGAAGTGTCGGCGAAGCTTTTCCAGCCGCATCGAGACCTCTCTGTGGATGACCGCATGGTAAAATCAAAAGGACGCTTGGGAATACGGCAATATATAAAAGATAAAGTGACCAAGTGGGGCTACAAGCTGTGGGTCCTCGCTGACCCCGACACCGGGTATACTGTGCAGTTTGCAGTTTACACAGGCAAACGTGAGCAGCCAGGGCCCCACGGGTTAGCTTTCGACGTAGTTTGTCAGCTATGTGCCAAATATTTGGATCAGGGCTACAAAATTTTTATGGATAATTTCTATACTTCTACACACCTGTTCGCTCACCTCCTCGACCGACGAACATTGGCTTGTGGGACAACAAGAAAAGATCGCCGAGGATTCCCTGCCGAGCTAAAAGACGCACGATGGGAAAAAAAAGCTTGTCGTGGCGATATTCGATGGATGCGTGACCAAAGCATTTTATACCTTCAGTGGAAAGACCGGCGTGTTGTCAATATGATGAGTACCATTCACACTGCCAACAAAAGCGTCACCGCAAAAAAGGAGGGAGAGAAGCGGAAGTACGTGGACCCAGATATCTGTACCAAAACCAATGCTTATTCATGATTACAATGCCGGAATGCTAGGAGTGGACAAATCGGATCAGATGATCGGATATTATAATGTTCTGATGCGTAGCGTCCGCTGGTGGAAAACCCTGTTCTTCCACTGCATTGACATCGCATGTGTCAACAGTTTTATTTTGTTCCAAGCATACTGCAAACTTCATCCAGAAATCCCTGAGCTGAGAAGAAACGCCTCATTTGACCATTTAGCTTTTAGGGAAGAGCTGGTGCAGCAGCTTCTCCATCTTGAAGGTGCCAAGACAGCTTGCGCTCCTCCACCGCCTTCTGCAGAACACCCGCTCCATGAGCCGCAAAAAGTGGAGAAGAGAAAAAATTGCAAACTATGCTATGAACAGACCAAAACCGAGGTCAAAACTACTGTTTTCTGCAGTAAATGCAGCGTACATCTGTGCTTCAATGCGGCCCGCAACTGTTTTCTTGAGTGGCACAGGGACCGTGCTCAGAATTGAGCGGTGAGAAGTGGTGCAAGAAAGCACACACAAAAAAAATGTTGTACATAAGCCTTCCACTTTTTTTTGTCTTGAAGTTAGAAAAGAGGCATTGTATCACATTTTGTATATTCTGAAATATTTTTATTACTCTTTTTTATTTCCGTATTCAAGAATTTCCTTCTTTTTTTATGTGTCTTTAAGAAGAAAAGTTATATTTTGAGATTTTTTTGTGATATCATGTATATTTTTAAGACATCTCAATTTTTTTCTCGTGAAAGTGCGTTCATTTAGCTGCATAACAATATATGTTACAACAAGCTAGCAGAAAATGTCATTGAATAAAAAAATATTTTCCAAGTTGTATCACAATTGCCTTCTTTTCGGGCGGTCCCGAAAGAGTTAAAGAACCCCAGGTGGTCTAAATAATCCGGAGCTGCACTATGGCATCCCTACGGGCATTATTTAGATAACCCCCAGCCGCTCCAGAAGTGCACCGAACTGAGATTACCTGTACTGCAGCAACTTTGCAAGCGGTACAGGACGACGCGAAAGGCAAAACTTCGCATTGCGCCAGGAGGAAAAGTGGCGGGGAAGAATGAGTAAGTAAGTGGTTTTATTAAAATAATAATTAAAAGGAAGGAAAAAGATTATTACTGGCTGCAGCATCTGCCAATGTATCTAGAGACACCTGAGCCACAGCCAGCGGAAAGTAAAACGGACAGGGAGAAGAAGGGTAGGAGAGATGTAAATATAGGGGAGTGGATAGTGAGAAAAGACATGAAGTAGAGGATATTGGTCAAAAGCCTGCCGCTCATTGACTCGTCCCCCCTGACGGCGAGCACGCAGCTGTTGCATTGCTCCACGCAGGCGGACGCATCGTTTGGTGCGTCTGGCTGCCTCTTGATGCACTGTATGAGGAGCGCTGTCGCACACACAGCGAAACTTTCCACAGCAGTCATATCCAGCACGAAGAAAGAAAGCGCCATCGGTACAACGTAGCGTTGCAGGAGGCGGGTACGCACAGGTCGTGCGAGTAGCGTGCCCAGGCGCGAGAAACAATAAAAATAAAAGCGCGGCGAGAAAAAGCGCGCGTCTCCGTCGCTAGGCGACGGCCGCGCATGCGCAGAGCAGACCCATGTGGCACGTACTGCAGATAACCTCTCCTAAGATAATGAGAGACCGGAAAGCGTGGCGTGATATGGTCCATAGGGTCACGAAGAATCGGACACGACTGAATGACTGAACTGAACGGACCTCTCCATTATTTATACATTTTCTTTTTACCACTGAACCTAAACTTTCTTATTTAACAAAACCTTTGGTAATGATCACATCACAGCAGAAACGGCTGTAAGGCACGCAATATTGAAAATATTGCAAAGTTCTACTGCTTATCACACAACTGTGGTGTGTACGGGCAAATCAAAAGTATCTTCCACTCAGCAACCTTCATCAGTCTACCTGAGCCTGATCTTAGGTAACCTTGATGTAGTTTTGTATGCAGAGAAATGTTTAAATAATTAGTGATAGCTGTAACCCTGCATTCACAGGAGTGCAGAATTAGCACTGTATGCAGCTTAAAGCAAGATTTAGCACTGAATAAAGTAGCACTAGATTACAAGATGCACTTCTGTGATTACTAGTCAAAACGGTCAACTACTAGCTTCCATTACTTAGTTTTAAATGTAAATCATGTGCCTATGCAGCCTAGGTTTTGCTGACTTGTTTTTTTTTCTTGTCTGATCTAGCCATGATTACAACGGCACTGGAAAGAGGAGAAGACGAAGACATGGGTTTCTGACATGTTTTTAAGTGGAAAGTTCAAAATTCACATGAGCAATTTCAAGCTTTGAGAAATGCTTCTCAACAACTAGAAAAATACTGCGAGCAGCTTTTGCCACACTTTGGCTGTTTTTTCCCAGGGCATTTGCACTTGATGTCCCCTTGTAAACATGACATTTCTCCTTTGTGGATAGCCTCCAAAGGGACAAAACACACAGCTTAGGTTGTATTTGCCTTGGTCGACCTTGCACAAGGCTGCTGCACACATTCACTGCAATTCTCAACTGGGCCAGTTCTGGGCCAGTCAGAGAAAAAGATGCAGTGTAGTTCAACTAACATTTGCAGCATTATATGTTAGGTTTACACTTTTCGTGCAAAAGCAGATTTTTCAGCCCTGCAGCTCTTCATGTCGGTATTTCTTTTCAGACTACAGATCTACCCCTAGATGAGGCAGCTAAACATGACGAGTTGACTCCGAATTGACACGTGGAATTTATGACAAAGGAGATCAAGCGGCCCTCTCCTGATAAGGAAAATCTTTCCTATTCAACGAAGCCAACTAGACCATCCAGGAGGAAATGGATGAAAGACATGCAGCCACCGGCAGCAGAAGTTTTGGCAAAGTACTCAGCTCTAGCAAATGCAGACATAGTGAGCAGGACAACAGGATGCTGCATCTGTTCCTTCTTAATGCCTGTATGCAGGAATATGAGACTGCATTCTTTCCGCACATAATGCACACTGAGTCTCGATTTATGCTGCAACATAATCGATAAAAAATTGAGTTGAGCAGTAATTGAGTGGAAATTATATTTCTCTCATTCAAGCTTCATGAGGAGTTCACCGCCATGACAGGCATAAATTGGGAGGCAGTTGCTCACATTCATAAACCAGTACGGAGAGCGATGTTTTGAGCTCGCCAAGGCTCGACGCTGTGCCAAAGAAAATTTTTGAGATTGAACCACATCTCAAAAAATTGAAAGGAGGCACAGAAAAGTGTGTGTATAATGTTTCCATGCCTTGCACAGTGCTATAACCGAAATTTAACTGATCAATGTTGGTAGAACACTCAAATCCTTGAGCCCCGAAAAGGTTCAGACACTGTCGCGTGATTGAGAGCCAACCCAGTTACGTGATAACAGTTTTCACTGCGCTCGAAGTCATCATCACCTAATCTTGGCCGGCTAACTTTGTTTAGCCACCCTTTCCCTCTTCAATATTCATCTTCCGTCCCTACGTCTACTCCTTCAAGTTCACACATCTTCAGACAACCAGCTGGGACGCGCGCTGCCCACAAGGTCGCGCTCGGGATGTGCAGCCAGTCAGCACTCTCGCTGCCATCAAGGACATCATGTCCTCCGCCCACCGGAGAAAATGACCTCCACGGCGAATATGATATCGCCACGATGTCTGGCTAGAATGAATCTTGGTTGGTGGCCGAGCAGTCACCAACAGAGCAATGGCCTTGTGGTAGAGCATCCGCCTCGCATTCGGAAGGTACCGGGTTCGATGCCTGGTACCGCCGGATACCCACCGGTTTTCAATGGGTATAAGCTTTCCTCCAGCTGGTGCTCGGCTCTTGGGGTGAAATGCTTGGGAAAGGTGTCATAGGTCCCAAATAGTTGCGCTGATGGGTCAGTGATTCATTCTGCCATCAAACAACATTAAGTCCGCCTAGTGTGGCAAAAGCCCATTAAGTGGCCCTTTCTCTTTTGTAATGATATTGTCATTACTGCTGATGCCGAGGCTCAGAGGGAGAGCCAAGATGAACATGAGCCACCTTTGCAGGTTGCGAGGTTGTTCGAAACTAGGTTTGGCCGACCAGGAGCGCAGCAGAGCTTCTCCCAAGCGCACACTCCTAGGAAAGCCGAGCGCAAGGCCGAGGGACACTTGTACCCATTTTTACAGGTAGGTTTCTGGCGGTGGTTTTCGCACTGACCCCCTCCTGCAGCAGAGATGGGCGCTCTAACCACTAGGCCACGGCTGCGGCCATCTTGACCCAAAGCCATACTTGGGCTGTTCGTTTGAGAAGCACATGCAGGAAATTGAAGAGAGCGGGACTGAATCCAGAAGATAAGGATATACTAAGAAAGTGATGGATCAAGTTCCTGGTTTCCCTCATCGAACAGAAGTGCAAGATGCCGGGCTAATTGGTACTGCATAATGAAATAAAACAGTGCAAGGAACGGCACGAAACACGAAAGAAAGGCAAATAAGACACAGGCACTGACTTAGAACTGAAATTTTATTCCGAAGCAGGACGCATATATAAGGTACAAAGAGGGGGGGGTGTGGCCAAATGCGATCCTGCGCAATCACCGAAACAGTGTAGTCACATCCAAGAGTAAAAACAATAAAAACGTGAAAGGCCGAAAAGACTAAAAGTGATAAAAACCACGGTGTAAGAGGCCGGAACGGAAAGTAAAACCGGTAAAAACAGATATATACATAGCCAAAAAGGCAAGTAAAAGCATTAAAATATAACGGTAAAAAAACACTGGACTAAAATCGTAGCACAAAGTGATTAACAAAAGTAGCGGAGAGGGGCATTCATGAAGAAGATAAACATTTACCCTGCCTCTGGGAAATTCCAATTCTTTTTGCGACAAGCACAGGGAGGGTGCATTCACACATTGCTCCTCTGCGCTGTGTGCCTCAACATTAGGCTTCAAGAGCACAGGAACAACGTAAACAGCATTGCAATTTCCGGGCACCTCACCATGAACTGCAAAAAGTGTAAACATAACGATGATGATCCGGATGAAACCTGTTTGTTACTCACATTTCAATCGCTGCACAATTCTTGCTAGAGGACGGGATAGGATATCCAGGGAAATCGCAGAAGCATTTGAAATCCACTGCGCAACAGAGCAATGTGTGAGTGCACCCTTCCTGTGCTTGTCGCAAAAAGAATTGGAATTTCTCAGAGGCAGGGTAAATGTTTATCTTTTTCATGAATGCCCTTCTCCGCTACTTTTGTTAATTATTGTGCCACGATTTTCGTCCCGTACTTTTTTTACCGTTATATTTTAAATGACATTTTTTCTTCGCTGAACGTCTCACGACGTGGTTTGCACCCGAAAACCTTCCAGAAGTACGTGAAGAAAAAACTTAACCCTGCCGCGCATGTGATGAGTGAGTGCGCCGATGCCGTGAAATCGGTGTACAGCGAGTTAACTTCGGAAACCCCGGCAATATTACGGTTTCATATGATGGAACGTGGCTGACAAGGGGCCACTCCTCGCACATCTGCGTAGGCACAGTAATAGAGCTGTTTACCGGGTATGTGCTCGATTTTGTGGTGCTTTCAAACTTTTGTTTGGGATGCCAGCTGGGCCCGAAAGAAGATGACCCTCACTATGAGCAGTGGCGAGCTGACCACCAGTGCCAAAAAAATAGTTTGAGCAAGCCTGGGCAAATGGAAGTGGAGGCTGTACGAATACTGTTTGAGCGATCACTGCAAAAGCATGGCCTGCGCTATACAAAGATGTTGTGCAACGGCGATAGCCGAGCTTTTAACAGCCTGCACGAAGAAAAGGTATATGGTTTTGTGGAAATCGAAAAAGAAGACTGCATTAACCATATTCACAAACGCATGGGTGCTGCTCTGAGAAATCTCATGCAAAAGCATAAGGGAGATAGCCAGAAAAGTCTCGGTGGAAAGGGCAAGCTCACAGGGGATCTTATTGCAAAATTATCCACCTACTATGGGCGGGCTCTGAAGGCGAACCAGGGCAACATTGATGACATGAAGAATGCTGTTCTTGCAACGTATCATCATGTGACCTCGACAGATGCAAGATCGAATCATTCGCTCTGTCCAAAAGGGGAAGACAGCTGGTGCATCCACAACAAGGCCAAAGCATCGATACAACCTCCCAGACTATGTCGCTGAGGCATTGCTACCTATATACACACGCCTCTCCGACAAGAAACTACTTGAGCGTTGCCAGAGAGGCAAAACGCAAAATGCAAATGAGTGCCTACACTCTGTGATATGGTCACTCGTACCCAAAACCAAGCATGCCTCTCTCTACACTGTTGAGAGTGCAGTAGGGGAAGCTGTCGCCAGATTCAATGCTGGGAAAGAGCATGCCACTGAGGCTATCCTTAAAGAATTGCACGTGCATCGAAGCAGCATATTGGTACGAAGATGTGCCGAGAAGGACCAGCGCCGGCTGGCTGCATCGGATAGGAAGCATGCAGGTGCTGAAAACTTCCGGAGTGTCATGAAAAGGAAGCAAGGGAAAACTGTTGATAGTGATTATGTTCCTGGAGGCTTCTAACACAGTTTGCAATGAAGTACAAGCCTTGATTTGCAGCAAATAAACTCCGGTCTTGTTTTCAAACTTCTTTTCTTGTTTTCTCAAAATGGATTTTTTAACCACTCCACATACTGTTGCCCAAGATATCTCCAGATGTGGTGGTCAGATTGGAACAATTCTTGTTGTACTTTGAAGCTTATGAATTGTTCTCTGCAATAAGATCTAAAAAGCATAACAATTCCTCTTTGAAATTTAATTAAATTAGTAAGTTATTTGTTGAAATTTTCCCAATTTTTGATGGATGTATTTGGCAAGTCTATAACTTCTATGCCAGGGAGGCCAAAATTATAAGAATGGTATGGTTGCACACTCTGGCTCTTGCAGAACACACAGATATCAAATTTGAATCATTTTTTGATCAGGAACTTATTAAAAACTTGGGCATAATGATTAGTCATTAATTAACCAATATTTCAAAATTGACGCAAGATAGATAAAAACAGATTGCATATTTGTGTTCAGCATACAAAAATACATCAGGTATACATTTTTCATCTATGTGCGACAAAAACTAACAAAATTAGTTTAAAGAGCAGTGTCTCCCCTTAATGCTTTTACTTGCCTTTTTGGCTATGTATATATCTGTTTTTACCGGTTTTACTTTCCGTCCCAGCCTCTTACACAGTGGTTTTTATCGCTTTTAGTCTTCTCGGCCTTTCACCTTTTTATCGTTTTTACTCTTGGACGTGACTACACTGTTTCGGTGATTGTGCAGGATCGCATTTAGCCCGCCCTCTTTGTACCTTATATATGTGTCCTGCTTCGGAATAAAATTTCAGTTGTTAGTCAGCGCCTGTGTCTTTGTTGCCTTTCCTTCGTGTTTCGTCCCGTTCCTTGCGCTGTTTTATTTCATTATCCTCATCGAACAGACAGGCCATAGGCTTGCTAAGGACAATGAAACGTTAAAAAACGTGAGACAGTTGTCGGTTGAAAAAGCCTTGCTTGTGTTGAAGCTTTCACTAGAACCATTGATGGAGGCAATAAGTGTACTGCCAGTCACGACAGATGTGGCAGAAAATCAATGGAAGAGCATCACAACTGCCCCGTGCACAAATTACATCATTGGCTGAGAATTTCTGGTGTGAAGCAAAAAAATTATAGAGACTATTCTGGCAAAAACACGTTCAGTCAACCTTCGCTATGTCAATGTTGGTCTGGGTAAGACTGCAACACTGAAGTTGAAAATCATTGTCAACTGAACTTGCTGAAGACAAAACTACGAAACAGGCTCGCGCCAACTGCAGTGAACGCCATTATGGTGATCTAAGTGGGACTGAAGAGGAAAAACAAGGAATGTTTTGGTTATCAACTGCAAAAAAGGGTAACCCTACTTATTGGCACTGATACCCTTGCAACGGTCTGAGCGATCCGTCTACTTCAGGAAGTGCAGTGTTTCAGCACATTTTACAGGCGGATGACGACGATTCCGATGAAGATGCTGATTTGTTTGTTTTGACTCAACGCTTGCATAGCATTGTTTTTGGCTGATCTAGTCTGCTCACATCCTCTCATGTTCTAACCGCAATTATGAGCAGTATGAAATTGCACATCTCCTTTTCAAACAATTTACAGTGCAATATGCTTAAGAACAGCAGAATTGCCAACCTAATTATGTCAGTTTTTCTTGCATGAGAACTAAACTACAAGGAAGGACACGTGCTGAGAGGCATAAACACTACTGTGTAGTGCGAGCTGCCTTGGGTGCTGGCCGTGAACGGAGCGATAAATGCCGTGCAAATGAACATTCGAAGAAACCGTTCTTTATCAGCCCCCGCTATGCGATACAGTTTGCTAGCTTTTCATCTCGGCGCTGCTTGTAAATCATGCACAAGCAGACACTGCTTCCGACGGTGCTGCGTATTCTAGTTTTGTTTTTGCTTAACCTGTTCTGCTCAAGGCTGTGATACCGAATCATTACATTTCCTTCCATTTGTAAGCCATGCACAAGGTCCAGGGCAAGTTTTTTTACATCCAGCCCAGTAGTACATATTAGCGGTTATTTTGGGCGGTTTCCGAAAATATTTGCATATTTTAGCGGTTTTCTGAGCCTGCTTTGGCGAATGCTAGAAAACAGGGGTGGCAACACTGGTAGCGAGCCAGTATCCCCAGTCTCTCCTCAAGCAGCGGTAGAAATTGCAACAAACAGGAAGGCCATCTCGCTCGAGACAAAGCTGCAGATATCGAGAGCTGTGGATAGTGGCCGCAAAAAAAAGCATGTTGCATAGGGATTCGACGTACCCCCAGGTACCTTATCCACCATTTTGGCCGCATGGAAGAAGTCTGGGGGCAATACCCAGGACGCCATAAAAGCTGCTTCCGGATGTGGAAGCAGCTTTGTTTTCATGGTTTAAAGACGTAAGGACACGAAACGTGCCAGTGGCAGGAGCATTTCTTCAAATGAAGGCCAGCAGCCTGGCCTGCGTACTGGGCCAGACGATTTCGTGCAAGCCGCAGTTGGCTGTAACGTTTTAAAGACAGGCACGAGATCATGAGCCATATGTCTGGCAAAGGTTCTGCTGTCAACGTGGAGTCATGTTACAAGTGGCTAAAGAACTTTCGGCCTCTGCTCCAGGAATACAAGTGCAAAGTGTACAACGTTGACGAAGCCAGCATGTTTTTCAACTTGATGCCAGAGCAGTACACTTGCAGAACATATAATGAAAAACCTATTTTTCCATAGGCTGTGAAATAGAATTTTCCCAACTTTTAAGAGTGTCATGTAATTAACAATGTGAAATTGGCAGCTTTTCCATTCAGTGAGGAAAGAAGCAGCAAAAAGTGCAAAAGTCCTCCACCAAGGTATCTAACTAAAGGCCACATTATGACGTGTTTCAAATAGGCCTTTTTTACTTAATGTTTGCTAATAAACCTCTTCCATTGTAATATCATCAGAACTATATTGTTAATGAAAAACTGCTTCATTGAAAAGTCATTTTGTAGTTATATATGATCATATGAACACTTGCTTCAGTGATAGACTTCTATGGCAGTTGCCCATGTCAAGACCACTACTGCACTGTAAACATTCAGTTAAAACCAGTGAAATCCTATGCAGCACCTTATTGCATTGGTAGCTTGAATCTATGTTTTCTCCAACTATACACTTGATTGAACTGCCTTTCTTCCATTCATATTTTTGTCGGCACGGTAGAAGACTACAGCTCACAAGAACTGTGGAGGTGATCACATATGCTCCAGGATGGTGGCAAAGACCAGCCAATCTACAATAGGGCCATGGATATAATTGTTTTTACAAATTTCTTGCATTTTTTATGCAGCTGGACTGCATAGAAGCTCCTCAGAATGTACTCACATCAATAATTCCCCTCTTTGAGGCTTTCTTAAAGATGTTCGGAAGCCGAGGACCTTTTGAATACCTATTAAAAATGATATGAGAACGTCCTGATGATAAAGAATGTCCTAAATAAAACATAGTAAGTACGTCCTAGGGATATTTCAGTCTTATCTGGAGATCATTGCTGTCATTATGCCTGAGAGAGAGAGTTGGTGGACCTCCTTTTTGTTGTAAGAATAAAATGTGCACTCACCAAAGGTGTCACTCAAAAGGCAGCTCTCAGTACACCTACTAGTTGCAACAGCTCACGCAGTTATACTAACGACGCTCTGCTTGAAGTGGCTGATGCACGAGGCTCCGGCACGCATACCACTCCTTACACAGCAGTAGCCATGACAGTGACACCATGGTTGGGCAGGCACTCTCAACCTGCAAGGTAAGGAACACATTAAAAAAAATAAACAATACAATTTGCACACAGTGGTACCCTGCAACTATTATACTATGGCAAAAATGTCACCAGAGTAATAACTTTTCTGTTATTAATGTATTTACTTTTCGTGGTAAATTCATGTCCTCACACAAACTACTACTCCTTTCACCGCCATCTCTTATGACAAAACGCCAGAAGCCACACAAGAACACAGAAGAAATGAAAAGCAAGAGTTGAGGAAAAACAAAACAAAGTAAGAATAAATTAAGAATGAGGAAGGAAAACTTTATAAAAAATAAATGAATTCTGAAATCAAAAACATCACAAAAATCTGAGGATGTAATGTAGTAGAGCCTCATCTAAGTATACCGAACATTTAGTTAAACACAAATATCACATGGAAAACAAGTAAGCCAAAGTTTCTGTCACCAGCCATTTTAGTTTTAGATACCAAACCTGAAATAACAAAATATTGCATGCCAATTAATGTCAGTGCGATATAATGCCATCTACGAAATGATGCTCTGTGACAAATAACTTTCTCTGTCTTGCACGTAACCACGATGCTTGCTGCTGTTCTATCCCAAGTGGGAAAGAGAGTGTCATGTGACACTTGCACCAAAGAGTGACGTTCGCTGGGGCAAATTGCTTTCTGACATGCTTAACAAAAGCTCATGTCTCCTGGCATGAAGCAGCCAGAATTTGTTCCTTCAGACTGGCGAGGGTAATTGCGCAATAAACATTCCGAAAACTGATTTGACGATTACTAACAGCTGGCTACAAAGTGACTGAAACCAGGCGCCCAACTGCAAAAGTAGTATCACGTTTGATAGAAAACAACTTAAAAGTTAACATCACTGGCCCTTTTTATGATGTTTGCCAACATTAGTATTATGCTGCTGCAGAAAGCTTCAAAAAGTGTTTTTAAATATTAGCAGTAGGCTTCATTGAAACATCTGTTATGTTACATATCACAATTGATAAGACAGCCTATCAAAAACAAGACAGTTTAGTAGAGCATTTATCACACTATATGTGAACTAAGCTGAAGACAGGAAACGAGCTGCTCTGTAACTTAAAATGGCCTGGGATTAGTTTCTTTCACTGCCTTTTTCTTTACTCCATACTGTACCCCACAGTGGCTGGCATTAGTGTTCCTATGATTTTCCCTTTCCATCATGCTCCAATCATTCAAACGTGCTCTGCAGGGCAGCCATGGATTGATCTTGTCTCGCTCCCGTGGAACACTTGCTATGGGATGTTAAATCACATAAATTAAAACTAAGCCAACCAATCCTATGAGCAGGCATGTCATGCACCTTTCTATACGACACACACGTCGGCAGCACTGACCTTGATTACCTCAGCATTAAAACAATGCATGATGTGACTCCATAACAGTTTAAAAAGCAGCACTCAAATCAGTTTTTAAGGCCTCAATGAATGAGTGATGCACTCTAAACACTTGTGCCTTACAGCTGGCAAAAGGCAATATGTGCATTGCACGAATAAGCACAGGCACAATCATACCCCATCTTTTACGCACTGTCAAGAAAGCATACTCAAACAAGACATCATCGCAGTTTTTGCACGAAGGTGAGTTGTTTTGCTTGGAAGCATTTCATTTTTGTTTCTTTCCCTGACAGTGCTGAATGGATGCCCTGTGAGTACCACTGCACGGGTTTGCCGTAGTTTGAAGTCACTGCGAAAGTTCAGCAAAAAGGTTATTCTGCAGATATTTTTACACCAAGTCAAATTGGAAACCAACCAAATGGCCTCATACTACGTCTTATTTGCGAATTCGTCTTCTGAGATCACCAGTACACTGTATGATTGGTTAGACGCTTGGGATCATTCATAAAACGGCAAAGACAGCAATCGGCAGCGAGCACTAGTTCAACATTTCGTGCAGTAGCGGCCTGCTGGCGGAGTACTTCAGGCATGGGCATATGGCGCGCAAAATTTACAAGTGGTTTGGGCACCACTTGTGACATCTGTGGAGTGTCAGAAGAGACGATAAATCACGTGGTCCTTGAGTGTCCTGGAATAACTCCCAACTCAGAGGCATAAACACTTCCAGCTGCCCTGGGTTTCGGTGAAACAGAGCGGAATGTGGTAGAGAACACCAAGTGATGCCTGGAATACTGATGGCAAATGGGGGCGGTGCGACAAAGGAGCATTCGAGCAGACTGCAGCATGGAGGACCTAAGAGGTGTGAGCACACCAGAATGACCTAAGTGGTTGCGTTGAACTGCGTGCAGTGATGAAACAATTTATGCGAGTGTTCTTGATTAAAACCTTTTTATTCTTTTTTTTTTGCCATGGCACTGCTACACCGCAAGGCGAACCGCCTCCCCTATTGCCCTATTGTCCCCATGCATGTCCTTTTTTCACATTCAGGCATATCTGATCTCTCACTTCCCTGTGAAAAGCCTTTGACACTAGCGGCTGCTGCTGACGTGTTGTGTCACCATTGATGCGTGTCTGCTTAGACTGGTGCACTGAATGACGAAGCTCGCAGGAGCGTTTTGTGAGATATGCAACAGCGCCAGAATATATGTTATGTTCTAAGAGACATGCTGTTCGAGCATGAAATTTATTTTTCTTTGAATTTTATTTTCAACTAAGTGTCATGCCATTTACAATGAGCACTTTCCCATAGTTACGACAAAACCCTAATATGAACGGAGATAATATTTACTATGAATGAACAGTTCAGAGTTTCACTATAGTTATGAAAAGGCCCGTGGAAGTGATCTGCAGTGATGCGTGTCACTTATTCATTTGTTGTCATTTTACATCGCCACAAAGCTTGTTTTTGCACTCTGAATCTTGATACACTGCAACCGCCACTGTAGTTTACTGTGGCATCATGCTTGCAGCAGAATGAATGCGTCATCAAGCTTCCGTGGCGGTCCTTGACGTGAAATGCTGCACATTTTGCGCGCAATTTCGAATTTGAAGACGATGCTATATTAAGGCATTCGAAAATGTAAAAAAAAAAAAAAGAGAGAGAGAGAAAGAAAACTACCATGGATGATAAGAGAAAAGGTTACGCATTCATATTCAACCAGCAAAGCCTCTTGAAAGCAATAGAAACCCCTACATTTGTGAGCCGCGTAAAAGATTGGCTTGGTTTACGAACGTTCCAAAGCAACTCAGGCTATGAGAGACGCCGTTGTGAACGGCTCCGGCAATTTCGACCCCCTGGGGTTCTTTAACATGCACTAACATCGCACAGCCCACGGACGCTTTGCTACTCCGATTAAAAAGCAGCCTCCACGGCAAGGACTCGATCCCGCATCCTTGATTACAGCAGTCGGGCTCCCTAACCACCGCACCACCACGGCAGGCCGCGCAAAACACGCTCGGGAACTCCGAGGCCCATCGCAACAAGCGATGACGTATAGGCAATTGTCACTCGGCTCTCCAGTGGCTGCCGCGAGAGTTAAAAGCGCATCACGGTGACGCGAGCGAAGAGATACGCCTGATAGCGAAGAAAAAACACGCAGGCGTGAAACGCGCAAGTGCTGTCAGCCTCCACACCACGCTGTGTGGCGGCAGATGGCAAAGAACACTCCGCCACGCACTGCAGATAGATACCGCAAACGATTGACAGTATCACGTCACCTAGACAATGAAAAGGGCCATTGTTTAATGCAGTGAGGCCCTCCTGACTGACTCGCACACAGCTGATGCTGGATACGACGGCCGAGGTCTATGCCTGATTCTCCTGAAATAAGCGTTTTTACTACTTCTATCCATCAATGTTAATTACGCGCTGCGACAAGAGCGATAACCAAAGCAATAAGAAACGCTGTGCTCACCTTTGCATTTCTTCTGAAAATTGTCCCCGAACAGCTATACTGGAAGGTGTTGGCAATGTTGGCCTTATGACAACATTCATTTCTAGATGGAAAGCCACACAGCTTACGCAAGAGGTACCGAATTTCAATCCACTAGAATTAAACTGTGCACATCCACATTACCGTTTTTGAACTATTTTGAACCCACGTGGAAAGCAGGCCGGTAGGCGTCGAACTTGACTTAACGGTAGCCTCCTCCAATGCTCCAAGCGCGCCTAACCCTACAGAAAGTCCAACAAGCAGCTTTGTAAAGATGGCGCGAGCGAAGAGACATGATATGGTGGCTAGCCACTATAGACATAAAGAACTCAGAAAGGAGCCTTTAAGTATTTTTATTTTAGTCGAAAAAAAGCTCCTAATCCAGTGTATTTAAATTTATGTGAAAAAAAAGTTAACTATTGGCAGATCCGAGCAACAATTTTTCTTGTGCCTGCCGACCAAATTGTGACGTCATTGGTACGTTGTTGGACGCGGGTAATTCAAAGTGCTTAAACATGGTATCATAGGGATGTGCTCAGATAAGAACAGTAATCGAGGTCCCATCACCACTTTTTTGTTTTCAATTAAATTTTTATATGTGATGGGAAAATGTCTCGAAACAAAAAAATGAGGCTTTAGTTTTGCAAGATACGTCGTAATTTTCTCGGGAAAAAAAAAATCATATAAAACGCTGTTTTTGCCATTTCAAGAAGTTGCAAGTTTGAAGACCTGCTGCTCGCGTGCAAAGATTTTGTCATCTAGTCTTTTACCCACTAAATCTATGCAACGTTTACTTTTATGAACATGTTTTGCTGTTGCAGCTGATTTAGCAAAAAGGTCGCAAATAGTGCCCAAAAGCAACACGCGACGAAAAAGTTCATTCTAACGCTACTGTGCTAAAAGTAGAAAGCGCGCACATAGGTCGCACAAGGATTTGGTTCGCTCGAATGAAGAAAGATGCCTCGGAATTATAGTGAACTATACTCGGAATGCCCGCTCGCGGATACCAACGGCACGGTCCTTCTTCTTTTTTTTTTTTTTTTTTACACATTTCGCTTCAGGGAGAAAATAAATACATTACGATCCGAGAGTAGGTCACATACGCACAAAAAAGAGACATACCGTGCTTGATTAAGCGTTTATTTTTACGATTATCATATTTCTGCGGCCAAACTGCCGCACACCGGCTCTTCAGCCATGGCGGGCATATGTTGACAGCGGGCGCTCAAACCGGAAATGTCAGCTTTCCGCGCTCCTTTTGGCTCGCGTCCGCAGTAGCTTCCGGTTCGAGAAGATGCCACTATGACCCTATTCACTATCAGTACAGTGGCTATTCTAGCCACTGTACTATCAGGTTTAGCAGGCGGCAGTTGTGGCAACCCTGTATTGTGGATACGCCATAACGTTGGGTGGTTCGAAACTAAAAGCACACAAAAAAATTGGCAGTGGAATTAGCTTGGTTAAGCCTGGTAATTGCGAAAGCAATAGCTATGGCTACGCCTAGGTTCATCTGGTGGTGTAGCTGGTTGTGGTGCTTGTGGTTATGCAGTGATTCACTCTGGTCACGGCATATGGTACAACTATTGTTTATTGCGGGGTGCTACCTGGTTATTCGGTGTATAACTAGTAGCGATCGAGGTGGCTGCAACGATATACTTGGTTGTGGGTGAGGTTAAGGCAGAATGTACAACTGCCGCTCCGGCACCGGCTGCAACGGCATTCTTTACGCTAGCAGAAATGAAAGCATCCCTGGAGACTGCGTTGGTTCTACCTGCCGCTAGGCCACCTCCTATAACATCCAACATTGCACTCCCGGCGGTAGCTGCGGTAGGAGCGGGAGTTAGGCCGCGAATACCGCCTCGCGAATTGACGGCGCGAGTTGGGGGCCCTGTTTTTGCGGCAGATGGAATGACGTCACTCCGGCTGTAGCGCTCCCTCACGGAGGGAGCGGGAGTTAGGCCACGTTTGGTAGCTACCGCCTCGCGAGTGACGGCGCGAGTAAGGGCCCCTGTATGTATGTATGTATGTATGTATGTAAAACTTTTTTAGGGAGCCGGCAAACGATGGGTTAAAGCGTCGTGATGCTGGCCAAGCGTCTACCCGGAGTTAAGCCCTACTCTGCACTACCTCATTTGGCCCGTTTGTGGTGGGTTGCGAGGCTGTGCTTTTCGAGCGCACCCCGGGCTTGCTGGACGGCCCATAGTTGCATGTCCTTGCATGTCCTTGTCTGTATTCTGCACAGCACTTTGATGTTCCGGCGGGTATGTCCTGGATGCAGCTTCGGTCGGGAACCTGGCACAGTCCCACATGATGTGCCATTGGTCCGCCGGACCCACTTGACATACACTGCACATATCACTCGTGTAGATGTCTGGGTGGAGGACGTGTAGCACTGCCGGGGTTTAGGAGTGACCCGGTTTGCATTTGCCTTAGGATGACCGCCTCCTCCCGACTAAGTGCCGGGTGAGGCGGCGGCATTGTCCATCGAGCTAGGTGGTAAAATTTTGTCAGTTCCTCGTAAGGAGGAGGAGGAGGTAAACTTTATTAAAGAAGAGGTCATAGGCGCGGGGTGGGTTGACGTTCCCGTCCCCGCGGTGGCCTCCTCTTCTAGGACGGACGCCAGGTGGCCGACCGACGATGTCGTTCGGCGACCTCTTCGGCCCGCTCCGTGACTCGGAGTTGAACCTCCGGGTCGGAGCTGAGCAGCGCGGCCTCCCACTGAGATTGGGTGGAGAGCTGCAGACTGATAGCTTGTCTTGGTTACATGAGTATAGGATGTGTGGTGTGTCTGCCTTTTGATGTCCACAGAGAGAACAGACAGGGCTGAACTGCTCTGGGAACCATATGGAGTACATATACGGATAAAGAAAGTGTCCTTGAAGCTGCCGCCAAGGGACTTGTTTTGTTTTACTTAGAGATCTATGTGGTTCTGGGAAGATTTGTCTTTCTTTCTTGAAGTGGATATATAATTTCTTTGTAGGTTGTCATCCGCTCCTTGGCCGACCTGAGCTCAGGGCAGCGCACCTCCCGGTTAACTACGAATCCTCGGGCAAATTGGTGCGCTGCCTCGTTCCCAGGATGGTCCGAATGGGCAGGGACCCAGATGAATGTGATAAGGCGGGTATGGGAGATTTTTTGTAAGATTTTGATGGCTGCGGAGTGGGCCCTTCCTTTTGCAAAATTTCGAATTGCGGTTTTAGAGTCGCTAAGGATGTATTTGGCAGTGGTGGAAGTAATGGCTAAAGCTATGGCAGCCTCTTCTGCCTCCTCCGGAAATTTTGTTTTATTGATTGTCGCCGATGCGAGGGGAGAACCTCAATGATCGACAATTGCCAGGGAAAAGGCATCTCTGTCCGCATGTTCTGCCGCGTCCACGTGCGCAGTGTCTTTCTGTACTGAAAATCTTTCGTGTAATTTTTGTGCCCTAGCCCTTCTTCTGTCCGTATCGTATTCTGGATGCATGTCTTTAGGCAGAGGACGGACTATTAATTGCTCGCGCACGTGTCTTGGAATCGGCAAAGTGTGGGCACGGGTCCCTTAATTGTATTCCTGCTTTTTGTAAAATGAAACGTCCCGTTTCAGTGCTTGATAGTCGTTCGTATTGTGCGGTGAGGTGTGTTTCCATCATTTCCGCTAAGGCTTCAGACATCTTATAGTAGCGCGAAAAAACACACACAAGACAGGGTACAGGACGAGCGCTAACTGCCAACTGTTTATTGGAAGGAAAGAGGAACGTATATTTAAACCCTCGGCCACTCAGGTGTTCATAGCCCCAATCCGTGAAAGTGAAAGTAGTATTGCTTTCGCAATAAAGTTTCCGACGCGTTACGGCAACGCGGTCTACCGGCTTAACGCCGGCTTGACGCGAAAAAAAAGCTCCTTGTATTCCGTCCTCACTGAGGGGGCAGAGCGGCTGCATAGATGTATCTAGTGAGAGAGGGGCGTGTCTATTGCGGGCGTGGCGGCCGTCACTGGGCAGCGTTGCAGAAGCATGTGTCAACTCCGGAGTGAGCAGTCGTGTGTCACTCGCGCGTCCTCAACCTCGGCATCTCTCCCCTCGCATCAGTCAATACACATCCTTCACGGACAGCAGATGTTCACACGCGGCCGGTTCTTCCTGGATCCCGGATCCGAGCTGCTTAATTATCGCGTCGTGAGCAGCTCGTGCTCACCTCCGCGCCTTTCAAACGCGTTTCCCTAGCTGTCTTCTCTCTTTCTCTCCCTCCATGATTCCACCCCATACCTTTTGGCCGCAAAGCAGTTCATTGTAAAGGGGTACATTATGCCTGTTTACAAGATGGTGTTTTGAAGATTTCTAAAGATGGTGTAAGGAAAGCTGAGGGCACGGCTGCGCCACGCGTGCCGCAGGTTCGACGCGTGCTCGGCGTGCTGAAGTACAACGGTTACGAAGGTAGCGGGATCGAGTGTCTACTGATTCTGATATTGCAGCTAAACGGTGCAAGAATCTCGGAGCTCAAAGAATGAGGAAACGCGTCGAGCGGGCTCAGCTAGGAACGGCTCAAGACACTGAGCGTTATCGTGAAACGGATGCCGAAGCGAACAAACGTGCGGTAGAAACTCCAGGACAACGGGCTGTGCGACTGCAAGCGATGGGAAAGTATAGCAGGGATAAGCAGTGCTTCGCACCTACTTCGCATTTGATCAACTATGCAAATCGGCCGTAATTTATTTTTTAGTGTGTGTGTGTGTGTGGGGGGGGGGGGGGGCAAATTTTGCCAGGTCCTAATTGTTATTTTTGCATTATTTATATTTTATTTATATTTATCCTATATTTTGTATATTTGTTTTAGTCCCAAATTTACACATCGTAAATTTATTTTTACGCAATATAGAAAGCCTATTTTAACCCTAAAGAAGAATGAGGCCATGACTAATGAATGGGGCCTAGCTTCTAGTAGCGTTGGGAGATAAGGTGCGCCGGGAGCGGTACTGAGAGAAAAAAAAAACTTACGCTGGTAGTAGATTTACTGAAAATTTACTGACATTACAAAACTGAAACAAATAAAATTTTTAAACAGACAAAAATTAAGAGGTGCATACTAAAGATCTAGCCTATAGTTTTGCACTGAAAACATAAGGTGTATCCAGTACGTGTGACGTTAAATGCGGAGTAAATTTAATAGCTTGACCAGCCATCCTCTGGATAGTGTATACAGTGCAAGTCCTCATTACCATTTCTCATCTTATCGCAGAATGTAAATGAAAGAAAAAAAAATATTTCATCCCGAGCAGTGTTGTTTTTCATCACTGCTCAAATACGACTTATTTCACTTACAAATCTATGTCTCCTTCGGCGCATGCGTTTATTGTGCTCCCAAGCATTAGCAGGCAAGCCAATTTGAATGAACACTTGTCGGCTGTTAAAACACTGCCATGCGCTGTTCTAATTGTAACCTTGCACTGAAACCGTGGAGCGGCACCCACCTGTACACAAGCTTACGCAGAAGCAATGCTCGGCATCGCAGCTTACACCCCCGGGTACCTATAAGCGAGCAGTCGTGGTCTTAGCCGCCAATGTGGGAACAAGCTGCGTAAAAATGCCCATGATTACGTTACGTCCTAATGCGAAATTTGAGCGCCGCTCATCAGCTGTTTCACCTTTTCGATAGATTGAGGCAAAGATTTCGAGCAAAGCACATAAGTACAACTACAGACAACTTTGCTTTTTTTTTAATTTTTCACACGTATTCTTTCAAGAAACATCCACTAACAGTTCTTGGCTGTCATGATTCATGAAAGAAGCTTTGTGGTCGGAGAAATGAGAGCAATTTAGTTACCTATAGGGAGGTTGCGGGAGGCAGCGAGTGCGCCCAAGGCAACGTTGCGTGACGAACAGATAGTAGCGATTGACTGATGCCTCTGACGCCTCTAACGAGTGAAGCGAGGGAGAACGGGATGCACGCACCGTGTTCCGCAGGAGAGCACTCTCGCCCCACGTAGGAAGAGGGGGGGGGACCCCTCCTTTCCTTTCTGCATGGCGGCGTCGGTGTGTACGCAGTCACGTTGTCTTGACTCGCTAGCGGCGGCATCAGTCAGTCACTGCTAGCGCTGCATTGGCTATTCTCTGCAATTCATGTGCGGCACTCACACAGCTCCAACATCCTAAGTGCACCCCCTGCGTCAAATTGCGCCTTCCAGAAGGTGTGCATTCACGTGCCTGTGACTATGGTGCCGACATTGTAGTGCATTGGCAATTCCATCACACATGGGTGCCTGAGTCTGCTGACCGCCTATAGCTATGGCGGCGTACTGTGACTGCTCGGCGTCCTTGTAATCAACTCGTGGCGACGACAGCATTCGACGTGGCTCAACACACATAACGCCGAACAGCCACCGAGAACCCAGAGTAGCAGCGGGCAACCCGCCACTAATATATCTGCTTGCAATATTTGTGTCCCTCAGCAAGGAATTTATTAAACTCCTTCTTCGCTTTAGAACCGGGTGCGTTTGAACATACGCTGCCAGCACAAATCTACGGTGTGTCGGTAAAATGCCGATTAGAATCGCAAGCAGACATCGGACCAACCACATGCCCGAAGTGTTCCACACCAGCAGCAGAAGTGCATGTTCGCCACCTGCTATGGACTTGTGCAGGGACAAGGACACTAAGGACACAGATTCTGCGCGAAGTGGGACTAACCCCAACAAGGGAAGAGGACTTTTCTAAATGGCTCACCGAAAGCTCTAAGAGCGGGAGCCTGCTCCGGTTCCTCACGGAAAACCATTTTCATGAGTTTCTATAATATGCCTTACGACAAGCTTGCGTACAAAAAAAAAAGCTAGGTGACGGATTGTGCAGCGACCGCAATGCACTGGAACCCAGTAAAGAAAGCAATTGGAACCAACTGGAATCTCAATGGGTACCATTAATCGGACTCAATGGGTTCCTGTTGGAATGTTCTTACCAAATTGGCAGTCCATTGGAATTTCCAATGGGTTCCAACTGGAACCCATTGGAAAGTCCATTTGTCACTTCCAAATTAATGGATAGTTCATTTGGTTCCATTTGAAATTCTAGCATTACAATTGGTTCCAGTTGGACAGGCCAATTGGATCTGTTACTTGTGAAAATTCTATAGAGCGCCAATTTGTACTAACTATAGTACTAATAATTTCATGTTCCAAATGAAAACTCTGTTCGACGAATCTTTGCCAACTGCATAGCCCAATTGGTCAAACCAATTGCATCCAATGGGTCTTACCAATTGAGTGCAATTGTTCTCTCCAACTGCACTAAGTGCATCCACGGGAACATTCGCATATTTCATAAAGAAAGCAAACACAATGTTCTGTTCATAATATCCATTCTATGAACACCTTAACCTGCTAAATTCATCTTCTGCACTATCGCTGCAAACAAAATTAAATAAAACAACTGCACTCAAACGGCAAGGTTCGCTGGCCCCAGCATGATAGTAGGATGAGTGGTGTATATAAGCAGGAGCAGAAGTGTGTTTGCTGTGTGTATGTAGTGATCTCGTGGTATATATGTTACTGTAGAACTGTATATTGTTCTAGTGTGAGATGTACTTGCGTGCACTCCTTCATTTCTATCAAGCATTAATCATCGGTTTCCACATGCCTGTAGTAAACATGCAAATTGTCAGTCTCCTTTGTGTCCCATTCGGTGTGTCCAATTGAACCCATTGTAATTGCAATGGGTGTGGCCCATTGGATCTCATTGGTATATATATATCCTGTTGAACCCATTGCACACAGTTGGTGTGACCCATTGGATCCAATTATGTGCAGTTGGCCTCGTACGCATTGGCTGCAATGGGTTAATTGCCCGAAAGCACAATTGGTTCCAATTGGAAATTTCCAATTGGTTCCAATGGCCTTTTTGACTGGGAAACCGTTGAGTACCTATGCTCTCTGTTTGTCCTGCATATGTAAGTGCTCCTGACTAGCTTCATGCATCATACGCGCGGAAGTCGGCCTTCCCTGCACCACTGCAGGGGAGCTATTGCTAGCGACCCCGCTCACAAAACGGGAAGCACGCATTGAGCGCATTCATGCATTTAAAAAGTAGTGTGCAACTTCCAACTTTAATAACAAAAAAGGGTAGATACATCACAGGCGCGTTTATATATCCGCGGTTATAAACGCGCGAAAAGGGTATGCAGGCGCGCTTATATATCCGCGGATATATAAAGTTGCGCTTTCGTCCTTTACCCTATAGTTTTCTGGGCTAGTGAAGTGTTCTATTGTCGGAATCTGAGGCAAAACTGTTTATTCCAGCGAAAGCGTACAAGCAGGGTAGACAGTCCAGACAGAGAGAGAGAGAGGGAGTAAAGAAAGTTCAGTGTCCTCGCGTAGCTTCGTACATGCTAGGACCGAAGAGCCACGGGGACGCCGGGATGAGGTGTTAATAGGGGAGAAAACCTAGGCCAGGGGGCGCTGCGCCATTCTGTGCGTCAGCGCCCTCCATGGAGACCCCGTCAAAACCTCCGCGCAGTGCGGCCGCAACGTGCTGTCGTCTGCTCCGCGCTGCTTTCCAGCACGTGTTTGCGCGCGCGCGCTCGGTTGTTTCTCTCCTCCTCCGGTCGGATTCTGGCCGCCGTCGTGCTCCAACAAAGGGGCAAGAAAAAAAAAAAAATCTGGAATGAAAAAGTGACGGCGCGCTTTTTCGCAAAACGTGTGAAAGTGTTGTTCTCTCTTCTCTTTTTCGTGTTGAAACGATGGTTGTCGGTTTTTTTTTTTTGGTATCCCGCACCGCTCGTATCTCGCACCTCTGTTTGTAACTGGCGGTGCCGCAGCAGCCATCGCGGAACTAAGTCGGCCTCAAGAAACAGATATATGTCATTAATGCCATCACCCGGCGCTTATAAAGAGAAAACACATACGTTAATCGTTCTATCCTCATATGCGATCCTGCTTCGGGAGCTCAAAACTGCGCATTCGCTTGAGGAGATAACTGAACTAGGGATTGCACAGCGTAGCTGTGGAATTAAAAAGATAGGTTTACTTGGAGATATGTCCCCGCCTGCATGAAAAGTCGTCAGGCATTTCCTCTCTCTTCGTCTCGCGGAGAGAGGAAACTGCCGAAAAAATGGCATGCCTCGGCTTCTCGTCAGTGATCCAGGTCGTTAAGAAACCTCTCATCGTTAAAGGTAGATAAGTCATTGATTTCGGATGGCAGCGCCACAGCAGCGAACTCCCCCTGACCGCTGTCAGCAGGAACCAAAGGGTAAGGCGGCATGCTTTGTGCCTTTGTAGGGAATGCGTCCTAAACGCGCTGAAAGCAAGCACCACGACGCCAGCAGCATCGCCTAAAACGTCTGTCCCCCCCAAAAGTTGAATAGGCCCTTTTCAAGTGAGCAGTCACAAATGGAAAGGAAGCTCCCCAACCAGCGCCCGGAGCACTCGTCGCTGTGTACACGCGTATCAATTCTCAATGAGAAGGCTGGACCCTTCATTCTCTGAACAACATGGAAGAGACATCAAGAGGTGCCGCCTCAAGTCCTTCAAAATACCTGTCGCTTGCCTCTGCCTTCAAATACCGAATTCGCGTTCATGTTTTTTTTAGAGCGCAGCTCTTTGGCGTCCGTTCCTGGGTTTCGCGTCGGCGTCGGCCTAGTAACCAGCTCCGCCCCCCTTTCATCCCCCCAGCGCTAGCTGCGACCGACTGATACCGCTGGATGCCGCTGACGCCGCTAGAGAGTCAAGATAACGTGACTGCATAGAACACCGTCGCCGCCATGCAGAAAGAGGAGGGGAGGGTCCCTACACCCCCCGTTCCTGTGTGGCGGATAGGGTGCTCTTCAGTTGCCGACGCGCCGGTTATTTAACGTAGGCCCCGGCACGTCGACGAATACGTGACCACCTTCCCACCGCTAGACCTGGTTCTTGGCGCTGCGGAAGCGAGGGTATCATATTGTTTGCATCGGCATCGGCGGCGTTGTCCCTGAAACCAACTCCGCAGCTGGGGTTGACTCACTATCGGCGTCAGCAGCATCAGTCAGTCGCTGCTATCTCTTCCCTCCTCCCTTTATCGCATTGTCCGCTTGCTGCGCGCGCTTCTGCCTCCAATCGTTTGCCGCTGGGTGTACACGCCGCCCCCTCCCCCCTCTTCCTGCGAGTCTCCGGTTGTCAAAGCACCGGCTCGAACTTAATTCCTTTCTTCGCTCCTCCTCCAATGCAACCCCTGTGCGGTGGCAATCAGAGAGCCAGATCGGTGGCGGCGGATCTGTATGTGTGCACCGCCCGAGCCGAAATTGCCGCTGCCGTTCGCACTGCGAAATTATCTGCCAGTTCTTTCTGAGCCATGAGCGAGACGAATGTTGACATAAAGACAAACAGGAATTTCTTCACACTTATGCGGGAGAACATCCCGTTCCTCTCGCTCGTAACGCGTCCCACGGCTGTGACAACCTCGCGAGGCACTTGTATAGATCTCGTCTTTGAGAATCAAGCATTGGTGTACCAAGTCGAACATATATCAGTCTATTTCTCCGACCACAAAGCTTCCTTCATGACTGTCAAGAACTGTTAGTGTAGTCTTTGTTAAAGGAATACCTGTGAAAAATAAAAAAAAAAAAATCTGTGATAGCGCATACATGTGTTGCTCGATTTCTTTGCCTCAATCTATAGAAAAGGTGAAACAGCTTATTTGCTGCGCTCAAATTTCGCATTAGGAAGTAACGTAATCGTCGGTAATTTTTTTTGTTTGTCTGAGCCTGCCAACAAGCGCTCTTTGAAAACAATGTCCGCGGCGATCAATTAATCATAATTTCTCACTTTCGAAAGCACCGATAAAGAGCGTGCCTCCAGCCAGCCTCTATGTCAGCCGGGGCACAGAAAAAAGCAAAAATAAGAAACACCACTGGCAAAGAGTGCCGGCTTTGCGCGCGCAGACGCACGACCATCTCCCCTCGTCCTCACTCTCCTTCTCCCGCTCCGCGTGCACGTGCGGCTGCCTGTAGCACGCGCTCCCAAGCGAGCGGGCTGCGCAGACTCCGCAGACAGCCGCGTGCAGCGCGGGCGCGAATGCGCTTAGGTTTTGTAGTTCCTCTCCGCTCCGCTGGAAACCGAGCGCTGGCGTCGCGGAGCAAACTCCAGCTTTCAGGCCAGACAAAGTACAGCCACGGCCGGTCTCGAGGGAGAGAGCGCAGCGCGCGCTCTCCCTCGAGACCGGCCGTGGTACAGCACGGGAAGCGGCGCGCCGCAGCAGTGCGATACACAGTTGGAGCGGCAGTACCACGATACACAACACTCCTCCCCCCCTTGCTATAACCACGGCCCTTATAGACCCCCCATATAGACCATGGCCGGTCTCGAGGGAGAGCACGTTTCTCTCGCGCGCTCTCTCCCTCGAGACCGGCCGTGGCTAGACGTAGTAGTCTCGCAGGTGAGAAGGAAACCTTCTTTCACGGGCAAAGCATCGAAGAACGGTGCCGGACCGGTTGCCGGAGGAATTCCGTCGGAGGCATCAACGTTCTCTGAGTCGGAGCGGCTGTGCTCGGGTTCTGGTGAGTCGGCGTCTGGCTCGGGCAGGAAAGTGCGAGGTTGTTCGTTCTGCTCTTCCGACTCGGAGTGCGGCTCAGGCATTTCGAGTTCAGGTGCACGGCGAGGAATATCGGGTAGGTTGTAGTTCCTCTTCCTAAGGTGGTCGACGTGCCTGCGCCATAACGTACCGCAGAGAAGTCTGACTTCATAGGACACAGGCCCTTTGCAGGAGCAGATGATAGCGGGAATCCACCGAGACCCATATGGCGAAAAATTCCTAGCGAAAACTGAGTCACCGGGAACAAACTTGCGGGTCGGTGTAGCGCGGAACTTCTGTGACAGCTGGTCACGTCGCGGGTAGCCCTCCTGGGAATCAGGGTGCAAGTAGTCTAGGGCAGACTTTAGCTGACGTGAGAACAGTAGATCCGCCGGGCTTCTTCCTGTAGTCGTGCAGGGCAGCAAGTGCTGCTGGAACAGGAAACGACTCAGCTGAAGTTCGATGTCGCCTCCTTTCAGTCGTTTAAGGGCTTTCTTTGTTTCCTGAACGAAGCGCTCGGCCTGTCCGTTAGATGGATGGTATGGCGCGACTAAAGCTTGACGAACATTGTTCCTGGCGAGGAACTGTCGGAATTCAGCTGAGGTGAATGCAGAACCGTTGTCGGACACAACGACGTCAGGAAGTCCGTGTGTGGCGAACAGCCTTCTGAGTTCTCGTATAACGACTGTAGCTGAAGTAGTGTTCACCACAACGACCTCTAGCCATTTCGAGAACGAGTCCACGACAATAAGAAATATCTTGCCCTGGACTGGTCCAGCGAACTCCACGTGCAGCCTAGACCACGGTCTCGTAGTCTGCTCCCAGGGATGGACTGCAGCGAGTGGTGGAGCGTTCCTGGATTCTTGGCAGGTCTCACACGCTCGTACGGTGCTCTCCACATCGCTGTCGAGTTTCGGCCACCACACGTAACCTCGCGCGAGTCCCTTCATGCGAACGATTCCTGGATGTGATGAGTGAAGTAGCTGAAGCACTTCCATACGGAGTTGCGGTGGAATCACGACCCGGGAGCCCCACAGAATGCAATCACGATAAGCGGAAAGTTTGTCGCGGTGCACGAAGTAAGGTTGGAACGGGTCCTCTATTTTTGTTGGCCATCCAGTACGAATCCACTTGAGTACTCGACACAACACACGATCCTTTTTTGTCAGCTGAGCAATCTTGGATGTATCCGCGAAGGTTTCTGGTGGGTTTTCGAGCAGCAGGACGTCTGTCATAGTGGGACAGCATTTGTCAAGGGCAGCGGAAGACGGCTGAGTGAATCAGCATTGCCCATTTGACGCCCTGGTCGATAGATCAGCTCATAGTCGTACTGTGCAAGGAGCAAATTCCATCGAAGCATCCTCGGTGAAACCACGCTAGGTATTTGACGACTGTGATGCAGCAGACCCAGCAGAGGCTTGTGGTCCGTGTAGACCTTGAAATGCCTTCCATAAAGGTATTGATGGAACTTCTTGACGCCGGAAACGACAGCCAGAGCTTCTCGATCTGTCTGAGAATAGTTCTTTTCGGTAGAGCTGAGAGTACGGGGACCGAAGGCAATAGGAGATTCGTGTCCGGTAGTGTCCTCGTGACTAAGGACAAATCCTATGCCGTAAGCAGATGCATCGCAGGCAAGCGTGAACGGCTTCTGTACGTCGTAATGGACTAAGACATCGGATGTCTGTATGAGCTCCTTGGCGCGCTTGAAAGCGTCGGCTTCTTCTTGGCGCCATCTCCACGACTGATCCTTTGCAAGCAGGCGGTATAGAGGCTCGAGGGTGTGAGCTGCACCGTGCTGTTATAGAAATTTAGCAGTCCGAGAAAAGACTGAAGTTGCTGCTTGTTCTTTGGACGGGGAGCTTCTTTAAGTGCTTCGACCTTTTCTTCGGTCGGATGAATACCGGCGGCGTCAATGCGGTATCCAAGGAAGGTGACTTCCGTCGTGCCGAAGGTGCATTTGTCGTCCCTTATGCGTTTCAGCACAGCTCGCAGGCGATTGTTATGCTCGTAAGCATCTTGACCTCCCACTATAATATCGTCCAAGTATACGTGAACTCCAGGTAGTCCCAAGAGGAGCTCTTCCATGTAGCGCTGAAATATGGCTACGGCGGACGACACTCCGAACGGCAGGCGAGTAACTTTGAACAGTCCCCGGTGCGTATTGACTGTCAGGAGATCGGCTGCTTCATTGTCCACGGCAAGCTGCTGATAGGCTTGATTGAGGTCTAGTTGTGAAAACACAGTGCATCCAGCAAGGTTCGAAAAAAGCTGATCGATGATTGGAAGAGGATAAGTTTCCATCTTGATTGCTTGGTCAACGGTGCTTTTGTAATCACCACAAAGCTTGATCTTGCCGTTACTACCGGTGTCGCCCATCTGGAGGATCGCACGGGCTGGTAGACGCCTTCCTGTACGAGAACGTCGATGGCTTCGTCCACTCTGGGCAGTAGAGCCACCGGAACTTGACGTGCTTTCATGAAGATGGGACTGATTTCAGCCTTGAGCTCGATGCGAAAGGATGGTCCCTTGCTCTTCCTTAGTCCTTCAGCGAAGACTTCTGGGTATTCTGAGACAGCATTCAATAAGGTTAGCGGAACTTCGATTTGAGACGCGTAGTTTATCCCGCAGAGTGATATGCCCGACGCCGAAAACCATGTCTCTCCCTAACAGGCTGGTGCCATTTCATCGGACAACGAGGTGTAGGCGAGAGCTGTTCGTTCTGTATGAGACAGTGACTTCCAATGATCCCGCAATCTCTAAGCATAAGAGCGCAGCTGTAGAGAAGATTGCTTTAGGTCTTGCCTTGACAGCCGAAGTTTCTGCATGGTGTTCTCGCTGATGATGCTGCAGGCGGCTCCGGAGTCAACTTCCATAGTCAGAGACCTACTGTTTATCAAGACGTTCACGCAGACTGCCGGAGAAGTGACGTTGTTGGCACTACCCGTAGACCTGTGGTCTTGAATTTCGCGATGAAAACTGACCGAAGTCGTAGAATTTACGTCTTGAGCCGGATCAGCTGATTGCAAGATTTGGTGGTTGCGTCCACGAGAGTGCTTGTTTTTGCGGGAAAACTCCTTTCGATGCTGAGCAGGCTTGAAAGTTTTTTCTTTTGCTGCCTTTTTCCTGCAGGCCTTCTCGAGGTGTCCTTTGTTTCCGCAGTAGTGACAGATGGCGGAATGATAGGAGCAAGTACGAGCGTCATGCTCGCCGGTGCAACGCCAACATTGCTGACTCGGAGGATGGTTGGCTGGCTTGACGTCCGTGCGCTTGGGGTTCCTTTGCAATTGATGCGTTTCCAAGGGGACCCTCGAGCGGCGAACCTCTTCTGTCTTGACGGCCGCTTCCTCTGCAGCACGTGCCAGTAGGATGGCCTTATAGAGCTTTAAATCTGGTTCAGCCAGGAGACGTCTTTGAATAGGCTATTCACCCAGGCCACAGACTAGGCGGTCGCAAAGAAGTCGATCCAGTCAATCCCCGAACTCACAGTGGCGGGCCAAGAGTCGAAGAGCGGCGAGATAATCCGGTACCGATTCGCCAGGGTGCTGGTCTCGCTTGTTGAAGCGGAAGCGTTCCATAGTGACGGAAGTTTTTCCGATGAAGTGGTTGTCGAGCTTGGAAACGATTTCTGAGAAGGGAACCTCCGAAGGTGCCTTGGGTGCGCAGAGCGAGCGAAGCAGGGTATACGCGTCGACACCGCATACACTGCAGAGGAAAGCCCGTTTCTTCTCATCGGGCTGGATATCGTGGGCTTGAAAGTAGAACTCGATAGGTAAACTGGCCAGGAGGAAGGCTCGGCGGGCGAGAATTCTCCGATCTGACTGAAGATAAAGCGCACGGGAAGACGCACACAAGAGAAGAAGACACAGGACACGCGCTATCCTGTGTCCTGTGTCTTCTTCTCTTGCGTGCGTCTTCCCGTGCGCTTTATCTTCAGTCAAATTACAATGCACCATCTAGCCCAACTTCAAGTTTTGTTAAATTCTCCGATCGTGGCCGAACGCAGAAGCGCTGCCATGTCGACGGCTGTGCAGGGCTGGAGCGGATCCAGGAGCTTTGCTAAGGCGGTCAGTATTTACTGAACTTGCGCACTCGGGATCGCGGCGATCCCATCCTCGTCGCCAGTGAAGTGTTCTCTCGTCGGAGTCTGAGGCAAAACTGTTTATTCCAGCGAAAGCGTACAAGCAGGGTAGACAGTCCAGACAGAGAGAGAGAGGGAGTAAAGAGAGTTCTGTGTCCTCGCGTACGCTTCGTACATGCTAGGACCGAAGAGCCGCGGGGACGAGGTGTTGAGCGAAATACGACGCTCAGGCCAGACAAAGTACAGCATGGGAAGCGGCGCTTGGAGCGGCAGCATGTGCGATACACAGTTGGAGCGGCAGTACCACGATACACAACAGCTAGTCTTTTAAGCGCACACTACTTTTTAGGCATCATACCAATTCCAGCTCGTCAGAAAGTTTTAAATCGTGCACTTGGACGACGCGGGCCTCGCGGCTCACTTTTTAAAGCACGACAACTGAAGAATGTGCAGTGTCAGTGTGCCGTGTTATTTAGAACATTCTTTCACCCTCCTTGATTGATGTACTGTAGCTGTTTGGTGCTGTGCATTTTGTTATTTTGTCTCACTGCATCATGTATCTTGCTGTGTTATTCGAAATTAATGCATAGATTGTATAACATGCTTGCTCTTGCTGGCCTTTTTGCGCTTGCTGATGTCTGATATACTGTCACTTATGTACCCTCCCTCTCCTGCTTGGACATGCGACATGTCCGCAGTATTTCATGAATAAATAAATAAATAAATAAATAAATAAATAAATAAATAAATAAATAAATAAATACTCTTCGCGGCAAGCCCACTGCGATCCTCAATCCCTAGGATCGACCCTGCTCCTTTTATCTATATATTCCATTTTCCTCTCTCTATGACGTGACCCAATCCGCCTTTTTCCCAAAATGTGGCGCCCTCGGTGAGTGGTTGAAAAGTCACCTGCTGCTGGTTGAAAACGTCCTTGGCGCAAGCGAAATGACGGTGTGTGTTCTGGACAGCTATAATAACTACACATGGCCTCCGAGATCAGTTATGGCTGCGTCGATCACGGAGGCTAGGAACTGCTCATGTGCAGCCACGACCGGTCTCGAGGGAGAGCGCGTTTCTCTCTTCCCTTACGGCCTCTCCAATGGGGTCTGTTTCCACCGCCCGCCACGCCTCGGTGGGGTCGCCACCGCCCCACTGTTGCTAAAGCCCCTCTACTGCTGCTCCTCCGCTACAGCCGTTCACGCGCAAGGGAAATGCGCGCTCGCTCTTCGTGGTACGCAACAGTACACCATCGGCGCGTCGAAGAGTCGGCGGTGAGCAGTCCACACCGCCACACAACACGCAATCAGAGCAAGCTTGGAACGGGTCGAAATCCACACCAAAATTCACGGCACAAAGCACAACGCTGGCTGCAGCGGCATAGCGCGATGAGAGCACGCGGCGTGTGCACCAAGTCCAAGGGAACAAAACGCGAGTCTTGAGAAAAAGCCGGCAAAGCACGGGCTGCCGATCGCTTTGCGCTCACGCGAATGGAAGGAAATGGAAGTTAGGTTGGCGCGCTTTAGCGCACGCGTTCATGACTTTAAAGCAGCGTCCCAGATGGTTCCGGTGAGTGCTTTCTTGATGGCCCCTGAGTCCATCTGTATGCACGGGCAAGAAGCGGGGGAAAAAAGAAAAAAAAAAGAAAAGACCCAATCTGTCTACCACGTGTGCGGTACGCTTTCTGGACGCCGCTGCCCGTGCCCTCAGGTGCGCCCCAGGGCACGGGTGGCCGCCACAACCCTCTAACAATCGTGTAGCAGCCTACCCGGCGCCACTCAAGTGGGTTTGTTAAAAAAAAAAAAGAAAAGAGGCAGACATCAATATTCCGCAAGACCGTGTACATATAGGTCGGACCGAAAATTTATCTACCAGCTAAAGTTCCTCGCTCGTTAACATATAAGCCGCGTTGATATGGACAACTCGAATTTTGGGCAGTTTCTGGGGACCAAGCTATTCAATCGCATCAACAGCCGGGGTAACAGTAAGTCATCTAGACATAAGATATGCCATCAAGCGTATAAATATCCAGGCGAGTGAAGCGGAACTATGTTATTTCAGGCATAATTACAACGAGGATAATGAGATTGCAGCGGAAAAAATATTGTCTAATTCCAACTTCAATGAACCCCACTATGCGCAGAAGCAGATCCTATAATATTTGAAAAAAAAAAAAAAAATTATTCGCGATTCGTTATTACGGACAACTCGTTTTAAGGACAAATTTGCTCGGGAACAAAACTGTCCATATTAATGAGGCACGACTGTAATTGTTTTTTTTTGTTCTCCTTCATTTCGGCCCAGCTATCGCTCAAAATATTACAGTAGTGTTCAATTTCCGTTTTGATCAAATGTTATTTCGGTGTTCCTAACGTTCTTTTTTTTTAACGCCTAATAGAGTTATAAATAAATGTTAGCATAACCTTTCTATAAACATTTTAAAAACATATATCTAATATATATGAAGCATTATACTAGCGTTCTTGAAAATGATAAAACAACCCTGCACGAGCATGTAGCCTACCATGGTGACGGTACACAACTACGCAATACAGCGCCACATACAACTCCTAAAGTCCCTAGATCCGTTTTTTATCAGATGTTAAAAAACGGATCTAGGGACGTTAACAACTCCTATAGTCACCTCTGAATAAATAGCACAGAGAAAAGTTTTTATATCCATCATTGAGGAGTGTCGGAGTGTCCCTTGAATAACAGTGGCGAATGTGTAATAAGCAAAGCATTCTACCAAAATATAGGGGCAGCGATTGCTCATTAGGCAGGTATTACTGCACAGATAGTTACAAAAACTATTAGTTCAAAAACATAGTAGAAAAAGAAAGAAAATATTGCTAGGAATTAGTGCTTGAAATAGATTTCCTGTTTTTTTTTTTTCATGAAATAATCATAATATCATGTAAACATTTCATTAAACCAACGTTTATTTACAAAATTAAAATAATGTTTATAATACAACATAAAACATTTGCTGGTCTATAAATTATAGCAAAATTAATAACAAAACTTTTACTCTGACTTTATGCTAAAACTTTATGTCATGTAAGCATTGTGCAACTTATATTACATTTTTATAAAATTATTTTCATCTTTGGTGTTACCTCGATGGTGTCTTATCTCGCGCTGAAAGACGGTTTTGCTATTGTTGCTGTTATGTTTGCCTTGAAGAAGCTTCGATGTGATCACTGCTCATTCATTTTTTTTTTTTTCATCTTCTTGTACAGGCTTGGGAAAAAATTCAGATTTAAATGAACAAAAGTAGATACCATGCCGCAATACATGTCATAAGCTTGTCGAACGTTTGCTGAGCGACAGTGTTTTTTTAATATAAAGACTCCATTCACGTGTGTAGCACGTTGACAGGATGCTGCTGCAGCATCTACCTTCTGTAATCTTTCATTTAGGGGCTGCACTCACCACGAAACCCGCGGCCGACAGCGCGAAACCAGGCAAAAGCCACCCGCCGCCACTGAAGCAGATGCGGAGCGAACAGTGAGCAGGTTGCGCCCCTTGCGGCGGCGGAGAGCGTGACTCAAGGAGAAAAATTCCCATTGCTCACGCGGCGATTGAGAAGGCCGTAAGAAAGAGCGCGCGCTCTCTCCCTGGAGACCGGCCGTGGTGCAGCTTGGGCAAGGTCTACCATGGCTTGGGCTGGTGGCATGGCTGGGGGTTTGTGAAAAAGGCGGCATGCGATGTTCCACTTAAATTAGAAGGTGGTTCACTCACTCACCACCAGGCTATGCACTCACACACATACAGCACGCCCTTCCTAATAGATAATTTCTTTCTTGTCGTTAGCATTTTCTGTCGTCTGAAAAAATAAAAATCGAAATCCACTCCAAAAACGTCAATATGACGTGAAAAAGAGTTTTTGTTATTTTCACTAGTGCTAAGAACGTCACCCAGGGCAACGCTGCGGTGCCAGGAGGCTCTTGCGTCGCTTCGTCAATCTAGCTGCCTCCTAGTCTGACCTCGTGCAGCAACAGCAACCTGTAACGGGCGGTGCGTCTAAACTCGTCTAAACCAAACCAAGTTTAAACGCGCTTGTCATGGGCTGAAAGAGCACTTCGTGGTTAGGCTTGCGAGTTTCTTCAACGTTTAGTGGTGAATGTTGTCGTGCGCTGACGTCCTATGGGGACAGTATCGGAAGTTGTCGAAGTAGCTGAAAGCTAAGTTTGTAATGGTAAGCCTTGTCAGACGCAGGATCGTTGCTGTCGACAGGATTCTTGATGTCGCTATGGTGGCTAATGAAAAATGTCGCTTCGAGCGTGTTGCTGCAAATTGCACCTGCCACATTCAGCGGCTGATGAACTTCGTGGCCCGAAGAGAGAAGCTTACAGCACTGCAATCGGACCGGTGAGGAATGCGTTTGTTATGGCCTTCGTCTCGCGCGGTGCGTAAGGGACAGCTTCCGCGCTTCAGAGGTTGCATCAGAAAAAAAAAAAAAAAATAGTTTTGAGGAAATTGAAGAAGGACGCAAATATGTCTCACTACTTGCCTTTTTTTTTTTTTTTTTTTTTTTTTGCCCTTTACTACCTGCTTTAACACAAAGTAAGCACAACTAGGAAAGAAGCCATATTATCAAACAGGCTCAGTTATTCGGGCGGCAGAGTTTGAGCTCTGAAAACGTCCAGCACATGAAGGCTGAATCACATGTACGCGAAAACTCACGCGACGGCGACACGCGTCGCGCGAAGACTTCGCGCGAACAGATATGTGTCGCTTGGCTCGTCGCTCGGATCTCCGAAGTAGAAAATTTCACTCGTTTGCCCGAAAATGCATGCGCGATCAGCGTACCACTGCCGGTCATTTCACGCGTTTTTTTTTTTTTTTGCTCTGTAGTATAGCATTGCGATCGCCGCGTATTCGCGCTTCGTACAACGATGGCTTAACAAAACTTAAATGAGCGCCTTGTTGACGCCGTAGAGTGCGAGCCGATACTTTGGGACCTGCACCACACATACTACAAACATCTTGGCCATTCTGATGCGGCTTGGCGCCGAGTAGCAGACGCCGTAGGTGCACCAGGTGAGAAGTTTTGTAGACAATTTCATTGAGTTGGTTTCATTGACTGCTAACTGCTTCCGTACGCAGACTGGATGTTTACGAAGTGAAAGAGCTCATTTATGTTTCATGCATGTGGTCTTAGCTGTCCTCGAGCGATGTTATTGTTTGCTAGAGGATGCGCGCTGCCGCGTAGCAGATATGCCTGACAAGGAAAGCATTCATGTAGAACTAGAATTATACTGTTCACAGAAATACGGTACAGGCTTTTTTCTTGTGGCGGATTTAAACTGCATGTGCTCTTTATGCCTTCGCAGTTCCAGAAGTAAAGGGAAGATGGAAAAACCTGCGGGACGCGTTCCGGCGTGTTTTTAAAGCACGCATCCCAGCAAGAAAGAGTGGAACTGGGGTGGACGATGTCCAAGAAGACGATACTACCTGGCCATACTTTGAGCAGTTGCGTTTCCTGCGGGACACAAGGCTCAGCAGGCCGTAAGTCAATTTCTCATGATTACAGCAGATTTATTTCACTTTAACAGCACAAATATATACCAATGGTATTTGCAGTCTGCCAATGCTCAAACGAATTCTATTTGTGTTTACTGCCTGAATTAAATCAAACAGACTGTCCATGGTATTGAAGTGCATTTAAACTTGCTAAGGCATTATTTACCTGTTTGCAAGTAGAGTTTACACTCACCTTTTACATCACAGCAGAACCTCGAGTAACTTGGACCCCCTACCCCTCAATGTAGAGGCCGAGGATATGGCAGAGAATGACCCTGAACCATCACAAAATTTTCGGCAGATTTTTGCTGATATGTATAGCGGGGGAATTTTTGTGTCTATTTTAAGGCCTGGACCAAGCTCAACTCCAGCAATGAGTGCAGGAGTTGAGCTTCTACCTGAAGCACCCAGCTGCATTGAGCCCCACAAAAAAACAAACAAAAAGGATAGATATGACGATCAAATCGACAAACTTGGTTATATTCTAAGAAATAATCCTGATGAATTAGACCATTTCGGCTCTTGTCTTTTGGCAAAAATGAGAACAGTTCCTAAAAGGTTGTGGAGCGAGATGCAGTTGGCGGTCTTTCAGACGGTAGCTGGCTAAATCCAAGATAAATGAGTCAGTCATTTATCCTGTGCTCCACCAGGATGACTAATTAGCTCATTCATCCTGTGCATGACTAGCTGGTGCAGGGACTTCTCACTTTTTTGTGTAGGGGAGGGGGGGGGGGGGGGGGGGGGGCGCAAGACTTCCTGTATTTTAAAAATTTATTTTGGTGGGTATGAAATAGTATTGCCCGTATTTTTTCTTGATTTTAAGTTTTCATTATATATGAGTGGTATCACTCGAATCTTTGTGCAATAATTATGACATTATTTTTATTATTATTATTTTTTTTAAAAATGTGTTAGCCAACTATACCACTACTATATACATACACCTGTCACACGAACACTTTCAATCCTCATTGAGCTCGATCTGCATTCAACTCAATGCAGATCGAAGTTGTCACACGGCAACTTTCAAATGGAATCGAGCTCGAGCCTACTTGACTTCAAGCTGCTTCCTCAATCGCTCTTGAGATTTCAAGCACACTCGAAAGGGGTCTTTGGTTCATCTACTCTGTGAAGGAAATTTCTCAGTGCTCATTGAAAATGCCCGTGTAGTACTGGGTGTGTCAATCCTTCTTGAAAGCCTCAATGCAGATCGAGTTCAATGAGGATCGGAAGTGTTCGTGTGACAGAGGTATAACTCCTGTAATATATTTGTACTCAAACATTTATACTTCTGCACAATACTCAGTGTTTCATACTTTGCATTTGGAGGTCATTATTTAAATGTTTACATTTCTGTGCATGATCAAACCACCAGTGCTTTAACTCTCCACAGAAGCAGCCATACTTGTGAGCAATAGTCAGTGTTTCATGTTATCCACTTTAAAATGGCCATTTGTGCCGCTGTGATAACTGCATGCTGGCGTCATCTTTGCAATTTTTTTGCCAATAATCAAAGTTCCTATCATTATACATTTTAATTTAGTCAACATTGTCACTTGGAGTCACAGTGATGATTTAGAACTCGTGCATCTGTATTTCTGGGCAATAAGGGTCTAAAATTGTCATCCCGTTTAACATCTGTGCTGCTGTGATAGCTGCGTGCTGCTGCCATATTTGCAATTTTTTTGCCAATAATCAAAGTTCCTATTATTATACATTTTAATTTAGTCAGTATTGTCACTTGGAGTCAAAGTGATGATTTTGAGCTCTGACATCTCTTGTGCAATAAAAGATGTACTTACAGTTTCCTTATTTTAGTAATGTAGATATAGTGACTGGTGTTGTAGTAACAAGCACAAGCAACAGTCTGCTTAAAAATTCATTCAATTCTTTTAATTATAGGGAACACGTGGTACAGAAAGCTGCAGCAGCAGCAGTTTGGCTAGTCCTCACCTCCTACAAAGTGCCGACAGGGGATATTTTAGAATTTGAATACATGGCATAGCAGTGCTAAAAAAAAAGAAAACAAGAGAGCTTGTACAACACAAAAAGGACACACACTGATAAGCATGTACACTGCATACCCGGGCTCACATGCAAAATAAAAATAAATTCCAGGAAAAAAAAAAAAGAATCCTCTTTAAGCTTCATGTGCTCAAGCTGTTCAATGTTCAATTATTGATACCTATTCAGGTGCCAGGTACACATTCCTGTAGGTTTTCACGAACCTCGTAATGGACTCTCGGAAGTAATGGTGTGCCGGCCGTACATCAACATCGCGTGTCATGCAGCCATGCAGGCCTTCCTTATGCAGTGCAATTTCATCAGCATCACCGCGTCGAAAGGTTAAAACTTGACTGGAGGAAAAGGGACGTTACGTTCCCTGTGGTGTTCATTGCTTTTTATGCAGGAAGCCCAAAACCATCAAGCACGTCTTCTTGGGGCGTTTAGGCGTAGTATGGGTACATACAGCGGAGAACACTGAAAAAAAAAGACCTGCCACTAGATCTCCAAAGATCTTGTTTCCTACCCATAAAGAATGAGGTCATCATTGTCAGTATCCCTAATTGTAGCTTCGTTGTCATCACTACTATCATCCTCAAGGTAGACAAGGAGAATTATGACATGCATTTCACGATACTGGGTGTGGCGCGGTTTGTTAAAGTGCTCAGCTGGGAATCTAAGGGATGGAGGTTCGATTCCTTGTAGACAAGAATTATGTGCGTTTCAGTTAATGACATCACTTGATTGAAAGCTGTAGTGGGACAGGACGCCGCCATCACTATAGGCGATTAAAAGCTTTCTCCTTAAAAATTTCTTGTGTCCTGCCATGGTGGTGCAGTGGTTAAGGCACTCGACTGATGTGGCCAAGGATGTGGGATCGAATCCTGGCCATGGTGGCAGTTTTTCTATGGAGGCAATAAGAAGGCACCTGTGTGCTGTGTGATGGCAGTGCACGTTAAAGAATCCCGGGTGGTCGAAATTTCCGGAGTCCTCTACTACAGCGTCTCTCATAGCCTGAGTCGCTTTGTGGCGTTAAACCCCACAAACCAAATTTGTTGTCATGATGGAACAATAACGCAGTAAACACAGGCAGAGAAAAGACTGAGACAAGACAAGCACTGACTGAAACTCAGCTGTAGGCAATGCTTGTCTTATCTCAGTCTTCCCCCTTTCTGTGTTTCAGGAAGCCACAAGTGCGAACACTTATGGCTTCCTCACACACCAGGCAGAAGCAACTGCCATTGCGTTTGACCCTCATTACAAAAAAAATAGCTGAATTTGTTGCGCACAACAGTGGCACTTTGTACACAGTTTCGTGCCCTCGCACGCTGCAGCTCCAACATCGCTGACCTTGCTTCTTCCCTCCAGGGACGTTCGTGGATGTTCCCGAAGGGGTCAGAGCTGTCAGCGTAGCCAGGAGGGCAGTAATGGCTGCTGGCAATGTTCTCCAAACAGAGAAAATTGTGCAGTGCGCATGTGGCTTTCACTATGTTGTCCACATTTTCGGGCTCCAAGTTTATCCGCCTTTCAAATATGCGCCACCAGGAAGCCAGGATCCCGAAGGCATTTTCTGCACACCTTCTGTGAAAAACAAAAACAAAAAAAAACACCCTTTTGCTTGCAAATGTAAACCTTTTAACAATAACAGGCAAAACCATTCTGTGTCTCAATACAGTTGTTCTAACAATTTGAAAATATCTTAAGCCAGCATGTCTGTAATAACCAGCAATAAAATGAAGCCAAAACAGCACCAGCTGAATTTCCTATTATGTTCTCGCTTGACCAAGGTTAAGAAAAAATGCCACCACATTGCATGAAAAGCCCGTTAAAAGGAGTGAAATTGTATTGTTATACATACCTTGCACGGCTGAGGCGATAGTTGTACACCACTTCTTCAGTATCTGTGTGGCTCCCTGGCAGTGGCCGCATAAAATCTGGGCGCGACTGGAAGGCCTCATCGTCAACGAATACATGAGGGCAGACCTTTTCTGACTCTGGCAGCTGGGCTGCATGAGGCAGATCAAGCTTGCCCTCATGTAGCCGTTGGCCAATGGGGGAGTCTTTAAAAATGCCCCCATCACTGAACCTCCCAGGTGCACCCACATCAACAAGCTGGAATAGGTATTGGCTGTCCACAATCACCATGAGAACAATGGAATGGGCGCCCGGAAACAAGTAGAAATATGAACACTGAAGGCTTGGATGCAGAGCACAGGAGTGAGCAGTTGGCATAGGATGACCTTTGTGCGATATCTTCCTCAGGATAAATGAACATTCTCCTGTAAACCTTTTCACAACCCTGAGAAATCGGTCCGACTGGGTGGTTTAGGTGAGCAATTGTCACTCTTTCCTATGCTACGAGCATAGCCCACTGCCCAATATGGCAGCACCGTTTACTGCTTTGTGAAATTTTGTGGAGACTACATGGCTTTATTTCATTTCATTTCATTTCATTTCGCTTATTTCACGTACTTGAAAGCACATGAGGGGGCGAGAGAAAAAAGCTGCCTTGTCGACAGCTTGACAAGCTCGCGCCCCCTAATACATAAGGGCAAGGGCAGACAGTAAAAGCATTCCGTGAAACAAAATAGAAAATAAAAACACAGATGTGAAAAACACAGCTACAAATAGAAATAATACAGATTAATAGCAATTACATGCAAATTTTACACTGCGAAGAAGCAGCTACATCCTGTACTGAAGTGTTGCAAAGAAAAAAAAAAATACAGAGCATATAGAAAAAAAATTTACATATAGCAGGATGAAAACACGACAATTCAAATCAACTATACAACACGTTAATATTTCTAATATAATCGTGCATTGTTACATTTGAAGCAAGGCTGTTTAACAATCTGGGAATAATGTTTGACAGCATTTGCATTCCCTAGTTTGTCCTTGATGAAGGCACTTCCCATTCTTCTTTGTGTTGCGTATGGTATGGTTGACAGTTTTTGCTTATGTTAGCCAACTGTGATAAGAAGTTATTTTGCTTTTTGTCTTTAATAAGTGCTTTACACAAACAGAAATCATAATAGTGTTCCATATTTACCACGTTCATTTGTTGTAACAGTGTATCGGTTGAAGATTGTGAGGGTGAGTTTGAGACAACTTTAAAATCTTATTCTGAACACGAATAATTTTTGCTGCGTTAGTGCGTGTACTATTTCCCCACACGAGGAAACAGTAGCGCGCAGCAGACAAAAAAAGTGTATGATAAAGCAGAAGCCTTACATTAAACGGAAGCACTTCACGGTGGCGATAAAGCAAACCTGTCGTACGAGCTAACTTAGTTGTTGCGGAGTCAAACTGTAAATCCCACATCATATGTTCTGAAAAAATTATTCCTAATGTTTTGATGCTACTTACAATATCTAATGGTTCTCCGCTTAGGAAGATAGTGTGGCCTTGTTCTAAATGCTTGCCTTTTGTTCGAAAGGCTACTGCTTTTGTTTTCTTAGTGTTTATAGTTAATCCATTACTGAGTGACCAGTCGGTTAGCTTAGATAAAACTTGATTCCCACGGCGGAAAAGGGCTTCACTGTCACTATCTGCAATAAACAAGCTGGTATCATCAGCATAGATTACGTATTTTACGGACTGATCGATTTGTATTATATCATTTATGAAAATGTTAGAGAAAAGGCCCTAAAATACTTCCTTGTGGGACACCAAATGATGTTGGTTTAGTCAGTGAAGAACAGTTATTCAAAGATACGTATTGTTTACGGTTTTCAAAGTAAGACTTCATCATATTAAGAACGAGGCCACGTACACCATATAATTTTAACTTCTTCAGCAATAAGTTTCGATTTAGGGAATCAAAAGCCTTACTAAAATCTACAAATATTCCTAAGACACTTGTTTTGTTCAAAGTTCTGAAGGATGTATTCCTTTTGGTTTAGCAGAGCAAGTTCTGTAGAGCGATTTTTTCGGAATCCAAATTGCGAGTCATGTATTATATTGTGCTTATCTGTAAATGACACCAACACTCTCTAAAACTTTTGAGAAAATGGGCAATTTGGAAATTGGCCGGTAATTATTTAGATTATTTCTATCTCCTTTTTTGTAAAGTATGTGGACTTTGGAAACTTGCATCTCACGAGGAAAGATGCCGACATTGAAACAAAGATTAAATATGTACGTTAACGGACCGGCAATAATGTCCGCCACAAATTATTGCCGGTCCGTTAACATACATATTTAATCTTTGTTTCAATGTCTGCATAATTAGACTTGCCATAACAAGCCCCTTATTTTTATCTGCTCAAGCACTTTGTATTCATTCCACATATATATAAAAATTTTTCATAGCTGTTAGAGTCTTGCACTTTCTTGCAGTAGTTCTGTATGAGATTGTTTTGCAGACAAATGACCCTTTCTACAATGCTCATCAATTTGGGCCTTGACAGCACTGTAGCAAATAGGCTATAACCTTTAAATGCTACATCTCATCTAAATATTTTTGCTTTCATACCTTGGAGCTGAAATAAAGGTTGCCAGCATTCTTGGGGCATTTAATTTCAACATGCTTCCCATCCACTGCTCCCAGGCAGTTGGGGAATTGCCGCAGACTCCAATAGCCTGAAGAGAATTGGAGCCACTTCGTTTGCGTTGGAGGCTGCAATATTAAAGACCAGTGCTTAATCAAAAATGAAACGCATGTATCATAGCTGACCTATGGACGAGGGTAGAGTTTGCATACTTTTATATATATAGGGGTCAGCATCCGCTAGAGCACCTTGCATGTCAGGTGTATAGCCTCTCTGGCCGTGGTGATCCCCACCCTGAACGTCATTGTGACATCTTTTATTAGCATTCCTGATGACAGGTATCTGAAAATATGAACAGTCACAAGCATTTCAGCAAGTTACAACACATGTACACTCACACTTTTTGTTCTGATTGCTGGGCGTCATCCAACCAGTCTGTGAAGCCACAAACTTTCTTTGTAATGAAACATGGGGCTTCAAAATAACCACTTTAGGCAGCAAGCTGCATGATGAGACTTCTATCCTAATTCACAGGCAGCTCGCTGCCATTAAAAATCTGCTGTGCAGCAGCTAGACTATACATACAAGATGTTTTTCTGAAGGCCCAAAATTTTTATAAAATGGGAACTTGGCTGAGATTTATTTTAGCCCTGAGGCTATATATATTGTGGGCTAAAGCGAAATCAAGATAAGAGGCACAATACTTTTGTTACCTTGCTAGCCAAGAAAATGTACAACATGCTCCCAAAACAATTATTGGTAAAAACGCATTTTGTAAATCAGATAACTAATTAGAGCATTCTGCCTCTAACTTGGCGTCCACTGTAGTCCTCGATACAACTTTAGGTCTAAAGTATTAATTTAAGCATGCCTTCTTTATATAAAAATATGGGAAATTAAGCCACAGTGGAAGATCCTAAACAAAGTTCCTGCACAATATCCGCTCGTCGGGCACTGAATTCTTAAAAGCAGTTCGCAGAGTACCTTTTGAAACCACGTGCTCTTACCGCAGCGTCGGGGCGAGGCGCTTGCCAGACGATATGGACTCTCTGCAGAGCCAGTCTTTTGTCAAGCGACTCTTTACTAACTCGTGGATAAAGTCGAATGCCTCTGGTGACATCTGGTTGAACTTTTGGAACAGCGACGGATCTCCGTTTTTCATCACCTTCATCTGCAAGGACGTATTGCAGTATTTAAGTTGCGCTGCACTCACCTCTTTGCCAGAAACAACTTACCGCTGTGAAAAACTCGCTTTCTTCGGCGTGCCGCTGCCAGACTGGCCGCACCCAGCATGTCCAGGCAAAAGCCTTCTTTCTTTTCATGATCAAGAGCAACCGCAGTGCTGCGAGCTTCCTGCGTCTGTCCATTTTGCGCGGGCAAAAGATTGCGAATGCGCGCACGCTTCTTCAAGGCAAAAACGAAAACTCTACCAAAAAAAAACAAAAGGTAACATGACTACTTGTTATTGTAAAGTTAACGCATGTCAAAAATATCAAAGCCAATGCAGTGTGCTGTAAATGCATTTTATTTTGTATTTCGTCGCAAAATACTTAAATTCTTGCAATTTTTTTTTTTACTGTTGTTACGTTTGTGAATACATTTGCGATGTGCTATGCCAGCAACACTGAGCGCTGTTGTCGTTTCGCGTTGCCGTCGGTTTCGCGTGCATGCGTCTTCCCCAGTAGGCGACGGAAAGAACCATGATCGCTTTCGCTGCGCCGCCTTGTCGCATCGCTCACTTTTTCGCTCACATGTGATTTCCGCTTGACTCACACTGTCAATTTTACGCTTAGAGTGAACATTTTCATCTGTGCATGTGACCTGCATTCTCGTCCTCCAAAGACTGTGGAAACTCAGTGCTGTTATCACGCGGTAGGTACCCCACCGTCATTTTAAAGCGCAGCTCATGTGCTCTTTAGGTGGTAGAGCCGCGTCGCCATTGCTGCCGTTGGCGTGTCCGAGCGAGAGAGTCACGAACGAGCTAAAGAGAATTCCTCTGAGGAGAGAGAAGAAGGCCGCTTTCTCGCGGCATCTCTTTTTTCTCTTTGCCTCGTGAGAATATTGAAGTGCTTTGTAACTGCACATGCATATCTCTGAAATCCTTTGTATAAATATATCACAAAAGGGCTTAAATAGCTGTCCTCAAATTTCACACAGGAAGTATCGTAATCGTCCTGGAATTGTTGTGCTCAAAATACAATGACGTATCCGTACTGTTATATTTGACTCCTTTCTAAACCTCTTAGCACCTTTTTTTGACCTGCAGAGAGCAAACACCATTAGGCGTGATTGGTAAGTCTTCCTTTAAAGGTCCATGGTCCACCTTCCAGTAGAAAATATTTTCTTCTCCGGTGACTTCGCACCCAATAACGCAAGGCCACAAACATTTTTTCAAAAGATTAGTTAATAGCGCAATTACAGTGGCCACAATCAACCAGTTTTGCCTTGTCCCTTTCCTTCTGTTTCCTGTCTGAAGTTTTTCACTCTTGCCTGGCCGTCTAGCCTCCGCAAGATAAATTCTTCCTCTTCAGTAAGAACTGGTGGGCGAGTTGGTCTGACATATCTAGTGAAGCAGCGCAACGGCATAAGGCCAGAGGAAGAAAGGGACAAACACAGCAAATTTTTCTTGTGAAATGAGTGTGCTTGGAATGGTGAAATACGGTACATCATCCACGTACGACAAAACTTTCACTTCACATGATTGAAGCTGAAAACCTGCTATTTTCCTATTAGGCAGCACGGATAAACTGAGCCACTGCTGCAGGCATGCTTCAGGAGGAGACGTGTAAAGTGCATATTTGCCTCACAGTCACCTACACAATGTTTATGCGACAGAGCAGTCGAAAGGTTTTAGACAAAGAATTTGTCATAACATCATAACCTCTGTGTGCATTGTAACGAACTGAGCTTGTGCCGAAGGCTGTGCACAGCCTAGTTTCATTTTACCAGTGAAATGATTACAGGAGGTAATTGGGCCAAAGACGGCAACCGGGCCACCTCGAACCAAAATGGGATTAAGAATATGAATATGAAATATGAATATGAGAATATGAAAAATAAAAATATGGCTCTTATTCCTCGCAAAGAAGCGTGGAGATGTGCCGTCTTGCAGCACGTGGCATGCTGTGGTCTTCTGTTGACGCGTATGAGGTCATGAACGACTTCGGAGAAGCGTAAAACAATGACAGTGCAGTCTTGGAGGGGGCAGCTTGCCACTACGAAACCGCAAAAAAATTGTAGGAAGCAGGGGGCAGTAAGAGAAGAAATGCACACGTGCCACAAGTTCGCTGCCTGCTGATTTAGCGTTTTGTTGAAGCAGCAGCATTCTTTTTGTGTATTTCGTAAAAGATATTGAGTTTTGATAAACTGTTGCTCTTAAGCGGACATTTGATTCCTGCAGCATTATTTTTGTACTGTTGCTATCTGCGATGAATCAACCAGCATTTGCTTAGGGGCTACCGTATTTACTCGCATAATGATCGCACTCGCGTAATGATCGCACCCCTGAATTTTGAGGTCAAAATTCCATTTTTTAAATACCCCGCGTAATGATCGCACCCCGAACATGGAGCCGCCTGGTGGTTGATCTGCAGTCATCCCGCAGCGAATGCATTCCGACGAGTTCCCAACCTAGTCTAGTAACGTTGGAGTTCCCATGATTCCATGCTTTGCGGCGTTCACCATTTTGCAATTCGGCAGCATCGTAGCGTGCTTTGTGTTTTTGTGCGAGTTTACGCCATTTCACCATGGGGCGGTATGCCAGTTACACCGCCGTGTTCAAGCTCAAGGCTGTCGACTATGCACTGGAGCATGGCAACTGCACTGCTGGTAGGCATTTCGGCGTGGACGAAATGAGGATGCGCTATTGGAAGAAGCAGCGCGAGAAGCTGATGGCTACGAACAAGACACGGCAGGCTTTCCGTGGACTCAAAACGGGCAAGTTCCCTCGTGTTGAGGAGGCGGTCCTAGAATGCGTGAGGGACCTGTGCAAGGATGGTTGTGCAGTGTCATTAGAAATGATACAGACACAGGCGCGCACAACTGCCAGGAAGCTGGGAATCGCCGCAAAGGATTTCCGCGCTAGCTCCGGTTGGACGACTCGCTTTATGCGACAGAATGGACTTTCCCTGAGGCGGTGGACGTCGTTGTGCCAGTGGCTCCCAGCCGCGTATGAAAGCAAAGTGATAGACTTCCATCACTTCGTCACTAGGCTTCGCGAAAAATGCGGTTACCTCATGTCGCAAATTGGAAACGCCGATCAAACTCCACTGACGTTCGACATGCCCCGGAATACAACTGTGAACGAGAAGGGTGCTCGGAGCGTCCTCGTGAAGATGTCTGGCGCAGAAAAACAGCGATGCACAGTCATGCTTGCTGTGACGGCCGACGGGCGGAAGCTGCCACCATACGTGATCTTCAAACGGACGACTATTCTGAAGGGAAACTTTCCCCGTGGCATCCATATATGTGCACAGATGAAAGGGTGGATGACTGCAGACCTGATGGTCGACTGGATCAAGACTGTTTGGGGAAGAAGACCAGGAGCATTTCTGCTTCCCTCGCTTCTGGTTTTGGACAGTTTTAGGGGTCACCTTGTGGACAGCGTGCGTGCCAAGCTGAAAGAGCTGCGCACGGACATTGCAGTCATTCCTGGCGGCCTGACTTCGCTGCTGCAGCCTCTCGACGTGTCTTTGAACAAACCGTTCAAGGACAACGTTGGACGACTTTATGCTGTGTGGATGGCGATGGGCCAGCATGATTTGACGCCGAGCGGAAAGATTAGAAGGCCATCCGTGGAGATGCTGTGCTCGTGGATCACATAAGCGTGGAGCAGTATCCCCGACAAGGTAGTGGCTAAGAGTTTTAAGAAGACAGGCATATCTAACGCTTTGGATGGAACGGAAGATGACTTCCTGTGGGATTGTGAAGATGCTCCCAGCGACGACACTGCCGTTTCCGATGAGTCGTGCAGCAGTGAAAGCGAGGATGGCGAGGATTCAGACTTTGATTAGAGTACTGACGAAAAAAAATAAATGGGCATTGTGCACTCCATGTGATGCTTAATGTGCGTGTTTATTGCGAAGGTAAGCCTTACTCAGCTTTTATTTTTGGTTGTAATCGAGATATATGTTCTAAGACGTCTGACCTGCAACTTGTTTGCGTTTTCGGTGCTCAAAAATTTTTTGTAGAAAATTTACCCCGCGTAATGATCGCACCCCGAAATTTGTCAGTATTTAAAAAAAAAAGTGCGATCATTATGCGAGTAAATACAGTAGTTGGCTCATGAGAAGACAGATTACTTCACATTGTGATGCACATCGCATAGCGCATTGCGAAGCAACGACTTCATATTATAGATGGCCAGCTTGACCTACAGGTCCGTGTAGACAAATGCATCATCTGAAGTCTGAAATGTATCATCTGAAACGCAAGCGCGTGCACCCTTGCGTGAGGAGAGCAAGAAGCACGCTGAGGTAGTCAGTTGCTGGGAATGGACATAAAAGAGTAGTTACTCATTAACATCCACTTGAGCAGAGCCATTGGGCTACAAAGGAATGCTGTAGAGTTAACATTAGACCGGCAAATGCCCCACTTTGGCTAAGTTTTTGATCATTTCACTGTCCCCGCCATCTGAATGTTGGCCATCCTGGTTTGCTCAGTTGGTACAGCAACTGCCCCGGACATGCATTGGTCCTGGAATCGAACCTTGGACAAGGATGAATTTTTCTTTGACTATGAAGTTTCTGAAAAACTTGTATACCGTTCCTGCAGGGGGAGCCACATCGCTGCACTAGGGTGGATGTTGATGAGTAATTACTTCATTATTACAAATCTACTCCAACTTGGGGGGATCTCCTGAAACAATGGGTTTGACCTTGATGTGTAAAATTAAGGGTGCTTATGGTGTAGAAGGACGTCTGCATGAAGCATTACAATAACAGCGATGGTAAATAAAACGGAGTAATGGAGAAACCAACAGGTTTAAACAGGAAGCTCATGCTGGGAGTGTGGAAATCATGCGTACTTCAACAGCCTTTTATTGAAGCAGTTTATTGCTGCCCAGCTGCTCATGTATTGGACGCACAAGTTTACACGTGAAAAAAGAGAATGGCATATGTGGTCATTGTGGAGCCGTCACAGTGGCAAGCAATATTCTGATATTATGGGGAGTGCTTGAGCTCGTTACAAAAAGGTAGTTCTCTGCACTTTCGCAAATAAAATATCTTATTTTGTCTCTCTTGGCGATGTGTCGAAAATGCATGTGTAAGGCCACGTGTTGTTTCTAGCCTTTAAGGGCAGAACCACTTTGTACATTCTGCACCTGTACAGAAGCTGGTATGAAACAAGTTTTAAGCTAATGGAATGAGAAGAAGCACTGTCTCTCTAGGAACACTTTCTTTCAGTGTAGTGTTATAATGAGAAGAAAGAAAAGCCTGGCCCTTGTGTTTGGTGCATGGAACGTTCAGTTGTTTTTGTGCTAGTAAACCAAAGCTTACTTCCTTTAGCTCTAAAGCTTCTGGTGAATGTTGTACTGCATCCCGTTGTTCTCTTCGTGCTTGCTCTTTTCTCTTCTGTCACCGCTGAACACTTGCTTGCTGTGCATGTAGATCTGCTGTCTACTGCTATGCCTTGCATGGGCTGTATTTTACACCAGCCAATTCTCTAACAGTACTGCGCAACCATCGATTGCCCAATGCAGCAGCGCCGAGCTGAAGCAAACGAAAATTGGGAAAGGGAACGAGCGTGAGGGCGGAATCATGCTGCTCAAGCGATGTGTAGTCTGCTTGGCTGTTCTGCTCCGTTGGAAGCAACCTCTTGAATGAAGTCATGTGTCCCAGTTCTGATGACGCTTGTTCTATCTGCTGTGTGCTTGTGGATTTGGGTGACGAAGATTTGTAACTTTCCAAGTATTACAATTGTCCCCGTTTCCATTTTCAGGTACTGTCTCAAGGAGGGCTCTTTTGAAATTAATTGATGTGCCATTATTTAATGTCCTCAACAGTTATTTGTTCTGAAAGTAACGAGTACAATTAATTATTGTGCATATTGAGTTGCTTATTAAGTAATAAGTGCTATTACAGATATTATGCAAAAAATATGCAGCGGATAAGAACACGTAGTGGCGAGTTGTTGGGGTGGCAATGAATGCCAGCTGATTCTGGCAGGGGTTGCTTCTTACTAATCAGAACAGCCTAGTAGAAGAGGCTCACTGCGGCAGCAGGAATTGTGGGCATGCCCTTGCCCTTCCTTGCTTTGCCATTTTATGTGTCTTCCGGCACTACGGCTCCAAGCAGATGATGGTTGCGGGGTACATGGTTGTAAGAAAAAGCGGTGTCATCATATATGGCAGGTGGTACCCGAAGAGTGCTAAGCATTGTGATATTTTATAGACTATTCCATGACCCTCGGAGAAACCGGTTTGACCGGGCTGTGGGGGGGCAGTCATCAATTCTTTCCTGTGTCAAGAGCAGCCCAGTGCCCCAATATGACACTGCTCTTCACTAGCATAGGAAGCACAGGTAGCTAGTGGAGGTTGAAACCTCTGGAGAATAAGGTTAGGCGGGTGGATGGCACTCCTAGAGGTTGACAGTATGGGGGGAGGGGGGGGGGGGGCGGACGGGGAATAATATGCAGGGCAGCAGTGGCTGGGGGGGGCAGTCAACACACTAGATGTGGCATAGGAGGATGGCAGCTGCTAGTTGTAGCTTCTGAACATGGAGTCTGCTCACTTGGGCTGGAGGCTTTTTGAACAGACAGTAATTTTCTGGGGTGGGGCCAAGTGTACTAAAGCACTGTTTTTGCAGTAAAGAAAAGAAAGCCTTGTGAACTAAGACTTATGGAAAGGGTGATTACGACACAGGCCAGATCGCTTCCTGTTAAGCTTTGAACACAGAAGGTTCTTTTTTTACAAACAGTGGACAGTATGCACAGGCAGTTTCTTTGCGTAGGGTATATGACCCGGCACAGGTTGTCATATTTGTAATTCCCTAAATTCAGTTCACCTTTTAGTCACTGCACTCATTGTTTGTGTGTCTAATAGAAGGCTGGGAATGGTGATTTTCGTACACTGTTTCCCTTATAGATTTGTTGCCGCATGCACAAGTTCAGTAACATGAGAGTAGCACTGTGGTGTGGCTGGCTAATCTGCTAATATTTTGTCCTCTTTCCATTTCTTTGTTATGGCCCTACAGCTGACACGTCGATGCCACCAAACAGTGTGTCCTAACCAGTGACCTCGTTTCACCTGCTATTTCTGGGCAGGTTCCTTGTGGCTTTCTTGGCGATGGCAGCTGTGTGCGGCCATCCACTGTTCTACCAGCGTTGGAGGTCCAGGATGTGAACAAGAGCCAAGCACTCTCCCTTTAGGCCATGACAGCGCTTCCAGGTGGAATTAGTCGCCATTCCCACTCTTTCTGGTCAGGTAAATAGCACCAACCTTCTCTGCTCAGACAAAAGCATTGCACTGCTCTGTGTGATTTACCAGTTGACATATGGAGCCTTCACCTGTGGCCAGCATACAGCAGTAGGTAGCAGATGTGGTAGTGGTGTTCTTTTTGACCATAGCATGCAATATGCCTCTGAGGAGAGGCTAAAAGAGGCAGACAAAGCATGTCCCTCCTGATGATGCCTATGCCGTTTATTACATATCGTAACACTGGCAGCTGAGCCATGCATGCCAAACTTTTCTATTTGCCCAGGAGGCTCTCGATTTTCTTATGAAGGGTCTGATTTTAGGACCACTGCCTTATATCACCTGATAAGTTTCCTCCACCCTTGCATGAAAGCGTTAATCGCCACTGAATCTGCAGGTGCGTTATAATTGCCCATGTCATCAATAGTGGCCACACTAGCACCGTGGGCATCGTCTGCGAAGCAGCTGATCAAATCCAGATCCAACCCAAATCCAAAGTAGGTGTGGCTGAATTGCATGTCATGCTTGGCGTTGCAGCTTCTTGTGTGTATGCTTAGTAACCCTAAACCGCTTGTATGCTGCACACATTGTAAAGTTACATTTTGATGTTCTTTAAGTCACAGGGCTATCAAAGCCCAAGAATTGATATTTGCAGAAGTTTTTGCGTCCTTAAACTTCTGTATATCTGTGATTCGTGGCATCAAGAAAAGGTGAACATTTTGCATTGTGTGCAATGTGTGGATGCGACGTTAGCGTGTCTCATGGCAGCAAAGGTGATTTGAAGCTGAAACTAGAACTGAATTCCGCTTATCAGCGTGTAGCATGATCGTCCAATATCTGCTGCTGGTGAAGGCCCATTAATCCGGAAGTGTTTTGAGCAAAGCTATGGCAGGTGTTTGAAGCTAGTAATGGCTGCTACTGCAAGGTTCGTGCAAAAGGACGAGTTGGAGACTTCTTGAACAGTTAGGTAGCTGTTGTCTGCATGATTACAATGTTCATGCAATTTGGCACCAGTGGGGCAACTTCTGTGCCTCCTAGCTTGATGGTTCGGGGGTACGAATAGTGCGAGCGCTGCCATACCACGGCATTTGATGCTGCCTCCCAGCTTGTACACGGCATGTTTTACGGCTGGTTATGATCAAAAACATCACAAAATGCAGCCTAAATGGGAACACACCCCCGAGATACGTTAGTAATTTGTTTTTGGACGTGAAACGTAAAAAGAAAGAGCAGAAAAAAAAAAATTATTTCAGGGAGTGGAATCGAACCACAGCTTCGTCGTTTCAAAACGTAACATTAATCTATTGGGCCACAGAAGTGATGAGAAGAGCAATCTTCAGTTGCGCTTTTCTTTTTTTTAACAATATATTTTTTATTGCCTGGTGACATCAGGAGATCCTACCGTTGGGAGAATGGAATCGTGCCTTGAGGGCGTTTCCACTTGCCTTATGTGTTCTCATTTCCCTGGAGGCAGCCCTAAGGATCTGTTTATTAAGGCAAAGGCCTTTATAGGCTCATGAGTGTGGACAGGATTTGTGCGTCCACGGAGGTGTCACGCCGTCATTGTGGAGAAATGAATTGACGAGTAAAAGAATGGTTCATGAGGTAAGGGCAAAAAAAAAAAATGCTTATGTGCAGAATTTTGTTGATGTGGAGTAATTAATTAATTGGAGCCAAAAAAGTCAATTCAACATCACAATAGCCTAGGATGTCAATATAGTGTGCAGAGGTCGAAACTCTGCAAAAAAGGTGTAAAAATGTTGCAAAGCTTTAACGTCTGGCCTCGTCACTGCGTTACAAATCTAAAAACAGTCAGTCAAGACTAAAATAAGATAAAGTTACTAAAGGAGAAAAAAAAAGTGAAAAAACAAAAAAAAAGATACCAAAGAAAGTGTAAGGAGTAAGAGAAAAAAATATAAAAGGAGCAAAAAGAAAAAAGACTCAAATGACTGCAAAGAGTCACAGGAAAGGCTTTCACCTTACCGCACTTAAGAGAGATCCGAGTGCCTCCAACAAATTGTTTTTCAGTGAGGTTTACCTTTCATAACCCTTAGATTCTTTGAATTAGCTTGAAATAGCTATCTTCCTGCAATTTTTGCACTTGATATCTTCCATGATGCCGCATGATCTACAGTCAAATCACGATATAACGAATGCTGCGGGACCGCAAAAAATCATTCGTTATTTTGAAATATTGTTGTAATGAAAAATTTGTGATTATAAGCCAGTAGGCGAACCTAGGTATGAAAATGACGTACCTTGGCAGTAGACACGTGTAGACAAGCAAAACCTCAAGTGAAAAGGTTGTACTAACTCCAAAGATGATTTATTTGAAGAAATCAATTATTTTCTTCTGCCGCGTGCAGCAAACACGACCGCGCACTACATTACACCACTACAGCACATAACCTTCCATTTTCTGGAACACCTCATTGCATGCGTGATTCCACTGAGCGATGGAAGTACGGACTTTGTCCATGTGCAAAAACAAAAAACAAAAAAAAAACATCGGAATTTTTTATGACCCCATCTTCAATGCTCCCTGAGGTTTGAAAATCTTGTCTCAGTCTTTCATAATGATCGCGGCAGTCGGTGAGGCAATACTAGCTGTCTGTAGAGGCCGAATCGCTTTTTCCCTGCATTGATTTCTTGCTGTGAAAGCAGCTGCGTTCATATCTTCTTGGCTCTTCGCTGGCTAATATCATTGCCAATCTCGCACAAACTTCTCAATAAGATAATCTGCGGCAAAAAAAAAATACCGTCCCACACTCGCGAACACACGAACGACCGAGCCACGTACGGCACACAACACAGCAAGAAAAAAAAACGCAGGCAGCTAGGAGCTGGTCCTAGATGTCCTGATGATGATAGCTACAGTCCACTGACCATGCACACACAAACGGCGGTTTCTGTTTCGTTTCACGCGAGAGTTGCAAGCTGCGGCGCTGTTAATTTTAGCCAATTTCGTAATACTGATGTTCAAAAATTATAGAAGAAATAAAATATGTTCGTTATTCTGATATATACGCTATTTTGAAATTCGTAATTCTGAAATAGTTTTACATTGAAACCATAGCAAATCTGCCGGGGATTCTTAAAAATTCTTTAATTTGAAAAGTATTAATGTGGTGTTCATAGTAACGAGAGTTCATTGTATTCCTTGCACGCTCAATGTTCTGTTCACTGATGTTTCTGCTTTCATTTCTGATGTTTCATTTCTGCTCTCATTGTTGTCTTTGAAGGCTTCAGCCTTTTGGTCGCACCCTATTGATTGGGTCAAATGTGGCTTCTGGCATTGTGACAGATGACATCTAATTGAGTAACAAAGGAATTGCATGAAGCATAAATTTGCAGTTGTGAAATGCATTACTTCATCTCTGACACCATTTTCTGCCTCCGTACCGTTAGCTGCTCAGTTTTGTTAGCACATTTTGTTTTTTTGCTTTAATGTGCCCTTCACCTTGCAGGGCTGACAGTAGCTGCCCAACCATGGTGTCACCGTGCCAGGGTCGCTATGTCGTAAGCCCGCCCCCGGAACCTCGTGAACGACCTTGTTCGAGTAGGACACCTTCTGATTGACAGTGAGAGCTGCGGCATTAAGTGGACTACGAAAGCGGCCTTCGGTGAGTTCAGGCTTTATTGTTATGGAATGAAAGTGGCCCACTAGCCTTCTTCTTGTTGGAGGTGCTGGAGACAATGAATGACACAGTAATGATGGCTGCTGAATTCGTGTTTGTGGGCTCGCACCTAGCTGTGGCAACTCCGTTTTGATCGAGATAGAATGAAAAAAAAAAAAAAAATCACGCTTGTGTTGGCATTTTAGTGTGGAATAAAGAACCTGAGGTGATCTATATCGATTCACGGTTGCCTGTCAGGTAAATGTTGACCAGCAAGTAGTTCTTAAACCCTTTAAATGCCATGCCCAGCACGCTCCTGTCACATCTTGCTCACTGGTAAAAGAGCATGACACTGATACGCGAGGAATGTCTGCAAGCCATCCAAGATCCACCGAAAAAAACTGCAATGATTCTCTGATTACTGACATGCAGTTTTGAAAGGAGCTAACAGTCTATGAGTCTAAGGCAAACATTGGGGATACAGTCGCCGACCGATTTTTCGGACTTCAAGGGAACGGGAGAAATGTCCGAATAAATGAACAGTCCGAAAAAATGGTTAAATGAAAAAAATGAACTTTATTTTCGGCTGATCAACTTTAAAATAATCATAGATTGTGCCTTGCCTCATTTTGTGCCTGCGGGATAAGACATCCGCTTGTATTTGCGCAAGTGTCGTTGCTTCGTCGTACACATTTGAGAGCAATGTCAAGGCACTGGCAATTTCCAATAAGACTCGCAGGGTTCCCTTTCTAGAAAAAGAAATTTATAGCAATAGCAAGAACAGGACCAGAGATATTGGTCTTTCAAAAATGCAACTTTTCACCAAAATTGGGGGATTCTGAGAAATACTCAAGCCTCGCAGCAATTAATCAGGAAAGACAATACCAAAGACCTCATGCTTTCAAAACTCACTAGGATAGTCTGGGTGCATGCTGTCGTGGTGATTTTTTGCTGTTTTAGCAAAGCCAAGTGAGGTCGCCCGCTTCTTTGCAGAACGTGTGTTACGGCGCAAGTCCTTTTCTTCAGCTCTCCTGGAGCCAGTTGTTGTCACGTTTGTGTTGCATTCTTGCAGAATTGCCGCTGCTGTATGCTTGCATCCGACATTGAAGCGCAGCACAGCTTCTGGGGTGGCTGCTTCCACAGCAAACAGCGATGAGTGCCGCTTTGTGGTTCAAAGTGCAGATGATCGAGTGAAAGCTTTCATTTGAGTTCTGGGCCTTTCCCCGAATGCAACCTCTGCAGTAGGCTCTTCTCTGATAAGCGACTATAAACAAACAGAAGTGCTTCAGCCACATCTTTTGACAGACTAATTGTGCTTGGGTTCCGGCTCCTTTTTTGCCTTTGCAGCTATGGCAGCACCAAGACTGGTCACCAGTAGGACACAAACTGTGATTGAGGCAGTCATCAGTAGATGTGATGTGTTAATATGGTCGCCATCACGGCATCCACATCACCTATATTTGATCTCATCGCTCGACCACAATATACTGCCAGCTTGTAAACTAGATCAGCTCTGAGCCTTCCTGTACCACCAAGACTTTGCTTTCCTGCACTCTTGTGCCTCTGCAAGAGGTTCGCAAAGCTGCTTCCATACGCTTGTGCGCGTGGTTTATGCAATCCTCTTTGACTGTTTCAATTTAGTCGTAGATTTTCGCATCTTGAAGGGCATTGAATGTGCGACTATCCCCATGGCATCTTTCAAATATCTTTCAAATTTCTTTCAAATAGAATTTCACTTGCCTCTACTTCCACTTGACCATCCTTGCGGTTGGTGTTTTTTTGGCACTGGTGGCGTGATTTCCAGAGTTCGTAGCCATCGGTGTTCGGCTTGGGGCCAGTTTCGCAGCCCAGACAAAAGTTGGATAGCACTACATAATCATACAAGTCAAGAGTTTCACCATGGCACCAGCACCTGTGATGAGTGCCCACGCGTCATCCATGTGCCGTCTTAGCACACGGTGATGTTCCTCCTGTGCCCAAAACACGCCATCGTATACCTTTGCCACTGCCTGCGCGGAATGTGCCATATCGGCCACGGCTGTTCGGGTAGCAGCAGGTTGTAGAGTGTTCTTCTGGGGCTGTTTAAACGTCTTATGAATCCCGCGCCACGACAACCCCTTTGCCAAAAAGATATCATTCATTGCTGTCTGGCTGTTACGGGTCAGCAGCATTGCTAGACTAGCCAGAGTATTGAGCTCGAAAGGATTGCATCTTTTCTCACCATCAACCCTCCGTGAGTGCCACTCGGCTGAAATCTCACCACAGTTGTCACACAGCACGAGTAGTTTCACAGTGAGGCCATAGCTCTGGTTGCTGGTAATTAACCTCACGCATCCGCAACACGTTTTGCACCGCACGGCATCCTGAAGGACGTTCACGATGCTGAGGTCAATTACTGCATAGGAGGCTGTTTCATGCACCACTTGCATCGGCGAACAGCGCTGTCTTTCGTGTTGTCGCCTGCGTCGGTGCCAGTTGATCAAGCGTAGCCTGATGTGTCACTGTTAGTGACAGGTGCGGTGTCAATTCATACGCGATTGCAGTCGGCATGAAGAACGGTGCCATTATCCAGCGGAATCGGAGAAGCGTCGCTGCCCGCAATGTGATTGTCACACAATCTTGTAGCACTGCACAGTATGTAACAATGTCGCGTCATAAGGCCAGCTCGCTCACATGCTAGCGACGAGCAGCAGCGACAGAGCGAAAATTTTCAAACTTGTTGGAACTGCTTCCCTCTCGCCGCTCGAGCCACCGCTGCAGCTCAAAACAAGTTTTCTGTGTCGCCGTAGCGGCAGGAAATGGCGAGCATTTTCGCTTGCATGTCAATGGCGCGCGTGCCATTGCCGAATTTATAGGGCAGAGGAACGATGACGTCACGGTCGATGGCGTCAGATATCCAAGCACCTGTGGCGTCCCAACGATGACGGTGCTGCTGTATGTTCTATCTTTGATGACCAATTTTTCACTTGTGACTTGAAGCTCAGCGATAGTCTGTGATGGTGCATGTGCACTTGACAGCAGCAAGACCGTGGTTGTAGTCGCCACCCCCGTAATTCTGATGAGTTGAGGCGAAGGCGCTGCAGTCACTGTTCTTCGACTTCCTGGCCCTGTGGTGACCCTGGTCACGGAGTCTTCTTCTGGCCCCAGGAGAGAGCCAGGTGGCACTCCACGCACGGTGGCTCAGTCAGGAGAGTGTCCGCAAAAAATTCCGTCGACGGCTCCCGAGATTCCATGCAAGTACAGTCGACTCCCGTTAATACGAAGTTCACGGGGACGCCAAAAAACTTCCAATTAAACAAACTTCCAATTAAGCAGGAGGCACCAAAAAAATTCTCTTTATTTGCAGTGAAATCGCGTCAGCTCACGAGAAATAGTCCGTAACCTTTCGCTGCTTCTGCTTAGTGAATCGTGCAGCAGAGAGCATGTTTTGCAGACTATAGATATGCTTAAAAGCTTCCGCCGAGTTACTTTCTGCAGCGAAAAAGCGCTCCACAACACCGAGGCCCGCCGCTGCATCGGCAGCCCTTGGTTGCGGCTCATCTTCGATGTCGTCGTCCACGTCACTCTCATCAAGAGATTCGCTGGGCCGAACAATCTGCAGAATTTCGCCGTCCGTAAGGGCTCCGCACGTTTCGACTTCACTGTCCGCAGCGACGAAGTCTTCGAAGGGAGAGTCACCCAGAGCAGCACCAAAATCGGCGCCGTCGAGCTCGCCTGTTTGTTCTTCCCCCGATGCAGTACAAGGAGAGGGATCTTCCGAAGCAGCTGCCACAAAGCCGCAAACCCTGAAGCAGTTCGCAACCGTCTCTTTTCTGACGCGATCCCACGCTCGCGCTAGCATGTGAATGGCGCTAAGCAAACTCACCTCGTACTGTGAGGAGTTGTCCATGCACAAAATCATGCGCTCAAGCAGGTGCTTCCTGTAGAGGACCTTCACATTTTTTATTATGCCCTGGTCCATGGGCTGCAGGACAGACGTTGTATTCGCAGGCAAGAAAGCAAGGCGTATAGCGCTCAAGGTCGGCACATTCATGTGCGCACTACACTGGTCCACAAGAAAGAGCACTTTCCGGTTGGAGGACGCAAATTTTCGATCCAGCTTCATCAGCCAATCTTCGAATAGGTCTCTGAGGTCATCCAGGCCTTTCTATTCGACGCGTAGTCGACAGGAAGTGTCTTCACACCTTTGAAGCACCTTGGTTTGGCAGCCTTCCCCACCACAAGCAGGCGACATTTTTCTGTGCCAGTCATATTGGCCGCGAGAAGCACAGACACCCTCTCCTTGCTCCGTTTGCCCCCGGCACAGTCGTCGGCTTTAAGGGGAGAGGCTCCTCGAAACAACTTTTTTTTTATTATTTGTACCAGAGACTTCAAAATTCAGCCAACTAGACAGTTTTTTATGCAGATTTCAAATATGCAATTAGTTTTTATGTAGCTGCTACAGTTCTGAAGTTATATTATACTTTAATGACAAATTATAACGATTTTATGGGCACTTTTTTATGCCCTAAACTTTCACAAAAGGTATTGTGCTATAGCTTATTTAGCTCTTTGTAGATCACAGAGTGCCGATATCTAGTCAAAAAACGTGTTCAGTTATTGGAAGTTAGACAAAAAAATTGACACTTCAACCATTGCTTTCTTCAGTTCCCTGAAACATAGCTTCGTTATATTGTAATTACTGACGACCGATAATGAAATTTCAAGTAGATATCGGCATTCTACATACCTTCAAGAATATGTATGCCAAATTTCGTTAGTATACACCAATTCTAAGAGTACAAAAGGCTTCCCGGAAGACACGAAAATATAAAAAAATTTCAAAATGAGAAAAACAGGTTTGAAAGTTTCAAAACATTCTATTCTTCAAAATGCGATTGTTTTCCGATGAATCTTGGTCACACCCAAGAGCAGCTTTACAGAAAGCACACACAGTTCCTAGAAGGCTCCTGCGCTGTAGCTTGGCCCTTCCCGGCTCCTACGGTTGGTCTCCTCGGTGCGAGCCCTGTTCACTGCGCTCCGACGGTGCGCCCTTGCTTCTGCGGTTCGCTTCAAGTTCATCTTCTTTATGCGCATGTAATCAGAATGGTCGCTGCGTGCAACCAACTCTTCTGGAGGAAGTACCCCAATCTCTTGAAGGACTTCTTCAAAGCCGGCATGGCCTTTGTTGTACCACAGCACGGCAATAGCCGTGGCTGTCTCCACAGATGTCCGAGAAGCAAATTTTGTTTTTGGACACAGCAGCCATATTTTACTATTGAGCGACTCCGCTGCGTTTTGCGTCTTGCCATGAAGGCACCAAGCCAGGAGCTTCTCATCAGTAAGGCGCTTGTATATAGGCATAATTGCCAAGCCCTGAGCTTTTGTCAACAAAGGGGTATGGCGTGGTGTAGGCTCCCCCAGTGCTTCAGCACGCCTATGTTTGCACCAGGAATCTGGTTCAGCAGGGCAAAATTTGTGGCTGCTGGCCCCATCACTGGAGCAACTATGAAAATAGGAGGCCCATATAGCAGTGTACATGCTGCGCACGCTGCATTTGTTATTTGTTATGGCTATTTGATAATATGTCTGCAGTTTCTGGATGGCTGTGACAGATAGCTTTTGACCTCGTGGCAGTGGCGTTGTCATTTTTCGCAGAGCAGTGCCTAGGCGTTTTGCAACGTGGTTAGTGCACTCTTCTTTTTCGATGACAGTGTCACCGTACACCTCAGCCCCACAGACAGCAGTATAGGCCTTGCTATCACCGTCGCTCAAGAAAGTTGTGAACCGCAGTGGGGTCTCATATGACAAAGTCCTCTGCCATATGCGCACTGCTGCCTCAGGTTCCATAGCATGAGATGAACAATCAGTGTTCTTTTCGCATACAGGGCGATGAAAGGCTTGCCATACCTCATCATCATCACCCATGGGCTTGTGGATACTGCAAGCAAGACAGTAATTAGAAAGGACTTCAAAGTCCAAGCAAAGGCCTGTGTCCAGGGACACAGCTGTGCCCACTCCGTTGTGGTTTTTATGGCCCCTTTTTTGCCACGTGCCGTCAAACATGACCGGCACATCGCCGCCGCCAACGGCGTCCTTTGTCACCTTTCGTGCCTGTTCCAAGTTTTGGCGAACAGCTTCCATTGCAGCACCATGGAGCTTCTTGGAAATAGCATGGAATGTCTTGTGATGCAGTGGTTTTCGAAGGCCGATGATTGTGCAAAATCGCGAAAGCTGGTCATATCCAGCACCTATAGCACGCGCTGCCAAAACAGCCTTCACGTTTACGGCGAAGCCGTCGCGCGAGCTCCCGCTGTCGTAGCGAGTGTTCGCCCCAGGGTCACCGCACTCACCGGCCGAAATGATCCGCTTCGACGTGTGCGTGAATGAAAGCACAGACTCTGGGCAGTCGGGATTTTCGCAGCGTAGCTCTAAGTACGACGAAAGCCCTTTGCGCTTCTCAGCTGCTTCTCGGACGGCGAGTTTCCGTTCGCGACAAGTAGGGCATGCCGATCCTGCCACCAGTGCCGTCAATGCGCCGATCTCGCACAACACCGTGCTAGCAGCAGGGGCACCGACCGACCTTGAGTCACTTTTGAAGAATTCCATCTTTTTCTGAGATGCACTGACGAAATCCATAGCAGCGTCGATTTCACCACTGTCGCGGTGACCGTTGTCGGCGGTAGGCATAACCGACGCCGGAGCGTCGCGGGCGTCATTCCCGGCTGTCGTTTTTTTAACAGTCTTACGCCGTTTCCCTCGGTACTTGTGCCGAGTTCGATACTTCCGGGCGTCGGAACTGCACTTTTTCGGGCTAGTCATCACGAAAACGCGGAAAGAACACGGGAAACTGTGCGGCTTTCGAGAACACGCAGCAGCGGTGGTTCGGCTTTACTGCACAAAAGGAGCACCGCCGTCCAATGGCGGCGCCGCGCTGCATGGCGCGCAATTCAAAACACGCGACAGTCTCGTCTTCTTTCTCGTTTTTCTTTTATTCTCTGTGAACATACGAGACTGACGGCCATTGAACCTTGGAGGAAAGGGCTGACGCTGCACGCCCCGATGATTGCAAATGGCGGGCGGTGAGGCTGGATTGCGTGAGAACGATGCAAACGGCGCGGACTTTCTAAACTTTCGGTGGATTATAGAGTCACCGCCGCTCACTTAGGCGCATTTTTTGGTAACTTCTCGTGCGAATTTCAACTTGATATTTACAGAAATAAAAGCTTATACACCAAAGATGACAATGCAGCTTAAAACGAAAAAGTGATTTTTTTTTAGAAAACCGCGACTTTTCGACCCGCGTCTCCCCTTAAAGGTCAATGTCTTCTCGGGCAGAAGCCGGTAAAAGAGAGCAGTCTCGTCTGCATCAAATATGTTCTCCGGTTCGTACTCGGCCAAGTACTCGGGGAGCTTCTCCTCTTTCCAGGTCAAGCATGTTTCCGCGTTTACAGACGCCCTCTCACCGCAGACGCTCTTAAACACCAGGTCGTGGCGATCCTTAAATCGTGTGAGCCATCCATCAGACGAGGCAAACTCTTCAATCCCCAACATTGTTGCAAGTGATTGGGCTTTCGCTGCGACGATCTCACCGCTGAGAGGAAGTTTATTTCGCGCTTCCCTAATCCATACCAGCAGGGCCTTTTCAAGCTCTGGATGGGTGCCTGTGCGCATTCGTTTCCGCGACATCTTGAATGTGTCGTGCTCAAACGCATCCAGGATTGAACGTTTGTTCTTGATAAAGTTGGAAAGGGTGTTAGGCTTAATGCCATACTTCCGAGCGATGTCTTGCTTGGCGGTGCCTCCCTTTTCAACTTCTCTCAAAATCTCGACTTTCGTCGCCAAGTCAAGCGTGCGATAATTTCCACGAGTCGTCATGACTGGTAGAACCGCTGCGTGCGAAGTCAAAACAACAGTCCAAATTGCACTCGACGAGATCCTCCTTGGCGTGGAACCAACCGCGGAACGAACGAGAGAGAGACTGGTCGCAGCTAAGAAATGAGCCTAGTGACGCTGTCGCGACGCGACTTGTCAGCACGCGCTAAGCCTAATCTCACCACTTCTAGTTTAGCGGCGCTGCGGGCGCTTACGATGGCATCGGTGTATCTTGTTCGTTTCAAAGCGGCGGTGCTGACAACCATGATAATATCAAAATGGCGGTCGTCGTGATTCTCGATTGAAAAATAACTTCTAATTAAACGATACTCTAAGCTTTTCAACTTCGAATTATTGAGCGATATTTCCATAGAATTACATATAAAACAGTCGGGACCACCACATCTCTTCTAATTAACCGAAAATTCCAATTAAGGGGGGACACCCCTCTTAAAACTTTTTTCCTTATTTATGGGTGGATCTGACTGAAACTTGCACCATTAATGTACTTTTGCATGCTGATTTCAAATATCTGATTAGTTTTCTTGTAGATGAAATAGCTTTCAAAATAATCCCTAATTCATGTTCTTCGTTTGGAGGTGAGTTAATTACTAAACACTTTATGGCATGAGGAGAATAGCCCTGCCAGAGTGATCTAGAAGGATCATAGAGTGCCGCTAGTCATGAATTAACGTGGTAGAAGAATTTGAACCAAAGTTACAATAAGTCAAACTTTTATGAATAAAAGCCCAGGTTGGCACCTAAGATTGATAATTAATTCGGTAAATGTTGCCGCATAATAACTGTACATATTTTTGTCCTACGGCACTGTCGAAGGTTTTCTCTTTCTAACAAGACAAGAATGAGAGCTATAGCACAAATAGACTAAGAGATATCTCTCCTCCAAAATTGCAGCACCCTCAAAATTGCAGTTTTGAGAAAACGAGGAAAAACACTTCACAGCATGTAGGTGTAAATTACGTCAATGATTGATATGTCAACAAGATCAGAAACAGGTGGAAAGTGATCTGAAGCGAAAATTAATGGCCTATGCCAATTTGAGCCAAAGTTACGCAATAGGAAACGCTTGAAAGGAAAATTCCATTTGGGTACCGAAGACAACATAACCTTCTCAGCAAATTTTCTTTTGTCGTCACTGCATTTACCTTGGTTTCATGAGACTCGCAGGATTCCCTTTCTAGAAAATAATTTTTGAAAGCAATAGCAAGAACAGGACCAGAGATATTGATCTTTAAAAAATGCAACACTACCAAAATTGGGGGATTGTCGGAAGCACTCAAGCCTCACGGCATTTAATCAGGAAGGGCAACCCCAAAGACCTCATGCTATTAAAATGCACCAGGAGCATAGTCGGGGTGCATGCTGTCGCGGTGTTTTCTTTTTTCTGTTTTAGCAACGCCAAGCGAAGCCGCCCGCTTCTTTGCAGAACGTACGCTACGGTGCAAGTCCTTTTCTTCAGCTCTCCTGGACCCAGTTGCTGTCACATTTGTACTGCATTCTTGCAGAATTGCTGCTGCTGTATGCTTGCAGCGGCATTGAAGCCACAGCTTCTGCTGTGGCTGCTTCCACAGCAAACAGTGATGAGTGCCGCTCTTTGTGGATCAAGGTCCAGATGACCGAGTGGAAGCTTTCGTTCGAGTTCTGGGTCTTCCCCCGAATGCACCTCTGCAGCAGGCTCTTCTCTGATAAACGACTATAAACAGGCAAAAGAGCATCAGCCACATCTCTTGGCAGACTGTAATTGTGCTTTGGTGCAGGCTCCTCTTTTGCCTTTGCAGCGTTGTGGCGGCACCATGACTTCTCACCGGTAGGACACAAACTGTGTTTGGGGCAGTCATCAGTAGATGTGATGTGGTAATATGTCGCCATCACAGCTCGCTGCATGGCATCCACATCACCTACATTTGATCGAAGCGCTCGGCCATAATATATTGCCAGCTTGTCAACTAGATCAGCTGTCAGCCTTCCTCTGCCGCCAAGACTTTGCTTCCCTGCACCCTTGTGTCTCTGCAAGAGGTTGCGCATAGCTGCTCCCATACGCTTGTGCACGTGATTTATGCAGTCCTCTTTGACTATTTCAATGTAGCCATAGATTGCAGCATCTTTAAGAGCACTGAACGTGCGACTGTCCCCATCGCATAGCATGGTTGTGTAGCGCATGTTGTGGCGCTGCAGAGATCTTTCAAACAGAATTTTGCCAGCCTCTACTTCCATTTGACCAGCCTTGGAGTTGGTGTTTTTTTGGCACTGGTGGCGTGATTTCCAAAGTTCGTAGCCGTCAGTGTTTGGCTTGGGACCAGTTTCGCAGCCCAGACAAAAGTTTGACAACACCACATAATCAAGCACGTAACCAGTGAAGAGTTCCACCACGGCACCGACGCCTATATGTGATGAGTGTCCGCGCGTCATCCATGTGCCGTCGTAGCACACGGCAATGTTCTCCCTATGCCCAAAACACAAGTCATCGTAGACCTTCGCCACTGCCTGCGTGGCTTGTGCCATAGCGGTCGTGGCGGCTCGGGTAGCAGCGGGTTGCAGTGTGTTCTTCAGATGCCATTGAAACGTCTTGTTGTGCATCCCGCGCCGCGACAACCCCATCGCCGAAAAGATATCGTTCATTGCTGTCTGGCCGTTACCGGTCGACAGCATTGCTCGACTAGCCAGAATATTCAGCTCAAAAGGATTGCACCTTTTCTCGCCGTCAACCCTCCGCGAGTTCCACTCGGCCGCAATCTCACCGCAGTTGTCGCACAGCACGATCAGTTTTACGGCGAGGCCATAGCTCCGGTCGCTGGTAATTAAACGCACGCATCCACGACACGTTTTGCACCGCACGGCATCCAGAAGGATATTCACAATGCTGAGGTCAATTACCGCATAGGAGGCTGTTCCGTCCGCATCTGACTCTGCGGACGCACCACTTGCATCGGCGAACAGCGCGGTCTTTCGTGCCGTCGCCGGCGTCGATACCAGTCTATCAAGCGTAGCCTGCTCACGGGCACTCACTTGAGTTATGTCACTGTTAGTGACAGGCACGGTATCAATACGTACACGACTGCAGTCGGCACGAAGAACGGCGCCGTTGTCCAGCGGAATCGGAGAAGCGTTGCCGCCCGCAACGTGATCGTCACACAATCCCGCAGCACTGGCACTTGCTTCTTGCACAGTATGCAACGAAGTCGCATTCCTAATGCGTTTCTTTGGTTGCTTTCGCCCGAACTTGTGCAAAGAGCGGTACTTCTTCGCGCCTGGCATGACTCTCGCGTTGCACTAGCGTGGTCGGCAGAAAGACAAAATGGCGTCACTGGGAGTCCGCATTTCAGGGCTAGCTTGCCGGAACCAACCAAACGACGCCATTTTGATCACGTGCCTTAACCGGCCAATAGTAGCGCGCGCTGCATGCTATCTTTTTGTTTGTTTTTTATGGGGAAGGCGGAGCGCACAGGGTTGCTTTCCGAAAGAAAAAATAAGCCGAAAACGCGCGCTTTCGAACGAGACCAAAATCGCCGCGGTGGAGCGCGTAGTTCTCATGCGCCGGGCGATCGAAATTGGGTGTCGTTTGTCCACAATTTAAAGGGCAGTGGGTGTGGTACTGCATTTTTTAATCGCTATAACTTCATAAATACGCGGGGTATAAGGATGAAAATTTGCGTGCAGATGCGGAATAGTGCGAGGAATACGAAAATGAAAAAATTGAAAATCCGATTTTCAGGCCGATTTTCGGTGCCAAAGAGCCGTGTCCCCCCTTAAGCGGCTTCGAATTATCGGGAGTCGACTGTATTAAGAACAATGGCCCAAGCACACTTCCCTGCGGTACTCTTGATTGAACACTGAGGACGCTAGAAGGGGTCTTATTAATTTCTACATATTGACGTCTGTCTCTAAGATAGGCTTCAATCCATCGAATGATAAAAAAAGGCACACCCAATACATTTCATCTTATACAGAAGTTTTCCATGTGGCACCTTATCGAACGCCTTGCTGAAGTCAAAGAAAACCACATCTGTTTGCCCGGACATATCAAGCACACGCGCAAATATTCGTGCACAGATAGAACAGTCTGGGTAACTGTGGATAACCCCTGCCTAAACCCGTGCTGATTATCAGACAAGAGATTATGATCACTCAGGAACTTTCGCAGGTAGCCGGCAGTAATATGCTCCAACATTTTACAGCAACTGCTTGTTATGGAAACAGGTCGATAATTTGAAACTGACAGTCGATCACCTTTTTTATATACAGGAACCACACGAGCTGTTTTCCAATCTGCAGGAATTTCTCCATTTGCTAATGACAGTTTAAAGATGTCTGATAATAGGTCTTGTTTGATTTCATTAAACACTGACGTTGAAGCCCTATGCTTCTTACGACATCTCTTCAGTCGGCGTTTAAGGGGGGACATGGGTACTAGAGCTGTTTTCTTTATTTACAGTCCAAATGTAATGAAATTAGGCACAGGTATTAAGTTTTTTCTGCTGATTTCAAATATGTAATTGTTTTTCTTGTAGCTCAATTAGTTCCCAAGATATTAAAAATTTTTGCTATTGTTTGCCCAAACAATAGAAAAAAAATAACTCATTAGAAATTCAATTTTAATATCTGGGTAGAAACTACAATGTGTAAGGAGTGCAACGGTGAAAGCAGTTTTCAAATTGAGCTAATATTAGAGATTTAGCAGCCCACTGAAATTTATGCTCCCAGCATGGCGACTGGACAAAAAAAAAATACAGAAAAAAAAAACTTCTAGAGTCAAAAATGAAAAATCTGCTCCTACCATTGCGTCCCTTATACTTTCAGCTTCACATTGCAAAAAGAATTGTAGCTCTAGCTGCTCTAGGTGCCGAGATGTCTCTTGGGCAAAGTTGCAACCAGACACAAAACACAGTTTTGAGAAAAAGGCAAAAAACGAAGAAAACTAAGTTTAATGAATGCAAGCAAAAAATAATTGCATGTTCACATCTCCAAAGGGTTAATAAGCCCCAGGCATGTAATCAGCCTGCTTTTTTCCACCAACATGGCGCCTTTTCAAGGCCTGCAGCATATTCTCTCTAGATGCACGCTTGCATGCTGATGCTCGGCTTCTGCGCAGGTCTTTCTCAAGCATGCGCTTTTCACTTTGGGCACTTGCGTTGAGGTTCAGCTCAGTGAGGATGGCCGCTGAGGTTTTTGCGTTCCCACTGTTGAACTTCATTACGGCTTCGGCCACAGCAGCCTCCACCGTAAACAATGAGGCATGTGACTGCTTGGGAGCAAGCGCCCATATCATTGAATGCAGGCTTTCATTGTTATTTTGTGTCTTCCCACGCAAGCATCGCTCCAAGAGTTTCTCCTCTGAAAGGCGCTCAAATATGGGCAGCAGGGCTTCACCAACATGGGGAGGCAGATTGCGAGGATGTTTAGGTGTCGGCTCGCCTCTGGCTTTTGCCGCATTCTGCTTGCACCACGAGCTAGGCCCTGGTGGGCAAAATGTGTGGTTGGCCTTGGTGTCGTTGGCAGTAATATGATAAAATGTGGCCATCACTGCCTTCTTCATTGCATAGACATCTTTGTGGGTCTTCAATGCCCACCCATAATATGAGCTGATTTTGTTAATCAGCTCTCCAGTCAGTTTTCCCCGCCCACCGAGGCTGTCGGAGCCAGGGCCCTTATACTTTGCTACTGCGTTCCTCAGTGCTGTTCCCATGCGCTTTTTAACGTGGTTTACACAGTCCTCTTTTTCAATAGGTATGTAACCATACACCTTTTCTTCTTCTAAGGCAAGATAAGTCCTGCTGTCGCCGTCGCAGAGAACAGTGGTGTAGCGCAGCTTATGGCGCTCTAGCGACCTTTTGAATAAAATCAAGGCGGCCTCCACCTCCATCTCACCTGCCTTCTTCGCCGTATTTTTTTGACAAACATGGTTGGCTGCCCATGTTTCGTATGACGGGTCACCCTCTTTCGGACCCGACTCGCACCCCGCACAGTAGTTGGAAAGCACAACATAGTCCAGCACCAAACCGCTGAAAAGTTCAATTACCGTGCCGACGCCAATGTGCGACGAATGTCCACGCGTCATCCAGGATCCATCGTAGGAAACTGCGATGTTTCCCGGATTGTTTATGCGCAGTTCGGCGTAGAGTTCGCGAACCGACTCCACGCACTTGGTGATGAGCTTCTGGGCCGCGCGACTGGCAGCAGGCGTCAGCTTCGTTTTCACGTATGCCTGCCACGTTTTTGTGTGGAGACCTCGATGGCTCACATTCATTGCCGCGAATACATCGTTCAAAGCCGTTTGGCGATTGCCAGTGGCCTGCATGGTGCGCGCGGCGAGAACATTCACGACAAAAGGATTTGCTTTCTGAGTGCCTTCGACGCGCGGCGAGCTCCATGCCGACGACGTCTTACCGCAGTTGTCGCACACAAGATCCAACTTCACACAAAGTCCATATTCCCGTTCTTCTCTCACTATTCTCACACCACCACAGCACGTTTTGCACTTCACAGACTCTAGCAAAGCGTTCACCGAATCCAAACACACAATGGTGAAGGGAGTCCCGCCGAGTGGTTGGGCGTCGATGCTGTCAGCGAGAAGTTCTTTTTTTCTCTTTGTTGCTGCAGTTGATGCAAGCTTCTCCGTTCTTTCTGCCGCTTTTCTTCGCCGCTCCTCTGCTTCCAAGGGCTGCAGAAAGGTCGTGTCGTAGCGTACGCGGCTGTTGTCGGTGCCGTTTTCGGGCGTCGGGGAAGTTAGGCCTACCGTGGTGGCTTCGACTCCGTCGTCATCGGACGCGTGAAGTTCGACGTCTTGGGTATCCCGTGGTGTTTTGGTGCCCTTTTTAAAGTTCTCGGTTTGCGAGCGCTTCACCCCCTTCCCGTAACGATGCCTGGAGCGAAATTTCACAGCTCGTCGATGCATCGTGCGTTCGCTCCGCTGCCAACACAACAACAAAATGGCGCTTGTTTGCGCTCTGCTGCTTCGACCGAGCGTGTCGAGCAGACGACTGAGAAGGCTTCAGCCAATCGAGTAGCACCCTTGCATCACGTGCCCCGATTAGCGAATAGCAGCGCGCTTCGGGACCTTTTTTTGGCGCGTTTTTTTTCTCGGGCTAACGATTGGGCGGAGACATGAATGGCGGGAATTTGAAGAGGAAAAGCTGCTCTTTCAAGAGAGACCAAGATGGCTCCGATAGCACTCGTGGTGCAGGAGCTGCGTGTCGCGGTAAACTGCCGTTTTTGGCATCCATTTCGGCTGAAATTTGGTGAACAGCGACAATATAAATTGGTCTTGCGGGTAAAAGACTGAATTTAGACGCGTGAAACTTTGCAGACAGGTGAAGAACTGTTTGCAGGTTTCGAAAATATCATTTTCAAAAAATCGATTTTTCGGCGATTTTTCGGCTTCTAAGACCCGTGTCCCCCCTTAATGTGTATAATTTCACAAGTAATCCACGGATGTTTCCGCTTCTTAAATATTTTTCTGTCCGGAACGAAGTTTTGAATACATTGCCTAAGCACATTAGCGAACCATTGCCAGGAGCTTTCAACATCATCACTGATAATCCCAAGATTTTCATCAATATAATCAATAATGGCAACATGGTCAGCTCTGCTGTATTCCTTAACTGTAGCGACATTCAACACGCGTGTTTTTCCGTTTTCAACCTTCCAGGAAAAAGATTAACTTATGGTCAGATATGCCGGGTTCAATTGTAACAGTTCCTTCTCTAAACAATTCACTAATGAACAGAAGGTCAAGAATTGATCTTTCGCGGGTACATTCAGTCACTATTTGATCAAGACCAAGAGCAATCATAATGTCATGTATAATATCACTTGTATGAGATAATCCAAAAGAAAGCTTGCTGCAAATTAAAGTCACCAGTTACAATCACATTTTTGTTTCGTAACAACAACAATCGATCATACAGTTTATTCAAGAAGCTTTCGTCTGCATCCAGAGCGCGATAGACTGCACACAAATGAAATGTAGCATCCTTCACTTTGATTTTCAAAAAAAGGCTCTCATGTTCAGCAATCTGGCTTTCGACGTCAACATCGACACAGGATTTAACAACAGCAACACCACACCCTCTAGATCCTCTGTCTCGCTGATATAACCGATAACCTGGCGGGACGATGTCTTCGTCATTTATTTGATCATGTAGCCAGGTTTCAGTTATGACACACACGTGCGGATCCAAAGAGACCAAGCATTCCTCGAGTTTATCTGTTTTGTTCACAATGCTTCTTGCATTAAGGGGGGACACTGGTCTTAAAACTATTTTCTTTATTTTAAGTCCAATCCTTGTGAAACAGCAGAAACTTGTTCAGTTTTTTATACAGATTTCAAATATGCAAGTTGTTTTTTTCTAGGTCAATTAGTACCAAAGATATATGATATTAATTAGTGATTAATTAGTGCCTCCATGCAATAAAACTGGCATGTTGAAAAATAATTTTTAATGCATGGGAGCTTAGTACAATGACCAAAGAGTGCAATGATCAAAACAGTTTTTCAATTTTACCCTTATTAGCAATATTACAGCACTTTGAACATCAATGTTCAATTTGTGCCTGTCATGCACCAATGAACATAACAAAAGAAAAAAATTTTGAAGCTCAATTAGAGAATTCTGTTTTGATCATTGCACTGTGTACATCTTCAGCTTCCTTTAGCAAAAAAATGTACATCTCTAGCTATCCTAGAAGCAGAGATATTGATGAACCAAAACAGCCAAGAGTCGAAAATTTGCATTTTTAGAAAATGAGGAAAAACAGATGAGGCGCATTTTATTCGAAATGGCCACAAGATGTAGGCATATTTAGACTCCCTGAGAGTTAATAGGCACCAGGCATGTAGTCCAATTGCTTAGCTCGAGTAGAATGCCGCTTCCTGAGGGTCTGATGCATGCTTTCAGCAGCAGCACGCTTCCGTACCGACTCGGCTGTTCGGCGCCTGTCCTTCTCAGCCATCCTCTTGATACTATGCAGGCCAGGGTTTATACTGAGCTCTCTCAGTATTAGTGCTGATGTCTTCTGATTTCCTGCATTGAAGCGGGCCACTGCCTCTGCAACGGCTGCCTGGACAGAAAACAGTGAAGCATGGCGCTCCTTGGGTGCGAGCGACCATATCAGAGAGTGTAAGCACTCATTATTATTTTGTGTTTTGCCACGGAGGCACCGCTCCAGCAGCTTTGGGTCTGCCAAGCGTTCATAGATGGGCAGAAGTGCTTGGCACACATGGGGCGGCAAATTATACTTGTGCTTGGGAGCTGGTTCTCCCTTGGCTGCAGCAGCATTTTGGCGGCACCACGAATTTGGGCCTGTTGGGCACAGAGTGTGGTTTGCCATGCTGTCGTTTGAAGTTATGTGATGGTAGGTAGCCATCACAGCCTTGTGCATGGCCCCAACATCTCCAGTATGGGACTTCAAAGCCCAGCTGTAATATGATGTCAACTTAGTGACAAGGTCGCCCGTTAGTTTGCCTTTTCCACTAAGACTCTCCTGTGCATTGCCTTTGTGCTTGGCAATTGCATTGCGCAGGGCCGTGCCCATTCGCTTCTGCACGTGATTTATGCAGTCTTCTTTTTCGATCTTTACGTAACCATACACATCTGCTTCTTGCAATGCCAGAAATGTGCGGCTATCGCCATCTGAAAGTAAAGTAGTGTACCTGAGGCCATGTTTTTCCCACGATCTTTCAAACAGAACAAGCCCAGCCTGCACTTCCATTTCACCGGACTTTTTGTCCGTGTTCTTCTGGCACAAATGGCTCTCTTTCCATGCCTCATAGGATGGGTCATCTTCTTTAGGCCCACGCTCGCACCCGGCACAGAAGTTGCTGAGCACGACGTAGTCCAGCACGAGTCCAGTGAAGAGCTCGATTACGGCGCCAACACCGATGCGCGATGAATGACCACGCGTCATCCAAGAACCATCGAACGATACGCAAATGTTCCCGGGGTTGTCCAGGTTCAGTTCGCGGTAGAGCTGCCGAACTGAATTAGCGCTCTCCTTGCAAACTTCCTCGGCTGCGCGCGTCGCTGCCGGCGTCAGCTTGCGTTTCACGTAGCCTTGCCACGTTTTCGTGTGCAGCCCACGGTGCGATATGTTCATCGCTGCAAACACATCATTCAGCGCAGTTTGCCGATTTCCTGTACTTTGCATCGCGCGTGCAACACGGACGTTCACGGCAAACGGGTTTATCTTTTGGTTGCCTTGCACGCGTGGCGAGCTCCACGCCGACGAAATCTCTCCGCAATTCTCGCACACAAAAGAGAGTTTTACGGCTAGACCGTACTCACGATCTCTTTTTGACATCCGCACGTCCCCACCGCACACTTTGCACAGCACTGCGGGCATCAGTTCGTTAAAAGTCTTCAAACACACAATATTGAATGTATCTTCTGCGCACCTATTGTCCGTACCGTCAAAGGGACGGGCGTCGCAGTTGCCGATGATGTCCGCTTTTCTCTTTGTTGCTGCGGTTGATTCCAACTCCTGTAGCATTCCTTCCGCTTTTCTTTCATTTTCGACGACGTCCGAAGGCTGCATCATCGTCGTGTCGTGGCGGACGCGGCTGTGCTGGCTGTGCGTCGACGACGCCGAACTCGTTGCTAGGCCTAACGCGGGGATTGCTTCAGTGGCCGCTGGCTCCTGGACATCCTCGGGGCTTTCGGCTGACGCCGGGCTTTTTCGCAAGTTGACACCGCGAGCACTCTTTTTCTTTTTGCCAAATTTGTGGCGCGAGCGAAACTTCGTGAGAGGCATAGTTGCACACCAGCGCTGGCTCTTCGACAAAATGGCAGCCTGCACCAGTCGCCAGCGGGCCCAGCAGACGACGCATGACGGAGTCCGCCAATCAAATAGCTCGATTGCAGTCACGTGCACGCAGCAGCGAATCACACCCCATGTTTTCATTTTCTTTGTGGTTCGTTTTCTTGGTGGCCATTGAGAGCAGGCAAGCAGCAGCGGCGGGAAATTGAAGCCCAAAGATCGCGCTTTCAAACGAGCCCAACATGGCTGAATGCGGTGCGTCGGAACGGCGGTACTGCCGAATAGAAAATGTGCCGTTTTGTCGTCTGCTCTTGCGCATATTAATCGCGCACGATGATCAAAAGTCAATATTGCGCCAAAAATACTGATTTTTAGAAGAAGAAAATTTGTGAACTTGGAGATTAATAGCTGCAGAATCCGAAAATGCCCTTTTCAGAAACTCGATTTTTTTGTCATTTTTTGCTCCCAAAGACCCGTGTCCCCCCTTAAGAGAAACTAACCGCACTTCGGACGTTTCTGGCCGTTAACTTTCCGATGAAGATGTGGTGCCTCGCTCTATCAATCTTCTAGAGTTTAAAACAGCATCCCATTCATAATACCGCCCATCAATCTTGAGCTTGTCATAAACCAAGGAAACCTTTCTTCCGGCCTTCTTTTCAAGTTTTGCACTTTGCCAAAGATGCTGGCGTTTGCACAACGTTTCCGCGCAGTAGTCATTATCGATTCTTATTTTATTTCCCTTTAGTTTAGAAACATTGCTCCAGACTGCTTGTTTCTCCCTGTAGTCCTGAAAGTACATTATGACAGGGCGATTTGAAGAATTTTTGCCCATTTTATGAATTCGAGCTACAGATGAACACTGCACTCCCAGTTTAGCAGAAAACAGATCATCGATAACTTTTTTGCGCAAATCCGACTCAGATTCGGTAGGATCTTCTTGTATGCCAAAAACAATTAAATTTGACCTCCGGCTTCTATCTTCTAAATCTTCAAGCCTCGTTTGATGCCTTGTAATCGCATCCTGCACACCACTTAAGGCTATGCTTATGCTTTCAATTTCATCTGTTTTCATCTGCAGCTCTTGTATATTTGTCTCTATGTTATTTAGGCGATCCTCAAAGTTGCCCAGTGCCCTTTCTGTTGCCTCTAGACGAGACCTAATGTCTTTCTGCCCCTCAATGAGTGTCTGGAACATTTCTTCAACTGTTGGGCCTGGATTCATCTCTATATCACCACAAATAAGCAGCATACAAGAGCAATAGCAGTTATATGCAGAGTTTAAACATGTACGTGGGCACGGCAAGAGAACAAGAAACCTGTCGTCAGTTCGTATGGTGCAAACATAACTAACCTGTGCCAGAAAAAGACGAAGCATTTTGAGCACCTTGCTCACAGCGCTTTCGCCGTGCCCACTGAAGATGGACGGGTGTGGTGCTGAATTTATAGGGCAGAGGAACGATGACGTCACAGTCGATGGCGTCAGATATCCAAGCACCTGTGGCGTCTTAACGATGACGGTGCTGCCGTATGTTCTATCTTTGATGACCAATTCTTCACTTGTGACTTGAAGCTCAGCGATAGTCTGTGATGGTGCATGTGCACTTGCCAGCAGCAAGACCGTGGTTGTAGTCGCCACCCCCGTAATTCTGATGAGTTGAGGCAAAGGCGCTGCAGTCACTGTTCTCCGACTTCCTGGCCCTGTGGTGACCCTGGTTACGGAGTCTTCTTCTGGCCCCAGGAGAGAGCCAGGTGGCACTCCACGCACGGTGGCTCAGTCAGGAGCGTGTCCACAAAAAATTACGTCGACGGCTCACGAGATTCCATGCAAGTATATCCTCCTGATATTCTGGACGCCAGGGTTCATATTTAGCTCACTCAGTATTTTTGAGCATGCTTGTAGGTTTCCTGCATTGAAGCGGACAACAGCCTCCGCAACAGCTGCTTGAACAGAGAACAGTGACGCATGGCGCTCCTTCGGTGCGAGTGACCATATTAGGCAGTGCAAGCTTTCATTATTGTTCTGGGTTTTTCCCTGCTGGCACCGCTCCAGCAGCTTTGGGTCTGCCAAACGCTCATAAATAGGCAAAAGTGCTTTGCACACATGCGGTGGCAAACTGTATCTGTGCTTGGGAGCAGGCTCTCCCTTGGCTGCAGCAGCATTCTGGCGGCACCACGAGTTTGCGCCTGTCGGGCAGAGGGTGTGGTTTGACACGGTATCATTGGAGGTTACGTGATGATAGGTAGCCATCACTGCCTTATGCATTGCCCCAACATCTCCAGCATGGGACTTCAGGGCCCAGCTGTAATACGATGTCAACTTGGTGACAAGGTCGCCTGTCAGCTTTCCTTTGCCACTCAAGCTCTCTTTTGCATCACCTTTATGCTTGGCAATTGCATTGCGTAGGGCCGTTCCCATCCGCTTCTGCACATGGTTTGTGCAATCTTCTTTGCTGATTTCGATGTAGCTGTACACAGCTGATTCTTGCAATGCAAGAAATGTGCGGCTATCGCCGTCTGAGAGTATGGTCGTGTACCTAAGGCCATGTTTCTCCAGTGTCTTTTCAAACAAAACAAGTCCGGCCTGAACTTCCATTTCACCGGACTTTTTGTCCGTGTTCTTTTGGCACAAGTGGCTCTCTTTCCACGCCTCATAGGACGGGTCACCTTCTTTAGGCCCACGCTCACACCCAGCACAAAAGTTACTGAAAACGACATAGTCAAGTACCAGTCCAGTAAAAAGTTCTACTACGGCGCCGACACCGATGTGGGATGAATGACCCTGGGTCATCCATGAACCATCGAAAGAGACAGAAATGTTCCCGGGGTTGTCAAGGTTCAACTCGTTATAGAGTTGCCGAACAGAACGGGCGCTGTCTTTCAATACTCCTTCGGCTGTGCGTGTTGCTGCAGGCGTCAGCTTACTCTTTACGTAGTCCTGCCACGTTTTCGTGTGCAGGCCACGATGAGATATGTTCATCGCAGCACACACATAATTCAGCGCCGTTTGCCTATGTCCGGTACTTTGCATCGCGCGTGCAGCAAGGATATTCACGGCAAACGGATTTATCTTCTGGCTGCCTTGCACGCGCGGTGAACTCCATGCCGATGAAATGTCCCCGCAAATCACGCACGCGAGAGAGAGTTTAACGGCTAGACCGTATTCACGATTTCCTTTTGAAATATGGATATCCCCGCCACACACTTTGCATTTCACAGCAGACAACAGTTCGTTCAGCGATTCCAAACTCACAACAGTGAACGTCGTATCGTCCGCACGGCAACTGCCGTTCGCGTCAAGAAGACGGGCGTCAGAGGTGGCGATGAAATCCGCTTTCCTCTTCGTCACTGCGGTTGAGCCCAGCTCCTGCAGCATTCCTTCGGCTTTTCTTTTATTTTCAATCAAGTCCGAAGGCTGCAGCATCGTCGTGTCGTGGCGGACTCGTCCGCTGGGCGTAAGCGCCGCCGAGCTCGCTGGGCCTATTTCGTCCGCGGAAACTTCTTGACTTGCCGCTGGCTCCTGCACATACTCGGAGCTTTCGGGTGACGCAGGACGGTTCCGAAAGTTGTCGCCGCGCGCACTTTTCTTCTTTTTGCCGAATTTGTGGCGCGAGCGGAATTTACTGAGGGGCATCGTTTTGCCTTGGTCTCGACTCAAAACAAAATGGCGTCCCGGACACTTTCAACGGCTGCTGGCCCGCCGCATGCAGATGAGGTGCGATAGAATCAGCCAATTGGATGGCTCAGTTGCAGTCACGTGCGCTCAGCAGCGAATCAGACGCCGCATTTTCGTTTTTCTTTGTGGTTATTTTTCTCAGTGGCCATTAAGGGCAGACAAGTGCTAGCGGCGGGAAATATAAACCCAGAAAGCGCTCTTTCAAATGAGCCCAACATGGCCGAGATCGGTCCGGCGGAACGGCAGTTGCGCGCAACGAAAAATGTGCCGTTTTATCGTCTGCTGCTGCGCAAATTCAGCCCGCGCGATGATTTCAATTCGTTATTATGCTGAAAATACTGACTTCTGGAGGAAGAAAATTGGTGAACTTGTAGATTAATAGCCACAGATTCCAAAAATACCATTTTCAGCAAATCGGTTTTTTGGTCATTTTTTGGTCCCAAAGACCAGTGTCCCCCCTTAAGACGTTTTTTTCCTCGCTTTCACCTGAACTTGTGCACAGAGCGAGCGGTACTTTTTCGCGCCTCCTGGCATAGTTCTTTCGTTCCACTAGCATGGTCGGCAGAAAGACAAAATGACGCCGCCGGGAGTCCACTTTCCTGGATTAGCTTGCTCTCGCTGATCAGTGATAATGCGCGTTGAAGGAAATTTTGATTTGCATCTCATCAACCACAAGTGCAGATACCTTGGTCTGAGGTGTTTCCAATATTTGTAGTTCTGTTTCTAAATGGCAGTGGACCAATTCTGTGAAGCCAACTTTTCCAGAAACAGTCCCTATATACTTCCAAACAGTATTTCTGCATGGCAGACGCAGCAGCCCTTCACCTCTCATCTACTCATAGGACTTAACAGACAAATTTTTGAGCACTATGCAAGGCCTGATAGTAGCCTCCGACCACTCTGGCTCCTTAACCTAGTAGTTCCTTATTTGATTGAGCAGCAATAGTGCTTTGGCATTTCTTTGCTCGGCATCAACTACTTCCATGAATGCACTAATGTGACACGGTTCCTTGAGCTTTCGAAGCTCTTTGTCAGCGTCAACAGTTTTCCTTAAGCGGGGGGGAGCCTGGTCTTGAGTAAAAAATATTTATTTTTGGAGCTACCAACCTGAAACTTTCCAGAATTATGTAGTTTTGCATGCTGATTTCAAATATGCAGTCAGATTTACTTTGTGGTGTATAGATTATATTTTATGCTAATTACTATGTCTGATTGTTATGAAAACAATAGAAAAAGAATTGCTTCATAGCAATTGCTAAAACTAATATAAGCGTGTCCCTGGAAGCCTAAGGTTTGCAATAAGACTTGTTTCATCATTTTGTGTTCAATCTGTACAAAGTTATGGAAGTTCAAATTTTCAAGTCAATAACTGAAAGCTGCCTTTTTGCAATGGCTATAAAATTTTGAAATGTTCTAAGTCAAATATCAGTTTGACTGTGCTTTTATTGCAAACATCACACATAGAGGATTCAAATAAAACAAGAATGATGAAAATTTATTGAGCAGTTGTAAAGCCCCACCTCTCAGAAAATTTGAGTGTACCAAAATGTTCTTGAGAAAAACGCAAAAAACTAATTACGATGAGATGAGAGGATTTATTGAGGAGGAAAGCATTCGGTTATGTAATGTGAAGGCTTAGAAAGCCCTAGGGCAATAGTCTTCATCAGGGTTTCCACGCTGCCTTTTCTTTACGGAAGTCTGGAAAGCTGCCGACGCAGCATGCTTTTTCTCGGACTTCACAGCACGAACCCTATCTTTCTCGGCAGCTCTAGAACTACTGTTGTCACTTGGTTCCAACTGCAGCTCCCTTAGTATGCTAGAGCTGGCATACTGTGTGCCAAAGTTGAAACTCATGACAGCTTCTGCTACAGCGTTCTGCACTGCAAAAGGGGACACATTTTTGTCTTTAGGTGCGAGGTTTCAGATGAGAGAGTGAAGGGCCTCGTTAGAGTTCTGCGTTTTGCCACGTTGGCATCGCTGTAAAAGGCTTTTGTCAGCAAGGCGCTCGTACACTGGAAGCAATGCCTGGCACACATTTTGAGGCATACTGTACCTGTGTTTGGGTGGGAGCTCATTTCTGGCTATGGCTGCATTGTGCTTGCACCAAGATTCAGCACCACTTGGGCAGAGGGTGTGGTTATGCTTCTCATCATTTGATGTTACATGATGATACGTTGCCATGACTGCCCTCTGCATCCTGTCAATATCTCCTACATTTGACTTCAGTGCCCATCCATAGTAGTTGGTCAGCTTTGAAATTAGGTCTCCAGTGAGCCGACCCTTGCCACCGATGCGGTCGTCGGACTTTTTTGAAACGTGGTTTCTAAGTGCTGTGCCCATTCGTTTTTGGACGTGATTTACACAGTCCTCTTTGTCAACTGAAATAAATCGATACACTTGGGCCTCTTGTACAGCGAGGTACGACCTGCTGTCACCATCGGACAGCATTGTGGTGTACCTCAGGCCGTGGCGAGAAAGTGACCTTTGAAACAGAATGAGGGCTGCCTCAGCCTCCATTTGGCCTGCCTTGCTGCTAGTGTTTTTCTGGCACTCATGTTTTTCCTTCCATTGAGGATACTCCTGGCTGTCAGTTCCTGGTGCACATGAACATCCCAGGCAGAAATTCGACAAAACAACATAATCCAGCACATATCCCGAAAAAAGTTCGATGACTGCAGCAACTCCAATGTGAGATGAGTGCCCTCGTGTGTGCCAGGTTCCATCAAAGCTTACAGCAATGTTCCCTGGATTTCCAAAGTTCAGTTCTTTGTAGAGGTCCTTCAGTCTTTTGGCACACTCATCCAGGCTCTTGCTGCACGCTAGTGTTGCTGCCGGGTTCAGTTTCTGTTTCAGGTAGTCCTGATAGGTCTTTTTATGAAGGCCTCTATGCGACACTCCCAGATTTGTGAAAAGATCGTTCAAAGCTGCTTGTGCCAGTCCGGTGCTTTAAACAACACGCGCCGCGAGCAAATTTATTTCGAAAGGCCTGCAATTTGCCTCCGACTGCCCTGCGACCCGAGGCGAGCTCCATTCAGCACCAATTTCACCACAGTTGATGCATTTCATTCTTAGCTTTGCAGCTAGTCCATACTCAGCATTGTCCTTCGTGATTTTCACGGTCCCGCAACACGTAAGGCACCCAGTAGAATGCAGTAAACAGTTCACTGCATCGAGGTCAAGAATCGTGAACGCCGTTGACGAAACGCCTGGCGCACTAGGTGCCGTTGCCAGAAGTTCCGTTTTTTGCTTCGTCGCCGAAACTGATGCCAACTCAGCCGTTCTCTCCGTCGCTCGCTGCGTCAGAACTTCGCACTCTTTGCTTGACAAGTGCGTGTTCACTCTTGTGCGTTCCGGTTGCAAGCTGAAGCTAGCCGAAACATCCATTTCGGGAACTGCCGAGGTGGCCGCCGCACTCGCTGGACCGCGTTCGGGCGTTCGCGGCGGGTCCGAGGTCGCCGTACTTGCCGAGCCGTGTTCCGCTGTTGCTGTGCACTCCGACGTTCGCGAAGGGTCCGCGGCGGTTGCCGCTGAAGACAGAGGCACTTTTCTACGCTTTTCGGCACATTCTTAAGTTTTTTGCCAAATTTGTGCACGGTGTAAAACTTTCGAGGCATCGCGACTACCCAAGCCTTGACAAAATGGCGTCGTCCGTGTTCCGGCATGGAGCAGCTGGAAACAGCCGCCGACCAATGAGATGCGGTCGTTTGAATTCGCGCCATGCAGGGACCAATGGAGTAGCTTTATGCTGCTTTTCTTTTTTGCTTTGTGTTTTGTTTGCTGGGTAGTCTGGGATGCCTTTGCTTGGCGGGAAAGCAAGCCGAAAGGATGCTCCTTCGAATGAGACCAAGATGGCCGCGATCCGCCGCGAGGTTTTGAAACCGCGGACGCTACAAAACGGGCGAATTTGGTGCATTGCATGCGCGCGATCCTCGTCATTGGAGCTATATTATAGTCAATATTTCAGTTATAACATCTTTGGGGGCTGAATTTTCGGTAATAGATGCAGGAAAGCATAAGGAATCCAAAAATAATAAAATTGAAAAATAGTTTTTTTCGCAATTTTTTCGTCTTCAACTATTTTTCTCACTATTTTTTTGCACACTATTTTTCTCGCCATCTCTTCCTCTTGATGTAAAAGCTCAATAGCTGCTCATTCTTCGTCCGCATGCCAAAAAACCACCTCTCATATGGTCTCGGCATGAAGACTGTTTTTTAAAAATACACAGCGCAACAAACATGGGACAAGCGAGTAGACGGGAACAGCGCTGTTCCCGTCTACTCGCTTGTCCTATGTTTGTCCTATCGATTAGCCTGGAAGTCGCCAATGGGCTTGGTTAGCATTGACGCGATGGCAGAAAACCTTCCAGTGGTGTCAAGTCCGGTCCCCCCTGGTCTGGACTGGGGGTTTACTGTCACAAAACGCATTGGTATAACTTCGGCATATGTTGATATTGCCGCTGAGAGGAGTGAGGGGGTATCATTTCCCCAACGGATGCCGCTTAAGGTCAGTGGGTCGGCCCAACTCCAAGGTGTTATTTGGGAGGGCGACTTTGCGATGTTTTGACAAATCATCTGGTCTAGCTGGGGGAGTTCCCCAGCATTGAGTTCCATGGCCTGGGGGAGACATTGCTCCCAGTATGCTTGAATCAACTGTAGAGACAGAGCTTGATTTTCATCTAGCTTACTTTTGTCTTGTGTACTTTTCATCGGTGTTTTTTTGGTCTGTTTTTTAAGTGGTGTCAACCGTCACCACAACTGGTTGGGCAAGGGGTCCAGAACCCGTAGCAGAATGCTGCTACCTCCCGGCATAAATGCCATACCAAAAGAAATTTTATTCTCCCTATGGTGCATCATTAAAAAATGATGCACCAACTAGCTCAACTCAGAGTTCTTTTGCATGAAGACTGTGTCAGAGCTTGTAGTAACATACAGTTCGAAAGCGTCTGCACTGGGCGATGTGCTGCCGGTTTCGTTCTCACAGTCACAGCTGGGTGAATCTGTTTCTGCAGCCCCATTCACTTGAAAGTCGATCGGAGCACTTGCCTCGCAGTTTGGTGACACAAGAGGTCCGCCATGACTCGTTCAAGCGTCGTTGACGTTGCGGCTCATATTTCCTGACTGTTCTCGTTTGCGTTTTCTAATGCTGGCGTTGTTTCTTGCAGTTGCTGTACGCTTCACTATATAGGACAGGAGAAGCCAGAAAACACGCTTGGTACAACTCCGTGCTTTAGCTGCCGCTTCTTGCAGTTGTGCTTGAAATCATGCACTTGAAAATATAAACTGCACACCACTGAGAGTTCGATGTCGTATTTAGTAGCCGATCCTTCCTCAAGATTACCTTTAGCCATTGTTCACGTGAAGCGCTGTCGATTGGTATTTCGTGAAAAGAAACACCTGGGGGCTTTTTCCTTTGACTGTATGTACACTGTGGCACACAACAGTACTCGCATGACTGCAGGATTTCATCCACACAACTGTCAAATATCGTCGACAAGCATCAGCACCAAAATGAAAAAAAAAAAAAAAAAATCGAAAAGCTTATGTGTGGACAGCATACCTAGGACCGATAAGACAGTACCTAGGGATGATCCAATCGCATCCGCGGTAGCGTCGGCCGCCAGCGCCTCTTGTGGCCACTTTACCAGCGTTGGCGAGTGAAACAGGAGAGGGTTCGGCTGGAAGGGCACTTCTCACGCGACTGGCATCTTCCTAGAGGCCTTGCTGGTATGTCACATACCGTAGATCAGATAAAAAATGTGAAACACATTAATTTTCACTTTCCCTTGTGGCCAGGCCACACATCTGGCACAAGCACTTTTTGGGTCAGCAAAACCTTTGAAGATGTGCTGAGTAAAGGCCACTCCACTTGTTCCACAAAGAACCATTGAACTTGATTGGCTATAATGAAACAAAAGATCATCAATGGCTCATGCAGCTAATTCAAATCCAAACTTTCTCACAACTGCAGCCTCAGCACTACTGATTATAGAATGAAACTTTAGTTAAAGACCTAGCTGAACATTGACTTAATGGAGTAGATTTGTTTGGCGTCATCGAAGTTGGAATTCTGCACCTATAGGACTGAAAAGGGAAAAAGTAACAAAAAAATGCCGAGCAATTCAGAATTTCAGAATGAATTATCGAAGAATTAGGCTGCCATGCTCCAACCTCGGCCAGGAACAGGGCTGCCAGTCGTCTGACAACCACTTCACAGGTATGACAGCTAAGCTGTCATCTTTCACTGGGAATTTAACAACAGCAAACGGTTTAGGCATGCTGCAAGAAGAAAACCGGGGCAAAAATTAGTGGGTAAACAATTTTTTGCTATATAGCTCGTTCGCCCCTATTCTTATGCTCCTTTTGTACAAGGGTCTCGTAGCGTACCGTAACGAAGTCAACGCTCACGAAAGGTAATTCGTCTGTCGAGTACGGGGAAAGAGAAATGTTTCTCGCACAAAGAAAAAAAAAAAGGAAATGGACGATAAAAAAAAACTGTGACAATGAACGTGGAATGCATAACACAATGTAGGTACCAAAAATTATTCTGGAGAAACAAACTCTTCGCGGGACTAATACGATGCAGCTTTAAAAAATGTAAATGCAAGGAAAAAGCAATACAGAAAGAATTTACGCTACATTGGCCACGAACGAGGCCACTGCTTACTCAGGACAAAAACGTGAGCAAATAACCAATATAACACAGGCACAAAAAAGGTCATAAATACTTACGTAATAGTGAGCTTCTTGTTAAACAGGATAGCTGATTGACAATGATTACAGGTGTGCTGTCACGATGCAGAAATGCTGACCTGCGCGCTCGAAAGACTTGCTGCTCCTCAGGCCAATGGTGACATCATCCATCACCGGGGCGATCCCTCACTGTTCTCACGTGCCTCTACGTCACATGACGTCGCTGCTAGATCTAGCGCGCGGTTGGTCGCGGCGGTGCTCTAGCAGAGTGCAAGTGTCTTCTGCATATACGCAAAGCTCAAGCTCAGACTTTTTGTAATAGACTGTAACTAACCTTTCTCTTTTGGGTATTCGAATTAACGGTTTAAATGTCATTTGTTCTTTTCTTCTTGCGTACACTCGTGACGGGGCACAAGGATGTCTCGACCAATTTGGTACCACTGGTTCAACTTACCGAGATGAAACCAACTATGCATGTATCTTGCAACGCTGGTTGTTCACTTTTTGTTATTTTTTTTTAAATTCCAGGCCTCTTCATTAAAATATTATGTCAATACGGTTTCAGGTCAAAGAAATCGTCAGTCCAGCCTTCACAGAAATGATGTAAAAACGACATTTTTACGTAAAGCTGGGAAGTTTGCACGCTTAACGGGTTAATTCTGTTTTCCTGCCTCACGAGTAGAACAATGTATTGCTAATTCAATAAATAAAACAATGCCGCATCAAATTTATTTAAGGGGGGACACTGGTCTTAAAGCTATTTTCCTTAAATCTGAGCCAATTAAAATGAAATTGCACCATCTTTCTCAGTTTTTTGTGCAGATTTCAAATATGCCTTTATTTTTTTTTCACATTAATTAGCGCCAATGTTAGGCAATATTAATTAGTCATTAAATAATACCTCAGTAGAGAGAGAATGGCAAAGTAAAAATTTAATTTTTATGCGTGGCTACATAGTCTAATCAGTAGAGAATGCAATGTTCAAGGCAGTTTTTCGATTTTATCTATCTGTGTAATTTAATGGAACACTGAACATCTACATTCAAGATGTGCTTGTGAAGAATTCAAAAGTTTGCATAATCATTGATTTTTGAAGCCCGATAGAGTAATTCTGTCTTGAGCATTGCTACACCTGCACCTTCAGCTTCCTTTAGCAAAAAAAATTACACCTCTATCTGCTCTAGATGCAGAGATATCAATTTCCCAAACCTGAAGGACATCCAAACCTTTCTCCTACACCCTGATGTGGATATCTTGATGGAAATTTTTCTTGGGAAACGTCTTTCATTTAAAAATAACATAAGGCAACAGTTTGTGCCCATCCGCAATCACCGCGAACATCACAGTACATCTTTGTTTTTCCACGCCAGATGTTCTAACAAGTGCACTTCGTGTACCTTTTTCTTCTGCAGTCGTGTTTCTCGGCATGGCAAAACAAAGGGGGGTATGATCTGCATTCCCAGTCTGAGACAAAATGAAGTTCTTTTGCTGCCGGAGCCGTATAACAAAACTGAAAATCCACCACCTTGTCCTTGTATGCTGAGGGTAAGCGCTGGCACAACATTGTCCTTCTCAGGGTAAGCCCATGGCATCGCATGAAGCGCGTCGTCCATCCGGAATTTGCCTTGAAATCTTTTGCTTCAATGCCCTGCGCTCGGGCAATTCTGCTTGTCTCAGTCTGCACTGTTTCAAGGGACACGGCATAACAGTCCTGACGGAGGTGCTATATATGCTGAACGAGTTGCTTCTCCATTTGCGGATACTTTCAAGGCTGCACACCGTGGAAGGCACGTCGTGTCTTGTTGGTGGCCTGAAGTTTTTCTTGCTCATCTGCCACATTTCCTTAAGATGATTGGTAGCCTGTGGTGTCCAGGGCTGCATGTAATATATTATGTTTTTCTTGAGGTACCGATACCATTTAACAGCGGTCTCGCTCTCTTCTTCTGGTAGTGGCAGCATGAGAATGTTAGTTTGTGGCATCGGCCAGTAGGGAGCGTGGAACCTAGACTTGGTCCATCCTCTCTTGTAGCAAGTATTCATGTGTTGATGTTCTTGGCACCTCAGACGTTCCAGAGCATCATAATCAACTGACAGCAGATGCTTGACCATAATGACAGTATTTGGCATAGTATCGTTTTCTACCTGTCAATCCGCCTTTTGCGCGAGTTTTCTGCGCATGCGCGAAGCCCCAGCGGCGACTGATGAAAACACACTGAGAGGCGTCGACGGCGCTTCTCGTCGCCGCACTCATAGCCAACGCATGGGGGCTGGAGGCGCGGTACATTCACAGCCTCGGTAAAACGATGCCAACCACCTGTGCCGCTTACGGCTGCCACTCTCGAGGCGTGCCGGGATGCAAGACGCGTTTTGTTAGGTTTCCTTCGGCGAGCCGCGACCTGCAACGGCGTGAAGCTTGGATTAGGGCAACCAAGCGTCAAGACGTGAATGGGCGACCTTGGCAGCCGACTGCGTGCTCTCGACTGTGCGAAAAACACTTCGTTACAGGTATGTATGCATCTAAAGGAAATGTGCATGATGAAAAGTATCTACCGGAGTTTGCACCAAGCCTGTAACCCACCAGTGATAGCCGCAATGAGCATTTGTTCGGCGCGTCTGATGGCGATGTATTTTGTCGTTTGTTTTATTTATGTGCGAAGGGGCCGGGTAGCGCAGATATCACAGGTGGCTGTGTGCGCTAGACCGTAATATTTAGCATGTTTTATCGCGGCTGCCGCCTGACTAAAAAGAAGAAAAAAAAGGGTGTTTGTTGTGATGCACCGCCGTTAGCGAGCCGAGTGGTTGAGCTGGTCATGAGGCTCGCGAACGGCAGTGCATTAAAACGGCGTATTTTTTTTTTTCTTGTTAGTGAGGTGGCAGTCACGATAAAACATGCTAAATATTACGGCCTAGCGCACACAGCCGCCTGTGATATCTAAGCTACCTAGCCCTTTCGCACATAAAGATAAGAAGGGACAAAATACATCGCCTTCAGGCCCCGGTGCAACTGAAGCAATCACGCACCGAAGAAATCCTCATTGCAGCTATCACTGGTGCGCTACAGCCTGGGAGAAAACTCCATAGGTACTTTTCATCATGCCTATTTCGCTTAGATGCATACATACCTGTATGTTTTTGCTGCTCGGAGCATATGACGCACTTGACACTTGCACGACGCACAGTATTTTTTTTTTTTTTAATTAAAGGCTCGCCTTCGTGCACGCCAAAGCATCCGGACTTTGTTCCTTTAATGTACGCAATCAGATGCACTTCGTTAGGGAGCTTGATAATCGTCGTCTTCGTCCAACCGTTTGCAACGGCAAGGAAACCGCCCGGCACAATAAATGAGTCTCCTGGAGGGTTCATGCTCGTTCATTTGCAGAGTGGATCGCTCTGGACGTAGAACAGGGTTCGTTCCTGACCGAGATGCGCATCCGATATGTAGGAGATTCACATGTGTCACCAAGTTGTTGATTCCGCAGAAATCGCGGCGGAGGCCGAAATGAACGTTGGAGATCCTTTCACAACAGAATGACCGTTCTCTGCGCACCGAGAACCTTTTCACCACTGTGACCACATCCGTTCTGACTCCTGAGGCCATAAACCGGCTACAGCTCTGAATCATCCATTGCCAGAAAAATGCAGCGCGTTTCCTGCAGGTGTGCATTCCGGCCGGGACAATGCCCTTTTCACGGGGTGTGTATATGTGACTCTCTGCCGATCTTCGTGGATGAAATCCTATAGCTGCACGGTTGTAGATTACGCGAGGAGGAAGCGACGCCCATTGCACCATGCCGGCGCTGCGGTGACAGCATTGTGCTCGGTAACTCAAGACACCCCGCGCATATGCGCCGCTCAAAGTCACAGGAGACGATTCCACCTAGCTCCGCAGCATCAACAAACCCCTGGCTGCTTTGCCCTTTGAGATCCCTCTCTCTCTCTCTCTGCCCCCACGCTCTCCTGTCTGCCGAAAACCTGCACGCTGAGAGCGTCTCATTCTGTCACGTCGAACACGGCCCGCGCTACACGCTCTTACAATACGAAGATAGTATATGTGTACGTGCGTTATGAGTGGATTGTGAAAACGCTCTACCTTCCTCCATACTGCGTGAACATGATATGCTGCAATCACTGTCACTACTTTCCGCTCCGAGGCTAAAAAAGGGGGGAAGCTTTCGCTTTCTACCAGCGTTGGCGTGGCCATTTCGTATGGTGCGCTCTCGCGTCGTCTGCTACACTGCCGCTCAATGTGTTTCCCGCCCGCTCCCGCATGATGGCGCCACACCCTCGCGCAAAAGGCGGATTCGGAGCTTGATTGAACCATAGAAGCAGATGGGCATGGGGACTATCCCTATGCTGGAACTCAATCCTTTTGAAACTTTCTATTACGAGAATTTTGCAATACTTTCATTACTGCTCGCAACGTATGCTCAAAGTATATAGCACACATCGCAGGGTCTTAGTTGATTAGCATTGCAGCGAACTGTTGATCCATCTCCTTTTCGGCAATTTCCAATTCTTGTGGTCTAACCTGCAACGTCTTCAGAAAAGCTAGGAGCCTATGCCAATGTACTTAGGTGCAGAAAGTGTGAGGAAGATGGTCGGTTTTCCAAGTTGTCTCATCATAGCAAAGAGCTCACTCTTCCTCTTATGCCAGTACTGAATGCTATTTGGTACTCCCTCCATAAAGCCCCAACCTTGTTCAGTTATCTGCCTAACCTTGTTTGAGTTCTCCACATCTTGTCTGGTCAAACTCCAAGTTTCAGTGTTGTTGAGTTTCATCATCGTCATCTGAGAGGAAACCCGGTATCGCAACACTTTCATAGTTACCGTATTTACTCGCGTATAACCCACCCCTGCATATAAACCGCACCCCTAACTTTGAACCCCTTGAAATAAAAAAACATATCCTCGCATATAACCCGCATACTTACCTGAAAAAATGAGGACAAGGAAGTTACAACTGAGCAAACAGTCACCATTTTAGTTTTCAAAACAAATAGATTTGAAAATGACTGCCGCAACGTTGTCAGTGCTGTCGTTCAATTGTCAATCGTCGATGGGGATGCAGACTCTGCACGGCAGGCCGCGCGTTGCCGTGAAGCCGACCTGCCGAACCCCCCTTCTCCGGAATATTCACAGGCACAAAGAACCATTGAACTTGATTGGCTATAATGAAACAAAAGATCATCAATGGCTCATGCAGCTAATTCAAACCCAAACTTTCTCACAACGTATTACCCACACCCCCACTCTTTAACACATTTTTTTAATTTTTGGTGCGGGTTATATGCGAGTAAATACGGTATATAGAGAACATGTAATGGCAAGACACCTCGTCTATCTCTATGCCGTATCTCACTGGAAGCTATTGTGAAGGGCGTTGGTCTAGCTCCGGGTGCTGTACAGGGAATGACAGTTCTTCGGCATGACTATCATGTAGCATGCTCAGTGGCCTCTTGCCCTCTCCCGGAGCAATTGCCAAGACCGCTTGTTCATCGTACACCTGAGTATGTTGATCGAACATTAAGGCTGTGGCAACGTTCATTGGGTCCGACAAATCTATAAGGTCCGAGCACTTTTCCACATTTTCCTCTGTGTCCGGGAGAACAGTCTCATCGCAGACTTGCTGTAGCCTCCCCTTGTCTATACAAATAGTGTTCTTATAGAGGCAATTCTCTGAGCACTTACACCCACGGAGCAAGGATTTCTTGCAACACTACGTTAGACAAGTAGATTGTCTTGGTAAGTTAACCACATTGACTTGTCTTGTTTGATACCGATACTTCATGGTAACTGCCTCAACATTTTATGAGTGTCAGCAACAGACTCTTCATGCCAAACTGGCCGTTAGCTCTTTTTACAGAAACGAAAACAAGGTGGAGAGAAAGGAGAAGAGGGGAAAAAAAGATGAATGGAATGTACCAATGAAGTGGGAGAGAAAAGAGGAGCCATCACCAATGCAGTCACCAAAAAAATCCCCCCCCCCCCCCCCCCTTCCCCAGAGAAAAAAAATTTATATACTCTACTTGTTTACACACGAGGTGAAAGCCACCAGCCATTTGCTGGCCAGGGTCCACTTGGGGTGAAGGTCCAGGCTCTCAAATATTCATAAAGGTCAGCCATGAAACGGACGGTTTTGGAAAACGGGCAGTGGTTTGCTTCTTGTCACAGCACCTTTTTGAGGTAGTCATTCCATGCTTGCTGTGATGGCAGAAACGGGGGACAGAGAGCAGTCCGGGGCCCGGAAATTAATGATGCAGTCCTGACATTTAGTGGAATTTACATTTAGTGACATTTAGCATGTCCCATGACTCTAACCAAGTGGCCGGCAGTCATTGCGAGCTTAAGTAATTGCCTGCATGTATTGTTGAGGAAAACCCTCAGACTTGATGGCAGGTTGGGACCTGATGATGCTTATTCTGTGTAATGCTAAGCAGAGGGTTTCAATTCTGAATCCATCTCGTGAAGGCACAGCACCCAGCAGTTGGCAATATGGAGTGTGGTTTCTACGTAGGCATAGGCCACCAACCACCGCAGGTTCGAGCGTCGTGCTAGCCAAAGCCTCGATTAGCTGTCACCACGCACACACTAAAGCACCGCAGCGCGCACTCAACCTCCGCAGGGAGGAGAGCGTTTTGCTGCAAAAACACAAGCCTCCTAGTTCACACAGGAGACGTTTATTCAACGCCGTCCTCGAGTGGTACACAAACACAAGGCTCCCCTGCGCACACATAGTGACAAAGAATGCGCGCCGCAAGCACGCAAGGGCGGGCTGTGATCTCTCTCTCTTGCGGTGACCAAAGGGTTCCTTTGAGAGAGAGTGGGCAGCCACCGCAAGGTACATATGTTGCGAATCGTTGGATCACGATTGATAGGCTCGGGCTGCGCTCTCAGGTACGACCCGGAGCAGGCGAACTCAAATACACACTGGTCTGCGCGGACAAAGGCTGGCAGACAAGAACAGTAGCATACGCATGTCGCAGAGGGATCTCTCCCTGGGCCCCGCTCGAACGGTCACGTGAGCTTGGCCGTGGAAGCGGTGCCGTGTTCCCGCCAAAAGGCGCCAATGAGATAAGCCATTGGGATACAGGGGCAATGCTGTGGTCGAACGACAGTGACAAGTCGTCTGGACATCTCTTCCACCGCCTAAGATGAGAGAAAGGGAAAGAGAACAACAGGAAAGTGGGCGGCGGCTGTGCTAAGGGCAGCCGCGGCAAGCTCGAATCCCACATCCTCCACTCCTTAATTGCCCTCCTACCCATCAGCGGAAGCTCGGCGGGTCCCCATGCATGCATATAAAAAAAATAAAAAAAGGAATACATCCACACACACTACGCCTCAGTTTCAGCCCAGAACAACTTTATCCAATTAAATATTATGCCTACATTTGCGAAAACTATGCGGAAGGACTTGATAAGAAAACAACTAAACGAGGACGGAAACAACGGACGATGGCACACTAACAGAAACACAAATTCCAAGCGAACGCACCCACCCTTAGTTCTCACAAGATGTCTCCCAGTTCAAATACGAGCTCATCTGTGCTGCTTGAAGAACTCGATGCCGCGGTTGGAGCACGCGGTCCTGGTGTCGCCACTCCAGCATTCGATGCCGGCGTTACAGCACCCTACATTGCCGCAAATATTGAAATGGTCTCTGCACTCCTGCGGCAGAGCTCCGCCAGTTCCTCGTCCCGCAGCCCTTCCGCCGCCGGCAGCAGCACCCGGCCGTTATTCCTGGAAAGGTTCTCTCTCCTTTCAATTTCTTCCCGGTGGACTTGTCTATTATAATGCACCGGGAACTATACAGCCACCCGGCACACGTGGCAGAATCGGAGTCCTTCGGGCTCTGGCAGCTGTGCTCCCACCGCCGCTCTGTCGTGTTCCCATGGAAAATCAACGGTACTTTGTGGGGGGGGGGGCACTTCACCCTTCACTCGCTGCTGATTCTTGTACGGCGCATCGCTGAAGAACGACAGCGGAGGCACCTGGCCCTCTTGGCTCGTTCACGTCGCCACATGGCGTGTTTCCCGCCTCTGGGACTTCCGGGCAGGAAGAACCGCTCTGGCCGGCAGCATCGGACGTCCCTGGCGACGGTGATGCATCCTTGGCCTTCTGCTGGACGCGGTTCCAGCGTGAATCTTCTGCTTAAACATTCGGCCCGTTGTTCTTCCGTGTTGGTGCCATGCCGATCGTGGATAAATGTTCCTCGTCTTCGGACGCAGCGCTCTGACGACACGACTGTCGCTGCCCTTTGGCGGCGCACCGGTGTCCAACACGCGGAAAGGGTTTTGTTTCCTCACACGCCACTCACAGCACACATGGCACTTTCTACCGGCTCTGCCTTTCGTCTTGGGTGAGCACCCGCGCCGCCCCACGCGCTCACACACAGACACACACAAACGAGAAGCCGGCCTGGGCGACGCCTTGGGTCAAAGGCAGCCTCGTTCATGCTCCTCGTCCGCAAGCGACCCCAACTCTCCCCTCTGACAATCGAAAACAGCCGTGAGATAAGACTGCCTGATGAGCAACCCTCGGATGCTCCTGCGGAAGGCCCCATGTTGGGCGCCAGTTGTGGTTCCTATGTTGGCATAGGCCACCAACCACCGCGTTTTCGAGCATTGCGCGAGCCAAAGCTCTGATCAGCTGTCACCACGCGCACACTGAAAACTTCTCACTCTCTTCTTGTACTCAGCATAAAGGGTAAATAGGCAGGGCGACAGTATGCAGCCTTGTCTCACTCCTTTCTCAATCGGAAACCATGCTATTGTGACTGGTCATAGGGTTTTCTTGGTAGGAAATACTGGAGTGGGTTGCCATTACCTTCTCCAGTGAATCACATTTTGTCAGAACTCTCTGCCATGACCTGTCTATCTTGGCTAGCCCTACACAGCAGAGCTCACGACTTCGAGTTTCGCAAGCCCCTCCGCCACGACAAGGCAGTGATCCAGGAAGCAATACATAAATACAAAACAAAGCATGTCATATCTACCAGTGCAATGTTTCCTTTATGATAAGAGCACCTCGTCATCCATCGCTAAAGCAAATACATAAATGCAAGACAGCTTTCTCTTAATGTAAACGGCGCAAACTGCAAGAGAAAAGAAAAGAAGGGACACAATCTTCACCCCAGACTGTGGCGTTGTCAGCCCATGCCCAGCACCATACACCCACTTCATTTTCCCGCTCCTGCCTCCCCGTGTGTTCATGTAACACGACAAACTTCCTCCTGGCAAAGTCAATCGAGTCACACATCCAGGGGGCAAACAGCCAGTTTTTTCTTTTTATTCGAGGAGTTTGCCATCAGGCATTGTGAAAAGGGAGCGGCGAGCTTCCGTAAGCACATTCAAGGTCCCACCGCAGGTCTACTTTCCGTAGGTAGCACTGTCTCACGGATGCCGTTGCTGGGCAGGTCCACAATAGATGCTTTGCATCACATAGTTCCGGCGAAGCACCACAATGTGGGCACTTTTCAGTCACTTGTTAGCATTGGTCACGCCACTGATGGCGCACAGAAGGGGTCAGAGCCGCTCCTGCCCGAATCCGGCCTCCAGCACTACGACCACAATTGTGTCTGAATGATCTTTGGTTTCAAAATCACACTCTTGGTTCACTACAGGTGGTCTGTTTAGTGTCGTTCCAAGTTTTTCCATTACGGATCTTATGATTAACATTGGCAGTGGAAAACCACTGATGTGCTTCAAGTGCCACTCTTTACCACCAGTGGATACGTTTTTTGTCACCTCCGTGAAGCCACTGCAGTCCACCCTTTCACCGTACAAAGCCTTCTTGTTTTCAGTGCTGTTTTGCACTCTCCGATTTGTGCACAAGGGGATCAACTTCCTTAGAGATGACACCATATCTGACGATACTTCCAGCAGCCCGTTCACACTGCAGTAATCCAGCCTAATGGAGAGACAAGCCCCCACGTCAGCCCAGCGAGCAGCAATGTGTTGCCATTGAACCAAGTTGTTAGGCTCGGCTCGTGTCAAGGGTTCACCAAAGATATACGGGGTGCAATCAACTCCAATGTCCTTGTCAACCTCACCTCTTAAAGTCAGCCTTGCTGCACACCACCAAGAATACGGAACACAGGTATCTCTCCAGCTGCGGCCAGCCAGACCTAGCATATGACTTCACAGTCCCAAACCCTTCACGCATCGTCCCCAATGGGGCTTCTTCTTTTCTTGTCCCTTGTAGTTTGCGCTGTTTACATTATGAACATCTACTGACTTGCCCAATTTAATGTTCAGCATGTCATAAATGCAAAATAGTCAGCGTGTCATATCTAACTGTACATTTCCTTTACGAGCACCTATTCTTCAGTTTTAAAGGTCAAATTCGGCGATTTTTTTATGCTCACAGATATCGAGATTTGCATCAGACGTTCTTCTCAATGTCAAGATTCCATAATCCAAAAAGCACAGCTGAGGATGCTTTAGTTTCCCTGCTAAGGAATTTTAAAGAAAGTTGGCTGTGGTTTTCCTTATAAAAATGGAAACATCCTTTGAATTCAGTGCAAACCCAAAAAAGTCAAAAGGAAGCACCTTCCTCTGAACTGAGAATTGGCTACTGACTTTGAATTCACAGTGAATAAACTTCCTCTGACCGTCCTGTAAATTTCCTTTGAGCTCCCACTGAACAGAAAGTTGTCAGTTTGAGTTGAGTTCACAGGCAGTGGCCAATTTTCGGTTCGAAGGAAGTTCGTAGGAACAATGCCTATAAATTATTTGGTGGATGTTCAAAGGTGGTATGTGCAGACTGAAGCATTCGTTTGTATGAGCTTGTATTTCTTAGAATAGATGTACTTCCTTTGTTTAGGCCTTGTACTTAGGCTTGCTTTTGAAGACCCTGCGATAAAAATCGCATCACTACCCACAATCCCATCAGTGCACACATACGCAACTAACTTGAAAAATATGTGGTTCTTACTCCTTTTGTACAACTGTCATCTATGTTCTGAACTGCCTTCGCGAGCCATTCAGAAAACAAATTTGTCACTTCTGGGGCTCAAAAACCATTTATTCACTTCTGCCCGCGTGCTAGCATGGTGGACAAGGCTCCAGTGATTTCACGGGCCGGCACGTCATACTGTGAGCATGTGTAGGCTGAAAAAAATACATATACATCAGAAACCTTTCTGTAGAAAGATAGGTGCTAGCATTTTGCAACTTTTATAAATTAAATCTGAAGAGCATGGGCAGTGCAAATGGGAGCATTGTGCGCAGTGCTGCAGATATGCGCAGTCATTATATTGTTGGCAAGAAATAAAAAAAACACAGCTGGGTTAACTATATATCTGACTCCTCATGCACCACATTGCTGAAGCTCCATTGGACTTACAGATCACGGCATCCAGTTTTGTCTTGTCTAGTGGAGGCTGCCCTTTTCTGGCATTACACACACGCCCGTATAAGGAGCTGCCTTCCAACTCCTCAGGCGTGAATACTGCTCGGGCCAAATTTCGTGCGAATTTTGTGCCATGGTTGACAGCACTGTGCTTGATGCGGTCAAGCAGCTGTTGGCTCAGCTTAACCCCATCTCCAATGGGTACCTGCAAATGCAAAACAAAAAATCAAGTAATAACATTGCTATCTTAATGTGCAACAATATTCCTTCGCATGCAGATTAAAAAAAAAAATGGAGCTTTGCAGAGCAAAAATAAATAAAAGCCATCAGCTTCAACTGACTCAATCCAGCCTCACAACTCATAATTAGGGTGTTTTGTTTTTGGGTAAAACCAAATTTCACTTTATGTTTGCACCCCGAACTTCTTAATAGTCAGATTAAACTAAAACGCAAAAATGTAGCTTGAAGGTCTGCTTTTTCAGTGCATAAATATGAACTGAGTGGTTTATTAATTGAATGTGGATAGCATCTCTTAATGTTAACTTTCTGTAGTGCAGCTTCACTAGAGCACAAGCTTGAAAAGATGTTCAGTGGGAACACAAGTACTGGCTTACGTGGCCTCTTTCTGGTATCGTGTAATGTAGCTCTGCCCATAACACTCTGTTAATATATTATTGTGTGGTTAAAATGACTAATGTTTCAGTAGCATACAAATAAAGGCACAGGGGCCTAATATGCTGAAGTACTACACAAGACTATTGCAATATGTGCAACGTAACTGCATAATGAATTGCGATAAATGAAATGCCGTGCCGATTGGGTTTACAAGATACAGCCTGTTTTCTCTCTTTTTCTCTTTTGTCAGCGAACTCTTGTCCTCAAAGTGAAGATTGTTGCGCAACTAAAGAAATTTGTTACGTGTCATCGCCCTTGTCATGGTGTCAACGCTTATCATGCGTGACCAATAGAGCCGAACTCTCGGTAACTTCAGGATTCCCATCAAGATGTGCATTCCAGCGAAAGCTTTCAATTCACCAGGGTCAGTTTTTGCAGACCTTCCAGACATTGGACGTTTGTGGTCATCCGGTCTTCATCAAACTGAAGGCTTTCAAATCTGCAGCAGCAGGAAGTAATAAAAGAAATCAACATTTCATGCTAGCAGACGGCACCACATAAACACGTAGGGATTACAAAAATAGGAAGGAAGAAATATAAAAAGCGAAAACATGTACGTCTGTCTTCCACAATGCCCTTCTTTGCTGCGCTCTGTCACCATCATTGGCAGTGCTCTCATCAATGACAGGGCTGTCACTTTCATCACTTGAAGAGCACGTTTCGCTCATGCCTAGCACGTTGTTGTCGACAGTGTCCGTGTCTTCAGAGACTTGCAAGTCTGCATCACTTTCCTCCAAAAGTGCATGAATCTGCTCGTCGGTGAGGTACCTCGCTGAAATCGTAAACGCTCAGTTAAGACCCAAAGTACCCAATTGGGTATTCAAAGTTCGAGAAGCTCTTAGGTTTTCTTGTGAGACAAGCACTGGTTTGAAATTGCTCTTAATATACGCATGGTCATTTCCATTGTTGAACAAATAACAAATAAATCTGTTAAATCATGCAATCATAAAGGGAAAACATGCTTATGACGAGGACAGTGTAGAGCACTCGATCCGGCTGATGCCATATTTGTTTACTTCTTGCTTGGAGATGGCTGGACACTGCGCGCCATCTCTTGGGACGTGGAAAAAGCAACAAGTACTCGTTTGAGTAATGTGGATCTGAATGCATTGATTTTTGTTTTTAAACGAATCTGGCCCTCTAGAACCATGGTACCTGATTGGGGTACCCAGGGACCGAGGAGGATATTTCGCTACAATGTCTGGTTGAGCGACATCGATTCTTTTCTTTTCATCTTTTGACCATCTTCGGCACTTGCCTTCAGGCTCAGTCCCAAAGGCAGACGACAACAAAATGACTGACTTGCTGTCTTTCCATTTTACAACGCACAGCTTGTCGTCACTGCATACTCTGCAATGGGATTCTCCACGTTTCATGCTTTTGTCATTCGGCATTCGTGCTGCCTGCCCAGTGGTGCGGTTTGCCATGATGGTCCCAGTTAGATAGATGTTCTTCCTGAGCAAAAAGTCAGTAAGCTTCATTCCTGTGAAATATCTATCGGTGAAGAGGAATGTTCTATCGTCTCAATTCACTGTACTAGTAAGTTTCTTTACAACGACTCCCCCAAGGCCCAGTTCCTTCAAATCTTCATCAAGAACAGTTCCTTTCCCGACGTAAATGGCAAAATCCAAAACCAAGCCGTCCGATGCCGCCAACACAAAATTCTTTAGCCCGACCGGGTTTGGTTTGCTTGGGACACATTGTCGCATTGGACGCCTTCCTGTGAACGGGATCATTTGTTCGTCCACGCAGAACTCTCCTGAACGGGGAAGCCCAAGACATGCTTTTCTAAAAAACTCATTACCCATGATCAGTGCATTATATATTGAAAAATTTGCCATTGTGTGTACCACTAAAAAAAAAAAAAAAATTACAAGCAGTATTAGAAATTTTTTTTTTTTACAACTGCATAATACCTAACGCAGCTCACACTAAGCAATTGTTCTCACAAGTTGCATTAAATGAGGTAACCTAAACCAATGATAAAACAGCTGCACTGTTGCCAACATGCTAATTGACTTTTCAATACAGGCAGATCATTTATAGTCTGTATTAGGTCCACGTCGCAGCACCAAAATGAAGAATGCGAAATTTCTTCACGACAGAAGTTTGTGTAATAGAGTAGGATTTTCAAGCGTAATTTTTTTGTAGTAAAACATTGTGGGATTCAATGTCCTGAAGCAGCACATGGGCTATGAGGGATGCCGTAGTGGAGTGCTGTGGAGTAGTTTAGGCCGCTTCGGTAACGTGCGCTCACATCGCACAGCACACGGGGGCTTTTGCATTTTGCCTCTATCGCAGAGCCGCCATTGTAACTTGGACCGAACCCACGACACTGAGGTCAACAGCTGAATGCCAAAGCCACTAAGCCACCATGGCGAGCAAGAAAAAACTGTTTTCTTCAAAACACTACTCCCCACAATATAGATGGGCATCATCAGTCGGCTACCGTATTTACTCGCATATAGGTCGACCACGAATATAGGTCGACCCCTATATACAAGGCTCGCCGAGGAATAAAAAAAAATTATTCGAATATAAGTCGACCCATATTTTTTGAAAAACCGAGAAACATGTACACGACAAACCTTTATTCATAACGAACTTTGGCCACTAGCTAGTCGCTGTCAGAAGAAGCCACATCATCGTCTGAACTGCTTTCCTCTTGGGATGCTTCACTGGCGACCTCGGCATCCCAAAGGACGTCGTCCTCGCTTCCGTCGAGTGCGTTCGAAATGCAGCATTTCTTGAAGGCTGTCCTGATTATCTCCGCAGGAAGGTCTTCCCACGCATCTTTCACCCATGTCGCCACTTCGCTGAGCGAGGCCTTCTTGCGACGTCCCGTTGGCGTCGTGGCTGAACTGTCGTTCACTAGCCACTCCTTGTAGCATTTCGAGACGCGGTCCTTGAAAGGCTTATTGACGGCGACATCCAGCGGCTGCAGTTGAGACCAGGTCTGTGCCTGCCTTCCGTAGGGCTTCCTTGACGCCCGGGCAAATGTGGCCTCTAAATGAGTCCAAGACCAGCATGTTCGGAAGGCCCAAGTCGGCGCCTGGTCGCTTCATCCAAACAGTCTTAAACCATTCTTTGACCATTTCTTCGTTCATAAACCCTTTATCATTTGCGCGGATGATCACTTTTTTCGGGAACGATTCATTTTTTGGAAGAGTCTTTCGGCGAAACACGATGTATGGCGGCAACTTCCAGCCATCTGCAGTGCAGCATAGCATGACAGTAAAGCGTGTATGCTCGTGGCCAGTCGTCAACAAGCGCACGTCTTTTGCCCCCTTTGTTGTTATGGTGGTACGACTGGGCATGTCAAAGTATACTGCCGTTTGGTCGGCGTTCCCTATCTGGCCAAGACCATAATCCTTTTCATGCCGGAGCTTCAGAACGTAGCGCTGAAATCCAATAAGCCGTTCCTCGTATTCTGCTGGCAAACGCTGGCAGATGGTCGTTCTACGACGAAGGGAGAGTCCGTTGCGCCGCATAAACTTCTGAACCCAACCCCGACTCGCTTTGAACGTCGACAGACCTATCCCCTCCCGCTGCGCCAATTGCCGAGCCTTCGTTTGTATGTCCTCGCACGACACCTGAAGACCCTTCGCACGCTCCTCTTCCACACGAAGACTCAATTCCTTTTCGAGAGCATCGTACCTCCCGGTTGCTGGCCCGCGAAAAGCGTGACGCCACCCGTTGCACGCAAACAGTCGGTCACGCTGTTTCCGCCAGCCCCTAATCAACTTTTCGTTTACATCGAACTCACGCTGAGCGGCACAGTTCGAGTTCTCCGCAAAAAGAATCACTTCTCGCTTGAAGTCGGCGGTGATGCTCTGTCGACGTGACATCGTCAATCAAGCAGCAAAAGCAAAAGCAGCAAAACCACAGAGAAAGAGATTTGGCAAAACTGCGAATGCAATTTCAGAATGGCGACGCAAAAAAAGACACAAAGACAAGGCTTTCCAAGGTATGCGAGCCAATGCGAGCCCCGTACGAAGCCTGCAAAGTAGACAACCTGAAAGCGGACGTCAGTGCTACTGCGCTACCCTTATGAATTGGTTATACCAGTGATTCTATTAATCAGGAACTTTGTGGCGACTTATTAATTTCACTAGCACTCTTTTTGGATTTAATTGTCGCAAATTTTCCGTTTTTAATATTTGTATTATGCGCGACTGCGGCTGCGGCTTCGACATGCATGCCGGCGTGTTTGTTTTGGTCACAACCTCCTGGCTCCAACAACTGGCTTTGGTACCTATTTAAATGGAGACTGCTTCATATGCTGTCTACCACACAACAAGACCCCAGAAATGAGCGAAAAAGCGATGCGGGTGCACACTGCAATTCGGTGTTTTCGACCGCGAGGTCATCCAGCACTGCTCTATCGTCGGCTCGCCGGCATGGCCGTCTCGAATGCAGTCGGCAGCATTCAAAGTAGTTCCGAACGTTTTTATTAGACTTGCCAACGCTATTTTTTATTTGTATGTGTGTGTTTACTGCAAACATACGTAAGTATAGTACCAGTGTAGCCGGCGCTGCTTGAACGGCGAGCGCGACCATAGAAATCCATTGTCTCGCTTTGGTCACGAATATAGGTCGATAGCTAATTATGGATAACATTTCTGAAAAAAAAAGGGTTGACCTATATGCGAATAAATACGCTAGTTACATTCTAATTACTCAGACCTAAAAATTTACTGAACCCTTAACGCTACCACCGCTTGCACCCATAGGTCTGCACTGAAGTTCCTGGGAGAACTTAGGTTCCGTATACCATACTATTATTTTGGAAGAATCTATTAAATTAAAATTTTCGTTTTGCACTTTTCAAGCAAAATAAATTCAATAAGGTGACTATTCAAAACACTATACTTGCAATTAGAAATCTGTTATAAGTGTGAGCCAACTTCTTAAGCTAGCTCCTCCGTTTTTTAGTAGTCGCATATCAAATAAATCATATTCGCATCTTTCCACTGCCCATTCAACCAGCATAAAAACCTCAGAGGCACGCCATTGGCTTGTTTGAGTGGCAAAGTAAATTAATAAATTTCACTATATTTGCAATGTCATATACAATGCATGGGTAGGGATAGTCTACTTAAAACAAGCCTCTGCTGAAACCAGCCATATTGTTCGGTAGCTTCAGTGCAGACGTTTGCGAAGGAAAGAATGTTCAATATAATTCATACTGATTTTCTGTATAACATAACTGTAAAAAAATTATATTTTCCTATTAAAATGAAATAGCTTCTGCAGCTCTTTAATTTTGGGCAAGGTCTACAAATGCATTGAACTGAACAATATATGGCTGATAAAATGGACAGCCTGTCTGGCGCAGCATGATAATTTTGCACCAGTGTAATCAATCACTTACCCAGGATCATGTTGTTAATGTTCTTCAGTTCGGAAAATGCGTGCGTGCAGCCGTGAGACCTTTTCCAGCCGAATCGTAGTGATGCTGCTTTGCTCATCAAGTTTCGCATCGGAATTCGCACAGTGTCTTGAAAATCCATGCCACCATATCTTGAGCAGTAGTTTGTCTGCAAATGCATCATTCCAAACATTAAAGAAAAGCTGAGAAAGAATTTAAACTGCAAAAATGACACTACTACAGTCTAGCCCAGTTATAACGGAAGTTGGCAGGAATTGAAAATTGCTTCGCTGTATTTGCTATTTCGTTTTGTATCTGGACTATGAAAAAAAGAGAGAAATTTGAGTACATTGTTTTATCGTTGCTGTACGAAGTGGTTCAGAGTTGCCTGAACACGTTTTGCAAGTGTGGTCTTCAGGATCGCGGCCTCCGTAGCGTCCAACTGTGAATCGAAGTTCTGCTCTGAGCTCTCGAAGTACATCTGTAGTGTGTCAACTACTGCGATGGCCGCTGCGGAGGGGCGCAACCAGCATCGTCGCTGTCACTCGCCCTATCCATCTCTTCCATGACGTTTCTGGCAACTTCGTCAATTGTGAAGTTCTGCATGGCAACAAGTTAGTCATCGGCTGCAGTCCATGTGGGACAGACCTGGAGGTACAAGGTCTAACTCTTTAGCAGACTCCCATAGCTGCTCCAAGCAGGCTGTCGTGGCGGCACCATCAGCTGTTGCAGGGTGTCAACCATGGCAGCTTCATCCTCGACAGGTGCCGTGTCTGCTCTGCTGCTCCATTTCCTGGCTGGAAGTCATCATGACCCAGAGCGAAACCCAAATCCTTAGCCTTCACAAGCATGATGGGTCCACTGAGCAGGATGTTTTTGATCGGGCATCCAAGAACCACCTGTAATGTGCTACTTTTATGTTGGCGTACGTGGCGACCAGATTCTCTTTCGGTCCCTGCTGAAAATGTCATCGAGAACGGCGTCGATCTTGCTGCCGTTCTTGATTATCGTAGTGTGTGGACTGTGCAGTTTCATACTTCCGTGCGATATCACTCTTCACATTTCTGCGCACTTCGTCTAGAATGGCGTGCTTCGTCTTCAATGACAACACTTTTCTTTTTCCCGTTGAAGCACTGGGGCTCGCAAGACTTGACATTGCCGAGAAATCGAAAGGTCATGTCCGAGAAATGGGATAACTGAGTAGGTCCATTGTCTAAAAATTGCCCAAGCGAAGTCAGGGGCCATGAGATATCAAGGGTGAGAAGCGGAACAAGGCAGGAAGGCGTTATGGCGTCAGCAAGAGGATCCACAAAAACGGAGGGAATGCCCTCGCTTTTCTCTCTCTCACTTGCTCCTGCGACGCTTTCTCCCTGACTCTCTCTCCCGGGGCCCAGAACCGAGAGGAGAGAAGCCCCAGAGAAAGAAATTCAAGAACTGCAATTGGCCAAATCGATCGCTGCTCCGCGACGTCACCGAGAATTGACTTTTATTTTCTGACTTTTTACCTCCTGCACAACCGGCTCAACAGCACGACAAGACGCCGCATCACGAAGATAAGTTGAGCAATGCAGTGAAGCAACCTTTCACTTCGCGGGAGAGCAGACGACACTGTGAATGCGGCCGTCAGCCAAATTTTGTCCTTATTTCTGCACAAAAATTTGCCTGAAGGTGTAAAAATCTCCTGATTGATACATTATTTTTCATTTGGTACAAAATCGCTTCGCTATATCCGCTGACGTGCGCTTATTTACTTCGTTAAAACTGGACCCAAATTGTACTGAAAATGCAAAAGTGGGAATGGGAAATTGAACTTACTTCATTACAACCGCTATTTCGCTATAAGTGGCTTCACAATGTTTCCTTCTGAGGAAAGGCACTCTTCAGTTGCTTCAACATCTGCGACGGTTGATGCAGGTAGCATTGGGCAATCTTCGGGAAAGACTAAAGCTCTTGTTGCCTTGCTTGCAGTTAGCAGTGACCTCAAGCTCTTCAGCCCGATGATGATTTTTATCTGGTTGTCAAAACTTTCTTCTTAAAGGCTACAAGCAAAATAAGGGCAAGTTTGAGGTAAGATCCAGAAAGAGGGACTTGAATTCAGCCTAAGCAGAAAGCACAGCATCAACTCTCCGTGCGCTGCAGCCGAGTATTTAGAAATTCATACTTATATCTTATTCCTTTTCTGTGTGTCCTGATATTTCGACATTAAATTGTCAATGCAACCGGTATACCAACATCTTAAGCATTGTCAAATCCACTGCATCGTATATTGTTTGGATCGCAAATTAAGGCAAGAAAGCTGTGGGTGCACTAAGGCTAAAAGCAGCAGACTTATATGAATGGCGCTGAATTAGTAGCGCACCCTGACACGAGCTTGCTGCCATTTTGGTTGACATTACAGACCACTCTGTGGTGAATAATTGTTTGTTGTACGTTGCTACCTGCTGAAAGAAAAGAACCAAATGGAAACTAGAACTGCACTTGTCAAACATCCTATCTGTCTAGCAGGGGCTACATGTTACAACATATGAAAAGTTGCAGTCGGTAGCATGTCCCAAAGCATTGTTTATGGAGCAGTCTCGAACGGGTTAGACTGCAGATGTGGGCTGGGCTACAACTACGATGGCCGTGTTTAGATGGAGGCAAAGGTGCTTGTGCATTGGACTATGTCAGTGCTTGTGAAAGGACCCCAGGTGATCCAAAAAAACATGCCCGCCACAATGGTTTCTACCATAGCCTGTATGTTGTGCATAGCCCATACAGAACACACATTCTCGCAAATGTAAATTTTTTTTTAATCGACGCCAACTGCACTAGTGTAGCAAAAGACTGTTGGAGGTACTAGAGTTTTGCTACGCTGGTGTAGGTAAAAAAGAATGGCCCTGCTTCATGTCACAAGTTAAGAAAAGCAGTGCAATGATAATGTGCAATCAAGCATCACTGCGAGGACTGGTGTTGCTGCCTGGCCAGCTGGCGCATCAGCCGACGACGCACTTGTCTGAGGTGTACAGTGTTGCAACCTCTTCAAGGAAAAGGCACACAATGCAAGATCACACCTCCCTCCCTTTTGCCAGGGTTGAGCAGGCAGAACTTGTCGCCTGTACACTTTGAGTGACAGTTCCGTCATCATGCCTGTTACCTGAGTTGCCGCTGTGGTCACCATCACCGTCGTAGTTATCGCTGTCCTCGTCGCTGCTTTATGAGCTGGTAATGACCCCCTCTTCGAGGCACAAGTTATGAAGCACTGCGTATGCTGCTATTATGATAGCAGCACGCTTGGGGCTGTAGTGCAGAGTTCAGTACCGCTGCAGGCACCGAAACCTGCCCTTCAGCACGCTAATACAATGCTCCACAACCGTCCTTATTGTGGAATGGGCATGGTTGTACTTCCCTTCCGCTGTCTGCAGACTAGGATGGCCACCTACTGGTGTCATTAGCCAAGGCTCAAGAGGGTAGCCACTGTCCTCTGCACACACAAATAAGAAAATGTGAGCACAATATACGTGCTCCTTTGCATTGCGCCAAAAACACTCGCCAAGCAAACACTACCCAGAACTAAGCCACCCCTGCTCGGAGATCCGACGTCGTAGAGCTGACTGCCTCCAGCTGAAGGAATCATGGCTTGACCCTGGCCTCCGCAGATCAATGGCCAAAATTCTAGTGTTGGCATCAAAGATCTGCAAAAAAATAAAAAAGATACTATGAAGAGCAACACATCAGGAGATAACTACTGGTTGAGAAAAAGTGACTCGCACAAAAGCAGTGCACTGCCAGGATCACTTTGTGAAGAAAACTAATTAGCTCTTTCTTCAAGGCTCATCTCCAATGCTGGAAAAATGTGATCATTCTATTAATAGCAAATTATAAATGTGCTAAACAATGACACAGATTGCCATCACTATTTTAAGCTTCCGAGCTGCACACATAGAATGCTGTCATAAAGAAAGTAAAGCACACCAAAATCATAAGCGAGTGTCTGCTACTGTTTTTTCCGCCCCGTAGGTTTATAATTGCGTGCGTTACCATTCGGGACCACTATCCGGTATCACTTTCTCGGCTACATATGTTTATCACAAACATTCGGACGTACGTATGCACGCAAGCCACGCGGTTTGCTGCTGCTTGCGAATCTCGAGCTCTACACATGGGTACAGACTTGAACATGCTGCTCACCAGCATCGTGTTCAGGGTGTAGTAACCTTTCCTGGTCATGAAGCCTTGAGTCTCTCCATCACTGAGGGCCTCTCGGGGCACTGATGGCAGTGTCCCGTCCACGCAGCCACAACACTAGGAATACGGCCGCGCTCCAAAAAGTCTGCCACTGCCTGCTTCCTCTCCGCTGTTGTCGCAGGGAACGACACCCAGTCTTTGCGTTTGCCGACGGGGGTGATTGCCACGGCCACTGCGGCAATGCTACGACTCGCTGAGGAAGTAGGAGCCGAATGATGACTCGCTGTCGACAGAAATCTGAAAACTCCCTGTGGCAAAAAATCGAAGCACGCAGAGCACTTTCGATTCTGTTGTCGGTCTGGTCGACACCGTTGTCTCTATCTCTCCTTCGAGGTCAGCACACAGTCTCCCCACAAGTGATTTTGAGAGCTGGAAATGTCGACGGAAATCTTCCTCTGGCATGTCGAAGGCGTCAACCCTGTCTTTGTGCCGTCTGTGCCGACTGCGGCAGCAAAGAGCCACGAAAAGAAGCGGGGCCATGGGTGCTGCCATGTTTGTTTACAAGCGCACTCTCACGGTTTCCGCAAAACGGACTTACTTGCTCCGGTTCCAGTCTCAGCCGGCAAAACGGTTCCTTTCGGAGCGGTGGCCCACCCTGTGACGTAGGCGAGAAATGCATCGGCTGCCTCCGGAAGTTTTTGGGTCACGCCGGATGTGACGCAGGTGACCAATTATGAGCGGCAAAAGGAACCAGTTCCTGAACGGAACCGTCGCTGGATCTGGCCCAAGCTGCCCCTTCACCTTGGCTGCACCTCCAGACTCTCCCCTGCAACAGTGGAGCCACGGTGAACACTTTTTCTATGCTTCTAGGAGAAGTCCGCAAACTTAACTCCTTCCTACCCAGATTGTTGTGCGTATGCTAGTCGTACGCACAACAAATGCTCTAGGCATTGATCTGTTGGCGCCCTAATGCTCAGCAGTGGCCGAAGTCAACCACGTACAACAGCAATAACAAAAATTAGTGCACACATAACGGGAAGCATGCTTACTTTGATAATATCTCAGACTGACATTCACACACAAGCAGACCACGCTCGAGGCGGAAGTGGCGACGCATCGCCGGCCGCGGTGATGCTTCTCTGCTTTGCTCAAGGTGAGTCGGGAGGCCCGAGTCGCCACCCATATAGCTCACTTCATGCGGCAGCAACTCAGCCACGGCGCCACCTGAATCTTGGCTGGTTGATTCATTATCTGCACCTCTCAGCAGCTGCAATTCTGTCAGCAACAAGACTTCGCACTTGACGCCTGTGTCTGACGAATGCATTGTGTCATGCTTGTGCGAACCTGTGCACGCATCCTCAGTGCCCAAGTATCCATGATGCAATTGGTTGCATCAACTATCTCACCGTAGGTGCGCACATTCGCGGAGCTGATCTGCACACCAGCAGTTACAGATCGTTGCTCCCTCTCAGCCTCATCGGCTGCCACAACACTTGGAGTCGCAGTTACCCTTAACACCGGGCTAGTTGCCTCCTTTATTGCTCCTAGGCACCTGCGATTCTGTCAATGACAAAACATCGCACTTCGCACCTGCGGCTGATACACTACCCAGGTCATGCTCCTGCAAATCTGCAGACATCCCAAGTGCTCTCAGTGGCGTTGATAGCACTGGTTGAATTAACAATCTCACCTTCAGCCTGCACAGTCATGGAGCTCACCTGCATACCGGAAGTCATACCCTCGATCACTCTCAGCATCGGCTACAAGCACAGCAACATCGGGCACCACGCAACTAGTGGTATCCACGCTGCAGCATGCAGGAATCCGACATTCACTTTGTAGGCTGTCTTGCTCAACCGGCCTTGTGTCCTGGCCAATATGCTGAACCCTGACTGACACTTCCTGCACCTGTAGGAAGAGATATTCTGACCTCCCTCCGACGCCAAGGTCGCTGCTCTGTGATTGTGGCTCGTGCTCCCCTTTCTTGCGTAGCTCTTCCAACTGACACTCGATGACTCGTATACAATTTGTCTTTATTCATAAGTGCTCATTACTTCATTGCATTTCTCTCTTCAGGTCGCGCTTGCATTCCAGACAATACCCGCATGCTTCATCATAACCCTTCATTAACACTGCTCTAGCATTTTCTAACCTTGTGGCTCGAATACCACGGAGGCAAGCAGTGTGAATGGGGTACTCACTTTTGCATCGCGCTCCACCTCCTGAGTCTTCGGAACCGGGTTCTCACGCCTCACGCCTCTCGCTCTGGTGTCGCCCTCGGAGAATTTTCTATTGCCGATGGCTGACGGTGGCTGACGGTGGCTGGTGGTCGATAGCATTGATCCACAGGGCAAATCAACTTCATGTTTCTGCCTGGTCAGTCTTGGTTCACTGAGGTAGTGTGCCACCCTCAGTGTGCATCAGTCCGGGCATCTATCTCTCACCAAGCCACAGGAAGTTGCTGGGCCAATCCTGTCTCGACTGCGCCAGTTATTTTTGAAGCGATAGCTTCACTAAGGCAGGTATTTCTTTCTCTTCTGCCCTCTCTCATATAGAGTAGTGTTGGTGACCACCTCTGTGTTCGTGGCTCAGCGACACATTGCGGGGCAGAGATGAGAACTTCCTTTAGGAGACTGTGCACATTTAATAAAGCTTATTTATAGCAACATCATCAGATGTGACATCACAACATAAAAAGCTAAGCAGCAAATGGGTGGACGATCGGAGGTCAGAGGCTAGCAGAATCAGGCCGTGGCCTTCTGCTGCGCTTTAGGCCGGAGTCTGGAGACCTCGCCAGCTTAGCCTCCCTCCTCAGACAACAGATATGCACTCAGCTGTCATCCGACCTCGACTGCCACGCTGTCTTCCTGTGCTTTCCCAAAATTTTCAGTCTGGTCCGTTGACCAATCAATGAAAGGCAACACTGTGGCCAATAACATGCCATGTTTTAAAATGAGCTGTCTAATCACTGTCACATATCTCCCTCCCATAGCATATTACAGTAAAACAAACACAAAACATGCACTAAGCAGTGAGCGGTTGTGCACCGCTCTTCAAAATCCTCTCTCCCTATTAAAAAAAAAACGACAAAAAAATGCTACAAGAAATGAACTAGTCATAAATTGGGACCTTGTCGTTTGTCCTAATTTGTTTTTTGTTGTGCGTTTGTCACAGAATGTTTGTTGCGTGTTGTCATAGCTTCCTTTATACTCTTTGGGCCTCTCAACGTGCTGCGCGAACAATACAGTGGCGCCGTCGGGTAAAGTTGCGCGGTGCTGCCGCTGAGGGCGGCACTGAGGTAGGTGTCAAGGCGCACGGGTGTGAACATCGGCGTGAGGGCGACAGCGCTGTTATTCGCTCACGGGATAAATGCTACTAAGCATGAATTGTACATATTCAGTATATGTACTTGTAAGGCCAACATCCTCTAAGTATAACAAGTGATCACAATACTTGTTAGGCAATGACACTAATGCTATGACATATTATATGTAGCATTTTCAAGAAACGTGCATGGCTCGAACATCAATGATAATAGAAAAATTACAATGCTAGTCTGCGCTGCTTTAAAACAAAAATTAAGTAAAGAACCAGCATTTACACCTTCCACAACAGTAGCTGTGCTACAAAGTAACTACTTTTACAGCTTCATGACTTTTCATGAGAGGGGCTTCTGCTGAAACAGTGGCTTATACAAATCATTCTTGTCTGCTTAGAAGAGGCGTAGCTCACCAGCAGTGGTCTGATGAAACTAGTTGCCACAAGTGCAGAAAAATGTTCAAGGTGACTGCTGTCAGCGACAGGGAACTTCAGCAAGCTTGATTTACAGATGGCTGGAATAGCTGCACTGGTCTGGTTTTTCAGTGGATTTTGAAATCTTAGGCTGTCTTTTAAGCTTGTCTCCGCGATTTTGAAGTCGTGGGTTTTCTTTTAAGCTTGTCTCCACAAACAGCCACAGCGTTTCTTCTTGAGATCTGTAAGAAACATTGGGATCTGTAAGCAGAACAGTTCGGTATCATCTCTTATGTTCAATGATTCAGCGCATCGCATTAACATTCTTCTTCTAACTTGAAAAACAAGGAAAACAATTGTACCCTTTGCAGCTTTCGGTTTTGCTCACTCCAAAGTAATCGTCACAATAGGTAAAGCATGTGTTCTTATTTTATCACAGAATTGTGCAATTGGCCTATACACTGCAAAAACAGAGTACTGCACTGAAGCAAATGCAACATACCACACAGACGATCTAACCAGGGAGGAAATTAGCACCACATTCCAGGAAATACACGTGCACATTTAATATTATACCCATACTGACACATAAACACAGCTTCTGGTGGTCTGGTTATTTTTCACAGACCTCAATGCAGTTGAATGTGAGTTCCGCGGTTTCTGATGCAAGAGAGGGATACGGGGATCGAGTTAACAAGAGAAACTAATATAAGCTTTGCATTATTTGGTTTAACTCTCTTTGAAGTAGCCATCGTCACACTAGGTAATGCTTGTGTTTCTATTTTATCATAAAATTTCACAGTTAGCGTATACTGTGAAAAAACAAAACTGCGCCGGAGCACATCCAACATACTACGCGGACGAGCTAGGCAGGGAAGCAATTAGCATTGCAGTCCAGGAAACATTTGCACATTTAATATTATCATTGTAGTATTGACGCGTAATAAACACAGTTTTTGGTGCTGTCACTATTTTTCACCAGCTTCAGTGCAGCTGAACACTACGCAGCGATCGCTGGAAGGATAAAGCAAAGCTAGCACTTCACATCACATCACATCACTTTATTTTCCTTAAAGACCCCTTGCGGGGTGTTACTTTAGGGGTGGGTTTTTATGAAGTACAGGTGTTCAAAGCAGTCATGAATGTTCCAGGGCAGGTGATGGCAGCGATATCGTGGGGAAGGCCGTTCCAGTCAGCTGCTACTCGGCAAAAAAAATGAATCAGAGAACACAGTGGTACGGGCACGTGGGCGCAAAACTTGAAGAGGGTGACTGATGCGATGGGATCTGCGCGGCGGGGGTGCGCAGATGTAGGGTTCTTGTCTGAGTGGCGAATAAAAAAACTTGTGAAATAAGACGAGACTGGCAGTGCGACGGCGAGCAGAAAGATTAGATAGACCTGATTGCAATTTTAGAGATGATATGCTAACGTCGTATGAATACGAGGAATGAATGAATCTGGTGGCCCTGTTCTGCACAGCTTCGAGGGCGTTTGTTAGATATGCTTGGTGAGGGTTCCAGATGGCCGATGCAAATTCCAGTTTAGTTCTGATGAGTGAAATGTATGCTTGTAGTCTTGCATGTTGAGGGGCATCCCGCAGGTGACGTTTCAAGAAGCCAAGTGTTTTATTAGCTGATGATATCAGGTTAGTCACATGCAGACGCCAGGATAAATCGTTAGAAATGGTGATACCTAAGTATTTGTACGACTGGACGAGGTCGACAGAGGAGTTAGAAATTGTGTACTGGAAAACAAAAGGATTTCGGCGGCGGTGAAAAGACATATAGGTCCTGGAGAGGACCGCCGTGTTACGGGTGGGGACGACCGCCTCGTGGTTTGGAGTGAACTGACCTCGGCACGGTGCCGGTCGACGAACCCCTGAGCAACGCTGCGCGCCGACTGTGGCACCTGTCCGTCCAATCCTCCCCCGTCAGCAGCGACCGTCCCCCCCGCGTCTGATGTTGTCAGAGCGACGTCAAGACGACGCTTTGAGCTCATCGCCAGGGATGGACTCCCGGCCATTAATCCCAGCTCACGACCGGGCCCAGGGAGTACTCCAGTGATGACACGAGTGCCACCATCAGAGACTACATCCGGCACCCAGCCGTGGCAGGTCGTCCAAGCCTTGTACCAGAACCCTGGTTCAGGGTCCGGGCGAGTCAAGTCCAGTTGCACCTCACCCTTCGGATCACCCGAGGGCGCGGTGTTTGTCACATATGTAAAGGTGGTTCGCTTGAGGTACCCCTCAGCATAGAACCTACCTGACGTAGAGTTGGTCGTGAGCCGGATACGTGGAATGTCGGTCCCCGAGCACATGCCCGGGTCCCAACTTGCCAGCTCGTCAGTCCATTGATAAGGCCAAACGTTGACATTGACCTCTGTTTCACGGCGTCCGGTAGGAGTGTTCGTGAACACGAAGAATTTGCTCCTCACGTAGTCGAGTGAGTCACAAACCCACGGCACAAAAACCCAATTCCTAACCGGGGACATATATACTCCGATGGCAATGGAGTCCACGTCATCATCAGGGTCGTAAGAATCCCTGGAAATCTCAGGCCTCCTCACTTCTAACCCAAACTTACTCAGCACCTTAAAGATGATGAAAGCTGGGAGGGGGAACCCTGTTACCGCTTTGATGTCTGAGGCGGTGCTCGAAGTAGACACATTCTTGGTTGCGGTCGAGTAGTTCGTCCACTGCGACCCCTCGACGTAGAGTGACCGCTTCCGGTCCACTGGATTCTCCACTCGGGAGTTGGTATACAGCGGGACGAGGTTTTTGACCAAGGTGGTTAGTTCAGATGACACCACCAGGAGTCCGTTCAGTGTTGCCCAGTCAAGTCCGGCAGAGAGACAAGCCCCGTATGTCACACCAGCCAGCAGCAGGGCATTACCACTGAGCCAGTATGACAAACTCATCTCGTGTCGCGGATTGATCGACGATTTGCCTGGGGCTACGAGTTCTAGGGCTCGGGCTACCCTGACATCGTAGCTGGCGCGGGTGACCACCACAGAGTGGGCGCGGCAGTCAAATGACTCCAGCTGCGGCCACGAATGGCCGGAATTGATCAACCATTTCCCACTACCCTCACACAACATTCCTGCTGGCGAGATGAAGTAGTACTCGGTCCATGCAGCCTGGGTCCCCACATCGACCAAGTCTGTCTCAAAGGGCCCGATCTTCTTGGCCTGTGGCCCTCCCCTGCCAAAGCAAGCACCGGAGGCGAATCCATCCCCGATGCAGGTCAGCCCTACGGAATTTGTCCCGTCAGGGCATATTCCCGCACCGAGGTGGAACACCCTCGACAACTCGGTTGTCAGGTTCAGTGCCGTGTCATAAGCATTGGCGGTACCCACCATTGCGTTTAGCATGCCGAGTGCCTCGTAGGCATCTCGCTGACGTCCATATGGCCGGCCGTATGATGAAGAGGTACCTAGCCAGCTGTCTGCAAGGTCACGAACCTTGATGGGCGGTCCGCTACCTACAGTCTTGCCCCACACCGGGACTTGAAGCCCATTGGCTATCTCTATCCGCAACTCCTCTTTTGCGCGCACCTCAGCATCGATTACCACGAACAAAATGTTCTCTGGTCCTGGCACAAGTGCCTGTGCAGCGCGGGGAGTGCAGGAAAGTTCCAGCACAAATGAGCCATCACCCCCAGCATTGGTGGCGGTCACATTGTACCGGACACGTTGTGTCCAGTACAAAGATTTCACAAAGCTCAGGGCATACGGCGCAAGGCCACGCGTGCCACTGAACTCACTCTTGATTGGAACGATTGCTGTGGTTGCGTCCCATGTGTCAAATCCAAAGACGGTGTTGTGGGAGCTGAGCACCTTCTTCCTCGTTAGAAGAAGTGAAAAAAGAGCTAGGTCGACAGCCGCGACGGACCCGTCAGGGACTGTCCTACCATAGGCACCCATGCCCCGCACCACCTTAGTCACTTATAGGTCAAACGCGAGGCGGGATGCAACGCGCGTAAGGCCCCTCATCTTCCCGGCGTCCATCACCACCTCACTCAGCAACATGCAGCGCAAAAAGGCTGCCTCGTCACACTGCCCCCCGGAGGAAGAGCGGACGGCCTCAACTAGTATTGCTAAGAATTTGGTGTCGATGGAGGCGGGGAAGGGGAAGAACCTGTTGGCTTGAAAGTCACCTATCGGCTTCGATAACATTGAAGCGATGGTGCTATATCGTGGAGTTGTTTCCAAAGCAGGCTCGCCGGGCCGCGCCAAAGCGTTGACCCTTACGAACCGCATCGGAAGTGTCTCGGGAAACGACGTTATTGTCGTCGTCACGGGAAGTTTGGGGTCGACGACACGTTTGATTCCCCCTAATGTCAGTGGGTCTGCCCAGCTCCAAGGTGTTAGTTCTGACGGTGTTTTTGCCACACGCTGAGCAGCCATTTGGTCAAGCGAGGGGGGTTCCCCCGCGCTGAGGTCCATAACTTGTGGAAGACTCTGCTTCCAATATGCCTGGGCCAGTTGCAGTGGCAGGCCTTGGTTTTCATCTAGCTTGTGATCGGTTGTTGTACTTTCCATTGTTTTTGTTTTGGTTTTGTTTTACGTCGTGCCAACCACCACCACAACTGGTTGAGTAAGGGGCCCAGAACCCACAGTGCTGTTTGCACTGTTTCCCGACATAAATGCCATCCCGAGAATTTAAATTTGTCCCATAGTTTCCTAATAGAGGGGGTACTCAAATTGGTACAATGCTGTATTCCTGCAGCATCCGAAGGCAGAGAAAAGTAGAAGCAAGACCTTGCATACTACAAAATAGTTCACGAAACTAGAGAACGACAGTATCATGCTATTCGAACTGCTTTACAACACGGCGCACCCGGCACTCGCTTGGCGAAGGTGACCCAACGTCACAGTCGCCATCTCTCGGCAGCCAGCTGCGCAACTTCTCAACGGAGGACGAGCGGCGACGACGGCCGCGGAGTGCGGAGTTACCAGGCACAGAGATTATAAAGTAGGCTATGGTGTTGTTTGTCGCAGAATGCTGTTAGTTGGGTACTGTTTGACACAGGTTGTTTGTAGTAGTGTGCAGACTGTCATAATTTGTTGCGTGTTGTATTCTCTGCAGCCATCCAGTGTTCATGCACTGCTGCTTTGCATAACAGTATCAGTAAAAAAGATATGCATTCAGCATTGCAGTCTGAAAACTGGCTTGGAGCTAAAATAATGAATGCACATGAAAGGAAGTGTCTATTGCTTTTTCTTTATTGCAAGCATTGCAATGTGAGCCTCTTGCTCTGTGCACCTTGAGGCTCCTTAGGTCTTCTGCACCTGCATACCAGCATAAAATTGACAATGTGATTTAATTTTAGTATCCATACTGTTGGCTTCTCTACGGGGCTGCGGCTCCGCTTTCAGAGCAATCAACGCTCCACTAGCTCAGACCACAGTGGTGGCCTCAAGAACAACACGAACACAGAGGACCAAAGCGTAAACCGGTTTAATAGTTTTTTCTCGGCCGCGCGCAATCAACCAATTCTATTCACCTGATGAAAGTCCCTCTTTCCGGACGCGTCCGCTCAGCTGGCCCGTCCGGTCCGCTCTCTGTCGAGCACTGTTGAGCTCGTTGCACACCACCACACACGCACTCACTCTCTCTGAAACCACACCCAGCCAACACAGCGCTCGCTTCCCTTGCCACAGCAGTCGAGGGAGAGAGGGGAAGGAGGCTGCCACGTGATGTAGAGAGAAGCCACACCTCACCCTCGCCGCCGCGTCGTAGCCAGGAGGGGAAGGAGCGGTGATATGTGCCTTCCCACAATACAGAAGCTGTTGTGTATATAACTAGCTGCAATAAGTTGCACTGGTACACAAATCCAGAAATGACCCCTAGCTTCAAAGCCCGAAATGGCTTTACTTGGTGCTTTTGGTGTAATATATATATATATATATGCTAGAAGTTTTGTGCTTCTCTAAATGTTAGTCAACAATAGCAACATAACAAAAATAGACCAATATAAATGTCTGCAATTATAAAGATTGTTGCTTTCACTTACATAACAAACATATAATATATATCGCACACTTAAGGACATGCGTGCACCAGCTGGCTAAGAAAAAGTAGTAAAAATAGGATTTCTGCTTTAGTACAAATCGTACCTCAGCGTCGCAGGTCTGTACACTTCTGTGCAAGGTATCGCACCAGCTGCTTATGTCTTTTGGCTAGGTGAGCAGCCGGGCACCTTTTTTCTCGCAGGTAGTAGGAGAAGGCCCCTAAACACGAAAAGGAGATTGCACATGTAGTTAGAAGACGGGGTTCAACCTCGATACAACAAATGTAAAGGAATGCTTGAGGTAACAGAGTTCCAAATTTCAGAACGTCAAATCCTTAGAAGTGCACCATATACTTTCCCGATTTTAAGCACTGCCCCTAATTTCGCAAAGAAATTTTGAACAAGAAAGTTTGAATGCGAACCCTCTTTTTGTGAGGAAGAGCGCATTGACCAGCATGCTTGCTCACTCAGTCGTCGAGCTGGAGCCATCCGAGTCCCAAGGGGCGTAGCATTCACGGCTCGATGTCCAGCTTTTTTTTTTAGTAACGTTTTTGGAATGTTAAAAATAATGGAATGTGTAAAAAATAAAGGGGGTATTGAATGAAAAAAAAAAAAAGTTAGCTGTTTTAATAAAGTTCAAGAGAGAGTGATGATAATGGCCCTTGAGTCCATGCAATGTATGAAGATGGGTTCGGCGAAAGGCCCACTGCTGCCAGGTGCCGAATTCTCATCGGCTTCAGTGCCAGGCAAACTCACAAGTGGTGCATATCTGCCTCGGGATCTGGTGACTTGCAGACAGGACATCCTGGACTTTGATATAAATATCGATATTGCGGCCGTGTTCGTGTCACCACAGGTGTGAGGGCAACTCCGACCGGAGTTGCCCTCACACCTGTGGTGGAGGGCAACCACAGAGTTGCCCGGAGTTGCCCTCCGACGGAGGGCAACTCCGTAAGGCCCCTCATCTTCCCGGCGTCCATCACCACCTCACTCAGCAACATGCAGCGCAAAAAGGCTGCCTCGTCACACTGCCCCCTGGAGGAAGAGCGGACGGCCTCAACTAGTATTGCTAAGAATTTGGTGTCGATGGAGGCGGGGAAGGGGAAGAACCTGTTGGCTTGAAAGTCACCTATCGGCTTCGATAACATTGAAGCGATGGTGCTATATCGTGGAGTTGTTTCCAAAGCAGGCTCGCCGGGCCGCGCCAAAGCGTTGACCCTTACGAACCGCATCGGAAGTGTCTCGGGAAACGACGTTATTGTCGTCGTCACGGGAAGTTTGGGGTCGACGACACGTTTGATTCCCCCTAATGTCAGTGGGTCTGCCCAGCTCCAAGGTGTTAGTTCTGACGGTGTTTTTGCCACACGCTGAGCAGCCATTTGGTCAAGCGAGGGGGGTTCCCCCGCGCTGAGGTCCATAACTTGTGGAAGACTCTGCTTCCAATATGCCTGGGCCAGTTGCAGTGGCAGGCCTTGGTTTTCATCTAGCTTGTGATCGGTTGTTGTACTTTCCATTGTTTTTGTTTTGGTTTTGTTTTACGTCGTGCCAACCACCACCACAACTGGTTGAGTAAGGGGCCCAGAACCCACAGTGCTGTTTGCACTGTTTCCCGACATAAATGCCATCCCGAGAATTTAAATTTGTCCCATAGTTTCCTAATAGAGGGGGTACTCAAATTGGTACAATGCTGTATTCCTGCAGCATCCGAAGGCAGAGAAAAGTAGAAGCAAGACCTTGCATACTACAAAATAGTTCACGAAACTAGAGAACGACAGTATCATGCTATTCGAACTGCTTTACAACACGGCGCACCCGGCACTCGCTTGGCGAAGGTGACCCAACGTCACAGTCGCCATCTCTCGGCAGCCAGCTGCGCAACTTCTCAACGGAGGACGAGCGGCGACGACGGCCGCGGAGTGCGGAGTTACCAGGCACAGAGATTATAAAGTAGGCTATGGTGTTGTTTGTCGCAGAATGCTGTTAGTTGGGTACTGTTTGTCACAGGTTGTTTGTAGTAGTGTGCAGACTGTCATAATTTGTTGCGTGTTGTATTCTCTGCAGCCATCCAGTGTTCATGCACTGCTGCTTTGCATAACAGTATCAGTAAAAAAGATATGCATTCAGCATTGCAGTCTGAAAACTGGCTTGGAGCTAAAATAATGAATGCACATGAAAGGAAGTGTCTATTGCTTTTTCGTTATTGCAAGCATTGCAATGTGAGCCTCTTGCTCTGTGCACCTTGAGGCTCCTTAGGTCTTCTGCACCTGCATACCAGCATAAAATTGACAATGTGATTTAATTTTAGTATCCATACTGTTGGCTTCTCTACGGGGCTGCGGCTCCGCTTTCAGAGCAATCAACGCTCCACTAGCTCAGACCACAGTGGTGGCCTCAAGAACAACACGAACACAGAGGACCAAAGCGTAAACCGGTTTAATAGTTTTTTCTCGGCCGCGCGCAATCAACCAATTCTATTCACCTGATGAAAGTCCCTCTTTACGGACGCGTCCGCTCAGCTGGCCCGTCCGGCCCGCTCTCTGTCGAGCACTGTTGAGCTCGTTGCACACCACCACACACGCACTCACTCTCTCTGAAACCACACCCAGCCAACACAGCGCTCTCTTCCCTTGCCACAGCAGTCGAGGGAGAGAGGGGAAGGAGGCTGCCACGTGATGTAGAGAGGAGAAGCCACACCTCACCCTCGCCGCCGCGTCGTAGCCAGGAGGGGAAGGAGCGGTGATATGTGCCTTCCCACAATACAGAAGCTGTTGTGTATATAACTAGCTGCAATAAGTTGCACTGGTACACAAATCCAGAAATGACCCCTAGCTTCAAAGCCCGAAATGGCTTTACTTGGTGCTTTTGGTGTAATATATATATATATATGTGCTAGAAGTTTTGTGCTTCTCTAAATGTTAGTCAACAATAGCAACATAACAAAAATAGACCAATATAAATGTCTGCAATTATAAAGATTGTTGCTTTCACTTACATAACGAACATATAATATATATCGCACACTTAAGGACATGCGTGCACCAGCTGGCTAAGAAAAAGTAGTAAAAATAGGATTTCTGCTTTAGTACAAATCGTACCTCAGCGTCGCAGCTCTGTACACTTCTGTGCAAGGTATCGCACCAGCTGCTTATGTCTTTTGGCTAGGTGAGCAGCCGGGCACCTTTTTTCTCGCAGGTAGTAGGAGAAGGCCCCTAAACACGAAAAGGAGATTGCACATGTAGTTAGAAGACGGGGTTCAACCTCGATACAACAAATGTAAAGGAATGCTTGAGGTAACAGAGTTCCAAATTTCAGAACGTCAAATCCTTAGAAGTGCACCATATACTTTCCCGATTTTAAGCACTGCCCCTAATTTCGCAAAGAAATTTTGAACAAGAAAGTTTGAATGCGAACCCTCTTTTTGTGAGGAAGAGCGCATTGACCAGCATGCTTGCTCACTCAGTCGTCGAGCTGGAGCCATCCGAGTCCCAAGGGGCGTAGCATTCACGGCTCGATGTCCAGCTTTTTTTTTTAGTAACGTTTTTGGAATGTTAAAAATAATGGAATGTGTAAAAAATAAAGGGGGTATTGAATGAAAAAAAAAAAAAGTTAGCTGTTTTAATAAAGTTCAAGAGAGAGTGATGATAATGGCCCTTGAGTCCATGCAATGTATGAAGATGGGTTCGGCGAAAGGCCCACTGCTGCCAGGTGCCGAATTCTCATCGGCTTCAGTGCCAGGCAAACTCACAAGTGGTGCATATCTGCCTCGGGATCTGGTGACTTGCAGACAGGACATCCTGGACTTTGATATAAATATCGATATTGCGGCCGTGTTCGTGTCACCACAGGTGTGAGGGCAACTCCGACCGGAGTTGCCCTCACACCTGTGGTGGAGGGCAACCACAGAGTTGCCCGGAGTTGCCCTCCGACGGAGGGCAACTCCGTAAGGCCCCTCATCTTCCCGGCGTCCATCACCACCTCACTCAGCAACATGCAGCGCAAAAAGGCTGCCTCGTCACACTGCCCCCCGGAGGAAGAGCGGACGGCCTCAACTAGTATTGCTAAGAATTTGGTGTCGATGGAGGCGGGGAAGGGGAAGAACCTGTTGGCTTGAAAGTCACCTATCGGCTTCGATAACATTGAAGCGATGGTGCTATATCGTGGAGTTGTTTCCAAAGCAGGCTCGCCGGGCCGCGCCAAAGCGTTGACCCTTACGAACCGCATCGGAAGTGTCTCGGGAAACGACGTTATTGTCGTCGTCACGGGAAGTTTGGGGTCGACGACACGTTTGATTCCCCCTAATGTCAGTGGGTCTGCCCAGCTCCAAGGTGTTAGTTCTGACGGTGTTTTTGCCACACGCTGAGCAGCCATTTGGTCAAGCGAGGGGGGTTCCCCCGCGCTGAGGTCCATAACTTGTGGAAGACTCTGCTTCCAATATGCCTGGGCCAGTTGCAGTGGCAGGCCTTGGTTTTCATCTAGCTTGTGATCGGTTGTTGTACTTTCCATTGTTTTTGTTTTGGTTTTGTTTTACGTCGTGCCAACCACCACCACAACTGGTTGAGTAAGGGGCCCAGAACCCACAGTGCTGTTTGCACTGTTTCCCGACATAAATGCCATCCCGAGAATTTAAATTTGTCCCATAGTTTCCTAATAGAGGGGGTACTCAAATTGGTACAATGCTGTATTCCTGCAGCATCCGAAGGCAGAGAAAAGTAGAAGCAAGACCTTGCATACTACAAAATAGTTCACGAAACTAGAGAACGACAGTATCATGCTATTCGAACTGCTTTACAACACGGCGCACCCGGCACTCGCTTGGCGAAGGTGACCCAACGTCACAGTCGCCATCTCTCGGCAGCCAGCTGCGCAACTTCTCAACGGAGGACGAGCGGCGACGACGGCCGCGGAGTGCGGAGTTACCAGGCACAGAGATTATAAAGTAGGCTATGGTGTTGTTTGTCGCAGAATGCTGTTAGTTGGGTACTGTTTGTCACAGGTTGTTTGTAGTAGTGTGCAGACTGTCATAATTTGTTGCGTGTTGTATTCTCTGCAGCCATCCAGTGTTCATGCACTGCTGCTTTGCATAACAGTATCAGTAAAAAAGATATGCATTCAGCATTGCAGTCTGAAAACTGGCTTGGAGCTAAAATAATGAATGCACATGAAAGGAAGTGTCTATTGCTTTTTCGTTATTGCAAGCATTGCAATGTGAGCCTCTTGCTCTGTGCACCTTGAGGCTCCTTAGGTCTTCTGCACCTGCATACCAGCATAAAATTGACAATGTGATTTAATTTTAGTATCCATACTGTTGGCTTCTCTACGGGGCTGCGGCTCCGCTTTCAGAGCAATCAACGCTCCACTAGCTCAGACCACAGTGGTGGCCTCAAGAACAACACGAACACAGAGGACCAAAGCGTAAACCGGTTTAATAGTTTTTTCTCGGCCGCGCGCAATCAACCAATTCTATTCACCTGATGAAAGTCCCTCTTTCCGGACGCGTCCGCTCAGCTGGCCCGTCCGGCCCGCTCTCTGTCGAGCACTGTTGAGCTCGTTGCACACCACCACACACGCACTCACTCTCTCTGAAACCACACCCAGCCAACACAGCGCTCTCTTCCCTTGCCACAGCAGTCGAGGGAGAGAGGGGAAGGAGGCTGCCACGTGATGTAGAGAGGAGAAGCCACACCTCAGCCTCGCCGCCGCGTCGTAGCCAGGAGGGGAAGGAGCGGTGATATGTGCCTTCCCACAATACAGAAGCTGTTGTGTATATAACTAGCTGCAATAAGTTGCACTGGTACACAAATCCAGAAATGACCCCTAGCTTCAAAGCCCGAAATGGCTTTACTTGGTGCTTTTGGTGTAATATATATATATATATGTGCTAGAAGTTTTGTGCTTCTCTAAATGTTAGTCAACAATAGCAACATAACAAAAATAGACCAATATAAATGTCTGCAATTATAAAGATTGTTGCTTTCACTTACATAACGAACATATAATATATATCGCACACTTAAGGACATGCGTGCACCAGCTGGCTAAGAAAAAGTAGTAAAAATAGGATTTCTGCTTTAGTACAAATCGTACCTCAGCGTCGCAGCTCTGTACACTTCTGTGCAAGGTATCGCACCAGCTGCTTATGTCTTTTGGCTAGGTGAGCAGCCGGGCACCTTTTTTCTCGCAGGTAGTAGGAGAAGGCCCCTAAACACGAAAAGGAGATTGCACATGTAGTTAGAAGACGGGGTTCAACCTCGATACAACAAATGTAAAGGAATGCTTGAGGTAACAGAGTTCCAAATTTCAGAACGTCAAATCCTTAGAAGTGCACCATATACTTTCCCGATTTTAAGCACTGCCCCTAATTTCGCAAAGAAATTTTGAACAAGAAAGTTTGAATGCGAACCCTCTTTTTGTGAGGAAGAGCGCATTGACCAGCATGCTTGCTCACTCAGTCGTCGAGCTGGAGCCATCCGAGTCCCAAGGGGCGTAGCATTCACGGCTCGATGTCCAGCTTTTTTTTTTAGTAACGTTTTTGGAATGTTAAAAATAATGGAATGTGTAAAAAATAAAGGGGGTATTGAATGAAAAAAAAAAAAAGTTAGCTGTTTTAATAAAGTTCAAGAGAGAGTGATGATAATGGCCCTTGAGTCCATGCAATGTATGAAGATGGGTTCGGCGAAAGGCCCACTGCTGCCAGGTGCCGAATTCTCATCGGCTTCAGTGCCAGGCAAACTCACAAGTGGTGCATATCTGCCTCGGGATCTGGTGACTTGCAGACAGGACATCCTGGACTTTGATATAAATATCGATATTGCGGCCGTGTTCGTGTCACCACAGGTGTGAGGGCAACTCCGACCGGAGTTGCCCTCACACCTGTGGTGGAGGGCAACCACAGAGTTGCCCGGAGTTGCCCTCCGACGGAGGGCAACTCCGTAAGGCCCCTCATCTTCCCGGCGTCCATCACCACCTCACTCAGCAACATGCAGCGCAAAAAGGCTGCCTCGTCACACTGCCCCCCGGAGGAAGAGCGGACGGCCTCAACTAGTATTGCTAAGAATTTGGTGTCGATGGAGGCGGGGAAGGGGAAGAACCTGTTGGCTTGAAAGTCACCTATCGGCTTCGATAACATTGAAGCGATGGTGCTATATCGTGGAGTTGTTTCCAAAGCAGGCTCGCCGGGCCGCGCCAAAGCGTTGACCCTTACGAACCGCATCGGAAGTGTCTCGGAAAACGACGTTATTGTCGTCGTCACGGGAAGTTTGGGGTCGACGACACGTTTGATTCCCCCTAATGTCAGTGGGTCTGCCCAGCTCCAAGGTGTTAGTTCTGACGGTGTTTTTGCCACACGCTGAGCAGCCATTTGGTCAAGCGAGGGGGGTTCCCCCGCGCTGAGGTCCATAACTTGTGGAAGACTCTGCTTCCAATATGCCTGGGCCAGTTGCAGTGGCAGGCCTTGGTTTTCATCTAGCTTGTGATCGGTTGTTGTACTTTCCATTGTTTTTGTTTTGGTTTTGTTTTACGTCGTGCCAACCACCACCACAACTGGTTGAGTAAGGGGCCCAGAACCCACAGTGCTGTTTGCACTGTTTCCCGACATAAATGCCATCCCGAGAATTTAAATTTGTCCCATAGTTTCCTAATAGAGGGGGTACTCAAATTGGTACAATGCTGTATTCCTGCAGCATCCGAAGGCAGAGAAAAGTAGAAGCAAGACCTTGCATACTACAAAATAGTTCACGAAACTAGAGAACGACAGTATCATGCTATTCGAACTGCTTTACAACACGGCGCACCCGGCACTCGCTTGGCGAAGGTGACCCAACGTCACAGTCGCCATCTCTCGGCAGCCAGCTGCGCAACTTCTCAACGGAGGACGAGCGGCGACGACGGCCGCGGAGTGCGGAGTTACCAGGCACAGAGATTATAAAGTAGGCTATGGTGTTGTTTGTCGCAGAATGCTGTTAGTTGGGTACTGTTTGTCACAGGTTGTTTGTAGTAGTGTGCAGACTGTCATAATTTGTTGCGTGTTGTATTCTCTGCAGCCATCCAGTGTTCATGCACTGCTGCTTTGCATAACAGTATCAGTAAAAAAGATATGCATTCAGCATTGCAGTCTGAAAACTGGCTTGGAGCTAAAATAATGAATGCACATGAAAGGAAGTGTCTATTGCTTTTTCGTTATTGCAAGCATTGCAATGTGAGCCTCTTGCTCTGTGCACCTTGAGGCTCCTTAGGTCTTCTGCACCTGCATACCAGCATAAAATTGACAATGTGATTTAATTTTAGTATCCATACTGTTGGCTTCTCTACGGGGCTGCGGCTCCGCTTTCAGAGCAATCAACGCTCCACTAGCTCAGACCACAGTGGTGGCCTCAAGAACAACACGAACACAGAGGACCAAAGCGTAAACCGGTTTAATAGTTTTTTCTCGGCCGCGCGCAATCAACCAATTCTATTCACCTGATGAAAGTCCCTCTTTCCGGACGCGTCCGCTCAGCTGGCCCGTCCGGCCCGCTCTCTGTCGAGCACTGTTGAGCTCGTTGCACACCACCACACACGCACTCACTCTCTCTGAAACCACACCCAGCCAACACAGCGCTCTCTTCCCTTGCCACAGCAGTCGAGGGAGAGAGGGGAAGGAGGCTGCCACGTGATGTAGAGAGGAGAAGCCACACCTCACCCTCGCCGCCGCGTCGTAGCCAGGAGGGGAAGGAGCGGTGATATGTGCCTTCCCACAATACAGAAGCTGTTGTGTATATAACTAGCTGCAATAAGTTGCACTGGTACACAAATCCAGAAATGACCCCTAGCTTCAAAGCCCGAAATGGCTTTACTTGGTGCTTTTGGTGTAATATATATATATATATGTGCTAGAAGTTTTGTGCTTCTCTAAATGTTAGTCAACAATAGCAACATAACAAAAATAGACCAATATAAATGTCTGCAATTATAAAGATTGTTGCTTTCACTTACATAACGAACATATAATATATATCGCACACTTAAGGACATGCGTGCACCAGCTGGCTAAGAAAAAGTAGTAAAAATAGGATTTCTGCTTTAGTACAAATCGTACCTCAGCGTCGCAGCTCTGTACACTTCTGTGCAAGGTATCGCACCAGCTGCTTATGTCTTTTGGCTAGGTGAGCAGCCGGGCACCTTTTTTCTCGCAGGTAGTAGGAGAAGGCCCCTAAACACGAAAAGGAGATTGCACATGTAATTAGAAGACGGGGTTCAACCTCGATACAACAAATGTAAAGGAATGCTTGAGGTAACAGAGTTCCAAATTTCAGAACGTCAAATCCTTAGAAGTGCACCATATACTTTCCCGATTTTAAGCACTGCCCCTAATTTCGCAAAGAAATTTTGAACAAGAAAGTTTGAATGCGAACCCTCTTTTTGTGAGGAAGAGCGCATTGACCAGCATGCTTGCTCACTCAGTCGTCGAGCTGGAGCCATCCGAGTCCCAAGGGGCGTAGCATTCACGGCTCGATGTCCAGCTTTTTTTTTTAATAACGTTTTTGGAATGTTAAAAATAATGGAATGTGTAAAAAATAAAGGGGGTATTGAATGAAAAAAAAAAAAAGTTAGCTGTTTTAATAAAGTTCAAGAGAGAGTGATGATAATGGCCCTTGAGTCCATGCAATGTATGAAGATGGGTTCGGCGAAAGGCCCACTGCTGCCAGGTGCCGAATTCTCATCGGCTTCAGTGCCAGGCAAACTCACAAGTGGTGCATATCTGCCTCGGGATCTGGTGACTTGCAGACAGGACATCCTGGACTTTGATATAAATATCGATATTGCGGCCGTGTTCGTGTCACCACAGGTGTGAGGGCAACTCCGACCCGGATCCTCCGTAGCGCAACCTCCTCAGCGCGGGTAAGACCGCTGGGGAGGGTTATTGCACACGGCCAAGAGCATGTGTGCGGCGCCGGAGGTGCTCCTTTCTTGTGAGAAGCAGAGTGGCATCATTCATATTGAGGAAGCGTGTCAATGATGAAGGTAGAGTCGCCTGGCGGGTTGCAGAATCCGCAGAGGTTTGAGAACTGAGTAGGTCACGTGGGACCCAGTCAATTCGAATGGTTTGCGAGATGCGAGCTGCCAGACGTATATTCTGGCAGATTTCTGGGCTGCGACTGACACGTAGGAGCAAATGTATTGCTTGAGGGCGTCGGTGCGGGTGACAATTTTAGCTGCAGGTAGTAAGGTCGCGACGGAGAGAGAGCGAAGGGCCTCTTGGACAGCAACCAGCTCAGCACAGAAAGAAGGAGGTTCAGCAAATTGATATCTAGATGTGCTATTAAGTGCTGTCTTACAAGGACAATCAATTGCAGTTGTTGTTTCACATCCGTCAATGCTGGCATCTATATATGCAATTATTGAACCTTGGGGCAGCTTGGTGTGTTGCTCTGCTATTCTTTCACGAAGTGATGATGCCGCATAAGATGTCGTTGGTCTATGAAAGTCAGTAGGTTTGTTTTCGCTCAGCTGAACAAAATTTCATGGGGGAAGAACTGGTGATGTCGGAGGCAATATGGTGTGCGATGTAGCATAGGCCCGGAGTGCTCGCGATGAGTGCAAAAGGGTCGCCTTAAGGCTACGAGCATCACGGCGTTGCTGTACTAATTCATCTGTGTTGAGCTCAGCGTTCTCTTGTAGTGCCACGACCGGTGTGATGCGGAGGAGACAAGTAATGGTTCTCATAGCCTCTCTTACTACTTCTAGACGATCCCATTGAGTTCTTGTCAAGTGCTGAAACTGTGCTTGATAAATGAAGCGTGCTGCTCAGCTGCTTAGAACATCAAAATCATGCTAAGAGTGACCCTAGTAACTCTAACAGCGTATTGCAACGTGAACCTAGAATCGGCGGCCATTCAGTGGAGCTCGACAGGTTTCGCAGGCATAGCGGGCCCACACTGCTGGGCTTGGTGTCAGTTGTTTGACAGCCGTAATAAAAGTCGGAAGGAGTTTGAAGGGGGCTACCAGAGCTAGAACTTTGAGCTAATTTAATTGTAATCGTGTTTGCTGAAGGTGTTTGCTAAATTTGTTGTTTAAAATGTTACTTCTATTGCTCGCACCCATCTCCAATCAGTGCGATAAAGGAGAGGGGGACATCACAGTCGTGAGAATAGGAGTTGCTTAGAATCAAGTAAAAACAGTACAGTCAACGACCGATTTTTCGGACCCTCTAGGGAACTCAAAAACGTCCGAAAATTCAGGCAGTCCGAAAAAATGAATGTATGCAAAAAATGCATCTTTTTTCTTTTTTTCTCGTATCTAGAGGGTCAAGGGCGAAGCACCACGCTTCCGAAACACTGCCACAGCATCAGAGAAGTGGCTAAGAAAAGAGGCACTCAAAAGCTCTGTATGCAGCAGACTGCCGGTTTATTATGAATGTGTCGTCAGGGCAGCCGGTGTTATTGCTGCAGTGGCTTGAAGAACTGGCTGATCGTCGTTTGGACGACGTTCCGCTTGCATGCGATCATATCCTCCTCGATCTGAGCAAGGGTCATATCAGCACTGTAGACGGATGAAAGCGTCAACAACGCTCGTGTCAACTCGGCGCTCGTAGGCAGCGCGGGCGTTGGCTCCTCATTTTCAACATCGGAGTCCTCTGAATCCTCCACAACCTGACGGACTATTTCTTCGTCAGTTAGTTCTGCGCAGAAGTCGAGCTCGTCCGCGTCAACAAACTGCTCAAAATTTATTTCCGTGGGTATGGAAACCCCAGCAGAGCGGAGGTCGTTGATCACGTCGTCCATGGGCGGGCACACGTCAATCGCGTCAGTGCTTTCAGGACAGTCCACTGCCTCTGTGGCGAGTACGAAGCCCGCGTGGCGAAAACAGTTGCAAATCGTGTCTTGCCTCACCGCTTTCCATGCGTCCGCAAGCATTCCAACAGCAGACCGAAGGTCAACGTTATAGCCTTTGCCGTTTTCCGCACACAGCACCATGCGGTTTAGTACCCGCGAACGGTACAAAAGTTTTAGATTGCGGATGACGCCTTGGTCCATCGGTTGGAGGATTGCAGTTGTGTTGGGTGGCATGAATTCCAGCTGGACAGCCTTCAAGTTCTTGATGTGACCATGAGCGGCGCAGTTGTCAATGAAAGGCACGACACGTCCGTTCTGAAGTTCAAACTTCCTGTCTAAGCTGCGGACGTAACTTTCAAATAGCTGCTGAGTCACCCACGCCTTTTTGTTGGCTTCGTACAGCACTGGCAGGGTTGTCCCTTTGAAGCATCTCGGGTTTTTAGACTTCCCGATTACTAACAAGGGAAGCTTCTCGCTGCCAGACATGTTGCTGCCGACGAGAACGGTCAGCCGTTCTTTACTATGTTTGCCACCACGGCATGGGTCACCAGCAAAAGCGAGCGTTCTTTCTGGCAACATCTTATAGAACAAACCAGTTTCATCGCAGTTGAAAATGTCAGCAGAGAACTGCTGCAACAAAGCCTGAAGTTTTCCGTTGCGGTACTGCTGAATAACTGCACTGTCGACGGCGCCGCTCTCACCGCACATCTTCTTGAACTTGAGGTCATTCCAATGTTTAAAGTTCCTCAACCATCCATCACTAAACTTAAAATCCTCAATGCCGATTTGAACTGCGAGAGTTTCCGCTTTTTCTTTCAAGATGCAGCCCGAGACCGGCAACCGCTTCGCAATCATAGCATTGAGCCACACGACGAGAGCCTCCTCAAGCTTCGGATGAACACCTTGGCTAGCATTCTTTTTTTGGGCACTAGATGGTTTTTCGGCCGCTTCCAAGATCTTGCCCTTGTTCTTGACGAAATCTGAAACTGTTTGCTTCGAAATTCCGAACTCCTTGCCCACGTCAGCCTGCGATCGGCCGCTCATTACTTGCTTGATAATCGCGGCTTTCTTCTCCATCGTTAACCGACGGTACTGCTTTCCGCGCTTCGATGCCATCGACGAGGACGACGAAGACGGAGTGGGGGCCATCGCAGGCAAGCGAAATCCTCAAGTTCAGAACAGTGGAGTTCCTTGACGAACGTCGAAGCACCTAGGCCTAGCGTCGCAGAGCACACTTCACACAACAGCGGAACAACACGCCACGCTAGTCAAAATGCGCAACGAAACGACGCCGCCGCCGCTGGCCGCCGCGGCGCCTCCTAAAATTGGCGCTGGTGAACATAGCCAGTGTGGCCAGACCAAATCGGTGTGTGACGGCTAGATTCAGCTAGTTGTGGCTCAAAGTTGTGATATGCTTCGTCGATTTCCTTCGCAAGAGCGCTGCGCGAGGAGCCAAAGGACCTTTGAGGACCTTCCGAGGCGTCAAAAAGTCCGAAAAATTGGACGGCGGGGTGTTCGAGCGTCCGAAATTACAGATGTTTTTATACATTGATTCTATGGGGCTTGTGGCGGTGCCGCGAAGATGTCCGAAATATCGGGCATGTCCGAAAATTTGGGCGTCCGAAAAATCAGTCGTTGACTGTATTTATTTATCTTTACTAAGACACAAAACAGAATAGATTTTACCACACTTCAATGCAATGAAATCTCATTGTTCACTCGAAATGAACTGGAGGATAAACATTATCGTAGGCTGGGGTGTTTGTTCAGACCATGTAATACAGTGTGCATCACGGCACATTCGTGGAAGCGGGTAATGCCAGGCTGGCAGATTTGGAGTTCACTACGATGATTATCATAGTGATGGGCAGGCGGGGACCATGCAGCTGAGGTCAAGCAGGCAAGGCTGGCACAAGTGTTGGTGCAGCCTGAAATGCCATTTCGCAGCCCTTGGTACATTGTATAAAACCAAGCTGAAAGGCCTATGCTCATAGCCAGCACACAGTAGTTATCAATTCCTAAAGCTAGGTAAAGAGACTGGGTCAGTGATATTGGTGCATCTATCAGCTGTGGAGCCCGTCTCGCTCTCCACATTGGGCAACAATCTCATTGCCCACTTGGATACCATGCCCATATGCACAAAGCCATATACTCGAGCTTGCAAGGAAAAACTGATTGCAGGATAGGCCTATATCTTCATTTCATTGAACACTAATAGGAGGGCATTCTCCTCGCTATGCTGATGAAAGAAAAGAGCAGGGTCCAACTGTTCATCTTACCAATACTACTACTAGCATGCTGCAAGTTTTGTGCTTCTCTAAAATGTTAGTAACAACAGCAACATAACAAAAAATAGACCAATATAAATATCTGTAATTATAACAGATTGCTGCTTCCACTTACATGACATTCCCACCACTTTCTAGGGAGAAAGTGGGGAAAACTGTAGTTTTCCCCTTAGGAACGTCTCTGTTGCTTTGCTTGCCAAAGACGCTACGTCTGGCTAGCACCTCGTTGCCCCATAAAGCCACAGCGAGGCGCTTGCAGAACGCAGAGTCGCTGGACTGTGCTATCAGGGCCACCCATGTATTCCAGTTGACGAAAATATGTCCCAGGTGGACCTGCACATATTTTCTATGATACCAGCAGTGAAAAAGAAAGGCTGAACACACAGTCTGATATTACAATAAGAGACACAGCTATTCCATAGTTAATGGGAAGACTGTGTGCAAAAATACAATCATGAAAGGAGACAGGACAGGATGTGTGCAGTCTTTCTCTTGTCACTGTTTTGCGCACTACCCAACAAAGTCATCCAACTTGTCCAACAACGTATCCTGCTGTACTGCACATTTGCTCGAAATAATTTAACAAAGACTACAAGTTGTCTTTCAGCCTTTCAACAGCCAAGGTCGCAGGGAAGGTCACAAATTAAAAAAATGGGACAAAAATAAAACTAACGCACTGCACTATCAGCCATGTGACTATATGAAAGAAATATCTAGGACTAAGAGAAACAAAATAATGAACTATTGTAACAGACATAGTACCTCAAATGACACTCACACAATCCCTCGCACTCTTCTGCGATCATACTTCAAATATTTGGTGGGCTGTTTCTGTGCAATATTTTCTTTTAAACACGCCAGTCATAGGGAGTGGCTTGCAGCCATAAATTATATGGCTAGCCAGATGGCTACGAACTGCTATTTTCAGGGATGAAGCATGCTCACTTTACGTGATGTTTAAGCAAAAGCCACTCTGGCTGATATACAATTATGAGCAAAAGTAAAAGGGGCCCCTCCAAGTTACACATGCCCTGCTGCATGTGGATGCCACTTGACGATGTACTCCTGGTGTCGAGATCAGCACATTGTGTAACATCAGTCAGTGACCGCATGCAATGCAGCACAGTTTGCAATTTGGAGGCGTCTCTTACTGACTACAACTCGTGGCCACATGGGAAAGCGGTCTTATATATGACATGGTCTCCGTGTATATTTGCTGACATGCTAAATACTTCTCAGTGATTGGAAAAACTGCACTTAGTTCTACATGTCAAAAGGGGAGCCATCACTGGCTATTTTACTGGCTAAAATCATCCATCGCTCTCCATAAACACACACATATTGAGGCAAAGTGAAGCCACATGTTCTTGCCTACTTCATTTTCATCACCTGCTACATTTCACTGTGGACAGAGAAGCAATGACATTTGTCAGTACAGTAAAAGCTCGTTAATTCGAACCTCACGGGTCCTGGGAAAAAGTTTGATTTTTTCGATGTTTCAATTATCGAATGGCCTCAAAAAAACCGTCAAGGGTTATTTGCATTACGAAAATGTACCGAATTTAGTCTCGTAACGAACCCACTCGCAAAATGAGCCTACCCATCCCCGATTTTTGGTTAGAAATTTGATTAAAAAAAAAAAGTATTAGCGCGTCCCTCTGTTTCACGCCGTCATGGTCCACAACGCATTTCTTTGCAGTGCACCAAGATGCTGCGCAGCAATAACATCACGGTGTGTTTACCTTTTGATGTTGGCTCTAGATGAGCTTTAGCAGGGGGGGGGGGTTGAAGTCAACTTGGCAGTGTGCCAGTGCTTGTGCAAGCCTGATTTTCAGTATGTTTGCTTTATTATGCTATGAGCGATTGGAGCGAGCGCCATTTATACTGCCACTCAATTGAAACGCGCAATAGCAGCAAACGCCTTCTGAAGCAAACGATGCTAAAAGCCGGCGTCATGATTGCGGCTGACCGCGCGCTTCCGTTGACAACTGATTGGTGGAAGGATGGATGACTCGCAAAAAAAAGTTTTTCCCGCGAAACCCGTAGCACCCATCCGAAAGCATAGCTTTTCATGGGTGTTGGCTGGGACTGCGCTGATAATAGTTATCCGTGTTCCGAATTAACAGAGCTCGTATAACGAGTATTCAGTTGAGAGTTTCGGAGGTTGTGCGGTAGGGAGAGCAGGCATCTACCACAGCGGCCGCTGTCCCCTACCCTCTGGCGCCGCCAGCCGCCACTCCGGTAATGGCATCGTTAAGTTTCACCCATTCTTTCATTGGTTTACTTGGTTCCATCTTCTGTCTCTGTTTTGGACGTGTGCACGCAGCCTCTAACTATTCTGCTCTTTCGCGGAGGTTTTTTTTTCTTTTTACCAGTGTTATGCGCCAAATTGCCCAGACGCAGCGGCGCATAGTTTAAATTATTCATAGCAGAACCGACTCGCGCCCGAATTAATGGCCTGTTTTGTAACGTCCGAATTAACGGCCGGATTAAGTAGTGTATTTCGAGTTATCCGAAAATTGGAGTTATTGAGTTTCGGAATAATGAGCTCTCACTGCACTGGCTTTGTACCTCAAATGGCATGTTGACATGGAACAATTAAGTGCTTGAAATAATCCCACCCAAACAGTGGACACTAAAATGCACAAAATTAAATGAACTTCAAATTACACAGTAAGATAAACAGGTGAGGAGCTTCCTTGGCTGTGAGCACCAGGCTCCTCGGGCAATGTATACATGCAGAGGGTTTTGCCATGTCGTTTAGTGTTTGTTTCTTTTTGCCACCAAGAGCTGAGAATTGGGGGTTATTTTACACTGGGAGTTGTCTTGAGCACAGAAATATATGGCAAGCAGTGAAAGTTGCGCACACTAACCAGACTCTTTTCCCCCATTTTTCCGAATGAGCTGTCAACTTCGGGAGCTTCTGGGAGAGCTGCAAAAAGAGGGGTTGCTTCACTCCGTGCTTTATTAATATTTTACTGCAATGAAAAGTTATGCATGCCCCATGCATGACTGTCATAATTAGTCTTGCCTGGTGTTCACCTAATGACCTCCAAATTAGCCCATTCTACAACCATCCAATGTTTGGAACCTTCGTAACAAAACAAAACCATTTGAAGACTCGTAGACCTGGAGCACAAAATCACACTCGCAGTTATTAGAACATGTGACATTCTTATGTTACTCTGTGTCCTATAAAACTGGTAGTGAAACTACTCTTCATTTTTACTAGGAAGACCTTGAACCTTTTCACTTCTTTGCAGCTTTCAGGATTTCTGTGCTCTTCATACCTCATTAATACCGTTTCTTGGGCTAGTTGGTTCATACTTGTACTGTGAACTGTGTACTGTGAGTTCGGCACAGTTTTTCACAGTTCTTCATAGCTCGGTTACATCTCTCCACATCACACTTTGAGAGTCCTGCTTCATGCTAATTACATAGCTTTGACACTTTTACAAATGCCACCAAAGTAGTCGTTAATAATTTCGGCCAGCTTGGCCCTCATCATCTTCGTTCTGTATGGGTTGTAGTAATACATATATAAGAACCATAAACAAATTACCTCCCAAATAAGACAACTTTGTGACCAAGCTTGTACACTTCATATATGACTGTTATTTCCACCGCTTGAGCTCGTCTCAAAACACCGTTTTGCTCGTTTATCAACTTCACTGCATGCAACACGACGATACAGTCGTGTTGCGAACTGATCCCATGATTCCCTTGACCCCTTTTTTAAGTGGTTAGTCACCTATACTCAGCTGGTGATAATCTGAGCCCTTTCAGAACAGCCTCCTTGATCGCTGTGTAATCTCTGGGCTTCTCTGCCGAGAGCCAAACGAGCACTTTCCTAGCCTTTTCGTTCAGCCTGGGCAACAACAAGCCCGCTCTCCATTCGCTTGGGACACTGTAGGCATCCAGGGTTGCCTCGATATCATCAAACCAGCTCGGAACAAGCGCCTCTTCTGCTGGCATATCTAAAAGAACTCCCTTCTACATGTTTGTATATTTCAGCTTCCTATCTTCCTCCACACTCAGAGGAGCCATCAGTGCGGCACCAGCACTGCCATTGTTAAACAGTCTTGCATACTCTAATTCTCTTTCTGCTCTCCCAATTCTGTTTCTGCAATTTTTAATTTGATCTACAACAATGCCATCTGGTCAGTGACGGAAACTACTGACCCTTCGCTGACTCTTCCCACCTCGGCAGTCGGCACCAGCTCCATCTGCCTGTCCCCTTCCTCGCTTCGGGCCCCTACTTCGGCCTCGCGACTCCGCAAGTTATACCCCGTGGTTGCCATAGTGCCCTCGAAACAGGAGCCAACGAGACACCCACCTGTCCAGACTTTCGCTGCAGGGAAGACTGCAAATTCTTCGACGCTCCAGGTGTACGTTCAGCTGTGGGTCCACATTCTCCGTCCAGTTCCCGGTCGGTTTTGCTTAACGTCTGAGGTCCTGTCGGCTGCGTCAGTCAGGCAGGTCCCTTGCTCCGCCTCTCTGGCATTCTCCGAAGAAGCTCGAACACACTTGGCATTTCCTCACGCATCATCGCACGCAAAAATTACCCCGAACTGCATAGTGTATCACATATGATACAGGCCCAGATGTGGCCCTCACGACGCAATGAAAAAGTTTTGCACGCTCAAAATGTCTCAAGATCAAGACAAGGAGCTATTCTCTATGGTAATATTTTTTTTGAAACGGAAGTATATGTCAAGATTGCAAAAACATTACATTCACTTACCAACTTGGTGCGCAAAACTGGCGACGCTGCGTCCTCGTGTTTGCAAACAAATGAAGTTCAAAACAGCTTCGAGAGATGGAGCCACCACTGGTGTAGTTGCTAGACAGGATACTGATTCCCGCTAAATATAGAATAAGTTTTTATTTCCGTTCCCTTGATGCGAGAAGTTTGGTGCGTATCATATATGATACACCATGCGGTAAGGGGTTAACTTCACCGTGTTCTACTACTGCTTCCGGTGGCTGGGGCTCATAACGTGTGCTGTCTGCGACACTACGCAAGTGTCACAAATTGTCATTGCCTCCCTCTGCCCTGTGTTTGCTGCGGTTTTAATTTCTAAATATATCACCAACTCGCCTACTTATCCACCTTCCTATGTCACAAGGTGTTGCACTTGATCCACTAACAGGTGCCAAGGGCAACTGAGTCCAGGGATCAGAGGAAAATCTGAGTACAGATTTTTAGCTAAAGTTATCTTGGCTCATATCGAGGAGCTCATAAGTGTGATGTCGGCAGTGAAGAACGAACACTCCAGCCGAGAACCAAGGATGTCTTTTAAAGGACTACTGTGCAACACGAGAGCTGTTGCCTGTAAATGCCGTGGTAGCTGTAGGTGGTCACCATATGCCATCCATCTTTTGGTTCACTTGATGCTTCCAAACTGTGTGGTCCTTACAGCTGTAGGATACTGCTCCTTTAAGGTGAGAACCTTGTCTGTAGGGCGGGGTGTTCACTGAATTTGACACCAGCTGTGCTTTTTTTTTCACTGATGGGCTGGGCACTGACGATAATACATTTTTTGCAGTCAAGGTTTGCCATAAGCTGCATCCTTCACTTTACCTTTTATTTTGAATCGGCCTTAAATGGGATGCTTTTGTATCCCCCCAAATTCTTGGATTGGGGTAAGTTTACCGTTGATGCAAACCACTGAGGGAGATAGGAATGAGTCTTTATCCTGCATAATCCTCTGTGTTGTCAGCTGCTATTTGATTGTTACAATGCAGATACCGAGTTTGGTGCCTTGAACTCCTTCCTTGAACTGAAGGAGTCTTTGCCTAGGAATTGTCTCCTTGATAAGGACGAAGTGTTTGCTGTTATTATTTTGCATGGGTGCCAAGGCTTAAGGATTATTGATGTGCTTGTACTTCATTCAGGTTGGCGTCGGTCGCACATGTTCACTTGGTTGGGTGGCATCGTTAGGGGATGATTCGGTGGTGCTTAAATTGCATATAAAGGGAGTGGATGACTTAGTTGCTACTTTCATGCACCACTTTCGGAACTCACTTCATGGCAGCAACCACAGGTCACACCAACTGCTAAGTGTCAGTCATAACATCCACCGTTCAGCGACACAAGCACAGCTCTTAATTTGCTGGCTTTACTGCATGATGCAGTGGCATGACATGGACAAGACTATTCTCCTTTCCTCTCCTGCCTAGCCCCGGCTGCGATGCTGCCGAGAGTTCACTGGGAGCATGCTTAAATATAAATTACCCTGGTTTGCAGTGTATTTTGACTGGCATGTGCAAATAAGGCACACCTGTTAGGTTGTAGTTCCATTGGGTGTGGGTCAGTGCTAACCCATGCTCCATCTGGGCGCGAGGCTTCTGGACCGGTGGCCCAACAACGGGTGCGCTCACAGAGTGCCTCAGAGTCACGACGCTCTTGATGGCAGCTGTAGTGGTGGCTAAGCATTGTCTTAATGCTCGTGTGTGGTGTGGCTTCTGAAGGAAGAATGGAATGAAGCGTGCGCTGCGTTCTCTGTCAGGAATCACTGAATGGACCACTGGAGCTGCTGTGGGCACCTTCTTTGGAAGCTTCTTGTTGCTGGATGTGTCTGAACAGTTGATATAATCAAAGATGGTGTTTCTGCTATGACAGTCGGATGTTGAAAATGTTCAACTATGTGCAGACTATGTTTTGCTTTGTAGAAATTAAGAAAGGGAGTGTCCCCGCTTCATAGGTTTGACTGCATTGCCAAAGAAAGTTTAACATTATAGGTCTTAATTTTGGAATGAGGTGTGTACCTCGGGTGTCTGTATACCTTGCTGCCAAAGGCTTTGTGCTGTCCCCAACTCCACCATGAGCACTCTTCATGGGAAGGTGCATAAATATTCCACTCATTCCAAATGCTGAAATTGTTTTGTGTTGCAGAGGTTTGCGAAATTCCTCTCGTTCTTGCACTGTGATGATGCTGTGTTGGAAAAGTAATGCGCCTTTGAAATTTGTGGAGTTTTGCTTCACTTTTCTTATTACTTCATTCTGAAATGAAAAACAGCCACATCATGCTCACAACAATCAGAAATAAAGTGGAAAGATTGTACACAATTTTCTTTGGTGCCTTTGTGTCCACAAAATTAAACTACAAGAGGCCATCATAAGGCCCGAGTATTCACCCGATAATAGGATTGGAAAGTGTTGCACAGGAAAACTATAATTCTCGGCAAAGTCCAAAATTCATAATGACGTTGCCGGGATGGCCTGATGGCTACGTTTCTATGCCGGCGAAGCACAAAAATTGTGTGTTGTGTAATATTGGCGCCTGTTAAACATGGTTAAATTAATCAAGAGCCTTGCACTAGTGCCTCGGTACATTAGATCCTACGATTCCACACACAGCATTATCTCTTCAAGGCAACTACTTTGGCAAGTCGCGATGATACGGCGACTGTGCAGCGCTGCCACTCTCAGTCTGTAGCGGATGGATCCACTTCCTCTTGGGCTAGGTGAATTATCACTGCGCCACGCTCCAACTTTGGTCACAAGCACTACTGCTAGCCATCCGGCCGCCACTTTACTGGTACGACAGCTAGGCTGTCATCTTTAATCAGAAATTTTAAATTTTACAACTGCATACAGTTTTGGTGTGCCGCAAACAGAAAACTGGGCAAAAATTACGGGGTAAGGATTTTTTTGCTAGCTCACTTGCCGCTATTCTTATGCTGCTCTTGCACAAAGGTCTGCACAACCGTAACAAAGTCAACGCTCACAAGGGGCTATATGTCTATCAAATAGGGAAATGTAGTGTTTGGTAGCAAACACACACAAAAAAGGGAAGTGGGTAATAGCAAAACTTAGTAACGTAGAGTGGATAGAACATTTCAGAGAAACAAACTGCTTCTTGCGCATAAAACGACGCAGCGTTAAGAAAAATTATTGCAAGGAAAAGCCAATACTGAAAGAATTTACGCTACATTAAACAGCCACGAAGGATACCTCTGCTCACTATTGTTACTAATGAAAACAGTTGTGAGCTAATAACCAGTATAATATACGCACAAAAGGTCATAAATACTTATGCAACAATGAGCTTCTTGGTCTTTCGATTTTGACAAATAAAATGAGAGTGATGACTGACAATAATTCAATGCGCTATCAAGATGCAGACCGAATACTCCACATACCTTGCGCTTGGTGCATGATAACCTTAGTTGCTTATGCGCCACAAAACACTACACAACTTGAAGAAAATAAGCGCTCGAAACACTCACGAGGGATTGAATCCCTGAATGGTGTGGATGAGCGAGCGCTTAAAAATCTGGAGATATGCACATAGTATTAGCAACAGTTTTTGAAACACTGTAGCCACGTTTTCTCTTACTATAAAAAACAATGCAGCTCAATTATTACTTTTTATATATTAACAGAATTAATTATTTTTATTTGCAGTTTTGTATCTTTTTGCGCAGGGTTGATGCTTTTGTTTCCGGCGTTGCGTGTTGCTCGCGCGTATGCATCGTTTTGTTTCTCTTTAGATTATAGCTATAATCGCTGTTCTTCAGCGCTTTGATCAACCTACATTGCTTTGAGCGGTGAAGGCACTAAGAACAGCCATAATATCCATTATATTGCTTAGCGTTTAGAAGTGAAGCACGAGGTGGTGAGTCCACACAAAAGCATAACACATTCACTGTTGAGCATACAACTTGGCCGGCAAAGGACCATGTAAAGGTGCCTATAGGCTTGATGTTATCCACAAATGCTTTCAAGTAGACATGTGCAGGTGGGTGTTCTTTGGCAAACCAAATGGCACCACTATGGGAGAGGTTGCTCCTTTAGCTGAATTTGGATTGGCCACATACTTCTTTTAAGGTGGATGTTCCTGTAAAGTTAGCCATATGTGATATCCTTATATGCTCCCTGATGAGTTGCAGCGGCTAGTTTCCGGAGATTGCTGCCAACTACGTCTCCAAAGTTCTTTAAGAAGCACTAGCTGGTGTTTCAGGTCCACTGTTATGAAGAAACTTCCTTTCTTGATAAGCTGTGCTGCAGTTATTGTGGCTGCACAAGTGAGACAGCACTGCAAGTCGAGCACACAGCTTGAGGTTCAGCACAGTCAGGTTGGGCAGTATGTATGGACTTTACCATCTTTGGCGTAAATCCAAAAACTTGATCTCAACCCATATTTTGTCGATAGGAAGACCTTCTGTCCCAGTAAAGCATTCAAGTTCTAACAAGCTATCAATTTGAGTCCAAGGAAGGCCAGCAGCAGTAACAAAGGTTAGTACAAGCAGCATTGCCTGCAAGCAAGTAGTTGCTTGATTTGGAAGAGTTGATTCAGTGTTGACTCTGATAAAGTCTGACAAGTCCTCATAGGGTCTTTCAGCACATTGCTATCAAGCACTGGGGGCTCTGTATCAGACATGCTGTTTTCAAGATGGAGGCTTTGATCATCATCTAAGTCAGGATGACTTATAGGGATGTTATCGTTCCTTCCTCTCCAGCTTCCTACAAAAAAATGAGGAAAAAAACTCAATCGGCAACAAACGAAAATGCCAGCAGTCATGTGAATGCCTGCAGTGCGTTTATGTATACCAGGAGTCGAGGTACGACTCTGTGTTAGCATCTCAATATTCCATCCACGTCCGAACAATCCAGGGCCAAGCTTGAGAGATATTGTGACAAATTTCCACACAGTTATTCACTGGCAGGTTTGTCAAGCAGAGTCACAACAGTTGACACAAGGCAGAACAAAAAATTGTAGCAGCAAGTACCATTATGCCCAATCATGTGGACAAGCATGAGTACGAGTGGGCAGGCAGCGATACTTGGACGTAACTGAAAAGGATATAGACACCAAATTTTGGTTGCACGTTTTCTTGTTAATGATGTGCACGACAGTCCTGCGCATGGATCACCCCGAGGAATTCGTGTATGGCTACTAAATAATTGATAATTCAATTTTGTTCTCTTGTTTTCATTTCAACAGATGAGCGATGGCTGACGTCAAAGTGGCTTATAGATCACGTGAGGGATGGAAAAAACGGATGTAATTGCTCCATTGTCGTTTTGATTCAGTACTGCACTAAAACTAGCATGCCTCAAAAGCTGGAATTATGAGGAAAGAAGCAGTCATTATATCGCAGCTTTTCCATTCCTAAGCTCACCTATATGCTACTTTGACGTAACTGCAATCGCTTGGCCGCTGACACTGAAGCGTGACAGAGGAAATTTCATTATAAATTATTTTAACAGTAATGGGCAAATACCATCTGGTGATGTGTGTATATATCAATGCACTTTGCAAACAGTAAAATATGCAACCAAAAATGTCATGTCTCTGCTCATTGGAGCTTCGCCTCAAGAGTGAAATGTGATAGCGCCTTTTCCTTCCTTGTTTGTTTTGCTGTGCGCCACTACAGTACTCATACACATGCAACTGTTGCAGGCATCACAACGCATTCTGTATGTCCTCAACATGCTTCGCCCAACGAACTTTGTTTCATGTGCACATTACTGGAGAGAGTGAGTTCCACTCCAGCATTATACTAATACGTTTGGCCCCCATCGGCTTTCAATCTTCGGTCGGACTCAGGCCTGCAACATGTTTCTGGCGACAAAAATTTATTACGTGCTTCAAGTTCTCCACTGTGCTAGACATTACATCCAGCATTTTCACCGAATATTTGTGACGTTTATTTGGTTATCAAATTTTGAACCGATTTGATGTGATAACTTATTCAGACCTGTTTGTGCAGGGGGCTGCTTTGTGCACCTGTATGCGAGGCAGTTTGTTGCCCATTTCTTTCATGATTTCATGAATTTCATGAATTTGCTGGTTTCTTCAGATTTTACTGACCGCTCACATTTACTAGGGTTTTTGCAGGAAGTTTATGCTTTGGTGCAGTTTTGACAGTACGGTTCTTGAATGAGTTCTTATATTCTGTTTCGCACAAGAGTCTATACAAGGAAATAATAATGATGCTTTTTCTGCTACCATTGTATCATTCTTTATACTTTGGTCTTGTGGGATTCTCCACGGGGATGCGGCTCTGCTCTCAGAGCAAACAGAGCTCCGCTAGTTTAGACCACAGTGGTGGCCCCAAAGAACAACACGAACACTGAGGACCAAAGGATTAACCGTTTAATGGACTTCCTCGACCGCGCGCGCGATCAAGCAACGCTGGGTTCATCTGAGCAGTCCGTCTCTCCGTGGACGCGTCCGATCTCTTGGCCGGTCCGATCCGCACTGTTCTCGGTACACACACAACACGCGCACTCACTCACTGTCGCTTGCGCCGCCGCCGAAGAAGATTGAGATCCGCGAGGAGGAACGGCCCCTTGCCATTGGGTACCACGGGTGGGGCGCCTTCCCCACGTTCTTTGCCGCAGAGGGCACCACTGAGAGGGCGACAGCCCCGAGAGGAGAGAGAGGAGAGCAGCGACAGGCCCAAAGTGGACTGTTTTCCACAGTCTTGAGGGTCATGGTGTGCTAAAGAGGGTGCGAAAAATGACGATTTCTCCTTGCATTAAAACATTTCTTTAAATTACACTGCCATGAGTGCTATGTACATTTTCCTTGCCTCATTTTCTTTTTCTGTGCCCTCCTTCATAGCTTTGCTCTGAAAGTTACTTTGTCGAGTACTGTCTTGTTTGTACAAGCTACCCAGATTGTGGGGCAATGGCTCTGAATTGAGTTTTCTGGTCTTCGTTAAAAAGAATGGCAAACAGTACTGTAGCAATACCTTTGCGATAGCTGTGCCAGAATAACACAGCTATCGCAAAGGTATTGCTACCTGTATAAGCTGGTCATTGTGAAGTGCGCTGCTGTGTAACACTTAACACATTTTCATCAAAACATTCGCATGCTTCTGTAATAAAGGAGTCGAATTCTGCTGCTTGCGTCCTTTTCATCATTAGCCTCTCTTGTACTGTCCTGGTGGGGAATGTTGATGCCTGCAGAAAAACAAGGTAATTTTCACTGTCTTTAGAGAGCATTATCTGAGCATAAATATCTCAATCATGCTATGAAGTCATTTACATTTCAAACTTAATGAGAGTTCTACAACGACCACTGCATTAGCCAATGATTTGCATTTGTAGAGCTCTCTTGAATAAAGGTTTTTTTTTTAAACAATATCATCTGAAAGTTTTTGAGGTGGCCTTACTTTGTGCTTTATGCATATCAGCTCAAGTCATTGTACGACCAAAGATATAAAACAAACCTTTACAGTCCATTGCGTGAGTATTGATATCTGAAACCTGAATGAATATCACATGATTTTGACAACCTGCATGCATGCATTTCAAAGCTCATGATAGGAAAAAAAGATTATGCAAATCAGTCGAGTAGGCATGAATTTAACACCATAGCTTTAACATGCCTTTTCTTTCCTGTGTACATCTAGTACATGACGTTGGTGATGCAAAATTTTGTGCCGACTTCAATAGCTCTTGCTTGTAATAAAATTTAGTTCTTTTGCTTTAGCCTGGAGGTCGGTGATCTCCTGGCATAGCTGCCGGATTACAGGGTGGGCGGGTTGTGGGGCCACGATGGGAGCTTGGGGGGATTTGAGGATGCTGGGTCTGGGGGTGGAAGAGCCGCTACAAAATCAGCCCATCTGAGCCCAGGACGTAGGGGAGGAGAGCGAGGTTGGGATATTGAGGAAGAATTCTTACTTTCCTGCTGGGGTGGCCGGCGGACGTTACCCCACGCTGTGGCGTGGAGCGGGAGTTGGCAGTGTACTAGAGTTCGTGGGAGGAAGAACGAATAGTTGGTCAGACAGTTGCACGTTGCTCGCTGGGGGGTCCTCGCGGAGCCGGAGGTTGAGGGTGCAGTGTAGGGTAGCGGCGAGGGCAAGTAGGATCCCCAGTCTTGTGCTCGGCGTTGCACAAGGACCCAGGGCATACATCACGGTGATGGCCTTTCCGGCAGCACAGTGCGCACACTTTCGTAGCTATTTGAAAGGGCAGCAGTGAGTTTCGCCACCATAAAGGTAGATGCAATAAGGAACCTGACAGCCAGAGAAAATTATCATTGCCATGTTGGAGGATCCCATGCGCCGAGCGTAGACGACCTTGTAGCCGGGTGCACGAATGTACTTCTGGAGTTCAGCTGGCGTGATGTCCAGTGGCGCATTATGAATGACTTCTTTGCAGGAGTCTGGGGCAGCGACGTAGGCAGCAATGGGGTAGGTTTTGTTATCCAAAGTGACCGACGTGATTTGGTAGAGCCTGCCTCTCAGGGGAGCAGGAGTGCTTACAATGGCCGTGTTGGTGCTGTGGCGAACACGGCATACAGCTTGGTGCTCGGCGTCGCACAAGGACCCAGGGCATACATCACGGTGATGCCCTTTCCGGCAGCACAGTGTGCACACTTCCCGTAGCGATTTGAAAGGGCAGCAATGGGTTTCGCCGCCATAAAGGTAGATGAAATAGGGGACCTGACGGCCAGAGAAAATTATCATTGCCGTGTTGGAGGATCCCATGCGCTGACCGTAGACGACCTTGTAGCCGGGTACACCAATGTACTTCTGGAGTTAAGCTGGCGTGATGTCCAGTGGCACATTATGAATAACTTCTTTGCATGAGTGGGGCAGCGACGTAGGCGGCAAAGGGGTACGTTTTGTTATCCGAAGTGACAGACGTGATTTGATGGAGCCTGTCTCTCAGTGGAGCAGAAGGAGTACTTACAATGGTCGTGTTGGTGTGCTGGCAAACACGGCATACAGCTTGAGCTTGCAATTCCATCAGCTGCAGTTCGCAAATGGCAGCGATGCCACAAGCGAAAGTGTGGTGCAAGGTGGGCGAGGTTCAAACCTTTGCGGGGTCGGAATATAACCTTATAGTCTGCCTCCGGAAGGCGAGGGAGAGTTGGTGGCCGGAGTTGGCGCTGTGGGGATGGAGGAGGGGGTACCGCTGCATCTGAAGCTCCAGAGACTGGACAGAAGTGCGATCCTACGTAGTGTGCTGTAAACCAGCCACTGTCTTCCCGACTGGCAGCATTGTGGTTGTCATTCTGCGTCGACCGGGCGAGATTATTTTCCGGCCAGTTGGGCAGCACGTCCTCGTCGGCATCGTCTACATCTGTTGCGCAGTCGTATGGTGTGTGCATCGCCGAACTGGTTGAGGCAGCAGACACCGGAGTGGCAGCCGTGTGGCTTGTAGAGATCGTTGTTGCCATCACAAAAACCGGGCAGGCAGCGATGTGTGAGATGTGGGCGCGGAGATGGCGATAGCCGCCGGGAGGAAGAGGCAGCAGCTACGGCAGCGCGGGCTGGAGCAGACGTTTTTCGGAGAATTTCAGCCTCACTTGGGGCGGCGGATCGCGGTTCGTGCAGAGACATCGGAGACGACGGAAACACGTCTGCTCTCAGTGCGCACTTAAGGTGAACTCCCGGAAATTTCGACCACCTGGGGTTCTTCATGCCCTGACACTGCACAGTGCACGGGTGCATTGCTGTTCACCTCCATCGAAAAGTGGCCGCCGACGCCGAGATTTGACTAAATTTATGAAATCCAGGAGTGAGCAATATGTGGTCCCTGCGTCTAGGCGATATACGAGGCAGGATTGCTTGCTGATAGACCAGCTATCATCAGATGCCAGACTCGTGTCTGTTTTGGAAACTTACCTGCAGTGTATGGTCCGCACTCCGGATAGTTAGCTACATCTCCTCGTCAATACGTTGCCACAGCTTGGCATGCAGATTAGTGTCTGAGTAGTCGTTGCTGGGAATATCCCACAGAGCGGGAAAATTCGATAGAAAAGAAAGTTGCTTCATCTAAACCTCGAACCGTGCAAGCATGATGGACTTTGAATGATTGAAACATCAGAGTACTCAGAAAACGAAGCGGCCATCAGGGTGGGTTGTTGACGATCATGCTTTATGTGTCGAAATTTAGCGCTTAGCCTCAGCTCGGCAGACAATTTTTGCGCTCATGTACTTCGGATCGACCAGAAGCTCGGATTGGATCTGAAAAGCTGCTTGTTGCCAGACTAAAACATTTTATTAATGCATCGAGAGTCATGGCTACAGACCTGAAGTGTAAAAAGGCCTTTTGGTCATATCATGAGTCTGCTCGTGGACTGAAGCGAAGCAGCAGAAATCAGTGACTTATAGGTTCATGTCGTGGCGGATCGCGAGAGCGCTTCGCGGTTTGGTTTGTCGTGTGAATCCACCTGAACAAACTTAGTGTTATGTACTACATACATAATGTACCATTGCACTCAATAAGTCTTGCAACGTCCACCACCTTGGTTGCAGGGTTTCCTGAAAGCAAGGTCGGGCCGCTTAAATAACACCAATTGCTACATTCAAAGTTGTTAGCTTACCACTACATGGCCATAGCTGCTCCAGATTGTGAATGATGCATACCGACGTGTGAAGCTACGATGAGAACGTGCACTCATGCTCGGTGCCTACAACTGGCTGGCTTAGCTAAGACTTTGGCCAAGCTGCCAATTACTTGAATGTAACATATTACCGCATTGTTCTGAAAAAAAAAAAGAACTTCAAATTCAATTTCATTCGTTTCACATTGAAATATATATATCATTTTTTATTCAAGCAATTTTTAACTTTTATTTATTATTATACGCTTTCAACTAGCAAAGAGTGGCCTTCTAAGAATCTGATCATTGCCATGTTGGAGGCAGTGATCATGGCAGAAGAGCATTCGAACTTACTATAGTACGTCTTCTTCTATGCATTCGAAGTGTTGGTTAACCCTTTTTGAGTTCATATATTATTTCCTAGTAACGTAGGGAAATGGTTTGGTTTTTTAAGCTCCTGAAGGCCTTAGAAATGATATGAAACAAATTTGAGGTCGATAACATAAGTAGTTTATTAGAAAAAAGTGGGACATATATGTCCCATCGGCATATTCTGTAACTTGGAAGTGGGACAACACTGTCCCATTGTCTCATGAAGACGCCATCCTAGGCTCACTTACGTGCCTATTTAGTATGAAAGGCACCAAAACAAGTGGCACAAATGGGCACTTTGCACACCCCGCACATGAACTTTGTGCGGACCTCATTTCCTGTGGTTGAGCACCACCTGCATCTTCGCCTTGTGGGCACTTTTTGTGGATTGTGGCCGCTGCCTGTGAATCTGATTTCATCACAGACTCCAACCATCTGGCCGTGCTTTCGTTCCTCCTTGTTCTTCTGGAATGGTCCAGAGCTAGCGTAGTGCCTGAATGTTTGTCCATTTATCAATTGCCGTTCAAAAACAAGCCGAAACCACAAGATTGATATGCCGTTCAACGTTACTAGACTAGCTTCAGTTGTCAAACTCTCCACGCGCGCCATTACCGGCGCTGTCTCCATTCCTTTGCACGCCACCAGATGGCGGTGCTGCTCCATCCAGCTCCACAGCAGACGCCCTGCCGCAGCCTAGAGCTCGTGCGGACTTGTAGCTTGCGCGCGTTTCACGCTCGCTGGCGTTATCCCTTGATGAATTTCTGATACCATGCAAAAGCGATATCCATCTACAGCAGGTTGGGACGCTTCCTCGCTGCTTTTTTTTTTTTAAGAATGCATCCCCGCTGCTGCTCCAGGAACCTAGCATAGAAATTCATGGGTATCGCTCAATAAATTTTAATGATGCGCGCACAGTTCCTGAAATTGCAAGGAGCACCCGACAAGACTGAGAATATTCTCTGACAGCGTTACAGCTCTCTTAGTCAAATCACCATTCATGCTTTAGGGTTCTGGTCTCGCGTGCCCTTGCGACAGAAGCAGGTTTCCAGCGGTCGTTCGCTTGTTTACCGCGATTCCAGTTCAGAGCGAATGGAGAGCTGAGAAGTCGCAGGACGATTTCTGCGTGTTGTGCCTTTGCTTAATCACGTTGATGTGGGCAGTTATGAACCAGCCAGTAAAAAATTTATCGCCACAAAAATAACAGCATAACTTTGTTGTGAAGCAACTAATGTTTTATTAAACAAAAATCAAGTAATAGAAACAACTGTGTGCCTCACATATGTAACCAAGACCAAAATTATCGCGAGACATAATCTAGGCCAAATGATCTGATCGATCTCATGAGGAAACCATTCGCACCTACAGCAACTTGGCACGTTTCCTCGCTGCCTTCGCTTCAATGCTGGCTCCCCGCCGCTGCTCCAGGAACCTAGCATAGAAATGCATGCGCGTGGCTAAATAAAATTGAATGATGCGCGCACTGAGTTCCTGATAGTGCAAGGAGCACCCAACACGACAGAGCGTATTCTCTGACAGTTCCTCTAGGATGGCCCAGAACAAGTCACCAAACACCTTGTTTGACCTTGTTTGCCGCTCTATGATACATTCAATTCCTGACAACATACACGTTAGAGCTCCAGATAGGTTCTTTAAAGCACCAGGCACAAAGGACCTAAGTTCGGTGAGAATGGCTGCATGTGGAACGGGTGGAGCATCTGATGCAGCTTCCAAAGTCGCAAGACAATCAGTGCAGCCTGTCATCTTGGAAGCCTTCTTAACAACGTAGCCACCAAGATAGTGGAGAACGGCTGTAGATGCAGAAGGGGGGCTGTCGCTGCGTTGGAGTGAGTCACTGTTGAAATCGACCGACTCCCGCAGCTTGATCTCGTCCAATACAAGGGTGCCACACCGCTCCACAGGACGTACATCTTTGAAAAAGGCCTTGATGGACTCAAGTGAAACCTCATTGTACCCATATTCACAAGGTACACCAGAAAGAATCTGGTTTAGGCGGCTGGTCGTTGGAAGGGGAAGCAGCTTCGTGTTCCGCAGAAGGTTGTAAGCTTTCGGGCTTGCGATGCGAAGTAGGAGGCAGTTCATAACCCACATTCTTGTGTATCGGACACCTCGAGGACCCTTTGCCTTCACCTGCTTCAGTGATGTCTGAAAGGCAAGTTGTTGCACTGGTGGTAGAGAGCTCAGTGCCTCCTCGATCGCAACTGATTTTTGGCTTGCAAGCTGCTTCTTTAGGTTTTCAACCTCAGCCATAAAAGAAACTCTAGCAGATGCAGCTCGTATAGCTTTCTTGTGAAGATTTTTTTATCTTTTTCTGTTTTTGCAACGCCTTTGTTTGCTTATGAAGCATTTGCATTTTCTGCTGTTCATTTTTTTTTGGGCACGGCTTGCACATCGCTTCAGAAGAGAGCACCTTGCACCTGCGTGCAAAGCTCGTACCATTCACTGCTTCTATCCCGTGACAGACATTAAGCTCGTCAACTCTGTCTATTAGCACGGCTAGGTCATTCAATGTGTGGATGCTTACGTTCTTGAAGGCCGCGACCACACGGCCGAGAGCACTTGCAGTGGCTGTATTTTCAGTACCCACCGTAACGCATTTCTCGATTTGCGGGAGCCTTTTTTGCGTTTTCAAAGTGAAGAAGACCACATATTGGCCAGTGTTGTCCTCGAGAGTAAGCGTCCGCCACAAATGCGGTAGCCGGATGCCTTCCATGTCGCTTAAAGTAACTTCCTTAAACGCTTCCAGACCGGAACATGGGTTACAAGCGATTTGCTCTTGTGCGTTTTCACATTGAACCGCACTTGAAGGTGAAAGGGTGACACCTACTGCTTGTTCAGTGTTGTGTTCTCTTCGTTTGCGTTTCTTTTCCGGCGGCTTCGACAGGTAGGAAGGGAGGTTCGGGAACACTTTCGGCACCGCGCCCTCATCAAGCGTCCATTTGCCTCGTGGTACCTCAACTGTCTGCCTGTTGATAACGTGCACATAATTCTTTAGGATGTCTTGCTCATGAAAGTGCAAATCACAAACCTTGGATTTTGCAGAAAGTTTCCGGTCCGCCCGAGGAATCGCTCTGTCCCACGCCGAGCGAAGCGTATCATTGCTGGGAGCACAAAAGAAATGACGTGCCGAACTGTTGACATCGTTCCGGTAGCCGTTCGTGCAGCCAGGAACGCAGCACGTCGGCATCGCCTGCTGTCGGTAATACACAGAGCGAAGGCTAATGCTTCACAAACGGCATGCGGGTTGAAACTCGCCGTCAAATTGCACCCACAGAACAAGACAACTCTGCACCGCGTCCCGTACTTCCCGCCAGTCCGTGGAGACGGCTACCGACGAAGTGAAGCTGTGTGCGACTGCAGCGCCACGAACTCGCGGGCGAGTGGCGGTTCCACGCGGCGCCGCGGAGTTTGACAACTGAAGCTAGTCTAGTAACGTTGGCCGTTGTTGGCGTTGTGCTGCATGAATGCATTGACAACAGAAGAATCGAAAATAAAATAAAATAGCCTATACCAGGACTTCTTGGAGCGCCTATCAGAAGTATAGGCATTTTGCTTCTGGTCAAATTTGTCCACAGCCCCCATCGACATGTTGTATGTAGTCTGCCAGAGCTTTTGGACAGGTGACAGCCACTGAACAACCATTGGCAAGCTTCCACGATACTTCCAGTTTCTGCTGGATTGTGGAAATTGGACAATAGGTGAACGTCTTTAGTGTCATGCCATTGATAGGCGGTGACCTGACCTTTAGAGCGCCACAGGTATTCACCCTTCTTCAGCTTGCTTTTGCGCTTCAATTCCTCAGGCAAGTCCTTTCTGTTAATGCGGACGGTCCCTGCAGCTAGGATGCTCCTCTCAGCGAGCGCTTCCATTAGCCGAGTGCAGGTAAAGTAGTCGAAAAATAGCTGCATTCCAGGATGTACGTTCTCTGACAGAGAAAGCACGACATGCTCACCAAGGCTCTGATTGGCAGGACTTTGTGCGTTCTTCCCCTCATACACCTCGAACTGAAGCAAATAGCCTGTCTTTGAGTCTGCCCTGCACCAGACTTTATAACCCCTCTTTATGGGCTTCATGGGAAGATACTGTTCTATACTTGATCTCCCTTTGAAAGCAACCATGCTCTCATTAATGGCCTGGTGAGATGACGACATATATTCTTCCTGATATTTCTTGTTGATTTTATCGATGAGGGGACGAAGTTTTCCAAAGCCATCTTCCCCTCTCTTCTCTTTGCTTGGGTCATTTAGCCGAAGCGAGTTCATGATGTACTGAAAGCGCTTGAAGGACATCACTTTGGAGATTTCTTCGCAGCTGAAAAGGGGGTCTCGGCTCCAGTAGTGATAGATGTTGTGTCGTGGTGTCACGCTCATCAGAAGCAGCTATCCAAAATAAGCGCAGCTCCTTTCTTGTCAGTACCACCCATTTCTTAGGGTATTTTTGCGCTCCGGCACGATTTGTGTGCTCAAATCATTTGGAACACTTCTTCATCAAAGTACAAATCAAAACAGTCTGCTGCGTGCACCAGAGGCTTTACTGAAAACTGAGGGTCCCGTGACTTTGGAATCCCAAACTGGATCTGCGATTCATTTGTAGTCCAGTTGTCACCAACTTCATTTTCTAGTACATCTACTTCGTGATCCAGGTTGACTGTTTCGCGCCTGCTTTTTCTTCTTTTCTTTGAAATTGTTGGTCGGCTTGATGGGCCGGCTTCGTTTTCATCTTCGTTGGTACTCGAATCTGGTGGTGCAAGCTGCGGCACAAACTCTTCCTCGCTACTCACAGCCTCATCCTCACTGGTTTCGGACTCATCTGGAAGGCTGACAAAGAGTTCCAGTGCCTCTTCGCGTGTTAGTGAGTCCACTGCAATTTCATACAGGCAGTTAGGCCTTAGCAATATAAGCTGATGATTTTAGAGTACCCTGGCTATAACGCAACTGTTGTGTGTCCCGCTGCTGCGATTTTCAAAACGCTGACACAAACGCATGCGCAAAACATTCCTCTGAATGGGCAGAAAAGGAAAACCTTCCCATTCATGCCGAAATCTCGTGGATCTAGTAGGACGAGCGCGAAAATTCTGAGTGCTAGAATCAAACTTTTCAACTTTACGTATCAGAGGTGCCATCTGTGAAAGTTCTTCAAAAACATCAGCAGAAATATCTTCACACATCCACATTAGATGGCAGCACAATGCTGTGGCGCTGCATTTGAATGGATTCGGCTCCTAATGCATTTTAAAGTCATAGTAAAAAGTGGGACGATTTTGTCCCGTTATGCATGTGAGATTCAAGTTCATGAATTGTGGGTGTGAGAAAACATGACCATTGTTCTCATGGTAGCCCTTTTGAATACATTCCACTCATCTTTTGACCACATCAAACTGTCCTTGTTGTGGCCCGGAGAGATTATTTTTCTGAAACAATTGCATTATGCTGGGGCAGTTGTAGCTATCCCATAGTCCTAATGATAAAAACCTCTTAGGTATATCCACCACAATGTAGATGCGCCACTAAACCTAACACAATGCAACACACAACACTACACACAAAAACTGAAACCGCACCTGAAAATGCTGGAAGAACAGGAGGTTTAGACTCGTACCGATCGGTCGAAAATGGCTGTGTACACTAGAAGTGCAGTTGTGCGAGGAGGTTGAGTAATAAGATTTCCACACTGCATCTATTTCACTGCTGAATCCCATACCACTTCTGTTGCCATAGAGAAAACAGAAGAGAACATCACAGACGGCATTATATGCACACTCACTAAGCATTCTCACACCTCTTAATGCCAGAAATGCTGTCACTCCCTTACTCGGAGACATCATAAACAATGTAACAACAGCCATTGCTCGAGAATATTACATAAAATTTTGCTAGGCCCCTAGGTCACGTGCTAGGTCACTTGGGCATTAAAGGCAATGAGAGAGCAGGCACATATGCTGCTAAAATCCGTGACAAGCAAAGAGTATAAACATACTGTACAAAGACTGTATGAAACTTGTACATTGCAGACTAAAAGAAAAATGGCAGTCTTCCTGGAATAGTGAAGTGGATAATAATCTACACTTAGTAAAACCCATTTTTGGGAGAATGGAAATCATGCCGGCGTCAGGAACGTTTCATAGAAGGGATTTTATGCAGTCTCTGCATTGGTCACACAAATGACACAATTTTTTGTTGTCAATGAAGACAAGCACCAATGCGAAAAGTGTGGAGAGGAGCTAACCACGTTTTCTCATGCACAGGTCTTGAAATGCTGAGAAAAAAATTTACCCCATTTTATAGACACATTCCTTTTCACCCAAAACTGATTCTAGGGGAAAGTGGACCTTTTGATTTGTCTTATGTTTTCAGTTTTCTGCAGGAAGCAAGTCTTACGCAAACTCTAGAATAAATGAAGTGTGCTACAAATAACAAATAAATAACCTTGTGCTGGGCACATGATGGCCCTAAGCTGCTTATGCGCCATTAAAACCAACACAGCACGACTACGCATATAGTTCTAACCTGCTTGGCCACAGCTCGCATGCTCCGTTTTACTTTCAGTGCACCTATATAGAAATTGCACAGCTTAGGCAGAATAATTTTACCAAAACAGCTTCCAAGAGCATGGATATGATTATCCATGAAGCTCACTTCTTTTTCCACTTGTCAAAATGTCTACTTTCACAGTGCTAGCAGCATCTAAGCAAAAGTCTGCTTTAGTTTGCCCTTCCTTGATATGGTCAACAGGGTCCACACCTTAAAGGCTGTACAAACACTTCACCTCGATTACCAATGGTGTGCGGCACTTGCAGTGAAAAACCCTATCTTGTCTGCATTCAAGATGGATATTCTGTCAGTATCATGAGTCTGCACTCTTCTAGTCTGGCATCTATGTGCTGCATTTTATAGGCATTGAGGGTTCCTTCCTTGACTAGAGGCCCAAGCCAATGCCATATTGGATGCGAGCACTGAAAATCTGCATAGGATGCAGTAATCTATTAATCAGAGAAGTGCATCTGACCTTAAACCAGCTTACTTCTATAAAGCAGTCAGTAATCCATACTTTATTGTGGTGGAACCACACAGCACTATATGCTCTTTTGCAGCAGCTTCAATTTCTTGTAATTATTATGATTGCTGCATGGTAACTTTTTTTCTCTTGCTTTGGAGGTTTGAACTTGCAGAGTGGTTTGTCAACTCTTATTTCATACTCTGAATTCTCTACCTCACTCTGGTTGGCCTCGTTGCACTCATTTTGATACTTATCTGCAGGAGTGAAGTATCTTACCCTTAGAGCAACCTGTAAAATGAAATTTTCAGTGTGATATTAACCCAAATCACAAACATGAAGTATGGAGCACAACCAAAACTGAATATAACATAGACAAAGTTAATGAGCTCTGTGTTGAGAGATGAGCAGCTCAATGGTTTCAGAGACAGTGCCACTAAGACTAGAAGTATAAAAAGTTTGTGCCAAAACATGACTGCTTGTTTTAATGAGGTCATAAAATATGTAATGCTTATATAAAAATTCAAGGAATATAAGCTTAGCTTAGGTTAGCCAATGTTTTAAATCAAATATAAATATAACCACAGATGTCTGATAGATCATGTAACCTTGTGTTTGGCACATGATAGCCACCGTTGCTTATGTGCCATAAAATGTCATACAACTAATCTTATCTCAATAACAATAGAAGGTCTTGAGAGTCATCCATGTTGTATGAACCACTCTGGCTGGGCTGAGAAAACAGCCAAAACAATCTCTGAAAGTTGATATTAACTCCCTAGCACATGGCACAGGTGTCCTAAATCTGATGGGGCTAAACAAATTCTCCAAAGTGTTTTGGCTTAATCTGCTCAACATCAGAAATTTAAAGCCTAATTTGGCTACATACTGCCTCTAAGCTAATGCTGGAACTGTAGTTTTAAAATGGCACCAGTTCACACTGGTTTCCAGGCTCCTTTGCCCATTTTGTCCACGATCGTAAGCCCTGAGAACAAATCAATAAAGTCCCGTAGGGACTGCTTCGCATCATCTGCTTTTTGTGGGCAAAGATCACCTAATGCAGTCTTTATAGTGCGTGATGTCGTCATTGTGAACCAGAAGCACACTCTATCAATAAGGAATGCAGTCGAGGGCCACTTTTGGCAGAAGCACTTTGAATATCAAATATCACAAAGCTGCAGCAGTGCTGTGATGCAACAGTGTGTGGGCAGATGCAACATTAATTTTTTTAATGTGATCTGGGTCCCCAAATCACGTCTTCAGATGTGGCATTAATTTTAATTTGTGCGTGCTTATCTATATATGTGCCTGCCAGACATGTCCAAAGAGACTTTCAAGAACAAGCAAAGACGTTTATAGCCCAGGAAAAATTTCAAGGCCTGCATTAGTTACTAAAGAATACGTAGAAGCATGCAATCATGTTGCAGAAGTCAGAAGCCGTATGTGCTCACACTTCCTACGTGTTCGTGACAGGGGTAATACAATCTCTTATTCCTGACGGCCGCGCGCCAACTTCGTGTCCCGTGTTTTGCACTTATTGCGGCAGAACACCGAAGGCATCCCAGGCGACAGTGACGGAACTCAATATGCACGAGGCGGCGCAGTGAATAAGTGCCCGGCGGTTATATTACTGTTTTCCAAATATTGTGTGAATGCCGCTCTTCTTTCTATAGAACAATCGGGAATGATAGAACTGTTATTCGATAGTTCAAGTGCAGAACATGCTGCCAATGCAGCAACTACCTCGCTGTTTTCTGTGATCAAAGTCGACATTCTTAGATCCCGGAGCGATCTATACTTTTGAAGGTGATCTGCAAGCGCAGAGTACAATGAGACTGGCCTCTTCGCAGTTGAACCACACTCCAGCATTTGATGATAAGAAAGTGATGGTATGGTCCACAAAAAATCTAGCAGCAGTAGCAGCAGAGTGCCTTGCCTACAATTTTTTATGCACACTTGTAACATTTATCATTTATCATCCTTGAAATTAGATGTCTGTCGTGACCCAGATTGCGTGTTCTAGGCCCAGTTGGTTGTCGGAGCAGGAACAAGGACCAGGCTGGAAACCGGACTTTGAAGTGTGATAGGAAAACTTTATGTATAAAATTTACATGGTAGCGTTTTAGTAGGAGACTGACTGGAGCAACAGGTCTCCGTTTTACTGATCTACGACACTCACTTGTCATCCGTTTTATAGGGCTGATACCTATGTTCCCCAGATGGAAAGGCAGGGCAGTTTCTGAGGGAGTGTCTCTGTCACTGCACTCTCACACACACGCACCAACACCTTTCGCGCTCATTGACACACCCTGCTGTCTTGTTCTGGCTTGAGGGTGAGGAGGTGGTCGTCTAGACGGCGTAGATGGCACCAGCCGCTTGTCTTCATGCTTGTTTGCACCTGGGCCGGCATATCGGTTCCGGCGTTGCCAGGCTGCATTCCGCGAGGCCTCTTAGCCGAAAGCTGTCCCCCTAGCTCACCACTCTCCTCCGTAGCAAGGCTCGACAATTGAACGGACCGGAATTTGGTCGCTTCCACTCCATTGTCCGTTCGTCGACTTGTTGGTGGGACCCCTAATTGCCGCTGCGTAACGAAATGTTCCCTCTGGCCAGGGTGGTTAGGGCGCTAGACTACTGTTCCCAAGGAGGCGGGATCAAATCCCGGCCTCGGCGGCCGCTTTTCGATGGAGGCGAAAAGCTAGGCGCCCGTGAGTTGTGCGATGTCAGTGCACGTTAAAGAACTTCAGGTGGTCGAAATTTACGGTGTCCTCCACTACTGTGTCTCTCATAGCCTGAGTTGCTTTGAGATGTTAAACCCCAAAACCAAACCAAAACAAGGCCCCAGTTGCAATAGCGTCTCACCGGCGCCGAGGTTGGGCGCTCATCGCCAGACGATTCCCCCGCTCTAGCTTGGGAGGGCAGCTCACCCGATCACAGAGGGGTGAGTGGCACCTGCTTCCCGTCTCGATCTTTTGTCGCCGCTCATCCGATCACAACACTGCCTGCTGGGGTGCGCCACTGGTATCTAGCAGGCAGCACGCGCCAATTAATGAATGCTGAATTGAGCATTAACTGATGATTTTCGGGTGAAATGCTAATTGTTCCCTGGCTTTTAGGTCTAGTGGCTCTACGTCTAGCAGTAAGCAAAAAGGAGATTCGTCTACACTGAGCATTCTGCATAAACATGCCTTGTAAGCTTCGTTGCTGGATCCTTAGTTCAAAGACGGGGTACCCTTTGCCAGCGGAAGCGGATATGAATATGCCACATTTGCTTATTGCATCCTTAGACTCGCCCGCTAGAAGGGTCTCGGCCAGGAGAGTATGACCGAGCTGGAGGGCTTAGAAAGCGGTTTGATAGGATCTACCTCTAAGGCACGTTTTTAGAGAACTAAAAAGCCATTTTTGCCTGTAACAGATTTTTTATAAGTGGGCTCACCTTCATCACTATGAACTGTCACTACATCATCATAAAATTGAAAAGAACCAATTCATACAACTGCCTCCAAAATTTGGCAATCATTATATTTAATACATGCTTGTTATGCGTACCTTGCATTTTTGGTTTGGGATTATGTATTAATGCTTTTTAAGTAAAGTAATCCTGACAATAATGTACCTCAGGCTATAGATTAGGAACTTCTGCCCGGCTTTGTGGCACTTGCAGTGCTCGGTGAAACTGGTGTCATCCTCCATGCTTTGGTTGTCATAACTTGTGGAGGGAACTGCAGCGTCGGGCCCTTCTACACCTTGATGGGCAATCATCAGCATGAGGAACTCCAGTGGAGGACACTTTTCCCCGAGTGCAGGATAGCCGAGTTGGCGACTGTCCTCTGGTGTCAACTCTGGGGAGTTCGAAAGCAGCCCCCCCCCCCCCCCCCCCCCCAAGGCCTTTTGCACAGCTTTATGGTGTTTGCAGAAGGCCCTTTGGCTCCCTTTCCAGCAGGTACAAAAACCGAGGTCAGCAATGACCTCATATATTGCCAGCTGCTTCGTGCACACTGAACAAATTTCCACCCAGGTGAGTGACAGACTGGCGGTCGGGCAGCCTCTGCAGTGTCTTTTCAAACATGAGCCGATGTGATGGCTCGCGGTGCTGGGCATGCCGCAGTAGTCTAGTTTCCAAGTACTGCTCCAAGGTCGTTGCAATTGTTTCCGTCGCAACAACTGGATTGAAGGCCTTGCTTCGGCCAAGCACCACATCCTTGAGTATTCAAATTGAAGATTCGCTGTAGTTGTTAGTGTTGTGCCCTCTAGTTGTCAGTCCGGTGCAGTGCGGAAGGACTCACTCTTCCTCGCACTTCGAAAAGGCCTCGCCCTTTTGGTGTATAAAGGGTAGGCAAGGGACTGAAGGAAGTCCTTTGCTATTCATCATCAGCATCATTTATTCATCATTTATTATTTCTTTAAAGATCCCTATCAGGGACATTACATAAGGGGGGGAGACAACGGTGAGAAAGTGTCATACATTGGCATAAAAACAATGGAAAAGAATAATTGACGAGAGATTTCAACATTGAAATTTTGAACAGATTATTATTGAGTTTTAGTAGGATTGTGCTAGAAAGTCTCCGTGTTGTAGCTAATTTTATCCTTATCAACTCTTCATAACTGGAAGTGCCCGGGTGACAGCTCTTTCACACTTCACCTTCCACCATTCTATTTTTCATTTTCATCTGCCCTACCCTCCTTAAATTTAGGTCTCCTTCCATTGTGCATTGTGATTTTTTGAAGTTTCTTCTCTAGAGGAGTGTCCATTCAAGTTGCTACCTTCTTGAAGGTGATCATGTGTTGTCTGTCTGCAGTGTCAGCTACTGGTATTCATCTAGATTTGAGCAGCCATTCATTTTTTAGCACTTTTAGAGTGGCAAATATTGGTAGGAACTGCTCACTGTCGCTTCCAGATTTTTTAAATACAACTATGTTACATGAGGATACATAGAATTCTTTCAGGTTTCCAATTTACTCCTGACCATGTACAATTGATAGATCAATTTTCTTGTTTTGCTTTTTCATTTCTGCATCATGCTACCTACTCTTTCTATAGCTGCTGAGGCTCTAGTAATTTGAAAAATGAAAAAACTATCGTTGCTATACCTTTTGGAAGGCTGCCATCAACTTCTGCCCGCCTTCTTTTGGCACTTTGCTGCGTACAAATGTGAGCCAGCACCACTCATTTTGCAGCGTGTGAAAGTGGTAGAAAAACTGCTTAGCTCCTGGCCATGTCTTGCGCAAGGCGTCCTCAACCCTTGAATTATCCGTCATGAAGGCCATACAAGCCTGCAATCAGAACGCCCATACATTACAAATGCATTTGGATATAATCAGTCATGACTTCAAAGGACTGATTCTGGTGCTGGGGTGAAAAATAGGGGAGTCGGTATATTGGTAAAGCAGTACTCACTGAAGTTTATTGCAACTGCAAAACTAAGGATACATGTTCATATTACGCACTATATAAAATACACACTGTCCAACACTATGTCATACAATGATATACAAGTTGCAGGTCCATCCTACACTATGACCATTGCACTAATGCCAAGTTACAAAGCACACATCATGCATGTGTTAAGACTTCAACATCCGTCCCCAAAAAAGGGAGGGGGGGGGACGTTCAGAAGAAACACCACACGACACTTGATGACACTCAATAGAGCAGTGCCGGCGGCATGGCGAGACCATCCGGACGAACAACAAATAAATGTGTATGCCAGATTTCACAGTGCTAAATACATTGCGCGTGCCGGTTGCCTGCGTGCTTCCGCCAGGCAGCGGCGACACCACAAAATAGACATGACACAACACACAAACAGACATGCAAACACTCGGCGCGGGCGACAAACGCCTGGCCCATAGTGTACAGAAAACACGTCTCACGAGGCGCCACATGACTCACGCCGCAGTTGAGATTTGGCGTTACGACGCCCCATCAAGCCAGATGCTGACGCGTGGGCAGAACCCCTCAGTGCCGTCGCCACTCAAAGTCTGACCTCGGGGGGCAGGTGGCTGACTGCCCAAGGCCTCCATCTATTTGAGGTGTGCCGCTGATCGTCCAGGCTGAATCGCAAGCTGGCGACCATCTCGCTAACTACTGTTGGTGGAACCGCATCTATGTCCACCTCGGGTAGGTCGGGCCCCCCAACACCACTTCACTCAGTAGAGAGGTCATCTTTTGATGCACATTGAAGCAACACAGCCTGCATGCAGCGCAGTGTTAGGATGATGAAGTCGGCATTAGAAATTCCGAGGTCTCGGAAGTCCATCAACGCTGGCTTTTGCCCAGCATCCTTCAAAGTTGATCGTTGCAGTGGCAATGACTACTGGTTCAGTAGATACCTGTCTCAGGAGGTCTTGGTTAGAGTACTTTGTTTTCTTGGCGTGATGGGTATCCGACAGCGCTACTGTTTGGCTCACCACCTGGACGTCCAGGATCACGACCTGGCTCTCCCTTTTAAGGACCAGGTCTGGTTTCTGAGGTCCGAGGTCTGTTTGGAACACCGGTTCCACCCGAACATTCCAGCCAACGGCCTGCAACCGTTTCACCAGGTAATTCACCATGAGATCATGGCGGTGGATTCTGGCACTGTTCGTTCTGGGGCAGATTTGCAAGATGTGGCCGAGGTACTCTGGGGCATTACCCTTTTTCCTCTTCTCGGCCTCTTTTCGTTCTTACTCGGCATGGGAGCACATTCAGGCAAAGCTTCATGATGTTGACGAATTCTTTTCCTGCCAGTAGTGAGGTCCCTTTGGCCGACCACTTCATGGCCGCCGGCATATTCTTCGTCTCCCGGAGGCCGAATCCATCCGTTCTCCTGTGCAGCTCCCTCGCCTGAAATCTGCTGCAACGCGATAGAATGGGTGTGGCTTTCGGCCTGTGGGCCACTCTGTCGATCCGCGGTGAAAGCTCGACTAGCTGTGCTCATTAATTAGTAAGAGCGATCTCGCCCCAGGTACCAATCACTATCTAGCAGTGTTGTAACTTAACCATGAGGACTCGAGCCACTGTGTTCA